>NC_092879.1:74834244-75533411 GCF_028372415.1 Notamacropus eugenii
AGGACCCTGTGGTTCCTTGATCTACGTGGTATTCTAGAAGGACCATCCAGTTTTCCCTCCAGGACCACCCTTGGCCATCTCAGCTCTGTTTCTGCAGCTACCCTTTTTAAAGGCCTGGTCCAAGGGTGTCCTAGTCCATGTGGAGTCAATGGGAATATATACTCTTTGGATAAGGAGGCATCATCAATGTCAGAAAAGGAATTCATCTATAACCTTGTTAACCTTGCTAGCAATAGCTAATAATAACAGGGAACTCTATAGCACTTTATAGTCTGCAAAGCCCTATATAATACATTTAATCCCTACAACAAGCCTTACAACTGTAAAAGCAATTACTACAGATATTAGCCCTATTTTGCATACAAGGAAACAGGTTCAGAGAGGCTGGAGGATTTGCCCAGGGTCACACAGACTAGTAACCATTAGAAATAGGATTTGAACCCAGCCCTACCTGACTACAAGTTCAATAATCTTTCCACTATCCCATGCTGCCTTTTATTGAGATAATGCCAAGAAAACTGTTTCTGGATGCCCAGTCTTTAATATGTTTGGGGGCACACCAGAGCCTACAGCCTCCCAGCCACCATGACTGCAATCCCTACAGTTGCCACTAGGTGGATAGCAGTGCCTGACTTTGACTGCTCAGTGTAGGGGGCCAGGCTTTTCCTAGGGTAAGCTGAGGGGGCAGCTCACAGTCACAATCTCATCAATTATGCTTTTTTTTCTGTGAAAAATATAACTCTTTTCGAAAACAGTAAGGAAAATACAAGTTTCTTAAAGCTGTAGCCAATGTAGATACTGCACATACAACATGACCTTGAATCCCAAAGCAATTGAAAAGTTTCCTCAATGGAATCTATTTTCATTCAAAAAAGCTTGGCCATAGAAATGGAAAAAGTAAAGCAGATGAAAAGACATCTACTTCCCAGATGATGACATGCAGTCCATTGAGGTCATTCATTCATTCAACATCATATATCTACAGAAGGACAATAACCGGAGCTCAGAATTACATAGGTGGGAGAGAGCGGGCTAGATCATATCTTGAGAAAATACAATGCCTTCAAGGATTCCCGGCTGCTCACTCCCACACAGCCCACCCTGGAGAAACATTCCTTCAGTAACGCTATCTGGCTATAAATTATGGTACACTATTGTCTCAGAAGAAGCAAACCTGAAGGTGACCTGAAAGGAAAGGAAGGATGAATGGTGGGTAGAGGGAGTTACCATGCATTACTGATGATGAATTGTCTCTGAGAAACGGTGTAAAAGACACCAGGGACATGTGTGACTGGAAGAACAGGTAGGTAGCAAATGTAGCAAGACTAAAAAATAAAAGGTCTGGACTGGTGCTGTGAAATAGTTAAATGATCAATTATTCAAATGGATTCTGTGATCTCACTTTTGTAGGTGTTCTCTCCAAATACACAGCAGCCCATCCACACCAGATTATCCAATGCCACTTTTGTCTGTGCTCTCCCACAAGGTCACCACAGGAAGTCCACCCAATATTCCTGGGAGCTTTCCTCACATTCTCTGGACATCCCAATGACACAAGCAGAACACATGGGGATGGCCACTAGTTATCCCCTGCTCTTACCATGTGATCAACCCGTCTTCTTTTTCAGTCAAACATCTGTAAACACCTGCTTCCTTTACGGTGAATCTGCAGAAAAGGACAAAGTCAATGAGCAAATGTGTGTGGTCTAGCTACAAAAGTCATGCACATTTTGGAGAAGATATCAAGCAAAGATGGAAAGGTTTGCATTAAAAAGCATGTCTGTGTGTGTGTGTGTGTTGCGTGTGTGTGTGTGTATAATGACACTTCTGCTTGTTTATGTAATAAAAATAATACCAGCTAACATTTATAATACCTATCATGTGCCGGACATTGTGCTAAGTGCTTTACAAGTGAGACCTCGTTTGATCCTCACAACAACCCTGAGAGGGAGGCAAGATTATTTATATACAAATATCCATGTGAGTATAAATATATATACACATCTATGTATACAGATACCCATACACACTCACACAGTGACCCTTCTGTTTGCTTGCTGAATTCTGTAAGAGCCATTACTATTTAAAAACTACTCTCCGTTCACAAACACATTCTGTAGAGCAGAAGATGATGGCTTCCTTGCAAGACCAGGTGATATCAATAATAACTTGCAGGGTTAACTAACCAAGGTTAAACCAGCCCCTCTTTTTACCCTCAACCCAGTGTGATGTCCCAAATCCCAGAGAATTTGTAAAGTGAAGATAATACCTCAGAAGCAGGGACCTTCAGGTATCCGACCACAAAACCCCAGTCAGCCTCTGTGTTACTCTGCCCAAAGATGTGTTTCAGGGGCCAATATCAAGCTATTGTAACAAAACTGGGGGTGGGGATGGAGGTGGGGGCGGTAATGCTGGCAGATATACATAATAAAAGTAGGAATGCTGGTCCAATGAGGGAAAAACAATCACCTTGTCTCCTAGGCAGCAGACTCAGCTTTCTGAGGACCAGCCTAGCTAGTGGTACCATCAATGGTAGACTCACTCACCATCAAGAGGATGAACTCTTTTGCCATGACAACCCATGAAGGGAATATACCATATCAATGAGATCAGGTGTGTGCATCACACAACCACACCAGAAGTTCCACAAGGTCAAAGAACATTTCTTTCTAATCTTTGTCATCTCTAGACCAGGCCTGGCAAATACTTGATGTTGAAGGGATGGTCCATTGAAGTGAATGAATGTTCTCTGGAGGAGGCCTGCCTTGAAGGGAGGCCTAGGTAGCCACAGCAGGACCTATCTCAGCACAAAAGTAAAAAGATTATGCCTCTAAATAATTCTGCTCATGTCTTTAAAAGACCAAGTGCACAAGATGTGGGTGGGTAAGATCAGGAAATAAAGAATCTTTACCATAGATACAAAGTCAATATCCTTGCTGGGAGAAGGGATGCATAATATATAATGCAAACAGCTTTGATCCCTCAGGTGCTAAAGGAAATTGAGACCTATTGGCAACTCACTGGGAGCCTCTTAGGCTATAGACAATTTGCGAGTAGGGTGATATAGGACCTTTTCAAATGCAAAGGCCAGTCTGACACAGAGGTTTGAACTGGGACAGTTGATTTGAAGGAAAACAACAGACTAATTGAGAAACCAGTTCCAAGATTATTAAGTTAACAACAACAAAAAAAACACAGTAAGTCTCCTTTGAGAATTGTTTTTGAACTTGACAAATTGCTGAGATTTTTGTCATCTTCATCGGTGTCTAATCAAGTGTTTCTTTACACTTGGGCACATCTGCAGAAGGGCCATTAAGAAGTCCAATTTGGGGGCTATTATTCTAACTTCAACTGGTGTAACCCACAGAATTTCAAGCAACACTGGCATTATGGAGCCCTAGAGAGGTCAAAGTGTGTGAGGTCCTGACAGAAGGGTCTTTGGAAGATGTCAGGGTGCTTCTGTCTCCAGAAAGTCAATCAGGATGGGCTGAAACATAGGACTTTCCCAAAGAGGGACAAGGCTTGGTGTCATTGCTGGGAGGGTGAGGGAGCTAAGGGCACAAGCTGGGTGCCCCCAATGCATAGAAAAGGAAAAGATGATGCTTATATTTTCAACTTGAGTCCCTGTCCCCATCCCTTCAACCTCTCCAGTTCTCTGGATTATATATGGTGGCTCTTTTAACTAGCTTAATCCACCAGAATTGCTGAAACAAACCAACGCGAAGATATCTTTCCATAACTTGTCAATGCTCTTTCAAAACGTTAAAAGTAGCAAATGCATCCTCGGTAGCAGAACTATAGTTAACACTCTCCCCTCTCTGCCTGGAGGGCACAGAATGAACTGTCTGGGTCCTGGGCCACATTGGGAAGGGCTAGCTACTGGAAGCCAAATCCAGCCCCAGCCTGGCCCAAGACAAAAGAGATTGCAGGGTCCTGGGCAGCTCCAAAGCAAGACAGCTTTGCTACTGGTGCCTCCATCCCCGACTCCGGCTGCTTCCAGTAATTAGGCTTTTGCCTGGGTTCTAGGGAGCTAGGTGATATGGTAGCTAGAGAGGTGGACTGGAGTCAGAAAGAGCTGAGTTCAAATCTCACCTCGGATACTTATGAGCTGTGTGATTTGGGACAAGTCAGTGAACCTCATTTTGCCTCAGTTTCTTTATCTGTGAAATGAAAATAATAATAGCATCACTAGAATCAAATGAGATAATCTATGTAAAGCATTTTACAAAACCTAAAAGGAGCGGCAGCTGTTGGCATGATAGGATGCTGTCCTCTCTGCCAAGCTCCAGTCAACAGACATTTATTCAGGTTCCCCTACAGAGAACCTTTTCCAGTGCTAGGGATAAAAAGGACAGCGTCCCTACCCTCCAGGCCCTTACAATCTATTGGGGGGGTGGGGACACAGCACTCCTCCACTCTTGAGAATAAGGCAAGGTAGGGTGTGATGGGGCAAAGGAAAGATCCCAACCCAAGGCCCTAGGAGCCCCTAACCAGCCTCACATTGCTTTGTGGTATAGCTTCTCAGAGGGAGTAGCAGAGACCCTGAGCACCGAGGGGAGTGGAGGATTATGGGAATGTGTCCCAGGTCTGGAGCAGAGGGAGGTGACACATATGAAGGCCCAGAGACAGAAGAGACCAGGACAAGATTGGGGAGAAGCTAGTGACTCAATGGGACTAGAACACAGAGCATGCAGAGAAAGGGGAGAATGACAAGGTGAAAAGGAGAATCACTGCTTCAGAACTGGAAGGGAATGTAGAGGCTATTTATTTCATCCCCTTCATTTTTCAGAGGAGGAAAATGAGGCCTGGACAGGTTGCTGCCCAAAGTAACACATGGTAAGTAACTGGCAGAGCCAGAATTCAAACCGATGTTCTGTGACTCCAAGTATAGTGGCCTTCACACGACCGTCACAAGGGTGCTTTCTTGTGCCCCCCTGCCTGAGCCCCTCCACATAATCCCTCCCCCTGCTGCCGCTGCCACCAGACCTCATTATGCCATCTGCTTGTTGCCTACTCCTCTGCCTGCAATCCTACCCCGCTCTCCATAGGCTCTGTCTGTTCTGGAGGCCTGGCCTTCCCTGTTCTAGCCCACCAGGCCACTCCACTGACACAGTGAGGCAGTTAGGCCTCCACAACAACCCAGGCGGGAGATGAGAAGGAAAGTGGGAGCAAGGGCAGGTCTGAGAGATGATGCTCAGAATAGGGGGACTGGAAAGAGACAACATGGCTCTTAGATTTGTACTGTGTGGAGAATCCAGCTTGTACCAGGAAGATGATTGTTAAAATTTCAGCGTAAGAATTTATACCTTGGAAATTGGCAAATGCTACAAGTCAGGGCTTGATTTATTATTTTGTCAGTTGTCTGGACTTAATAAAGTGATGGAGAAAGTGTTAAAAATGCAAATTAAACTGAAAAGTGTGTCCTACAAACACTTTTGGAGAGAGAATTGTTCAACATTTCCCAGCATACCTCTGACTGAAGCAAAATCATGTCAGTGTTATTGAGAATGCTAAAGAAGGTGGGAAGGAGGCCAGCTAGCAGGGGAAGCATAGTTTGCAACAGGTTAAGTTTCAGATGTCAGCAGAATATTCAAGTGGAGATGGTCCCCGGAAAGGATCTCAGCACTGGATGATACCTTGGACCACGAGCTGTCCAAGCCAATCCCAACTTGAAGCATAATTTCCCCTCTGCAATATCTCTAATAAAAGGCCACCACCTAACCTCTGCTTGAACACCTCCAGGGACAGGCAACCCATGACATCTTTGTATGGCTCTAATTGATTGGACGTTTTCCTCATACCAAGCCCAAGTCTGCCCCTTTATAATGTCCACCTGGTTTGGCCCTCTGGACTTACTTTGACTAAGTCAGCTTCCTCTTCCTGATGGCAGTCTTTGTATGCTCACAGTAACCATGGTTGCCCCTGCCCACCCATGGCCCTGGGTAAATTTTCTTTAAGCTAAGCATCCCTAGTACTTTCAGTGGTTCCTCTATGGATATGGTTGGTTGGGATAAATAGTACATAGACCCTTGAACTCTGGAAGAGGGCCAGAGGACTGTTAGTTGAGGAGGATCACCCATTCCCTCTCATTTGGGGCAAGTGGGCAGAGAGGCCCATGGGAAGATGGGATCCTAGGACTTAGATCTGGAACGAACCTTAGAGAATCTAAGAACTTCCCCCACATACACCTGGCCGAGGCAGGAAGAAGGGAATTGGGGAGGGACTCCACTCATGAGAAGACCTAGAGAGGGCCAAAGACAGTGCCTGACCAAATAACCAAGGGTGCCATGTAGCTTGCCCCCTCCCGCCACATCTGTAGCCCAGATGTCCTGTGTAACCAGAGCACATGCCCACATCGAAAAGTGAACATTATATGCTCCCCAAAGTCTGTGGCCAGCATAAGAGCACCAGGGAGCCCATCCACATGGCAAACCGAGTTTGTTATTGGTGTCACATCAAAGCCAGGGGCTCACCAAATGACTGGCCTCTGAGGTCATTTAATTATGATTAAGTGAACTAAGAACCAGGGTAAGTGGCATTGTATACTCTAGTGGGTTAAGGTATGAGATGGAGCTGTGGTGAATAAGATTTATGACCCAAACTCATGCAACCTTACAGTAATTTCATGACATTTTTACTGCGAGGTGAACAGTGCCAGTTCTTGAAATAATTAAAACTCTACCCCAAGTCCAGCACTGGGCTCCAGGCACTTACGGGAAGTTACAGGGCAGGATGAGGAGCAGGTTGCTTTCTTTTTGACTACACTACACCAGAAGGCAGATCCTTTTCTCTGCAACCAGAAGCCCCAATGGTGGGCTGCCTTTCCCCAGAGAATGCAAAGGTTCAGCCTCAAACTATGGTTACTTCCCACAGTGCTGCAGAAACTGCCCACTCAGCCTCATGCACATGTCCCACTACTCTCTCAGGGAACCTCCCCCAACTCGGAAGACACTGCCAGCCCCCAACCCAGAGTCAGGACAAAGAGAGGTCAGTGCTGTCCATGGTAGTAAAGGCAACTGCTCCCACTGATCTACAGTAAAGTTCGGTGGAACCAACAAAGCGCACAAGTCCCACAGAGTCTGTTCAGACAGTCAAAAGATGACTCAAGGTCAAGGGCTCACCATAACTGGCATCCTTACCCCTTGTGCAATAGAGCTTCTAATGGGAATTCTCCTGATTCTGGGTGTTCCTTGTTACCACTGTCAGTTGGCTGGGGAAGGAATACAGGTCCTTCTCTTTCTTTGCTGTTACTGACATCTGTGAGAGTTTCTGGTTATGCTAGGTGTGAAGAAATCTGGTTTCATTCTTTCTTCCTTTTTTTTCATTGTTATTTAACTTATAATTGGTGTGTTAAACAGGGTAACATATGTTGGTTGGGTATTCAAATAGCCTGGCCCCTTTAAAAAGTCAGGTTGCTGAGTCATTCACTCAGAGAAAGCCTGAGGGGAATAATTAGAAACAGTTGGGGTAGACTGGCACCATCACATAGCTCCACTACAAAAGGCAAAAAAGGATGAAAAAGGGGGTGATTACTATGGAAGACAAGATAGAGCCATGGCTCTTTAAAAAATTCCTTAAAAAGTCAATTTTCAACTCTCAGATCAGTGATCTATTTTTTTTAATGGAAGAAAAGGGAATAATGTATTCATTTCAACTTTTATATCAATTTCTCTAGGAAAAGGGACATTTTTGACAAACGAAAGAAATTATGGGAGGGAAAAAGTCAAGTTTAATTAAACAAAGACAAAATGATTTGTACAAGCAAAAGTAATATCTCTAAAATAAAAACAAAAGGTGATTAGGAAAAATATTTGCAACTCATACATCAGATAAAGGTCAAAGAGTCACAAAGTTACAACTGGAGTTGTAGATGAACTAGAGTTCATCTAAACTTTCAGAATCTATAAGGAGCTGGTGTATATGTTTAAAACTAATCATATTTCCCAATGGAGCAATGATCAGAAGAATTTCTGGCCACCTTCTGCCTTTTTTTCCCTTTCTGAGCACGGTCAAAGACAAACGACTGGAGAACAGTCCAAGAAATGGCAGCAGCAGGGGCAGTGGTACTGTATCATGGAGAATCGAATTGAAGCTCCTACATGGCCCAAGATGGGTGTTCCTGGACAATATAAGTCCTGAGCCCCCATCTCAATTAGAAGAGGGGGATTTCCTAGGATGCACAATCCTAGAATCTAGCCTTCTAGCCAGAAAGAGGAGATGCTTTGGACAGCACAATCCCTGAGGTAAACCCTAAAGAGTAAACTTTGTATTCAAGTTATCTTCTATCCAAAGAAGGGGAGTTTTTTGAGCAACATGCTTCTTGGAAAACAGGATGCAAATCTACACATGCACACACACAGCTGGAGGAGCAGTAAAAGACCAAAGCTAGGGGAGAGCACAAAGTCTTGGCATTGTTCCCCACTATTACAATGACTTATTCAGTCGGAGCAGTTCTAATGGGATGGGATTGCCTGTCTAGCAGCCCAAAGTGTATTTGTTTCCTTTATGGGAGGGAAGCCAAATCACAGTGTAGCCCTGAGAGGATGGATGGGGGGGACCATCCAAGACCCCATAGGTGAGAGGAATTCACCAGAATGTCAGGATGTTGCCCTGATGACAACTCTAGGTTCAGGGGAGAGTCTGAACCTTTGGGGGGCCCCAAGCCTGCTGAACTTTAGGACCTTTTGGAAACAATCTATGCATTGTTTATATGAGTATTTTACATTTCTGCACTTCCTTCAGGATGAAATAAAGGTTGTCCTGTATCCAATGTATGTATTTGAGTGTTTTTATGGGTACTAGAGAGCCTTTGATCCACATCTGTGGAAACCTAGACACAAGAAATCTACAAACCATGTTCAGAAATTTCTGAGTAAACCCTTGGTGGGAACATAATGAGAATGAGAAAGAGAGAGAGAGAGAGAGAGAGAGAGAGAGAGAGAGAGAGAGAGAGAGAGAGAGAGAGAGAGAGACGGAGACAGAGAGAGAGAGAGAGAGAGACAGAGACAGAGAGAGAGAGAGACAGAGACAGAGAGAGACAGAGAGACAAAGAGAGAGACAGAGAGAGAGAGAGACAGAGAGAGTAGCATCTTTTAGAAATGACCCCCAAATTAGGTAGGCCTCATCCAAGGGGCCGTGGACCATGTGTTACAATACAATGGGTTATATATGTATCTGAATAAAGGGACGGCAGGCTTGGTTTTTGCTGGATCCTTCATCTATGAAGGACTCTTTGTTCACTTCTATACTAAAGATAAGCTAGTTCCATGGCTCTCCATTTTCCAACAAGGAAACAAAGATAAGTCTCCATCTAGGACATCTTGGTGTGGGGTACAAAAAAATGACCGAGACAATGTCTGCCTTTGGCATGTCCCATTCTTCATCACTTTCAGAACCTTTTCTCTCCTTTGGGAGCTTGGGGAACATTCATTCTAGATCCTTGGTCGACCACGGTCCCAAGACCCAGGCCTGTAGTCAAACCCCCTCTTAGTAAGCTGTCATATTCAGAAACAAGAGCTGCTAAGTTCTGTCTCCCTGAAGTGGAGATGACTAAGAATGGCTGGATGTGCTCTGAAAGAACTCAGGCCAAATGAAGGAATCTCTAAGGGTAAAATTTGGGACACTATATGAAGGAGATACACTGCATACAGGTGCCAGCCTCAGAACCAGGAAGATTTGGGTTCGAGACCTACCTCTGACATATACTAGCTGGGTCACCCTGGGCAAATGAGAACCTCTCAGGGGCCTGGGCTATTATCTAAGACCATAGGTTATAGCAGATAACCACCAATTAAATCACAAGCCAGGCCCCTCCAAAAATGGGCATGATAATTTGAAGTGTGTAAGGCCTTTCTGCCCCCTCCCCCACAAATCATACCACCGACATTTGCAGATGAGAACATTGAGGTTCAGAGAAATTAAGTAACTTGCCTGTAGTCACATGAACAAGTGTTAAAAGCTAAGACTCTAACTTGGGGGCTCAGGAATTCAAGTCTGCTTCCTTGGGGGATTGTCACATTGATCTGGGCTCATGTTCCCAACCAGGCAGAAACACTGCACTTGGAATCCAAAGACCTGGGTTCCAATCCAGCCTGTGTGGTCCTGGCCAAGTCATTGGCCCTTTCTGGCTTTCATTTTCTTCCTTTAAAGATGAGGAGACTGAACCAGATAAAGTCGCTTCAAGACCCAAATCCTCTGATCTATGCTGTGATGGTGGGTAGCTTGGGATCCTCACAATATTACAGAAGAAAGTGTTACTAAAAAGAGGAAAACCAACCCAAATGAAGACACCCATCAGTCCCAAAACAAAGGCAAAGTATGAGGAGTCTTTGGCAGACCATTCCCCTCCAAGTCATGTATTTCACCTGCCAGTCTCTGCCAAAGTTAGGGGAGAAGGGTGCACGAAGACAGTTTTTCTTTCTCTCCTCTACTTTCTTTCATTGTTTCTGGCTCTCCCCGGTTTTGTATTCTGACCAGCAGGTTGTTTGTGTATTTGTATGTGTGTATGTGTGTGTGCATGTGTGTTTGTTTATTTGTTTGTTTTAAAATAAGATAGAGAGAGCTGAGCTTTGAAAGTCCCCCATCTTTGGATGCCATCTTCCCCAAACAAGACAAAGTCCAAATATGCAGGGGCCCTCCTGTCCCTGGCTGCTAGGGAGTCAGCTCCACCCCTGGCCTTCCCTTTTCTTGGCTCTTCCACCATCCCCCAGTCATCACCCCTGCTCCCTGGCAGGTAAACACCATTCATTCTCCCCTTCCTCTCATTGGGAGAGAGGGAAGGGAGAAAGAACCCAGGCCTCCGCCTCCCTCAACATAGGTGTCTGCCTACTTCTGGCTCTGGGGAAGGCCAGCCCTGATGCCAGGCAGCCTGCCAAGCAAAGGCCTTCTGGCAACCAGCTTCAAGAGGATCAGGGAGCCTCCGGAAGGTTCAAAGTCCCTAATGAAGAAGGGGTTCAGACGACAAAACAATTACTTGGCCTCTTGGTTTGCTTTCCAAGTGAGCCTGAGCTCCGGTTCTTGGCTGGCCTCTGTGAGTAAAAAGAAGGAAACTCATTTTTCATCAAGCCTGTTTCCAAAGTCCAATCTGTCTGTCTGCAAAGAAATTCCATGACGGAGTTGGGAGCTTCAGGCGGCGGCAGGTGGAACGTGTTTGGTCCCCGGCGGGAATTCCTGGGCCCAGATCCCAAGGCTCTCTCTCTATTTCCCCAGCAGCACAGACTGCCCCTGCCCACCCAACTGGCCCCCATTCCCACTATCCTTACCCCAGGCACAATGCCTTTGCTAGGGCGTTCTCTTTCTCTCTCCCTCCATCCTTCTCTGTCTTGGTTTCTTTCTTTTTCCCTCCCGCTCAGCCTCCATGTATCTTTCTCCCTCTCTGTCTCTGTGTCTCTCCCCTCTTCCCTGTGTTTCTCCCTGTTTCTTTCTCCTTCCCTCTGTCTCTGTCTCTCCCCTCCTGCCTTTGTCTCTCTATGTCTCCTTCCCTCTCTGTCTCTGTGTCTCTCCCCTCCTCTGTCTCTTTCTCCCTCTCTGTCTCCTCCTCCCTGTCTCTTTTTCCCTCTCCATGTCTGTCCCCCTCCCTATCTCTGTCTCCTCCTCCCTGTGTCTCTTTCTCCCTTGCTTTCTTTCTCCATCTGTTTCTCTCCCCCTCATGTCTTTCTTCCCCTACCCCCCATGTCTGTCTCCTTCCCTAGCAGTCTCTCTTTTCCCCATGACCCTCCTCCATCTGTCTCCTCTCCTCCCCTCCCCTCAGTGTGCCTTTTTCCCTCTTCCCTGTGTCTTTTCTCCTTCCCTCTCAGTCCCTCTGTGTCTCTCTCATTTGGGAACCAAAGAGAGAAAAGAGGGATCAAGTTTGTGCATGAGCACTGAAAGGGTAGAGACATGGGTGAGGGGAGGGAGAAAGGGCTACAACTCATAGCCCCCCTCCTCATTCCTATTCCCCACTCTGCCCCCCCCCATCAGCAGCACCTTGATGACACTACATACCCTTCTTCCTTTGACTCCAATCAGTGGATCTCTTGTCCACACAGTCCCTCAAGGAGCCTGGTACTGGAGCTGAGATATGGAGAAGAGGATCATGGGAAGTTTCAGCCAGAAGGAACCTAAAAGATAATCTATCCCAACCTTTTCATTTGACAAATGAAGAAAATAAACTCCAGTGAGAGGATGTGGAAAAACTAGGATTCAAACCCAGCTCCCCTCACTCTGACAAGTCTATTGCCTAAGCAGGAGACAGCCTAGGAGCTTCCCCTGGGCAGAAAAGGCTGAAGGAAGTCACAAGACCCTAAGAAACACCCCCAGGGTTTCTATTTTTGGTCAGAGTGGCAGGACCATAAGGCAGGACCAGTCATCCATTGTGCTGATCATGGAGGGTTCACTGTCTCCCATCCCATGCCATTCCTGTAGTATCCCCTTGGCATGGCCTGGTATGGAGCCTGGTACAGGACCTGGACCGGAGTAGGCACACACCACACAATCACCCCACCCCACCCCCCATCTCCCAGAATCCCCTCATCATGGTTTTATAAAGACCCACATATTTTATTCATACAGTGAAAATAAGAGCCATAGTTTGCACCAAGGGAAGAAGAGGGCTTTGCCTTCCCCATAAACACCTTTTCCTACCTAAGCGCTAAGCAAACCAAGGCTGATGTGTGCAGGAGGAAAAGGCAGTTAGCCAGTTAATGGATGGGGGCTCTATGGCACAGGCCTAAGTCTTTCATTTGCTGTATCAGCACCAGTCCAGGGAAGATTCAGCTTGGCCATGATCTCGAAATGTAAAGAGCCCTGGGAGAATTACAACACATTCTCTTTCCTCAGAGTCCATGGTGGCTTTAATCAAGGCAGCCTTTCTAAGCAAAGGGTTAGTGTTGACAATGGAAATGAAAACAGAACCCGAAGTCAGGCCTTTATTGACTGCTCTCTTCCCTGCTTTGGCTACCAGTATTTCGGCTGGGGCCAAGACTCAGTTTTCCCATCTGTAAAAAGAAAGGGTTGGACTCCAGGAGCTCCAAAGTCCCTCCTAATATGACAATTGTGTTTCTGTGTATTTATGCACACCCAGGGATACATGCACATGTGCACATTTCCATATTCACAGAAAATCCAGGCAGTCTCAGAGATGAATATGAAACTGAGCTTCCAAACAGGAAGGAAGGGGGATCCTGGCAGCAGCCATCTCAGTGAGAAGCCACTCAGCTTTTGGCCTGACTGCACTAATTAAAGAAAGGGAGCAAACTTGGAGGCTGAAAGCTGTGTCAACAAGGGCAGTGAACAGGAGCCTGACCCCTGCAGGGCCTTGCCCAGAAAAGTTTACCTTGCTCCGAACCTGCAACCCCACTGAGGGGGCTTGCAACTTTCCAACAAAACAAAGCTGGAGGTCACTGGGCAGTCCACCCCCCTCCAACAGCTGTTCAGCCCAAGCACCGCAGCTGTTGACAATGCAGCTGATCCAAAAGCTTGGGAGGGAGAGGGCCCCAAGAGCTGAAATCTGGCTCACCCCATTCTTACAGAAATGTCACCTAGTCACTGCCACCATCAAACAGCTGTTCAGCACTCTACTGTCTACCAGACATCCTGGGAACTGCCCCCCGGGCAGCAGAGCTAGCCAGTGTGTGGGTATCCTCGAGAAGTCACAAGACCCTATTTAAGAAAGGTTTCATTTCACACCCAGCAAATTGGCAAAGATAACCAAATATGGGAATGGTCAATGTTGGAGGGGCTATGGAAAGACAGGTGCACTAATTTATGCCCTATTTGGCAGAGCTATGAATTGGTCCAAACATTTTGAAAAGTCATTCGAGATTAAGCTAAGGAAATGGCTGAAATGTCCATACTCTTTGATCCGGAGATCCCACTGCTAGACATAACCCCCAAAGAGGTCACGGACAAAAGAAAGGTCCCATGGATATCAAAATATTCATAGTAGTACTTTGTGGCAGCAAAAAACCTAGCAACAAATAGATGCCTGTGGATTGGGGACTGGCTCAACAAATTATGGTACATGGATGTAATGGAATCTGTCATCATATAATAAGAAATGATGACCATGAAGAATTAAGAGGAATATGAGAAGACAAGTGAACTGATACTGAGAAAATTGAAATAAGCAGAACCAGAGAAACAATATACATGTCTATAACAATAGAAATGGAAAGATTTTTTTAAACAACTGAATGCCAGGTTTAGAGTTAGAAGGAACGCAAGAGATCATCTGTTTTATTTTCTATTTATATAAAATTTACATTTGAGATATTTATTTTATATATTGGATATATATACTATATCTTTTATAGAGGAGGAAATTAAGGCTCAAGCAGGGAAATGACTTGGCCAAAGTCAGATGGGTCCTTTGACTCCAAATCCCACTTCCTTGCCACTGTAGCACAGTCCTCTTCTGTCTTTTCTTGAACAGCCTCTTATCTCTTTGCAAATATAGAAGTCCTTACTTCCACACCACTGGAATCATCAGCTAGTTAAAGTGTTACCCTCTCAGGTAACAAAGTTCTTTGGCCCTATTAGAATGCACGTGGCTGGCACTTCCCATATCATCATGTAATATTGTGTATTGTAGCCATCTGTGTTTGCGTCTTTTCTCCCCTAGGAGCTCTACTCCAGCAGGCACTAATAAATGTTAACTGAATGAATGAATGAATGAATGAATAGCCCACTTAGCCCCTGGGGGCCATGAAGTGATTCATAAGGTGAGTTTCTGGTACTGTGGCTACTGATTGTGAAGACAATAACAGGGCCAGTGTTCTAGACCCTTCTTTGAGTTCAAACATACAACCAGTTATGAATCCACATAACTGTCTGTCTCACTTTTTTACAAGAATAACATGAGCGACTTAACCCCAAAACCCAGATAAACTCTAGCAACAGTAGCCCCTGATCTTCCAGTTTAACAACCCTGTCAAAAAAGGAAATGACAGCTCTCTAATCTGCCATGATCTGTTCTGGATGAAGCCATGCAGGTACTTGGTGATCACTGTTTCCTTTTCTACATGGTCATTATCTTTCCCTTTAATAATAAGTCCTGGAACTCTTCCAGGAATTGAAATCAAACTTGTTGGCCTACAGTTTTTAGACACCATTCTCTTTTCTTTTTTGACAATCAGAACCTCATTTGTCCTTCTCCAGTCCCGTGGTACATCTAATCTCTACCAGCCCAGGTCCAAATTCCTTTTCATTATACCATGCTAGTTCTCTTGGAACATCGATCATCAGAGCTGTCCAACCTAAAATGTTAAAACTGAAAAGGACCACATCAACAGGCATTTATCCACCACCTACTATGCACCAGGCAAACAGGATACAAAGAAAGGGAAAAGAGTCTCTGCTCTCAAGGAGGTCACAGTCTAAGGGAGATAACATGCAAACAACTATGTACGAGCAAGCTCTACAGAGGATAAGTGGGAAATAACGAATAGAGGGAAAGCTCTAGAACTAAGGGGATCTTTCTGTAGAAGTTATGATTTTAGCGAAGACTTAAAGGAAGCCAGGAAGTAGAAATCAGGAGGAGGAGCAAGGAAGAAAGATAAGTGAAAAGGTATGGAATCAGGCAACTAGGTGGTTCAGTGGATAGAACACAGGGTTTGGAATCAGGAAGACCTGAATTCAAATCTGACCTCACACACTTACTAGCTATGTGACTATGGGCAAGTCACTTCATCCTGTTTGCCTCAGTTTCCTCATCTGTAAAATGAGTTGGAGAAGGAAATGGCACACTGGAGTACACAGAAGAGAGGAAAGAGATGGGGGCAGGTTGTGAAGGCCTTCAGACATCCAGCGAAGGACTTTATAATAGCTCCTGGAGCTAATAGGAAGCTACTGGAGTTTATTGAGTAAAGGGCAGGGGTAACATGGTTAGACCTATTCTTTAGGAAGACCATTTGGACAGTTAAGCAGAGGACAGGTTCGAGCACGGAGACATTTTAAGGAAGGGAGATGAACCAGAAGCGTTACTGCAACAGTCCAAGCATGAGGTAATGAGGCCTTACACCACTGTGGTGTTAGTATCAGAGGAGGAAAGACAGATATAGGAGAGATGTAAAAAAAAAATTGACTATGGGGGGGATGAGAGTGATGAGTCTCAGCCGACAACTTAGTATAGTTTTAGAATGAAAAGAGAAGACCCAAGACACAGCCTCAGGGCCTACACAGTGCAATCGGTATGAAGAGCCAGCAAAGGAGACTGAGAAATAGCGGTCAGATGGGTAGGAGGAGAACCAGGAGAGAGGAACGTCATGAAAACCTAGAGAGAAGATGGTGATCAACACTGCAAGAGGCTGCAGAGAAGACAAGGAGAATGAGGATTCAGAAAAGGCCATTGGATTGGGCGACAGAGATCTTGGTAACTTTTGAGAGAGGATTTTCAGCTGAATGATGAAGTCAGAAGCCAGACTCCAGAAAGTTAAGAAGAGAGCGAGAGAAAAGAAAGAGGAGGCAGCAATGATAGATCTGCTAGAGGAGATAAGATGTACACATAGATGGCTTGGCCTCGGCCAGAAGGGTCACCTCTTCACATGAGACAGGGGTGAAGGAGGAGATTGTGGCAGAAGGCAAGAGGGACATGATGAGGGGAGAAAGGGGAGTTCCTAGTGAATGGTCTCAAATTGTTTCAGCGAAATATCAGACAAGGTTCCTAGCTGTGAGGATAGGGAAAGAGGGAGCTATGGGAGGTCTGAGAGGGGAATGAAAGTGTTTGGGAGAGCTACTGGTGGGGGGAGGTCAAAAAGATATAAAAGGATTGCCTTGGTGAAGTGAGGGCCCAGTTGAGACAGGAGTGAAGGTGGCAGATGGTGGGAGTGATCCAAGACCGAGGCTTGGCAGCAATAGGATGAGGGAACATGGGACCCAAGAGGAGGAGGTCACTCCAGAATCATCATGGCAAATCACCCTTCCTGGTAGGTACACTCACTATACACCTCCAGCACTGATAGATGTTCATTCATACACAGCTACATAGAAGGCAGACACACACTTATTTGTACAAGTGGGCCATGACATAGCTGAAAGAGCCCTGGATTGGGAGCCAGGAGTTCCACGTTCAAGTCCATTTGCTACACAGTCCATCTTAGGCAAGTCACTTCATTCCCCTTGAGCCTCACTTTTCTCATCTACAAAATGGGAATAATAATTCTAAGAAACACTACCTGTCTCACAAAGTTGTTCTGAGAATCAAGGTTCTGCAAGGCCTCATGGGAAGGAAGAAACAGACTTTGGGCAGGCAAGGAATGGACACTAATCAAATCAAGTCCTAGTCTCTGAGTCAGGAAAACCTGGGTTTAAATCCTACCTCAGACCCTTGCCAGAATCATAGGATCAGAGATTCAGAGTTGGAAGGTATCACTCTGAAACCATATAACTTAACCTTCCTCCCCCATTTTACAGTTAAGGAAACTGAGACCTTGTATGGTTAAATGATTCATCCAGAATTAGACAGCTAGTGTCTGCAGTAGAATTTGAACTCAGGACTTCCTAGCTCCTGAGTACTCTGTCCACTATGCCACCTAGGGGCCTCTGAATGACATTATGGTTTTGCAAAGTCCAACTGGACAGAGTCCAATTCAATCCAGTCCAACCCCTTCATTTACAGATGAGGAAATTGATAGTACAAGAGGCAGCATTTGAACTCAGGTCTTCCTGATTCCAAGTCTAACACTCTATCCACTATGACACCTAGAGGCCTTTGAATGACATTACACCTTTGCCAAGTCCAACCAAGTCCCCAAGGGTATCATGGGCATCCAGGCTTCCATTTCATGCCCTAACTTCAGAGAGCTCCCCAGTCACCATCTGGTACATAGCTCACTCTTTCCCCTCTCTCTTGCAACTCAAGAGAAAGGCAACAAGGCTCAGTGAGTTTGGTCCTCTTGTTTTGTAGATGGTGAAACAGAGGGGACTTGTCCAAGGCCACGCAACTATTCAGTGACTGAAGTTGGGGTTACACTCCAGGGTCTCCTTCCCATCATCTCCCCCATCCTGGCTCCCACTGGCCCCGCCACAGGGACCACCGCTGGGTTGGGTTCTCTTGGCCCTAGGCCATCTCTCTGGGTCTTGGGAAGACTTCCAGCAGCAGGGTCAACAGCAGCCTTTCTGGAATCTCAACAACAAGAAAAGGAACTGCCATGAGAGCTCTCAGCTGCCTTCCAAGGAATCTCAGGCCTAACTGGGAGTGCAGGGCTTGAGTCATGTTTTGGGAGAGGATAGTGTTTTTATACCCGCGATGCAGGGTGTTGTCATAATATTAATCATTATTATGGTTAAAAACAAATCAACTCATTCTACAGCTATGACAAATCTGGGCCTTGGCTCCTTCTTCCTCCTGCATTGTCTTTCTCTGGTCTCCAGTCTCCAGGAGTCAGAGTTTAACCCTCTGCTGCTGGAAAAGATTCGAGGAAGAGCCAGGCAAAGACCCTCTGGCTTAGGCCCATGTGGGCACCTTCTGGGGGTGAGGCCTGGTGCTCTGCCCCTGTTACCGCCCACAGATTAGAAGGTAACCCTGAGGAGGAGGATAGCCTGAAGTTACCCCTGGACCACTATGGGGTTCAGGGGGAGGCAGCATTTCCTCTACACAATGTCTCCCTGTCAGCAATGGATGTCAACACAGGCATCCTTCCCAGGTCCAGGGAGGGCTCCTGTGTCTGACACAACACACCTGTACCTGGGGTGAACTGTGTGGCATGACATGGCATGATTTACATGCCCAGGCTGCTTTCACTCCCATCCCTCATACTCAGGAACAGCTTGTCCTAACTTTCTCTAACTGCAACATAATGACCAAATCCTAGAGCATCTAGTCTAACCCTCTCATTTGCCACAGGAGGAAACTGAGTCCAGTATTCTCTCCATTAAACAACTCTGGAGTAGGAGACCATTATTCCATCTCAGGAGGTCCTTCTGTTGGAAACCATTTGGTGTGACTTTATGACCCTTGTGAGGGATCTCAGGGGGCCCAGAGGGGACTAAAAGGCCTTGAAACTCCCCTTGACTCAGTGTCTGGGAAGACCCTCATCCTCACAAAAGACTCTGCCTCCTTAGAGCATGTATTCCTTCCATTTACAGAGAGGGAAACTGAGACTTAGGGAAGAAATGGACTTGCCTAAGATCTTAACGAAAGGGTAGGACAGAGCCAGGGAACAGGAGCCAGGTCTCTTGGTGCTGGGCCGAGTGCTTCTTCCAAAAAGACATGTGTGATTCTCCCCCAATGAGTCAGAGCATATGGAAGGGAAGCAGGGTTATCGGAGGAGAGCGGCTGAGGTCAAAGGAGCTCAAAGGATGACAAGAACAGGACCTAGAATGAGAAGCTAAAGGATTCAGTGACTCCCAGAGTAGAGGGGTGGGGAGGACTTGGAACTCATTAAGGCCTCCACTTGCCTCTAGGACCACCTTAAAAAGCCTGGCGGCCAAATGAGTCTTCCTTGTTTTTAAAGTCCTTCAAAGAAAGAGATGCCACCACCACCTCCCTTGTATGCCTGCTCCGTGTGCCCCAAGAACGGGATAACCCTCGACTACGGGAAAGTTCTTCATTATGTCTAACCTAGTCCCGTCTCGTACCTTGTCTCCCCCCACCCCAGTGACGTTGCTAACCAATGTGGCCTCCTACTCTCCTGAAGGGTGAGAATAACAGAGATGAGCAGAGGGAAGAAAGAAGTCAGGGGGTGAGAGGAAAGGAGGTCAAGAAGGTGAGATGTGATAATGGTGAGCAGGAAGGAAAGGAGGGGGAAGGCAAAGGGAGAAGAGAGAATTGGGGGGGGGGGAAGGACAGGAGAAGATGAAAAAGAAAAAGAAAGAAGACACCCCCAGCCCAGGATGCTTTGGGGCTGTTAAACACTGTCAGGAAAGACTTGGGGCACCAGCCAAAGTTGGAGGATCAGATTCCCCCTTGTCTCCCCAGCCTTGCCAGGGAAAGGGATGAGAGTACTGTTCCAAGCCAGCCTCGCATCTCTGCTCTGTGCCGTAGCCTGGCCCTCTGGGGCCTGGGGGCTTTGAGGAACTCATGGGGCAGCCAGTCTGTCCTCCTGGATTTCCCCAGAGGGGCCTATACGTTTCACAGACACTGCCTGCCGACTCTCTTGGCCATTCCCTGGGACTTGACTGAGGAGTAGCTTGGCAAAGGAGCTTGGATTCCAACAGTTCTCCTTACGTTCAGAAGGAACAACCTCTCCCCTTGCATCAGGCACCAGCCCCCTCCCCCTTAAACCCATAGGCTTCTTCTGGAGACCTCCACAGCAATCCCCTTCACTAGGGCACTTGGGTTGCTGAGGCTGGGGGGTGGGAATTCAGGAAGATAACCATGCAGCACAGAATTAAGGGACTTTTAGCTGGAGAGGCCCATAGAGATCCTCTAGCCCAGCCCTCCTTCATTAAGTAGAAGGAAGGAAGCAAAGGGGAGAGGGGAAAGGACTGGCCCAAGGTCCTACAGGCAGTAAGGAGTAGAGCTGAGACTGGAGTATGGGCCTTCTGAATCTAAATTTCAACCACATACAATGATGTTGCCATAGGATCTGCATTTTACTCATAGGAAAATCTCAATGATGTTCACTCAGAGCCCATTTACTCTTATTTTAGAAACAATTCTAACATGCTAAGCAATCTAGTTTCCCAGCCTATACAGCAGAGCAAAAGAAGATGTTGCTTTGAATTCCCACTCTGCTACCTAATAGGATTCTAGTTCTTGAGCTAGAAGGGACCCCAGAGGCCAGGCTGTCAAACCCCCTCATTTTACAGGTGAGGAAACCAATACTCGGGGAGGTCAAGTGTTTTGCTCAAGGACTTACAGGTGAGCAGGATGTGAACCCAGCTCCTCTGAGTTCTGTTGGTATTCATCCCACCGTGCTATGTTCTCCTACCAGATCTATGTGTCCTGTGAGGACCAAATGAGACAATATCCAAAAAGTTCTTGCAAACCTTAAAGCAATATCAATTTCTCAGCAGCATCCATTATTGGCAGTTAGGTGGCACAGTGGGTAAAGCTCCGAGCCTTCAATTGAGAAGGCCTGGAGGCAGTCAGGTGGCACAGTGGGTAAAGCTCCGAGCCTTCAATTGAGAAGGCCTGGAGGCAGTCAGGTGGCACAGTGGATAGAGCACCATGCCTGGAGTCAGGAAAATCTGAGTTCAAATTCAACCTCAGACACTTACCAGCTATACTACCCTGAGCAAGTCATTTAACTTCTGTATGCCTCACTTTCCTCATCTGCAACATGGGGATAATAGTGGCACCTTTAAAGAGTTTTGCAAACCTTAAAGACCTAGAGAAATGCAAGTTATTAGTATTATTGTTTGGAGTTGCTGTGATGATGTATATGCAAACACTTAATTTCCCTGGCCCTCAGTTCCCTCCTTCGCAAAATGAGGGACATTGGATGAGATCTGTAAAGACTATGTTCTAGCCATCTCCGAGCTATGTTACCCAGCACTTTGTATGATCCCCCCCCCAAAAAACCATCCCATTTGGGAGGCTGAGTCCGTTGCATTGGATTCCTTCTCTCTATATCATGACTTCTCCCAGGCTGGGGCCTTGGGGAGATGGGGGTGTTCAGTCAATCTGCTTTGGAAATTGCCAGAACACTTGAACACACTGAGCTCTTAACCTCTCTAGAAGATGTCATATTAAGAGAAAACATCAGCCCTGGGCCCACCCTTAAACCATCTGGGCCTTGCTCCATGTTCTGCTCAGGAGTGAGCCCCAGTTGGACAAATATCTTCTCGGTCATCGCTTTGAATTACACAACCCTGGGGGTAAGCTGCCCAATTTCAAAATTCAGCCCTGAGAGCAGTTGTTTTAAGGGTCGCCAAGTAGTGATATTGTCATTTCATCTCAAGCTGGGGTGACCTCAGCCTCTGCTGCCTCCCTCCTGAGGCCACTAATCAAAAGAGGCCCAAGGCCTGGGGAGGCTGGACTTGTTCAGTAGCCAGGACAGCAACACCCTGAAGGTGCTAATAGTGGAGCCAGGGCTGAAACTGAGCTTAAGGACCAAGGCAAGGGGCTTAGAGAATCCTGAGCTCCCTCCCCAAACTGAGGACTTTGGGGCAGGTTAGGCCCCAGTCTTTGATCTCTAGTTCCACTGAGCCCCAAACTGACAGGGATGGGGTAAATGACAACACTGAAAAGCACAGTGACCAACAGGCATGTCAGTGTTCTAAGGTGAGGCCTTTGTTCTGGCTTTGAGGAAATCTACCTCCTTGCTGGCCTTTGAGGTTCCATTTAGCTCTAGACTTATAAGCCTATGATTGAGGACATCACCCAGACCTGGACACTCGCTGACCCATTGATATAGCATGTGAAAATAATTGATTGACCACACTCATTGTGGGCCTGAACTGTGTGTCTGTATTTGGCCTATAAAAGGAAGCAGGGAGAAGCAGTCAGGAAACTAAACACAGGGCTAGGAAGGACTCACACTTGGGCCAATGGGGACTGGGAACCCGCTTCTCTACACAGCCTCTCCTTGGGAGCCTTATGGCCCCAAAGATGGAAGCTATGGGGAGGCAATGGCTGAGCAAGCCAGGAGTTCCTGGAAAGGAGAACCAGATGGCCCCAGAGATGGCTGAGGTTGTGGAGGTCATGAAAGTGGACTGAGCTGGGATGTAGAAGGCTGTAGAATAGTACCTGAGCAACACCTGAGTCCTCAGTAAAAAGATAAGCCACTGGTGGGTCTAGGGCTAAAGCAACTGCCAAGGACTGAGTCATTGGATGGAGAAGCACATTTGGGTCTTGCTCTCTACTACCACCACAGGCTCTGCACCTGCAAAGGCCTCATGGGAAGTAACCCCATGAGAGTTTTCTTTCCAGGGAAGCCCCAACCAAGAGTGATGCTATGTATCTATAAGTTCTAGAAGAAGGTGGCACTGATTTGCCATAAAGTACAGTTCAGGAAATGTCCTCTCTAACATTTATGAACAACAAACTTCAGTTCTGGGCTGTGGTTTATACACAACCAACTGGGTTTTCCTTTTAAGAATGGATGTGAAGGGAAGGCCCAGGTGGTGAGAAGCTCAGTCTGGTAGTAACTGTGGTAGAATGTAGAAAAATCACAAGACTTAAGAGTTTGAATCCCACTCTTCATGAAGGGGTAGAGTAAAGTCAGTGGAAAAGGCTGAAAAAGTCAGTGAGAGCTAGATTGTAGGGGCCTTTACCGTGAAAGAGGGAACCACTTGGTGGCCGGTGGATGGAGTACTGAGGCTGGAGTCTGGGAGATCTGAGGTCAAATTGAGCCTCAGACACTCACCAGCTGTGTAACCTTGGGCAAGTCATTTCACTCTGTTTGCCTCAGTTTCCTCATCTGTAAAATGAGTTGGAAAAGGAAATGGCAAACCACTCTAATATCTGCCAAGACAACCCGAACTGGGGTCACCAAGAGTCAAACACGACTGAAAACAACTGATCAGATTCAAAGTGACAGGATTCTGATACTCACTTGCTTCTGATACGCACTTGTGTGACCTTGACAAGAGCCTTAGTTTCTTCATCTGTAAAATGAAAGGGCTCTGTTGGGGGCCTAGGATCCCATAATCCTAACTTCATAAGCTGCCTTTTGTCAAGCAGCTTCCTCTTAACATCGAGCATTATAATTTGGTGAGACTGCAGAGAAATTCACCCAAGTTCCCAATCCCCTCCAACACACAGACTCGAGCCATCACTGGTACCCTACCACAGAGCAGTCAGTCCCTCCCCACCTGCTCTTCTGCACCTATCCTCCTGCCCTTGTGCTTACACACATTTGCACACACCATCCCCCCCCAAGTCACAAATCACCAAAGACCCCTGTTCCCAGCCGCACACATTCACACAGAGACCTAGCTGAGAGGGGGCCAGGGCTGGAGCCACATTCCAGGGATCATGTCACCGAAATGTCATCACCTGCTGCCTGATGTGAAGGGCCAAGCAGAATAAATGGTTCATTATCCCCCACGGCCTGCAGACCCCCAGGAGGAGGAGGACACAGACAAAGGAAGCTTTTTGCTCCATGTCACTGCAAAACATGCAAGAGACTGACCAGACGGATACAAATTCATGGTGGGGGTGGGGGGTGGGGGGACGAGAGGAACGAGACACACATAGCTCTCAGCCAATGAGTTTTCTCCTTCTCCTCCCCTACTGTATCCCCTCTGTGCCCTGATGGGGGGGGCTGCTATAGAGAGTCAGTGAGGCAGCAAAGTCTGGAAATATTGTAGAAAGGGCCCTAGATTTAGAGTCAGAGGACCTGAGTTCAGGTTGCTTCCACCCCTAACCACCTGTGTGAGCTTGGCAAAGTCCCCTCTCCTTTATAAGCTCAGTTCTTCCCCAGTAAACCAAGGAGGTCAGACTACGTGATAGCTAAGGGTCCACCAACTGGCCTGCTCCTTTCAGCCTCATTCTCCTTCCTCATCTCTACCTCTGGCTTCCTTCAAATCCCACCTACAGGAAGCCTTTCCTCACCTCCCCTATTTCCAGTGCCTTCCCTCTGTGGACCATCTCCAATTAATGCCTGTTGTTGGCTCCCCATTAGGCTTCCCCACCAGTGGCCCAAGAGCTCTCAGAGAGGAAGATGGAGTTAAAAGAATGATTCACAATGTTATGCACAGGGAACAGCAGTAGGCTGGTTTGCCTTGACCGTAGAATACTCTAGGAGAAGGAGGATAATGTGAAATCAGACTAGAAAGCCAGGTTGGAGCCATATCATGGAGGCCTTTAAATGCCAAACCACTTCTAGAATAGGGAGTAATCGAGTCAGCCATATTACCAGGATGATGAGGCTATAGTCATGTGACTAGGTTTAGGAATATCAGTGTGGCAGCTTTGAATGGAAGATGGATTGGAGAGGTGAGAGACCTGAGGCAGGGAGAGTAGGGAATGGTCTGGGCAGAGGTGATGGGCCCTGACCCTCAGATTGTGGCTGTGCAGCAGGAGACAGATGCCAGGAATGCTTGGGAGGCAGAAACCACAAGGCCTGGCAACTGATTGGAAGAGTCAGGGATGACTCCTAGGTGGTAAATCTGGGTGACTGGAAGGATGGTGGTACTCCCAACAGGAACTGGTGGCTGAGGAAGACAGTTGAGTTTTAGGGAAAGTATAATGACCTCCACTGTGAACACAGATCACAGACAGATTTAGAGCAGAAAGAAGCCGTTCATTTCAACCCACTCATTTTACAGATGAGCAAACTGAGGCTCCAGGAAGTTAAACGACTTAAGCCCTGGTTATGTAACAAGCATAGTGCTAAGTGCAGAGGCTATAAAGAAATGTAAAGACAGCCCCTGCTGTCAAGGAGCTCACATTTTTAACAGGTTAATAACTAGATGGATACAGAATCTATGCAAAGGAGGTGGGAAGCACTCAGAGAAAGGAAAGCAGCAGGGAGGAGGCACAAAAACAGACCTTTTGCAGAAGGTGGTATAAGGGCTGAGGCCTACAGGAAGGCAGGGAAACTGAGGAGGAGGTGAGGAGGGAGAACATGCCAGGCAAGAGCAGGGAGGCACAGCCAGTGCAAAGGCAAAGAGAGGGGAGATGGAATATCTCATGTGAGGATCAGCAAGTAAGCCAACATAGCTAGATAATAGAGTATATGAAGGAGAGTAAGGTCTACAAAGACCGGAAAGGCAGAAAGAGGAGGAGTTGGTATTTGATCTCGAAGGAAATAGAGAGCCACTGGAGATCATGGAACAGGAGAGTAGGGGTGGGGGAGGAGAGACAAAGTTAGACTTACTCTCTTGGAAAATCACTGTGGCAGCTGATTGGAGGACGGCTTGGAGTAGGGAGAGATTTGAGGCAGGGACACCCAACAGAAGGCCATGGCAAGAGGATAAGTGAAATGTAATGAGGGTTTGAATCATGGAGGGAGCCATGTAAGTGGACAGAAGGGGATTCATCCAAGAAATGCTGTGAAAATGGAAATGACTACATCTGGCAACCAGTTGAAAGATGATGGTGCTCTTGATGGTCATAAGGAAGTTATGGGGAGGGAAGAATTTGGGGGGAAAGGTAATGAGTTCTGTTTTGGACGTTTGAGTTTGAGATGGCTACAGGACATCCAGTTTGAAATGTCCAAGGGGCAGCTGGTAACCCATGACTTTTGCTCAGAAGAAGACTAGGGTTGATTTGGGAGTCCTCTGCATAGAGATGGTCAATAAATCCATGAGATCACTAAGTGAACTAGCATAGGGAGAAAGAGAAGATAAGCCAGGACACAAGCTCAGGGGTGCCATGGTAGTGGCTATAGCAGAGATGAAGATCTAGCAAAGGACAAGGAGTGGTCACACAAGTAGGAGAATATCCCAAAGACCTAGAGAAGAGAGAGTAGGCAGGAGGAAAAGGTGACAATGCTAAGGAAAGGTCAAGAAGGTTTGCCATAGATACAGCAATGGAGAAAGCATTAAGAAGTTTGGAGATGGCAGTTTCCATTGAATGATGAGGTCAGAAGCCATACTATAGAGGCCTTAGAAGAGAGAGAAAGTAAACGCTTGCAAGACAGATGACTTTCTCAAGGAGTTTATAGCCATGAAGGGGAGATGTATAGGATGACAATGAGAAAGGATGGTAGGATCAACTGAGGGCTTTTAAGGATAGGGAGATGTGGAAACATTTGTGGCAACATCAATATCTAAGGAAAGCTTGAATACGATAGGAAGGGCAATCTGCTGGGGAAGACAGAAAGAAATGCCCTTTGAGGGCTTAGATTTTGGCAAAAGGGAAGACCACCTCTTCCTCTGAGATCTGAATGAAGGAGGAGATTGGGGGAGATGTCTGAATGATGTGAGATGAGCAGCAGTGGAGAAGGGGGACTTCTCAGTGAATGCTCTGTTTTTTCAGTGAGGCAAAGTCCTTGTGGGGAGCTTGAGGAGAGCTGAGAAGTTTGGGAACAGCTCTGTGGAGAGCAGGATAGTGAAGCAATTAGGAAGGAGTAAAATGTTTGTTTTGCCAAGGGGAGGACCCAGTTGAGATTAGATAACAGAGATTGGGAGTAAATTTAATTAGCAGCTCTGTTCAGCAATATGTGAATGGGAACTAAGGAGGAAGATGCTGGGAATAAGCCAAGGTTGGGGTTTGGCAAAGCATGATGGGTGATAAGACAAGGAGGTAAAAAATTCAAGAGCAGAAGATGGGTTAGTTACTGGCCACTAGTAAGTGACAAAGGAGGGATCTGACCTCAGGTCTCACTGACTCCCAAGTCCAGCACTATATCATCTATGCCATACTGCCTATGGTATATCTGGTTGTCTTGACTGGAACTGGAGCTTGAAGGAGAGATTAGAGATATAGGAATACCATTAAATAAGAGAGAGGTTAAGGGATAACACTCTTTGATGGAGGAGGCAGAGGAACACTGGGAAATGTAGTCAATGTGAAAAAAAGATGCCAATAAAATCTAGTTTATTGAGAGAGTTGAAGGTCAGAGAGAGAGCGTTAGGAGTCATCTATTTAAAAGTACATATATTTAGCTGATCAATCACCAAATAGTTAAGAACATACCATTCTGAGTTGGAAGGGATTCTCATTTAAGAGAAGGCAATTGAGGCCCAGAAAAGGGAAGGGACTTCCAGAATCACACAAAGTATAAAGCCTAATGCTTTAGGCCTGCTCTGTGGGCTCATTACCTCACTTCAGGAAAACCCAGGAATCCAGGAGAAATCCTTGCCCATTTAGAGATGGGCCAGCCACGGAGGAGAGAGGGACAGCTGAGGTCCCATCATGACGCACTTACGGAATGGTCAGCCCAGGCTGTAGCTGGGCTACATTCATTCATCAGTGAATCTGGGTTGGAAGGGATTTCAGACACCACTAGACCACCTCCAACTTGATCCAGAATCCCCTGAACAACATACCCGAGAGACCCAGCCTTCAATTTCTGAGTTGAGTGAGAAGCTCCAATTGACCAGGCAGACTCCTTTACTCAGATATCAAGTCTAAATCTCTGCAGTCTTCCAGCCTCCACTCGTTGCTGTTGGTTTTGCCCTCTACGGCCAAGCAGAACAAAGCTAATCCCTCTTCTATATCACAGCGCCTCACATACTTGAAAACTTCTATTCTCTTCCTAAAGCTTCTCTACAGTTATATGAGAAATTATCCTGAACAGACCATTTGTAATCTTTTAAACAGTCATCTGCCCACGTCTCTTGGAGACTGATCTCCTTCAGACAGTCACTGGGAGCAGCCAATGTAAACCAAAACATGGAAACCCGGGACATGGCTCAGAGGGAGATAATATGATCACAGTTGCATATTTCAGATGCCATTATTTTCCACCTTAGTGAAAGATTTTTCCAAATACTGGCTGGCTGAGCTGCCTCCTGAGTAGCTGACCAGGGTTGTACTCCATCTCTGGAAAAGTGGGAAAAGGAGCTGAAATATCAGCTAATTTCCAATTCACTGACTCAGATAGAAGAGCCTTTGAAAGAACAAAGGATGGCAGCATGCGGATACTTAGCCTCCCCAGGAAAGGTACTTCAGTTGTGGGCAAAGACCTTCCCAGAGTAGGAGAGTAGCTGGAACCCTACATGGACTCTGGCCCATCAGGAATATTTCACAATGAAATCTCCCTGTGGAGCCAAAGTGGTCAAATTTGAACTTGAGGCAGTCTTCCATGCAGTGGTCTAGATTCTATTCATAAAACACTCTGGTGTTTACAAAGCACTTAAACTTTACAGAGTAGTCTCAAACTCAACATGTCCAAAATAGACCTCACTAACTTTCCCTCCTAAGAATTTCTCTCCCAGAATTCCACATTTCTATCAAGGGCATCACCATCTTCTCAGATACCCAGGCTGTGGTGTCATCCTCCACTCTCCCCTCTCCCTCACCCTGTGTATCGAATCCAGTGCCAAATCTTGTGTTTCTACTTCTATACATCTCACATCATCCCTTTCTCTCAATTCAGCCTCTGCCTTAGTTCAGGCCTTCATCACCTCTTGCTTAGATTATTGCAAAACACTCTAATAACTGGTGTCCATCCTTCACTTGGCTGTCAAGGTTATTTTTCTAAAGCTTTAAGGCGGACCATGTCACTCTACTTATGAAGCTTCACTGGCTCCCTACTTCCTCTAGGATAAAATGCCAAGACCTGAGTACAAGCTTTCCAGATTCTTCACAATTTGGCTCCAATGAGCAGCCGTACTGTCCACTATTCCCTTTCATCTATTTTATCATACCAGGACAGGAATTATTGTTCTCATTGTGGAGAGAAAGAAAGCAAGGCCCAGAGTGGGGGAGGTGACTTGTCAAGGTTTCCTGGCTAGTTAACAGCAGAGCTGGGATTTGAATGCAGGTCTCCTGACTCTCAGTGGCACCCCCAGTAACTACTGACAGCCCTCAGTTCCTCTCTACAGTACATCTTTCTTTCCCTCTTCTGTTTTCTAATTTCATTTTCTCTTGTACTTCTATTCATTTCTTCCTTCCTCTCCTATGGCACAGGCCTGGCATTGGTACCTTGGGGCATCGCTTAGCCCCAGTGAGGGGCACCTGAAGCTGAAGAAGGTGCCAACTCTTCCCCCCAACATTTCAGAGCCCATCTGGACTGCAGAGCTCCCCAATGCCCAGCCATCCTGTCCCTCCCCCTCCTCTTTTCCTTTCCCTTTGCCAATCTCATCCACTGCTGAGAAGTGGATCAAATGAGGAACCATGTGAAGCACTTTCCAAGCCTTATATAAATGTTCATCATTATAACCCCAGGAGATACCTTAGGGACCTCAAATCAGGAAGTAATGAGTGGCTGTGGAGAAGGAGCTGAAAATTCTACCTAGGAGCTCGGCAAACAGCATCCCCCCCAGTCCATCCTTCCTCTCCTCCCTGGGGCTGAGCATCCCACCACTGCTAGATGACACCTACAAGATCTTGCTCACCCTATGCTTGGCCAGTTATCACTGAAAACAGAACTCACTATCAAAAAGTGCTTGCCCACTGCCAATGCACTGAGCAGCAAATGCAGTCCTACTAAAGTCAATCAATCTACATTTATCAAAAACCTACTATGTGTGTGGCACATAGAGCTAAGAGTGGGGGATACAGAAAAAGGCAAAAGGCAGTCCCTGTCCTCAAGAAGCTTGGAGGATAAAACATGCAAATAAATAGATACAAAGCAAACTATATATAGATTATATATGGGATAAATAAGAAAAAATTAACAAAGGGAAGACAATGGAATTAAGAGAGCTTGGGGAAGACTTCCTGGACAACGTGGGGTTTCAGCTGAGACTTAAAAGAAGCCAGGACTGGGGGGATGTCAGTAGTTGGAGTGGAGAAAGGCTAACATTTCAGGCATGGGGGACAGCCAGAGGGAGCCAAGAGATGGAGTATCCTGTTGGTAGAACAGCCAAGAGGCCAGTGTCACTGGATCCAAGAGTGACAATCTACTCTCCTTGCCTTCCCCAGAAGTCCACCCAAGAATCCAGTCAGGGTTAATTAGAAAAGCCTTCTGGCTCACTAGCTTGGAGAGAAGAGGGGAAGGAGAAGAATGGGGAAATGGGAAGGGGAGAGAATAGAAATGCCTATTACTTTTTTAAAAGGCTTTTCACTCTTCAAGTTCTTAAAGAAATGATTCGTGTAGATCGATTTCCTTTTCTATCGCAGACTCCCAGAGGGTCAGGCAGACATGATGCAAAGCCCGCACCCAGGTGCAGCGAAGAAGGCCAGGCGATGTCATTTGTCTGGCACTGAGCTAGGCCCTGGGGCTTCAAAGCCCAAAATGAAACAGTCCCTGCTCCTGAGAAACGTATGATCTACTTTTAGTCAGGCAATAACTGTTTATTAAACACCTACTAGGTGCCAGGCACTCGGCTAAGTGCTGGGAGGATGCAAAGAATGGCAAATGCCAGGAGCTCTCAAACTAACTAGCGAGACAACAGACAAACAGCTCCATGCAGATAAGCTACTTGCAGGATAAGGTAGAGAGAATTGTCTCATTCACCTAAAACGAATCCGCTAAGAGCAACCCTCCTCCCTAAGCAGAACTGTGCTCCTTAGGGGGCTGGGGAGGGAGCAGAGAATTTGGAAACTCTAGCAGATTCCCACCCTGCCTGGGGAGCCCAGGATATTCCTGGGGTGGGGGAGGGCCAGGAAATGCTTCCCAGAACCTAGATCAAATGGGCTCTCAGCTTAGCCCGGGAGATTGGAGGGCTCGGGGGAGAGAAGATAAAGAAGATAAAGACGTTCCCTAAATTGGTTTTTGGAAAAAGGAGGGGGAGGGTGGTCTGGGCAATGTTGAATATTTATCATTCTTGTCAATACCTTTCGCCTATTAGTAATCCGAATCCCTTAACTATAGTCATCAGCCTCCAAGGCCTCAGGGGGGCATCAAGGTGATTTGGGATGAATGAGCTGGCTATGGCCTCTGGGTCTCTCCATGGAGGACCAGCCAATCTGAGTGCAGAGAGAGGCTCATCGGAAGGGCCTATGGGAAATTGAATTTGTTTTCAGACAAAACAACTCTAAAAGACTGTCTACTGAGGGATGGGGGCCCCCAGCCCAGTGGGCCTGGGGGGAGGAGTGGGATGGGGAGGGAGGAGTTGGGGGGAGTTGCCTTCTCCCTTGGTGGAGGAAGCACCCACCATTCAAGTCTCTGGAGCCTAGAAACACTGAGGTAAACATTTTCATCCCTATAGGCTCCTTGCTGCTCAGTGGCTAAAGCTGGTCTGAGTGACTGGAAGCTTTGGATTCCAAACCAGCCTGTGACACAGACAGGCTGTGATACAGACTTCACTGATCCGGGCCTCAGTTTCCCAATCGTTAAAATGAGGATTATGAAAATGCTACCTCAGAGGGTTCTTATGAGGAAAGCATTTTATATTATTCAGTCCTCACTTCTCTTTTTAAAAAGATTTTTGATATCTTGTTTTCAAATCACCATTTCCCCGTGTATCCCTCCCCCTCCCTTCTCCCAAGGGTGCCACCTCTTAAGGTCTCATTTAATTGGGTTCCTTTTTCTTCTCTCTCTTGTGATCTCCAGGCCCACATCACCAGTGGCCAGATGTACCACAGGCAGTATGGCATTGTAGATAGAACACTGGTCTTAGGAGCCAGAGAGACCTAGGTTCAGATCCTTTTTTAAGATTTCTTAGAGGTATAGGCTTATCTTGGAGTGGAGGCCCAAGGGTGTAATTCTGGGCAAGTGACTTAACCTCTCTCCCCAAATCAGCTCAATGCCACCTTCGGCAGGAGGCCTTTCTCATTTCCACCTACCCCCCCCCCCCCCTTGGAGATCACCTCCCACTCTTGTGTTCACAGTCATTTGAATGTTGTCTCCTACATTAAAATGGGTGCTCCGAGAGGGACTCCCATTTGAGGGCTTCCGTTCTATCCCCAATGCTTAGCACTTAGCCAGGAACTTACAGTTTGTCGATTGTGATGTTGATAATTGCAAAAATGCTTTTCCAAACATTGGTCCCAACATTAATTGGGAGAGAAAACATGAGGAGGACTTGACTGGCTTCCAGTGAATTCCTGCAGCTCCCCTCAGCAGTGACCTTCGCTAGGCTCTTGGTCCCTTGACTGGACTTTCTCCATACAGCTTTGTTCGGTACTGGCTCAGTAAACCATAAGCTCCTTGAGGGAAACTTGGATTTGCATCTTGTAATACCCTATGCCTGATGCCTGGGGGGGGGTGCTTAATAAAGCTTTGTGGATTGTTCACTGTTAAGTTTATAAATCTTTGAGGGCAGATTCTCTTTGAATCCCTCTCACACCTCACTTAGTCTAGGGCCTAGTGGGAGGCCTTGCGTGGGATGCCCCATTTCCATATACTCTGGCCATTTTCACTGGCTCCCCCAAGGCTCAGAATTGTTTCCTTCCTCATCTCTACCGCCTGGATTCCTTCACGTCTCTACTAAGGCCCCAACCTCTGCAAGAAGTCTTTCCCTCTCCTTCCTTAAGGGAGATTACCTCGAATTTATCCTGACTAGATTTAGTTTGTACACAGTAGTCTCCTCATTAGACCGGTCTTTCGCCCTTAGACTGGGACGCTTAATAAATGCTTATTGATTTAACTTGAGGTCAAGGTAAAACGAGGTACAAAGTAAAGAACACTGACTTTGGGCCTGGGTTTAAACTTGAACCCTGAACTACTCATCTTTCTGGAGTTCAGCACTCCCTCAGCTGGACCTCAGAAATGACCCCCACCCCGGTCACATGAGAGGGGTCGGGCTGTGTTACCTCCGAGGTCCTTTCCAAGTCTGACTCTAACAAGGGGAGGTGCAGGTGATGTGCGCGACGTCGAACATCTCCGTACCGGGCGCCCATCCTCTAGCGCCCTTCGCAGCCTAGCAAAGTTCCCTTCCTTCCTCGATCTCCCTTCCCTGGGCCGAGACGGGTATCCCGGGCCAAAGCGGCCCCACCACAACGGCAGAAGCCGCGAGCAACAGCGCCGTCTAGGCGGCGAGCGGGCCTGGGGCGCTCGGAGCCCGGAGGGGGCAGGCGCCAGGGGGAGAGGAGGCGGCGCTGCACGCTGGGCCCCTCCGATCCCCGGGGCCCCGGCAGGACCGCCTCCGACCCTCGGAGACGCGGTCGGACCCTCTCTGATCCCTGGGGCCCTGGAGCTCCGGCCAGACCCCCTCCGATCCCCGGGGCCCTGGAGCTCTGGCTCGGCCAGGCTTAAAGCCCTCCACCCAGCCGAGTTCCTCCGAGGCCCACCCCCCACCGGCCCCCACCTCGCCCCAGGCGCCCGAGTCCTCCTCCTCCTCCTCCTCCTCCTCCTCCTCCTCCTCCTCCTCCTCCTCCTCCTCCTCCTCCTCCTCCTCCTCCTCCTCCTCCTCCTCCTCCTCCTCCTCCTCCTCCTCCTCCTCCTCCTCCTCCTCCTCCTCCTCCTCCTCCTCCTCCTCCTCCTCCTCCTCCTCCTCCTCCTCCTCCTCCTCCTCCTCCTCCTCCTCCTCCTCCTCCTCCTCCTCCTCCTCCTCCTCCTCCTCCTCCTCCTCCTCCTCCTCCTCCTCCTCCTCCTCCTCCTCCTCCTCCTCCTCCTCCTCCTCCTCCTCCTCCTCCTCCTCCTCCTCCTCCTCCTCCTCCTCCTCCTCCTCCTCCTCCTCCTCCTCCTCCTCCTCCTCCTCCTCCTCCTCCTCCTCCTCCTCCTCCTCCTCCTCCTCCTCCTCCTCCTCCTCCTCCTCCTCCTCCTCCTCCTCCTCCTCCTCCTCCTCCTCCTCCTCCTCCTCCTCCTCCTCCTCCTCCTCCTCCTCCTCCTCCTCCTCCTCCTCCTCCTCCTCCTCCTCCTCCTCCTCCTCCTCCTCCTCCTCCTCCTCCTCCTCCTCCTCCTCCTCCTCCTCCTCCTCCTCCTCCTCCTCCTCCTCCTCCTCCTCCTCCTCCTCCTCCTCCTCCTCCTCCTCCTCCTCCTCCTCCTCCTCCCCGACCCTCGCCAGTGGCGGCTGCAGCTGCTGCAGATAGAGTGTCAGGGAGCCGAACACAGGAGAGAGCTAGGAAACACCTGTTTCCCTCATGAAAAAGGTGGAAGAAAAGCCCACAACAGGCTTCCAGCCTCCTTGCGTATATTCTGCTCTCAAGAGGCCTGTAAAAAACGCAGCCTTAAAACCAGGCGAGATCGTTTTTCAAAAAGATCACTTTCCTCCCTGCCTCCCCCCATATTCAGTGAAACGCCCCCTGCAAATCTTCCCTCCTCTGAGAGATTTTTCTCCCTCCCTTCTGCCCCTCTCCCAGTGACCATGAGGGCTCAGAGGCATCCCCCAGTCCCAATGTATTGTCTCCTCTCTCCCTCTCCGCCCACCTGTGGGTACGATGGGAGCCACAGGACCTGGGGTTCAAAGCCTGGCTCTTGCCACTAACTACCTGTGTAGCGATCAACAAGTGTTTTATTAAGCGCCTACTACGTGCCTCGCACTGTGGTTCGTGCTGGGACACAAAGGCAAAAGTGAAACAGGCCCCGCTCCCAGGAGCAGAAGCACACAGTCTCTGAAGTGGCTGGGCCCCTCTGGGTCTCAGTTCTGTCCTCTGCCAGATGACCAGAGAGGTCTAAATAAATACAAGTATAGAGTTTGGGGGGGAGGAGGGAGTGGGAGATGTTTCAGCCCTGGCCCGACTTCTCTCTCTGGGTCTCAGAGAGTCCAAAAGCGACTGGGGTCAGGACGCCTGGGAAAAAAGAGCGCAGACAGGGAGGGGGAGTCGGGGACGTGCCCCGAGCACCAGGTGGAGGGGCACCTTGGCACACCATCAGGCACGCCATCAGACGATCAGACGCACGCCCCGATGCCTGGGGACGCCGCCGGCCTCCGCGCACGGGGCTCCGTTATTTCATCAGCAGTTTCAGAAGAACTCGCCAAAAGCTGTTATGGCTCGCTGCAATGTGTAGCTTTTTCCTGCCGTTTTTTTTTTTCATAATAAAAGAGGGAGTGAAGCTCACTCACTCTCCACCCCCCTCTCCCAAAAAGAGCCAAATGGATCCGAGAAGGGGGGAAAAAAACCCAAACCACGCACACCAATCTCGGAGGGGATGCCAGTGAGGTGTGGCTTGTATTTAAATACCCAATATGTCAATGTAAGGGGAGTGAGTGCGGATGTATATAAAGTGGCGTTCGCCTGCGATAGCCGGACACACCGAGGGATGAAAGGCAGCCCGAGATCAAGGCCCAGGGGCCCCGCCACTTTTGTTCCCAGCGCCGTGCAGCAGCCGTCCCGGCAGCGCGCTCCCCGCCGCCGCCGCCGCTGAGCCAGCCGAGCAGGTCCCCCGGCCGGCCGGCCACGACCCGGAGGGAGGCCCGGGGACGGCCCGAGCTCGAGCCGGAGAAGCGCGAGCCGGAGAAGCGCGAGTCGGGAAGCGCGAGCTGGGAAGCCCTGCCGCCCTGCCTGCCCCTCGCCCGCTCGCCCTCCGCTCCGCTCCGCTCCTCCAGCCAGGCAGCCAGCCCGCGGCGCACACACCCGAGCGCGCACACACTCACTCACACTCGCTCTCCCTCGCACACCCGCACACGCACACGCTCTCTCACACCCCCCCCACGGCGGCCGGGGCCATGGCCGAGCTCGGGGGGGCCCTGGGCGCCTCTCTGGACTGGGACGTGCACGGCTTCTCGTCGTCCCTGGGGAGCATGCCCTTAGCCGACTCCCCGGGCTTCCTGACCGAGCGGCTGGGCCAGATCGAGGGCAAGCTGCAGCGCGGCTCGCCCACCGACTTCGCCCACCTCAAGGGGATCCTGCGGCGTAGACAGCTGTACTGCCGGACCGGCTTCCACCTGGAGATCTTTCCCAACGGGACCGTGCACGGCACCCGGCAAGACCACAGCCGCTTCGGTGAGAGGGGAACGGGGCCGGGGCGGAGGGGGGGGGGGGGCGGCCGCGCCCTCCGGGAGGCGGCGGCGGCGGCGACGGGGCGGGCCGGGCCACTGGCACACCCGCCGTCTGCCTGCCCTCTGGCTGCCCTCGAGACTGTGTGTGCCGGGGGGGACAGTCCGGGCACTGCGCGGAGCCAGGGCGCCCGGACCCGGAGGGATAGTTAGCTGTCGGCTGGAGGGGGGCGGGGTGGCCCACCGGGTGGCGGAGAGCCGTAGGGCTGCCCGCCTGGGGACCTGACTGAAGCAGGTGTAACCCCCTGCTCCCTTCGAGGACTCCTCCTCCGTCGGGGCGGGACTGCGTTGGCTTGCTCGGGCGCTCGGCTGTGCTGTGCCCCTTCGGGAGAGCCGAGGGCGAGAGCCCCCTGACAGTGCCAGGCTTAGTCAGTGCTTGGCAATTGATTGATCGATCGCCCTACCCAGGCCAGCTTCCCAGACCAGGGGATGCGAAGGGGGGAGGGGGAGGGAGGATGGGGAGGGTGTCGATATTGGCTCTCTGCCTCAGCCTTGGGAAAACCGCACTTTGTAGGGTGGGGTAAGAAGAACCCGCAAGTCGCTGGCGTGGTGGGAACTTCCCAGCTGGCGGCACTGCCCAAAGACGGGGACCGAGCCTGAACTTTAGGGTGACGGAGTCTGGTTTCAAAGTCAGGTCTGGTACCTCCAAATCTAGGCCATTTCCCACTGTACCCAGCCCGGGCCTGCAGTGCTGGCAAGGACTTCTCCCCCTCCGACTCCAGACACAGGTATCTCTCCTCTGCCCAGCACATGGGATGGCCCCATGGCTGCCCAGCTCATGGCAGTTTGTTCAAAGGGCACAGCCGCCTGTCTCACATACAGAACTAATTACACATTAATATAAACCATGTCCCAGGATGGAGATCATTAGGTCTCTAAACAAATGTGCTCACTCCCTAGCAATGTGGCCATTTTTATTTTCAATTTCCTATTTTCCCCAGTGCTAAGTCATTCCGCAGGTGCAGTGACAACCAGCCCAATCCTCAGGCCCAGTAACCCCTCTTTCCCTTCCTAGAGCCTCTGTATCCGCTTGAGCAGAAGAGGTGACCCTTCCTAGCCCCAAGCGGCCCGATGCAAATTCAAGCTTCATCTTCCTTAAACCTTCCTTCCCACTACCCCCCCACTCCCATCGTCCCGTTCCCCCCCCCCCCCCCCCCCGCAGTTATCCTGCCAGACTAGAAAAGCAAAAAGCCGGCACCGTGAAGGAGCGTAGGGGTACAGCAAGAGGGGTCTGAGGGCAGGGCCCAGCCTGGAAAATGGCTTTGGGGACAGGGCTGGCCTGCTCAGAGCAGGCAGGAGCCCTAATGAGGCCTATGTCATCTTGGAAAAATGCATTCTGAGCTGAAGTAGAGTACGTTTGGGGGTGGGGGGAGTTCAGTTGAGGGCTGCAGGTGTCTGTATAAACTTTCTGCAGGTCCCTAAGGGGGACGGGAGGGGGTGGGGCCCACTGCGGGTCGCTTGCTTAGCTCAGCTCTCCCCACTTCTCCGGGGGAGGGAACCCTTCCACCTTTGCCCCCAGAACTGGAGTTTTTCCACAAAGAAGGAATGGCCTAAGGATTCTGGGGTGGCTGGCTGCTGGTGTGTGAGCAAGAGCTTCACAGAGGGATAGAACTCTGAGGCCCTGGGGGGTGGCTATCCTGGTACCTAAAGCCTAGGAATCCCCAAGCTCAAAATAAAGGCAAAATGAACAACTGGGGGAGGGGTTTGATCTTCAATTCCTGTTTAGGGCCCCAGAGACCCAACTTTCTTCCTTTTCAACTGGGAATTTAAAAGGGAAAGAAAGTGGGATTTGAGATCAAAGAACCTGAGCTGATGCCTCATTTCCATTTAACTATCCTTGTGATCCAGGGCAAGCCCTTGAACTGCTTTTGGCCTCAGTTTCCCCATCCACAAAATTCCAGGAGGGGTGGACCAGAGGATCTCAAAGATCCGTTTTGGCTCCAAATCCTGCCAAACCACCAGTAGCATGTCTTTCCCTCCCCTTCTCCACCAGCTTATCTCTTACCTCTTTTTTTAAAAAAAACCTCTGCCCCAGATACAATCAGCATCACCTCTTCCCGTGGCCTTTCCCTCATCAGATTGGTGGATTTCCCATAAAGGAAACTGGACCATTGCTCAAAGTTGTCTTGCATCCACCTCCCCTGCCGACTTTGAACCTGACACAGACCCAAACCTTGGTCTAGCTTGTAGGAAAGGATGAGGGAGAGCTTAGGCTTTGGAGCCCTTCCCCCCACCCCACCCTCCTTTTGGACTTAATCAGGCGGAGTATTCAATAAATCGAAACTTGAACATTCCATAAGTGTTTTAGCAGTCAACATTCCAGCAGAGTAAAGGAGACCAGACTGAAGATATAAAATATTATAGATTTCTGCTTTGGGGGAAGGGGTGTAGTCTCCAAAGGCCCCGTAAAGTAAATAGCTATTTGTTGTAATTGGAGAGCAGGGCCCCCGAGGATTACCCTGGAATCCGCGTGTTCAGAGAGAGCCCGGCTGAGCCCGAACACAGCCCTGACTCCAAGTAATAATGTGTTGGCACGGGGGACTGTTTCCCCATCTGCATTCAGTAGCCAGGAGGATTGAAATCTCTGTCTGGCTGGCCAGTCAGCCCGTTCTACTCGGACCCCAGCCTTCCCAATGGGTACTTGGAGACCGGGAGGCAGACAGCAGCACCAGGGGCCTGGCAGCTGATGAGATGGAGGGGGGGGGGGGGTTACAGTCTAGTCTCTGCCATTGGGGCAGGGTGCCAGGAGCTGATTCGGAGCCCAGAGATGTTGGGGTATGCCCATCAGGCAGTGCCAACCATACCGCCACTGGGAAAGGTCAGAGATTGGGGGAGGGAGGGTGGCAAACCCTGATGCCCCAGCTCCTCCACTTTTCCCTCTGTTCTATATAGTGCCTGACCACACAGTTGTTTTCTCTGCAGCCAGCCCTGAACTAGGTGATGGGAACATCTGAATTCCCATTTCATTTCAGTCCAATTCAACAAGCATTCAAAGAGGCACCTACTATGTGCCGGGCTCTGTACTAGGCAACAAAAATGAAACCACCCATGCCCTGAGAGAAACATTCACCCAGATAAGTAACTGTAAAATCAAGTCATTTGGAGGTACAGGGCAGGGAGTACCAATGACAGGGGATTACAAGAGCCTTGAACAGTGCCTAAAGGGTTTCAGGAGGTCAAGCTGGGAAAGGTCAGCATGCTAGGCATAGGGAACAGCCTGGGTACTAACATGGAGGCCAGAGATGGAATGCCATGGGCAGGGAACAATCACAGGCAGGCCAGTTTGGCTGGAACATAGGACGTGTGAAGGGAATATCATGTGGAAAACCTGTAAAGATGAGTTGGAGCCAGAGGAAGCCACTGAGTCCAAGAGAAGAGAAAAGATTGCCTTCCACTTCCCACCCCTACTCTGCAGCACTTGAACCCAGGTCTTCTGTTTAGGAACACTTAGTTCTCCTTGAGGCTTCTCAGAAATTTCTGGGATAGTGGATCTATTTACTGTGGGTGGGGAGAGAGCCTGGATCAGTAGCGAAGCTCCTGAATGAGGAGTTCTTTTGCTCAGTGGCTATGGCCACAATGAACCCTAAATGTAGATAGATGGCTGGATTGGAGGTTGTACCAAGAGGTCCACTCATCCTCCAAAAATCTCTCTTCCAAGCCAACAATCTACTTCTGAGGGTCATTTCCTCTTTAGAAACCTCTTTGAATAAGGTGTTATTTCAAGTTTAGTGTGGATTATTTGTTGACCACCTCAGTGAATCCAGAAGGAATGGGACACATCTAAGTTTTGATCATGGAGGTAGATGAATGAGAAGGATTGAAAGATTAGAGATCGCTGATCCAGATCCTCAGTTTAAATAGAAGAAAACCCAGATAAGGGAAGAGACTTGCCCAAGGTCACATTTGGAGGAAGTAACAGAATCTGAACTTGAATTCACATCCTCTAACTCTTCTAGTCTTTTTAAAAGTTTAATTGTTGCCTTTTGTTTGTATAGCACAGTCATTTCTAGACCTAATCCCCCTCCCCCTGCCAAACCAACCCCTCCCTTATATAAAAAAATAAGTCACTTAAGCAAAGTAGTTGCTACAGCAATTGAATTTGACAATGTGTACAGACAGCATATCCAGAGCTCTTTCCACTTCAGTCTGCAGATGCCCTGGACCTGGAGGGTTGCAGGCCTGGCTGCTGACAGGGAGTGCTGGAGATAAACTTTGCCCACTTAGCAACTTTGCCCTCCAACACCTACTTCCAGCTGAAGCTCCAAAAGGGGGGAAAGGGCTTGTTCCTCCTGCATTCCTGCTGGTCAAGTGCCAGGAATGCCTGTCCCATCATCACGTGCCTCTCAGCAGGGCCCCCCTTGGGTGGACTCCAGCTAAGAGGAAAACTGGCAAACAGACATGGCACCCAAAGACAGGGGGACTTCAGGAATAGGGCGATAGGGACATGGAGGAAGACTTGTCTGACAGGCCCACACCTCTGGGATTCAAGTTATATTGAACAGCAGGGGGCCTAGGGGAGGAAGTACTGAATTGAGAATCAGAAGATCTGCTATTTGGTGTGTGACCTTGGGCGAGTCACTTAACTTCTGGTCCTAAGTTTCCTCCTCCATAAAATGGCAGGGTTAGATTACTAAACAGCACAAAGGCATTCTTAAATTAAGGCTAAGGGAAGTCTAGTTTTAAAGCTGCAAAGAATCTTAGACATCATTATCTAGTGCAAGCCAGCCCTTCATCTTACAAAGGTGGAAACTGAGACTCAGAGAGAGCAAGTGATTTGCCCAGTGTCACCCATAGGTAGGTAATAAGTGACATAGATAGGACTTGACCCCTGCTCTCCCTCTTGTTAGAGATTACCATGGGTTATGGGGGGAAATAGTGCCCTTTCCTCCCTCACCCTTAGAATGGCGGAAGGTTCCAGAAACCCACAGATACTCATTCCACAGTGTCCTTCTAGGCAGCAGTGAAATGGACTAGGTGATTTCAGAAGGTTCCTGAGGATATCAAGGATTTCCTAAGGAGTCAGTGGAGCAGGGTCAGCCAAGTTCTTAGGAAATCAAAAACCTTAGAAATATGGACCACCACATAGATAGTGCTTTGTAGAAGCACAGGAGATACCTGTGGGTCAGGGTGTAGGAAAGTAGCTTAGCCATCTGAAAATGTGGAACAAAGAGAGACACATGACTGGCAGAGGGAAGTGGCTCATGGAAAAGCCCATTCTGCCCACCCAGCCTGGATCCAGAGCCCTTAATAGGAACAGCGGTCAGCCCATAGCCTTATTCTGAAGTTCCTTCCCCCACCCTCTCCCCACCCATTTTCCTCTGTTCCCATGCTCCCAGGGCCTCCCTGATCTTTCCACCTTTGCTTGGCTAGCTCTGAGTTCAAAAAAAATTATCTCGGCTCTCACCTCCCTTACCCATGTCAGCAGAAGCAGGGATATTCATTCTAGAGTGCCCAGAAAGGCACTATTCAAAAATTAGGAGTAAATCTGACCCCTCCAATTGGCCTTTTACCTCTGAATTGTGAGATGGACTCCCCAAGGACCTGACATTTTTTTCCAGATGTGTTTTGAAGGTCACTTGTCGGTTCTCAGGAGGGTAATGGCAGTGATGAGCTTGACCACTGGTTGTGTGTGACCTGGGGCAAATCACCCTGGGTCACCACTCCTTTATCTGTAAAATGAGATGCTATGTTCCTAGGTCCTTTCCAGCTCTAATAATGGTTAATAGCTAGCATGTATATAGCAATCAAAGGGTTGCAAAGCACTTGACACATACGTTGCCTTGTTGATCCTTCCAACAGCCCAGTGAGGTAAGTGCTACCATTTGCCCCCCATTTTACAGATGGGGGCTGACACAGCTAGTTAATGACAGGTTAGATTTGAACTCAGGGCTTCCTGACTCCAAGTCCAGGATTCTTCACTCTGCCACCTAGCAGTCTAACATTCTATGTTAGTCTAGCCTCCTTGCTAGCCCTGACATTTGATGAGTCCCACCCACCCACCCAGTGTTGCAGCTGGCTTTCATTGATTGGAGGTAGCTGCAGGGCCAGGAAGGAGAGGAGAAATGAAGCAGGGGCCACCCTAAAGGAAGGTGAGCCAGTGTTCTGTGCTCAGCCGGGAAAGGCAGCTTCTGAGATTCTTAACCACAATGATGGCTTTGCCATCAAAGCCCTTTCTCTTCCTCACAGTACCCCTGGGCAAGGACCCAGTCAATACTCAGTGGGCTAGAGATCTCATTAATGTGGATCCCTCCAGGACTGCAGACTCAAACCCAGCCCATCCATTCCTGACCACCTTGTACGACTTGACCACAGCCTCCTTAACAGGGAGTCAACCCAACTGCTGGGAGACTTCTGCACATTCTCTTGACATTTTAGGAACTCCAATGGAGTGTGGGGTTGATTATCTGTCTCTCTTACTATGGGACTGGACCATCTTTTCTTTCATGGTTGAATATTGCTCTGACAGAAATCCTTTGTTCTGCTTCTCCTCCAATGTGTCTCCATTGCCTTTTGAGCAAAAGCTTCACTTGTATTCTTCAGGTATTTCTTGATCACAGCCATCCAGCATCAAGGAACAGATTGGTGTGAAGGAGATGACCTTTTGTTTTAGGAGAAGTTTGAGGTCCTTAAAAGCCTGGCATTCAGCCCCACAGTCCTATTCCTGTTTCATGTAAGCCCCAGCCATTGTCCATGTCGGTCTAAGATATATGTGCCAATGGGCAGGCAACCTGAGTTCTCCATTCAAGCATGTATCGGAATCTGCACAACAAGCAATCATCCACTTGGGTTCTGATGTGTGAATAGTTAGGCTGAGTGACCAAGAGGCTCATTGATGAGGCTTGGTGGTATTCTGGGGCTTGAGGCAGTCAGTAGTATCATCCACAGACCTGAGCATCTGGAGGACCTACCCCCAACCCTTTTCCATTTGGACTGTACCAGACGTCATCTATAATAGTGCCCAGCCCCTTTAGGTAAGACACTATCTGGTCTCTCATTTGATGCTAATAGAAGCGAAGGGTCACCCAACAAAGTTATTTGGTTGTAGCATCTTACAAGAAACTTTGCGTGACTTTGCCATGTGCATGGGAGACACCCTGTTGGGGGAGAGCCTTTTTAAGGTGGCATTTGGCTCTGCCTTAATCAAATACTTCATGAAAGGCTGTAATTGGCACAGTGCAACGTGGGACTCTCAACAGTCAGTTGTGACTCTAAAGATCTGGTTTGCTGTGAAATGTTTCTGGTGCAGACCCTCCTGCCTCTATCCTTCTTATTCATAAAGAATGCCTTCAGTGTGGTTTTAGGTTATTCTTGGAGATTTCTGAGAGTTGGGAAAGGAAACAGATTGGGAAAGGGCTACAAATTACTGATCACTATTCCCATTTTATAGATGGAGCAACTGAAGCCTGGAGAGGCCTAGGGCCCTGGCAGAAGGCACACAGAGTGGCCTTGCCAGGACTAGACCCCAAGACTCTTGAACCATTCCCTCTCACCCTTCAGTCCAGGGCTGGCTTTGCCCATTTCCTAAACAAAAACCGTTTGGTCATGTAACCTACCAAAGTGTTTTGATAATGGAAGGGAAGAAAGACCAGGAAAGGGAGGAGGGCCAGGGTCCTTGTTTCCTCTTGGAATCATTAATGGCGACTGTGTTTTCCCTCTTCATGGCAGGAATCTTGGAATTTATCAGCCTGGCTGTGGGACTGATCAGCATCCGGGGAGTGGACTCGGGCCTGTACCTAGGGATGAATGAACGTGGCGAGCTATACGGCTCGGTAAGTTGAAGATCTGCCATACCTTCTGAGACTGGGCTAGCTGGAAATAGTAGAAATCCTAGGACTGGCAAAGGAGGGGGGTGATTCTCCTGAAGAGATGACAAGAAGATACCTTCTGAATGGTTTGTTTAGGCCTCAGATTTTGACTTTTCCCTAATGACACAAGAAAACCTTTTCAGGACAATTTTTTTTTTGCAATGAAATCATTTCAAAATATCTCTCTTATCATCACCAGAAACACATTTCCAAGAATCAACTTAGTAGCTGCATCTGGGTTGCCCACCCCATCTCCCCAGCCCATCTTCTCAAATAGACCTAGAGCTCAGCAAAATCAGTGAAGAGGCCCCCTGTCCTCCACCACATGAAGGTACCCAGTGCCTTTACTCATCCCCTATTCTCACCCCAGTGCCCCAGATGCCTGCCCAGGCAGTGCTCAGCACCTCAGTTCTTTGTCAACCTTCTCTTCCCACCCAAACTTCAAATCTGTTGAATTATGGGATGTCAGAGCTGGATGGGATCTCATTTGGTGACAGAGAAATCATAGGCCTAGAGAGAGGCCTAAATGACACGTCCAAGGTCACATAGGTTGTAAGGAGTGACGTTGAGATCCATGCCTAAGCAGTAAGAGGCGACTAGCCTCACTTCCCCATCAGAGCCACTTAGGGCTCTGCTCCCTGGTGAGTTACCCTTCTCCTTATCTGCCAAACAAATCCGTCCTAGTGGGTGCTGATGGGTTAGTACTTGTACTGCCAGCTCTCTCAGGCTTCATTTTTAACCTTAACAGGAGCCTGGAGGATAGAGGATGATTTAATCCAAAGGATTAACTCTTAAGAGTAAAGTGTCCTAAGCTCTGGGACAGGCTTGTCAGAGAGAGAAATTAGGGGGCAAAGGAAAGTCAGCATAAGGAGGATGGCACGAGGAATCAGGAGACTTGGGTATGAATATTGGGTGTAATTTATCAGCTGTGCAATCCTTTGTAAGTCATTTAATTTTTCTAAATCTCATTTGCCTCCTTTTTGAAAGGAAAGGAAACAGCTGGATTGTACCATCTCTTGAAGCCCCTTCCAGCTCACAGAGCTGTGATCTGATCTGAGGGATGGGCCAACTGGTACCATCCAGGCTGATACCTACTCTTCTTACATATAAAATTTCTCTTAGTTCTGGAAATTTCCGCTATTACCTGCTCATCCTTTGACCACAGCAGAGCCCCTAGAACATCAAGGAAGGGGGTGGGTAGCAATCTCTCTTCCTAGAGGTGAGCAGCCCATCGGTGGGTGAGATGGCAGTTGAGGAATATTGTGTCTACACCTCTGGCCTCTGTCCAGCAATAGCTGGGGAGGTTCCCAGGGCTGCTGCCCACTGTGTGCCTCTACTTGCTCTGAAGGAGCAGCTATCTGCCACACAGAGACCGTGTGAGATGTGGTGGGTAGAGGGTGGACCTTGGAGTCAGGAAGACCTATATCTTGGGCGAGTCACTTAAACAGACTTCTTTGTATCTCAGCTTCCTTCTGTGTAAAATGATGGGTCTGGACTTGATGATCTCCAAATCTGATCCTATGACCTTGCAGGGTTTCAGGCTGGGAGAACAATCCAGGGATAGATATGGACTGGCTTGGAAGGGAGGGAGGGAGTGATGGCTTAGGCTTCTCCTTTCTTTAAGGCCTGATGAGACACTCAGAGCAAGGATGTGCTAGTTGGTTCCAAAAGCAAGATTTTTCCTCTTACCCTTCAAATACTTTTTTCCTTCTGTCTTCCACAACTAGAATGATAGGATAAGGGGGACAAGGGAAAGTAGTGGGTACCCTGAGAGAGCAGGGCACCCTGCTAGGGTGTGCCAGAGGAAACAGAGTCACAGTTTTAGAGCTATATTTTAGAGCTATCTTAGGGGTCTTCTAATCCAACTCTCCCATTTTATAGAAGAGGACACTGAGGCCCAGAGAAGGGATAGTAAGTCCCCAAGGGCATGTGGTTAGTAATTGGCAGAGCTGGGATTTGCATCCAGGCCCAATGGGTCCAAGTCCAGTGCCCTTTCTAGCACTTGCAAACTGCAGAAAGAAGGAAAGCTATGAAAAGCGTTGAGAACAAAATTTTGGGAACCCAGGGTCAACACAGCCAGCAGGCCCCTAAGGGAGGCTAGCACCACCCATTCAGGCCCAAGGGCAGCTACTAGCAGAACTGTAGCCCAGCCAAGCTTGGCAGAGAACCCACAACCCTTTACTCGATGCCTCAGGCTAAGGGCACAGGCAGGGATGGTAGCAGGGCAGATCTGCATTTGGTTTGGCCAGGTATCTGGCCAAGAGGTCGAAGATGATACAGAAGACATTTCTTCATTTTATATCCTGGTAAACCACCCTTGCTAGATGGCAGTGGTAATGGGTGGTATGCCCATGTGCTCAATTTCTTTCTAATAGCGTTTGCAGACCAGGAGATCAGTAGACTACTGTAGATGGAGTTTACCTAGATATTGGCAAAGCATTTGACAAAAGTCTCTCATGCTTTGCTTTTCAATGAGATGGAGAGACTTAGGGTCTGATAATACAGTTACATGAATTTGGGACTGGTTGAATGACCCCACCCAAACAGTAATCCATTACAGTCCCATGACTCCTGGAAAGAAGATGAGTACAGTATCCCAGAGATCTGTGCTTGACCTTGTGCTTTTAAGCCACTTTTGCCAGTGACTTGAGTGAAGGCAGAGATGCCAGGCTCATCTAATCATTTACTCCAGTCCTCTCATTTTACACATCAGGCTTCTGAGAGGTCAGATGAGTTGGCAGGATTTGAGGTCCGTTTCCTTGACTCTTGAGAGGCAGCCTGATGGAGCAATGTCAATTTCAAATAGAAATGGGTCCACTAAAGTGGACGTGGACCTAAGGATCCCCAAAGACTGCATAGAGACTTAGAAAGCCACACGTTTATAGATTGATTGTTTTTAATTAATACATCAACATTAAAATCAAACAGGAACTCCACATTCTTCTGGTCTGGGTTATACACTAGAGTTAGGTGGGGTATTTGATACCTGGTATAGTAAATGGTGAGACCTGGCCTCAGAAATGGGGAGCCCTGGGTCCAAGGCCTTTCTCTCAGACGCACAAAGGCATGCCACTTGATGTGTCAATTCTCTAGACAGATAAAGTGCCAATCTCCATTGGCAGAGAAAGCATCTTCATTTGGGAGTTCTATAATATCCAGGAAATCACACATCCTTAGATCCTGGCCCTAATCCAGGCGTGGGGAACCTGCAGCCTCGAGGCCACATGTGGCCTTCTAGGTCCTCAGGTGTAGCTTTTGACTGAGTCACAGTTTTACAGATTAAGAATTATAATCTTTCTTTTATTATAAGGATTATAATATTTCCTATTCTTTCTTAACTCCAAAACATACTTCCCCAGTTTGGGCCTAAAGCTGATGGTTTCAAAAAGAAAGGGAGGTAGGTGATGATCACTCCAATTTCAGAGATAAAAAGAGACCATCTACTTAGTTTTGGCTCCTCATTTTGAAGAGGAGAGAAACAGAGGCCCAGGGAGGGTAAGGAAGTGACCGGTGCTACTCCCGCTTACTGTGGGCTACCTGCCCCCTCAGGTCATAATGCCATCAGAGAGAGGCAGGCAAAGAGTGGGGTCACCTCCCAAGCTTTTATGCCAGCCAGAAAGGAAGGGCCCTCCCCTTGTTAACCTAGGTGCTTTGGGGGGCTTTCCTTCAGTCACAATTTCTATTCCAGGCTGGGGAAAATCCATTGTCCAGAGATCTTAGCTAAATCACATCATCCTTTTGGACCTACTTCCTCATTTAACAAGAGGGGGCTGGACTAGATATTCTTCAGGGATCCCTCCAATTCTGTGACCAGCTCAGGCCCCACCGTGCCAGATGCCTCTAACACTAGGGAGCCAGCAGGGCAGTCCTCCTCTCAGACTGCCTACCTCCCAGTACACCTCCCCTCCCCCCCTAAAACCCTTACTTGGAGTAGGACATTTTTTCTTGACATCTGAGAGATAGGCCTGTCCCCAGCACTTGGTATCACTGTCCCCTTCTGGAACAGCAGTCACATCAAGGGTGAAAGCAGTTCCCAGCCACCAAAGCTGAGGTGCTTCCAAGGGGCCCTCCATTGGGAGAGGTCATAGCTCACCTCTTATAGGTTAGAGGCCATACTACCTGTCAGCTTGTGTACTTGGCTGGAATCTCGCTCTTCTTACGGAACTTGAGTTCTCTCTGAGCAAGGAGACCCCAGAGGGTAGCAAGGGGGCCACCTGAAGGCTAGCATACATCCTCAGCCAGAAGGGGCTCAGGGTGAAGCAGTTGCATCATAGGGTTTAGAGCTGGAAAAAAGGACTTTAGAAAAGAGAATGACTGAGCCAAGAGGGACTAAGAAACCATAGAATGTGATCTCATTTTATACACAAGGAAGGGAAAGCCCAAAGAAAAATATGACTTATCCAAGATCCCTACATCTAGGCGGGACCCTCTGATGAAGGCAATTTCACCATCTCCCTTCACTTTTGCCACGCTAGTGTTTAATGCCTATCGGTGTTATGGGAAGTGCCTCCTCACATCTAACCAGAGTCCCTCTTGCTACGGCACCTCTCAGGTTTCTTTTTCCACATTTCTAGCTCCTCTCAGCTATTTAATACTTCAGATAGCCCTGGCTTTGCTGATCAGGCTAATCAAAGACCATGAATAATTCCACCCCTTTCCCCCCACTCCCAGCATCCTTTTGGCCAATAGCTCTAGGCTCCTGCTCATTGGCTCAGAGATTTTGTTAGAGACCTTTGAGTCCAAAGGCACACTGGGAGCAAGTAACAAAATCAGCATTTGAACCCAGGTCCCCTGACCTTTCTGCTGTCCCTTCCTCTAGTTTCTCTAGAGCAGAAGGAGATTCGTATGCACAATCAACACATTCAGTGATTGATGCCTGTGGGATATCATTTCCAGGAAACCTCACCCAGACACAAATTGGCTTAAAGCCCTGACCATGCTGCCATGCCCATTATGTAGAGGAAACGGGGCTGTCTTTCAACCGAGGCTCAGGTCGGGTCATGTACAACTGTGTGACCTCAGCCATGTCAACCTCCCTTGGGCCTAGGTTTCCTCAACTATAAAATGGAAATAACAGCCCCTGACTTACCCCCTCCAAGCTATCGGGAGGAAAGTGGAAATGATTGGAGACTTGGGAGTGATTTTCATCCTCATATTTGTTCTAAGCTGTTCTGTCACTGACACCTCAGTGTGAAGACTATTAAGTTTCTTTACTGAGGTGGGTTTTTAGAAGGGGAGGAGGCTTGAAGGGGGGCACTTGAAGGGGGAGTGGGAGAGAAATCAGAAAAGAAGTTGATGAGCTAAGGGCAAACTTAACTTTATCAGAATTTAAGGCCAGGACCTACTTTTTCCCACCTCTAGGCTTTTGCTTATGCTGTTCTCCCCCTGGAAGTCCTTGTGAGCAGGAATGGTTTCATTTTTTGTACTTGTATCTCCATAGCCTGGCACAGGGCCTGGCATATAGCAGGGGATTCATATTTGTTGATTGACAACTTGTTGACCAAATGAGTGCGATATCATGTGCAACGCTCCACATCCATCCCTTTGTCTCTCCTAGTTCTGCTGAAAAGAGGAAAGTATACGTCCTCAATTCTCTGGAATCTCGTGTAGAATCTAAACTTCTCTGGGCCATTTCTGAAGCAATGTAATGGGCTCTGCCTCTTTTTCTCCCCCCTCGCAGAAGAAACTCACCAGAGAATGTGTTTTCCGGGAGCAGTTTGAAGAGAACTGGTACAACACGTACGCGTCCACCTTGTACAAGCACTCGGACTCGGAGAGACAATATTATGTGGCCCTGAACAAAGACGGCTCGCCCCGGGAGGGCTTCAGGACTAAGCGGCACCAGAAGTTCACCCACTTTTTACCCAGGCCTGTTGACTCCTCCAAACTGCCCTCCATGTCCAGAGACCTCTTCCGCTATAGATGATATGATCACCTGGCCTCTGTTTCCCCTCCCCCGCCCCCCAGGGGGGGCCACAGTTCTGTCCTTGAGCTCTATATTCATAGCCTTTCAAGCCGGTCCTTTTTAACAACTTCGATAACAGAGAAGCACTTAAGTTGAACTCAATCCAGCCGAGCTCTTGTCGTTGAACGTGTATTTACAGGTTGCGGGATTTGGGGAGAGGGGTGTGGGGGGCAAGTGGGGGAGGGGGAGGGAAGTGGGAATGCGACCCGCACATCACCCCAGAGGTGGGGAAAGAGCCGGGGGAGGGAGGGGAGGGAAGAGAGGGGAGGGGAGGGAAGGGAGGGTGATGGAGGGGAGCTGGGGGGGTTTCCCACCACACAAAACCACACAGACACCTTGACACCAAGCACATGAAGGAAGACCCCAGAGATTGCTGCCATCCAGAAAGATCCCTGGGGAGCCAACAACCCCGTATGTAGGAAGAGGGAGGAGGGGAGTAGGAAGGAAAAAAATATTATTAAGATATAAGCACGAACACTGTGCGTAAGGGCAAAAATTATTTATGAAAAATGCTATTTATTTTGTATGTTTATTTATTTCAAAAGATTTTATTTTTAAGAGAGATGTTATGACTGGATTTTAGTCAGAAAGAATAAGGTCCTACTGAAACAGGAAACAAATGAGTTTTTGACGGTTTACTGGCAATAAAATCGGCTTTATGATGTGGATTGCTGGTGACCTCATTGATTGGCTCACTCTCTTGGAGGAGGTCAGATTCCCTTTCCTCTCCAACACCTTAACAGTGGTGTGGACTGGCCTGCTTAGAGGCAGGTGACCCCGTTATTCAGTACTGAGTGCTGACTGAATACCCGGCCATGGCACCAGGTGATGATCACCATTCTTGCTAGCTTTCTGTTCTGTGGGGAGGTGGGCAGGGCACCTCAAAGACTCTCCTGATAAAGTCTCCTCACTGCCATAGCTAATACATGGCAGTTTACCCAATGAAACCCAGGTCCCCAGGAAACAAAACCAGTCATTTCTTTTCTTTTTTTTTTTTTTGCCATTTTACTACAAACTAACTGTGTGAATCCTTTAGGGGTCATTCAGATCCTAGATCTACGGCCAAAATGGGAACATAGAGGCCATTTGCCTAACGCCCTCATTTTACAGATCAGGAAACTGAGGCCCAGGCAGGTGAAGGCACTCACCTTAGGTTACAGGGGCACTCTTAGAGTCACTTCCACTTGCCTCCTAGTTTATCAGACATTTAAGCACCATGATGTGCCCCACCCTTTCATTGTGGCTGGAGGAAAACAAAGGCAAATCAGATGCGGTCCCCTAGCCCATGAGAAACTTACAATTTATTAGGAAAAATGGGACATGTACACATATAAAAAACATTGTGAGTACAGGAGAAACAGATAATACTACAGAATCAGGCAAAGGGTCCAATCCCTTCAGCCTGGAAGGGTGGCTTGACTATCAGCCAATAAGGAAAAAAAAAATGGGAAAAGTCAGGAATAAGGAACAGAAGAAAGACTTCAAGGCAGGAGAATGGGGAAAGTGGGGAGCATCAAAAGGGAACAAGTGGTTTGGCAGTGTGGGGGCCCGAATGATCAGAGGCAGATTGTAGAAGGCTTTGAATTCTAGGCCAACCTTGGTGGAGAGGCAGGTAATAAAGTTAATTGAGTCCAGGAAGCAACACAGTCAGGTTCTTTTGACTGCTGTATGGATAATGGGTCAGAGCAGGAAGTGACTATCTGGTTGAAAAGATGATATTCTCAAATAGGTTGGGGCTTCTAGACCACAGCTTGAAATGTGGAATGTTTAGTTCTCAAGAATGAAATTCTGAATACACAAAGAGAAATAATCCTGTTGAGGACAATGGGAAGTAATCTATGGATACGGATGCATAGGTAGCTCTCTGACCAACTTAATTTTCAAAAGGCCTATAAAGACGACAGGAACAAACAAGGGCAAGTACCAGACCTTAGAACAAAACCATGGTGCTATCCACTAAGAAGGTCAGGAGTGCTAGAAGTCAGAATGAGCTGAGGTTGGCAAGGAAAGCCAAGAACAAACTGGGGAGAGGGGAGCTATGTTGGGGAAGAAAGATCCAAGGAGGATGGCAGTAATGATAATTGATGAAAAAAAAGGTAAGAGTTACCCAGCTCTTACTTTCTCCTGTTCAAAAAAACCCCAAAAAACAAAAATGGGAGCATGTTTATCAAAGATACATACCCAAGGTCTCACAAGTGGATTACTTAAGAGAAATATGAGTTCAATAGAAATATTCAGATCTATCAAAATAGTGGACAAGAAATGTTAGCACTAACATTCCTAAATGTTCAGAGACTGCATAGATTTGGATCATAATTCATTGGAGTCTAAATGTTATAAACCCTGAGAATTCTGGTACTCCTCTGAGTGAACCCTGATCTCTGGTCAACTTTTGGGGTTTTTTACTGATTTTTTAAAAAAAGGTTTTATTAGTACCTTATCTTTTTACATCCAAATCATTTCTGGACATAATCCCCTCCACCACCATTCAATGAGCCTTCCCTTGTCACAAAGGAAAACTTCAGCAAAAACAGTGTACAGTGTTCCATACCCATAGTTCCCTGCTTCTCCAATTAAAGGAAGGAAATGTGTTTCCTCATCACCGGGGCCAAGGCTGGTTATTACAATTATGCAATGTTCAATTTTTGTTGTTTTTCTCTCCATTTACATTTTTCTAGTCATGTCTATTTTCTTGGTTCTGCTTAATTACTCTGCATCAGTTCATAGACATCTCTTCATGTTTCACTGAATTCCTCATATTCGTCATTTCTTATGGTGCAATAATAATACTCCCATGATGTTTATAGATCACAGTTTGTTCAGCCATTCCTTGGTTAATGGGCATCTTTGTTTCCAGCTTCTTGCTTCCACAAAAGGGCAATTATGAATATTTTGGTACATATGGGACCTTCCTTTGTGTCTGACCTTGTTTTCTTTGCCAGAGAGAATAATCTTAGACTTAAGAGAATGGAACGAGAATGGTTAATGGGAAATTAACACCCGGTGGAAGTAGTAAAAAGGCACCTAGCTGCCTCAAATGACCATGAGCAACTAGACCCAGATCTTCTGCTGCTGGAAGAATTATGGAATGTATTCTTGAACATACACTTAGATTTTGAAGGCCCCTCAGAAACCACCTGCAACCTACCCTTCTTTTACAGATGAGCAAATTGAAGACCAGGGAGATGAAGTGGTTTGCCCAAAATCACACAGATGCTAAGTGGCAGAACCAACATCTGAAGCTGGGTCCTCTGCCTTCATGTCCAGCACTATTCTCTCTTTACAATACTGCCTTACACGATGTCTGAGCCATCACGAGATAGCCGGAAAAAGAGAGGTGCCATGGTACTGGAGAAGGGCAAGAGTCCTGATTTTTTTCAAAAGGAAAGTTTGATAGCATCTTGGAAGATGGTCACCAGTGAAGTGCCCCAGGGATCCATGCATGGCCTCATGACAGTGAACACTTTTGTCAATGTCTTAGATAGTTGAAATGCTTATGAAACGTGCAATTGACACAAAGCAAAGAGGGTAGTTGACATATTAAATGACAATCTGTCAGAAGAGATCTTGGGCTGACTATTGGGATGCAACTTGAGTAAATATGAACTCGTGCTCAGGATTCAAAAAAATCTACTTCACAAGTACAAAATGAGGGACGTGTTGTTAAGGAAGATTTAGGACAAGATGGAAGAATTCTCCTGCACTGATTGCCAGCTCACTATGAGGCAACAATGGGACAGGAGGCCAGAATGGTTTCCCAAGATCTTGGGGTGCATTAAGAGAAGCAATATGGAGAACTATGGAGCTGACAGCCACTGTGTGTCCTCATGGGCACAACCTACCTCACAAGATAGAGAAAAGTGCTGCACCACCTTTGCCATTCGTTGACTAGAAGGGACCTTAGAGGTCATGGAGCCCAACTCCCTCATTTGCCAGAGAAGGAAACAGATCTCCAGAAGGAAAAGGTCAAATGCTAAGTGGCAGAGCCTCCATTCAAATCTAGAACCTCAGAATCTGAATCTACTCTTTCCACTGTAGGATGCTAGAAATCAAATCCTGGGCAAAAATCTTCTGGTTTTATTTTAAAGGATAGGCTCCGAATAAGCAAATTCCCAGTAACCAGGGTATGGTTTCAAGTTTAGCAACAAGGAAATGTGTATGTGTTGCCTTTTTTGGGGGGTGGGGGACCGAGTTCATCATTAGTTTCGTTGTTGTTCAGTTGTTTTTCAGTTGTGTCTGACTCCATGACCCCATTTGGGGTTTTCTTGGCAAAGATACTGGAGTGGTTTGCTGTTTCCTTCTCCAGCTCATTTGACAGATGAGGAACCTGAGGCAAACAGGGTAAAATGACTTGTTCAGGGTCACATAGCTAGGACATGTCAAAGGCCAGATTTGAACTCAGATCTTCCTGACTCCAGGGTCAGTGCTCAGTACTGCAGTACCATCCAGCTGACCCAGGCTTAGTAAGGTTCTACTAGGGTGGTCACTCATCAGAGCAAGTGTCCTTTATTGAGAAGGAATTTCACCAAGGACTGTACAAACGCAAGAAATTCTAGTTTATTCTCTTTCCTTAGAACTCCTTTTCAGTTTCCTAGTCCTAAATCACAGTTATCTTGCTCCCAGCTTCAGTGATGACCCAAGGTCACACTGACCGGTTCTTGGGCCACCAGGAGCCCAGCTCAGCTCTTCCTCTTCAGACTCTGGAAGTTTGGGAAGAAATAAGGGCTAGGCCAGTTGTAACCTTGGCTTCCTTCACTCCCTCAGCAAAAGTTGGTGCCTTTTTTGGGTTATGATAGAAGAGAGAGACACCTAGTCCTTTCTTGAAAGAGAAGATCAGGGAACAGACACATCTATGGACAGATACAAAAAAGCTAGCACTTCAGCGAGCAGTCTCATTGAAGAAGTAGCTGCTAAAGCGTTAACATTCTGATGCCTTTTTGCTTGTTTGTTCATTTGTTTGAGCAAAGGCAGACACAATAAATGGGGTCAGCACCTCTTGGTCCTTGGCCCACTGGATGAGCTTGAAGGCCTGATCTGGTTCATAATGAAAGATTCTTCACCCAGTATAAGGTCTAGTGGTTCAATACCATCATGGAAATACCTTGAAACCAATTCCTAATGAGAACACTGAAGGATCTGGGTCGGGGGGAGTTTCCCTGTGGGGAAACTCCCTCAAAGTAGGCAGATTGCAATTGTCTATGACTTAGGAGCATTTGTCCGTCCTTTGTTTTCAAAAAGGACCAGTGACACCATTGATGAAGTCTTGACTTGTAAATGAGTTGGATTTCAGCGAGGCAGAGTTGCACAAAGTTGTCAGCCTCATTGTCTCTTCCAGAGTCATCAAAGAGCAGTGGCAGGACAAAAGTCAGGACAACTGGGGCTGGCCCAAGATGTGGTAGATCTTAGTGTCTTTGGTGTGTGCCCAAGCTCTAAGAGCTCCATAGTGCCTGCTTCAGCTGCTTTTGTGGCCTGCGGAAGTCTCCACATGCTTGGAAGTAGACATCCTCCTAACTCACCAAGGATTGTGGGCAAATGGGGTGTTGAGGGAGCACTAGTGCCTCTAGTGTGAGGGCTTGCCAAGCCCTTTTCAGGGCTGCTCATCCACCTTTGACGTCCGCCTGTCCCCCAACTGTCACCTGTGGCTCCAAGAAGCTAGAGCATGCACAGCAGGGTAAAACCAGCATAAAGCCCATCTAGGGTGATGGGCCAAGTCATTTGCCCTTAGTCCTCTACTCTTTGACCTTGGGCAAGTAAAAACTTTTAGAACCTAGAGAGTTGCTTGAGACATATAGAGATTAGGTGACTAGTTTAGGGTCACACAGCTAGTAAGTATCAAAAGGAAATCAGGATCTGAATGCATTTCTTCCCCCATTCTAGGCCTCAGATTTCCTGAGGGCAGTATCACATGTGGCTTGTAATGCTTACACTTGAAATTCTAACTTCAAAAAACTGTCTGCAGTTCAGGTCTGTGCCATTGGCTGGGACCCAGTGTTCATTATACTTTCAGGTCTCAGAGAAGTTCCAGAATCAGGGTAGGGGAGAGGGATAAGGAAGGGAGGAAGGAAGGAAGAGGGCTATCATATTAGCAAGAAGGGAGAATGATCTGGATACTAGGGAGGGCTATAACAAAGCAGACCTGAACAAGATCACATAGCTGGCAGAAAGAGTAGTTAGCCAGCATAGTGCTTTAAGATTTGCAAAGCATGGTCCAAGTTATCTCATTTGACCCTTAACAAGGACCCTATGAGGAAAGCACTATTATTATCCCTATTTTACAGATGGGGAAATGGAGGCTGAGAGGGATTGAGTGACTTGTCCCTGGTCACAGAGCTACTAAATATCTGAGGTGGGATTTGAACTCAGGTCTTCCTGACTCCAAGTCTAGCACTCTATCCACTGTGTCCCCTAGCAGCCTCAAAAGTATCTGAAAAGAGAGGTCGCTGATGATGGTAGAAGAGGGTCTAATTAGGAATTTATCATCTGCCTGTGGGGTGAAGGCTGGCCTAGTGTGGCCTGGGCTAGGCACTGAGAAAAGTGGCACAAAAGAGTGGAGGGGCTGGGATAGGAAACAGCAGAGAAAGGCCTGAATTCGAGATCTTTACAAAACTTCTTAAACCTAAGGAATGGCAATGAACGGGGCACTGGCTGGTCAGTTTCCTTTGCAAGGAAGTTTTGTTATGCACTCACGCTTGGGTGACTTGCACATGCAGATCAGATCCTGAAATTTATTTTCTTCTCGGAGTTCCAAGGGCAGGAAGGAACACAGCTTTGGGAGCGCCTCTGGGCAAGAGATAAAGGAGGCTACACCTAGTGGAAGTGTTCATTAGAGCCAATTACAACTTGGTTCATCCGCTTTGCTATTAAACAACCTCCCAGAGCTCTCAATTGGGGAAGCAATGGGAGGAAGACGACCTAGTGGGATGTAGAGGAAAAGTAGATAAGAAGGACTTCCATGTCTTTGGCTTCTCAAGCTCTTCCCTCACCAGGGCCCAAGGCCAGAGCCCCCAAATGCCTCCTTTATGGAGGAGCTCTGTGGAAGGGAAAGTTGTCCAAGGTCGCACAACTTGAACCCGTGTCTCTGGCCTTCCAAGAATGGTATTCTGTCCTTCATCAGGTCACACTGCCTAGTTCCAAGTTGGGGATTTCTTCCAACCTCAAACAGCGTCAATCTGGCTACAATTAGATTACTTTGGGGTTAGCTTCCTGCTTTGCTCAATAGCATAGTCATGAAGTTTAGGCCTCCAGGGATATCCAGGTTGTCATTTTACAGATGAAGCAACTCAGGCTCAGAAAAGCTCAGCAGTCCTTGGTGGGAGGGAGGTGGGGGAAGCACCTGAATCTAAATTTCTTGCCTCCTGGTACAGCTGATTGAACCACTTTCTCTTAGTGCCTTCTCCCCTTACAAGTTCCTTGCTGTATAGGAATCTTGTATTTGCTTCTCTGTACATATGTAGACTAAAAGTTCCTTGAGGCCAGGGAATTTCCTGTTTGCCTTAGTGTCTCCAAAACCTAGCACAGGGCCTGATATCTGATAGATGGCCTATTAAATGGAATTGAAATGGTCTTATCACCTTAGCTGTAATGGGAGTGGGGGACACAATTATGTTGGCTTTTCTCCTTACTGTGCTACTAACCACAAAGCACTTTGGAAATACTGAAGGCTGAGCATTACTACTGCATCTAAAAAAGGAAAGCTTAGAAATATAGCATTACCTGTAGAGATAATAGCTTGGTGAATGGAAGGGTCTCTAGGAAAAGAACCAGGAATGGAGTGCCCATGATGAAGGGTCTGTCTGGCAAGAGAAAAGGAATTAAGTGCCACTGGAATCATTTCACTTTCTACAAATGTCAGCCACTGGAAGGGTATAATTAGGAGCAACCAAAACATGGAGAAAGGAAAAACACTCGGGAAGAGATTCTTAGAGAGAATAATCATACAAGATGGGGCAAGAATGGGTGGCGGGGGAGGGTGTGTGCGGTTTCAATTAGAATGAATAAAAGCCTCAGTGCTGAACAAAACTCCCATCTGCTCCTTTCTGTCTTTAGGTTTCATACTCTCCAGGCCTGTAAACAAAAATCAAATCAACTATTTGAGATTCACAGAATCAAAGGAGTTAGAAGGGACCTTAGAGTTCTTCTCCAGGTATTCTAAACTTGGGCTCTGTGAATCTTTTTTTTTTTTTTTGATTTTAATATCATGGATTTCCTTCGCAATCCTATAGATTGGATTTCATTTATTTAAAATGTTATTTTGAGAAGGGGTCCGTGGCATAAAAGAAAGGTCAAGAACGCTGGCTTTTGTTTAACTCCTTCACTTTACAGATGAGGAAACTGAGGCAGAGAGGGGACTTACTCAAGGTCAAACAACTAATGGCAAGAGCCCACAAACTGGGGTCATCTCTCAATCCATTAGCATAGCCTGCTACTGTCCTCTTCGTACAGGTTTAACAAGTCTTCCTTTTCCATCCTTAAAACTGTATGTGGGGCCTAGAGATCAAATACCTAGACAACTACTCATTAGCAGCCTTCCTGTCTCCAACCCTTTCCCATCCTGTATTCTCTAAGCCATCCAAATTACCTGCTGCTTTGACCACATCACTCTCTGCCAAAATCCCTTCTCACCCTCCATATCAAATTACTCATTTTACCTTTCAAGTCCTTCCATCAATCCACTCTAGTCTCCCTCTTCCTAGCCTTCCACCTGCCCTCCTTTTCTGTCAGCCCCTTTGTCCCTAGCTCACAATCCTACTACATACCCCTGGAACAAAGCTCCTCTTACCTAGTTGGCTGCTAAGCCATCTTTCTTCATGTTCCTCCAATCCTAACACAGGCTGACTAGATGTGGGTGGGGTAGAATATGGCTCCCTGTGTTCCATAGGCTGAGATTGGGTTTCAAAACAGACACAAGACAAGGATGCTCCCATTCAAATCCAATCCTGCTTCCCATTACCCCACCCTCCCTACAGACACTCCAAAAGGAGGCAATCTCCCTCCAATGGCTATGGTTGCCAGGCAGTAAGACTGTCTTATCCCTCCTCAAAAGGTACCAGGGTGATTTACCATGGGGAGTTAATTCCTATTTACCTTGCCCCAAAGCAAAAGGTGATCTTCAGGGCTTAACTAGTAACTAGACTTTCTAAGTCTTAAATAAATGCCAAAGTCCCATTTTCCCACCCCACCACCCATAATGATGTATACATACATACATATATACATACAATCTTTCCTTAAGTGCCTATGATTTGCTAGGCACTGTGCCAAACACGGGAGGGGGGAGGTGTGTTAAGCCCTGGAGGTGTATAGCTGAGCAGTAGTGTAAGGGGTAGCAGACTGACAGCTTACCTTGGGGCCAGGAAGACCTCTGTCCAAGGACCTCCTCTGCCACACATTACATGTTTAAGCCTGGCCAAATCCCTTGACCTCTCAATTTCTCAGGCAACTCAATAAGACTTGTAAATTCCTGGACGGGAATATATACGTAGAATTTCCTGGGAACCTTCTTGCTGGCGGTGTCTTCATACTTTGAAAGGATTTAAGAGGCAGCTGGTGGCCAGGGCACTGGATTCAGAGCACTGGACTCAAAGCAGGGAGATCTCAGTTCTTAATTCTGCTTTTGGGCTTTTAGGTTTGCAAATCACCATTGTTCATGCCCTCTCATTTGCTCCTCATAATGACTCTGGGAGGTAGGTGCTATATTATTCCCCTTTCAGAGATGAGGAAACTGAGACTGAGATAGGTTATGTGGCTTGCTCAGGGTCACAGAGATGTCTGAAGCAGGTTGAACCCAACTCTAGCTGCCTCTAACCTATTTAACCTCACAAAGCCACCAGTTCATTTGTGAGGATCATAATGCCTGTACTGCCTGTGCTGCAGGGTTGTGAGGAAAGTACTTTGCCAAACTTAAGCCTTAAATTCTATAGAAAAACTGAAACTCTTATGGAAAGAAGACATTCATTATTCAAACCAAGTGAAGTTGCGATTGACCCCAAAGCAGCTAAGTCTATGCAGCCCATGTGTATTCAGGTTTCTTGGCATACATAGTTCTTTCTCATATTCTCCTTACTTTATACATGGAGCTGCAGCTCAAAAAGGGTAAATGACTTGATGGCACATACCTAATTGAGTCAAAGTCATCAGACCATCTGGCTTTTAAGCCAGGGCCCTTTCCTCTACAATGATGAGCCCAATTTTCTTTGGTGCCTCCCTCAGTGAAATAAGTGTAGTTTCCCAAGCTGACTTATTGTGAAGGGAGCTGGGATCCTAGTTCTGGTGTGGTTTAAAAAAATCAGTCTCTTTGTAAATGGTTTGAGCAAAGCTAGTGTCAGACCTGGGAGTTGAACTGTGCCAATGCACATGTGTGTATGCGTGAGTGGGCATATGCATGCACATGCTAGCTTCCTCAGGCAAATTCCCCTTAAAATTAGATATTTTAATATTGTCTCTGCAACCACCCCTCCCCCCCAACCCACAGTAACTGAGTATCCCATGGGAACACCGATGGCTGCCAATTTTCCATGGCCCATGCTGTTCAAGGGGCTTCAAAATAATGAAAATGAAGTTCAGGGAATGATGTATTTTGGTCACTTTATTAAATGATATTAAATAGTTTAAAGTCCAACTACTAAACAGCACTTTGAATGGTGAAAACACAAGATAGTCTATTGTCATACTTGAATGCTTTTCTTTAAAAACACAATTCCAGTCCTTATATATATATTACAAAACAGCCTTAGAGGAAGAGGTGGACATCTTTTCTACAGTACTTAAGATATTGAATACAGAACTGAAAAGCTGTCTAAGAGAAACAAAGGCAAGTCTTCACAGCTGTATGATTTCAGCAGCCAAAGCTGGTGGATGGGACTGAAACGTTACTATACAACTGGGACAAAACATATACAATCTCACGATACGAAGCAAAAACGCTTTACATCCAAAGGAAGAAACAGGTTACAAAATGTGGAGAATTTCGCAGGCAAAATTGTATTACAAGCAACATTTTTAATTGTCATTTTTAAGCCATTGCAACTAGTTAAAACATCTAAAACAAATACAAAAATGAGTTTTATTATCTTAATGGTGTATTTGTTTTTAAATATTTGTTAAAGCTTGGTGTTCTATTCAAAGCACATAGTATGCAGCTAAAAAGCCAAGTGAGAAGACTGCATGTAAAGTGGTCCAAGTTTTATTTCCAAATCCCTTCTCCTATCTGTTATTCTTCTTTTAATACCTAAATTGCATCCATGGTGAAAAACATCTCTTTTAAATGTTGCCTAAAACTTCCACATCTAAGTCTCTGAGCCAAAATATCAGACTGTGATACCAATTCCCAAGTCTGCTAGATCCCATATCCAGTATTTGGGACACATCAACGGGACAGACCATCTTCAAATATTTGTCTCACACACTTCAACTTGTCGTTTCTTCCAAACCAAGTGCATGTTGGGTTCTACTTGCCCCAATATCCCAAAGTCACTAAATTCGATGAACAACTGGCCAAAGCATCTCAATATATGAAAGTTTGTTCAGGGACATTTCACCACAGAAGAAATTTTATTGAAAAAATCCGTTTTAGCTGCTTTTGTACCACCAGACCTTACAAATTTTTTTTTTTTTTTATCACAAACCAAAATTGAAAACTTCACAAAAATGAAGTCACTCACAATATTTTAGATGTCAAAATACTAGTTCTTTCCAAACATAAAACTGAAATCATTCAAGAATGATTAAAATAACTCAAACAGTTTTAGCTAATGTCGGCAACTCATGTTGAGTCCAATAACACTTAGTGCCTATGCTGTCAAGCTTTTTTCCCTTTGTAATTCTTTAGTAGTTTTATTACCTATTCCGCCACCATCTCAAACATGTTGTTTACTTCTATATTCTAATAATCATTTTTTGTAAACACTCCATCAACAAAATTTTATGCAAAAAAAGGTGGTAGGTTTACAATACTGATTAAAAGAACAGAATTAAAAGATTGATTTCTTAGTAAAAACCATATGATGGGGTATTAAGCTAGTAAAATTTGTAAAAGTGGGAATCCAAAGGTCTAAATTCACCTCTAAAAAAAAAAAATTAACTCGTGTTCCTAGGAAAACCTAAGAGGGGGTTGTTCCTACAGTGGGGAGGTGGCGTTGAGAGAAGAGGGAGAAGAGCACGGAAGCCAGAGATTCTTATCTTGAAGAGGAATGATTTCACAATACTGACAGCACTGGAAATTGTTTAAGCACATTCCTCCTATGAACTGAACATCAGCAGCAGTTCTGCCATTTTGATGTTGTTTATAAAACAGGGTGTGAACCTAACAACCACCATTACTGGCTTAACCCTTAAATGCTTGGAGCTGGATTTTCTTGGCCTGTACCCCATTGCCAGCAACAGGATGAAGCACCAGCACCGGCACCAAGCGTGATCATCGTGTGCTTTGTGTCAGTGCCAAAGTGGGGGGGCGCGGAGAGGGGGGGGGGGGGGAGAGAGAGAGAGAGAGAGAGAGAGAGAGAGAAAGAGAAAGAGAGAGAGGAGGAGGGAGAGGAAAGAAAAAGGGAGAAGGGAGGGGAAGGGGAAATAGGGAGGAAAGAGGAAGGGAGGGAGGGAGAAAAGGAGAAAGAGGGAAGGAGAGAAAAGGGGAGGAAGAAAAATTACTAATATCTGGAAGATACATGATCTGCGTGTGCTTTGTGTCAGTGCCAAAGGGAAGAGAGAAAGAGAAAAGAAGTAGAGAAGAGAGGGAGGAGAGGGGGAGAAAGGGATGGATGGACAGACAGACAGACCGACAGATAAAGGAAGAGGAGACACACAAATTGGGAGGGAGAAGAAAGGGATAGGGAGGGAAAAGGGAGAGAGGAAGAGAGAAAATATTAACATATGGAAGATAACCCATAACCCTGAAGTTTATCAATAATTCCAGCACATATAAGTGCAAATTTTAAATGGCAGAAAGACTAGAGAAGAATACTAAATTCTTCGGAAGCTGTACTTAAGGCTGTTGAACAATTGGAAGTGCAGGACTCGAAAGGGTCAGAGCAGTGGGATTTAAGATATTGCACTCAATCCTGTGTGTTATAAGAGAACCCTCAGCTTCTAAATTGTTGAATCAAATACAGGCTTAAAACAAGCCCAGTTTCAGACTTCAGTCAAAAGGACTCTAAAACCATTTCTGTCACTTTAATCAAGAAATTGATTAGGTACAAAAAGCAATCCCTAATTTGAGGAATCAACTCTAATTAAGAACTCAGCTGTGTGTGTGTCTATGTGTGTGTATGCATGTATGTACCTATGTGTATACACTTGGAAATTTGTATTCTTTCCTAAGCTGCTTAAGCTGCTAATAATGATGGCTTGATTGCCAAAAGCAGGCAGAGGAGTTTAGAGAGGAAACCTGGGGAGCTGCTACTGTCATGGAAGGGCTTGTTTTCACTGAAAACAATTTGAAATCTCTCCTGTACTCAACACATGTAAGAAGATTCTAGGCAACATTACTGACCAATGTCAGGGAGAAATGGTCCGTCCTATTAAAGAAAATTGAAAAGCTAATATGGAACATGTAATTTAAGGGGCCAAACTATTTATACAGTTGAGTTCTGTTAAGCCATTGATTCCTAAAAAAATAAAAGATCTTTCTTTCTTTTATTTGAACAATCCTTTTAGCTCTTTGTGCAAAATCACATCGATTTCCCCTGGGAAGGTCCAGGATTTTTGCTTCTCATCGGGGGCGGTGCGCGCTGCAGTGGCGGAGGCTGCAGGCCGCCAGCCACCGACTGATACATTCCTCTCATATCAATCTGCTGGTAGTTGGAAGGATTCATGATTAAATTCGGAGGCTTTGGCATCATGAGGTGGTGACTCAGGGCTGCTTGTTGATAAGACATCTGTTGCTGTTGCTGCTGACTGTACTGCTGCTGGAGCCTCCGGTTCATCAGGATCCGCTGAACACAGCTGATTAACTGTGGACACAAAGTGGAGCTGTGACCATCCAGACCCAGAGCCCGGGGGGGGGGGGGGGGGGGGATGCCATGGGCCATGGGGGAGCGGAGGGGAGGGGAGGAGAGGAGAGAGGGAGAAGGGAGGAGGGGAGGAGCAGGGGGGCCCCCCCGAGGACCAGCCCAAAGGAAAAACCACCTCAGAAACACCATTTAGGACTACGTTCTCTTATTGACTCAACCATTGTATTGCAAAGCAGCATTTAGTTTAGTTGCTATAGTGACCAGCTCGCCAGCGGGGGAAATTACTCCCTAGTATTAGTTACAGCAGGTCTTTTTTATTTGAGCAGGTCTCCTTTGTCATCTCTTTGAAAATGTCACATATTGATGAACAAATATATATTTCTAGAGAAAAACACCAACAGAGAAAAAGCACTTCCCAGTTGGGATAATTATCACCCCAAAGACTCAAATTCCCCAAGAGAACTTAAAACCACACAGCTCCCCAGGGCTTTCTAAGTGATATCCAGGGCTACCGAAGTTAATACCCTAGAGCCAAGAATCCAACTGGTTTCACAGAGGCCGACGGCTGGCAAAGGGATGCCCTGGTAAGGACTGACAGGCAAGAAAGGATTCCCAGAGACCACACTGGCATAAAAATTATTCTAATGTCGTTTTAAATGGGGGTCTAGGGGGATAAGACAATGGTCTCATCAACTAGTTTTCTGAACTGAATTACAAACAAGTACACATGTAGAAGTGGGGGTGGGGTGGGGTTAACATGGTATAAGTTAGAAAAACCAAAGGAAAATTGTGATATACACGATTTCATAAACGAAGCAGTATCGAGGAGAACCAACCTGGTTTTCAACTTGCAGCCGGGATCTCTCCCAGGAAGACCCAATGATAATCTTCCCAGCATATACTTTTCCACATCCATCAGTTTCAATTCAATAGAATAAAGTACAATTTAAAGACTGAGGGAACTCTTACCATCTGTTGTTTTGTCAATACATCATTGTAGATTGCTTCTCTCCTTTTCACATCAAGCTCCTGGCTGGCTTGTCTATTTAATGCCAAAGCTTGCACTTGGGCTTCTGTCAGATTCATGTTTTCCTTCCACTAAATGGAAGAGATTGGATTTAGTCCTAGACAACAGCAATTCAATCTGTAGCACTTCTAACAACGCAAAGATTGAAAACAGGGGACTTAAAAAGCTATTCCTTTGGAGCAATGACCCAGGGGCCACAATGGTTCAAAAATGGAGAGTCTCAGACCTATGCACTGATTCACTTAAATAGTGACTTTCAATTAGGCTGATCAACCCAGATGTACAAAAGCACCAGTGAGAGAAAATAGGAATACATTTCTCTGGCTGGCCAATGTCCTGGTTCAGATCCCAGTTCAAACACTAGCTCTGGGTAAGTCCCTTCATCTCTCTGAGTCTCAGTTACTCCATCTGTAATACTATTTTACAGGGCTATGAAGTTAAAGAACTTTGGAAAAAACGAACACCCTTAAGTGCTATACAAATATTAATTATCACAGTAACAGTTTTCATAGACCCAGATCCATTCATTTCCTTTCTTGACACCAAAGTTTTTGCCCTAACTGCCAAGAAATCTACAACTGTAATATCGACACTATTGTTCTTGTTACTAATATGGTAGAGGTAAGAATTATATTTGATAGGAAATGGAAAAGAAACAACAAAGTGAATTATGAGATGTTTTCAACTTTTATGTCAAACAACAATCCAAAAAACCCTTTAAGGGAGCTTCTCCCCTTCCCCAGCTGGACCAGATTAAGGTCCTTCAAGGCCCCAGCATTTGGGCTTCCCAGGCCATTCGGCAGGTGCCTTTGATAAGTTAATGGACTTCAATCAATAGAAGAAAGATCAAAATGACCCGCCTCTCGGAGTAGGTACAGCCAGGCCAGCCTCAGATACAACAATAGCTGATATTTGCATAGTTCTTTCAGTTTGAGAAAGTGCTTATATTTATTATCTCATCTGATCCTCACAGCAACCTTGAAAAGTAGGTGCTGCAGGTACAGTTAGCCTCATTTTACAACTAAGGAAACCGACAGTCACTAAAGATGAACTGATTTGCCCTGGGTCCCACAGCTAGTGAGAGTGCCTAGAGCAGAATTTGAATTCAGGTCTTTCTGGCTGCAAGTGCCAGTGCTATATTACTATACAGAATATGTGTGTGCACGCACCACAAGAAGTCTTTTATCATAGTTTTTGTTAGACAAACTTTTAAAGCGGGGGAAGGGGAATGATTTTTTCAGAGGCTCTAGGTGAACTGTCTACTTTGTCCTCAAGCAAACAAATCTATTCAGGGTGGAAAGGGAAGGATAAGAGAAAAATGTCCATGTAACTCACTACAGCTGAAATGATGTCTTCTAGGGGCTGAATCCTCACTGCTGTCACACTGTTTGTTGCTTCTACGACTTTTTCTCTGCCTTGATTAATGAGGTCCTGGAAGAATTCAGTTATGTTAAATCCAACCGACATTTATGCAACAGCTAACAGTATGTTAGTTATTCAAGCAAAAAATGAGTGAGGAAAGCACCACTGTACGGCAGTCAAAACACTAGGGATACTTCCACTCCCCAATTTACCAGATTTATTTTGTAAATTTGTTTTACGATTGAAAGTCCTGGCCAAATTCATGGCTGATGATATGGAAGAAAAGGTCTAATCTTAAGGAGCAACTTTGGGAGGAAGGTAACAAACTCCACGGAAATCTTAATTAAAACAAATTTCCTCTCCCCATTACCAAAAACAGGATGCCTTCTTCGAAAACAAAACTATTACATGATTGACAATATAAAGAGTCAGTTCTAGCCCCATCACTTCACAATCTACTCCAGAGCTTTAAAACAGTTCAGCTCCATAACATCACAGCCCTATTACATATTTGCTGCAGCACTACATCAGAACATAAACTCATTCATAAATTCTAACCCATACCAAATGAAAAACTCAAATCGATATTGGTTTATTTAGAAAAAAAATTGCAGAATTTGAAGTGTTATTGCCCCAGCTAATCAGCTGCCCTACTGGGCTATAACGGAACTACTGGCTAATACAAATCTAGCTAAGTTTCACAAACAGGTTTTAACATACTAGGTTGGTTCATTCATACAATAAACATTTATTAAGTGCCTACTATGTGTCAGGCCCTGTACTAAGGATTGGGGATACAAAAAACAGGCAAAAGAGTCTCTGCCCTCAAGGATCTTATAATTTAATAGAGGAGACAACACACACACACACACACACACACACACACACACACACACACAGAGCAAACACAGGATAAATAGGAAATAATTAACAGAGGGAAGGCACTGGAATTAAGAGGGCTTAGGGAAGGCTTCCTGTAGGAGGTGGGATTTTATCTGGGAAGCCAGGAAGGTCAATAGTCAGAGTGGAAGAGAGAGAGGGCATTCCAGGCATGGGGGAAAGCCAAAGACAATGCCCAGAGCTGAGAGATGGAGGGTCTTGTTCATGAAACAGGTAAAAGTTCAATGTCAGTGGATCCAAGAGTACACATTAGGGAGTAAGGTATAAGAGTACTGGAAGGACAGGAGGACGCTAGATTAGGAAAGGTTTTGAATACCAAATAAAGTATTTTATATTTTCTCCTGGAGGTGACAGGGAATCACTGGAGTTTATTGAGTAGGGCAGAGACAACATGGTTAGACCTGCACTTTAGGAAGATAACTTTGGTGGCTGAATGGAGGATGGGTTGGAGCAGAGAGGGACTTGAGGCAGGCAGACCCACCAGTAGCTATTGTAATAATCAAGCCATGAGGTGATGAGGGCCTATACCAGAATGGGGGTAGTGTCAAAGGAGAGAAAGGGGTATATTTCAGAGATACTGCAAAGGTGAAATTGTCAGGCCTTGATAACAGCTTGCACACAGGAGGTGAGAGATAAAGAGAGGAATCCAGGCTGACTCCTAGAGGTTGTGAGCCTGAGGGCCCAGGAGGATGGTGTTGCCCTCAACAGTAATAGGGAAGGGAGGAGCAGGGGAGGGCTTAGGAGAAAAGATAGTGAGTTCTGTTTTCAAGATGTTGAGTTTAAGCTGTCTGCTGGACATCAAGTCTGAAGTGTCTAAAAGGCAGATGGAGATGGAAGACTGGAAATCAGCAGAGAAATCTGGACTGTTGTAAGAACAGAAGAAAAACTTCTTCATTATTTATGATTCTATTCATAGGAAAAATTTTGAGACACACTCAACTCTAGGACATGGAAAAGATGCTTTTACATATCCATATTTCTAACTCCACAACTTACCTCAAGTTGTTGATTACTCATTGCTGACAGGGCTCCCAAATTGAAAGGAATATATGGGGTCTGAGAGCTGAAATTGACAGGAGGTAAACTGGTCCCAGTTGGCATGTTGAAGCGCATGGTGAGTCCCTAAAAAAAACCCCAAAATCATTTTTCACATACTTAAACTTTTAAATTCTGCATCACCATTGTGTTTGAAAAAGAATCTACTTGTCTCAGATCTAGCAAATTATTAACACTCTTCCACACACAAACAAAAGTCCTTTTTCAGCCGAAACCAAGATCTTATTACATAGAAAGCTTTAACCTGTAAGCGCGCCCCTCTTTTTTTTGAGATTCCCATAGAACTGGGTTTTTCAGAGAACTTTGATGACAACTATAGCATCACATGAAAGCCACAGAGGTTCTGGCACATCAAATTTGGGGGAGTTTAAAAAGGATGCAGTATTGACAACTTTTCCCATGACTGGACATATACATTTTTACTAAAATTCATTCTTAAATGGATTTGAAAAAAATCATCACTTTTTAAACTTTTTTGTTTTTCAAAAAAGAAAGTTACTCGAGTAGACTGAGTAGGCAATAATGGGATCTACAGCCATATCCTGATACACTTTCTGTAATGATGTAGTTTTCACAATAAATGGAGTAACAGAACATGAACCAAGGCCTGAATAATGAGACTTACTGTAACTAGAGTCAGGGTATTAGTAAATATATAGCTGTACCTGTTCATCCATGCCCCTCAATGCAGTAATCTTCTCCTGTTAGCAAGCAATGGGAAACCATGGATTGAATGGAGAATAACCAGGTTTTTACCCTATACAGTCTCCTCATCTGTGAGGTGAGGGGAGTGGGATTGGATCATCTCTAAAGTCCTTCTAAATTCTAACAGTCTACAAACTGGGAACACATAAACTTGAGAGGATTCAAGGTGGGTCAGTTGTTCCCACCCCCACCCCATTCTCCTCCCCGCCTGCCCACCCACCTCTCCCCAACATGGCTTCCTTTGGACCCTGTCTAATTTCTACTAGGGCCCCATGAGACCCTGATACTTTCCCATGACATTTAGGAAAGGCAGGATAGTGGACCACATGGAAAGTGGAAAAAGGCAGGTAGTGGAAAGAGCACAGGATCTGGAATTCAAAAATAGAGGATCATGGATTGAGAGCAGGAAGGCACCTTACAGGAACTGAGTCCAACTCCCTTATGTTACAGATAAGGAAACAGGCACACAGGTGAAGTGACTTGTCCAAGGCCACGCATATTTTATGTGACTGGCAAAATTTGAACCCAGCTCCTGACTCCAATGCTCTTTCCACTGTACCATGTTACTTCTCAATTCTGCTATTTACTCGATTTATTTTGGCTAAGTGATTTCACCTCTATGGGCCTCAGTTTTTAGGATCATAGATTTACAGCTGTAGGAGATTTAAGAAGGTATTGAATCCCCATAGTTTTAAAGAGAGGAATTGAAGAGAGGGAGGCAACTAGTGACTTGTCCAATATCATACCTAACACTTACTTGCTTAGTCTTACTTAGTTTTTAATTATATTACAATTTATTATCATTATTATAATTACTTAGTGTTTCCTTACTACTAAGTAAGGAGTTGGGATTCAAACTCAGGTATCCCTTTTCCCGATCTAGCAGGATCTCCCCACTATGCCACATAGCCTGGGAGACCCTTTCCAATTTTAAGATATGGTGATTCCATTATTTCAGTTGTGACTGACTTTTGGTGACCCCATTTGGGGTTTTCTGGGCAGAGATACTGGAGGGGTTTGCCATTTCCTTCTCCAGCTCATTTTACAGATGAGGAAACTGAGGCAAACAGGGTGAAGTGACTTGCCCAGGGTCACACAGCTAGGAAGTGTCTGAGGCTGGATTGGAAGTCTTCCTGACTCCAGGCCTGGAACTCTATCCACTGCAGCGCCACCTAGTTGCTCTAATAGTAGATCCTATCAATCTCTATTTCTTCTTCAAGGAATACCCCTCACTGGGCCCTTGCTCCAAGTGGTCAGATTCTAAATGAGGACCCCATTTGCCACTGGGAAAGAGGGCAGCCTTACCTTCTTTTCAGCTTCATATTCGGCCCAAGCTGCTTTCCTCTCCTCCTCAGTCAACTCTTCTTCCTCTTTGTGGTCCAAAAGAGAATCGTGCTCATGATATCCTACGATATGTTCTTTATGTATCTGAAGCAATTCTGCAAGGATCGTGTCCTGTTCAGATGTAAAGAATGGATAAAGCATGAAGTTCCCAGAATAAAATGTATGTCACAACAGTCAGAGCTTCTGCTAACTGTTGGCACTTAATCCTAGTAGTACTATTTTTTTTTATTAATTTATTTGTTTTTAGTTTTCTACACTCACTTCCATAGGACTTAGATTTTCTCCACTTCCCTCCCCAAGATGGCATGCAATCTTATATGGGTTCTAACCATACATTCTTATTATTCACATTTTCACCTTAGTCATGTTGCATATAAGAATTAAAATGAATAGGAGAAGCCATGAGAAAAACCTAAACAAAACAAAACATAACACAACAGAAAATATTCTGCTTCATTCTGTGTTCCAATTCCATGGTTCTTTCTCTGGATGTGGATAGTATTTTGCTTCAAGAGTCCATTGGGAATGTTTTAGGTCCCTGCATTACTGTGAAGGGTTAAGTCTACCAGAAAAATTCCTCACACACTGTGGATGTTACTGTGTACAAAGTTCTCCTGGTTCTGCTCCTTTCACTCAGCATCAGTTCATATAAGTCCTTCTAGGTCTCTCTGAAGTCTTCCTATTCATCATTTCTTATAGCACAATAGCATTCCATTACATTCATATACCACAACTTGTTCAGCCATTCTCCAACTGATGGGAATCCAATTTTTGGTCACCACAAAGAGAGCTGCTATAAATATTTTTGTATATGTAGTAGTACTATTAAAAAAAAAAGATTGGCAATAACAAATCTAGGAAATACTCAATGACACTTCAACGGTCTGCAATTTCCTGGGTTTGGGCACTCCTCTCATGGATACACACTGTGACATGCCTGTGTGTTAAGTTTATAGAAGGGATAGAGCTACCATATGGAGAGGGAATTTGTTAGAATTGTTCTGTCATTGCCCCTGGCTCTACCCTTTGGGGTCAAACAGAAATCCTGCAAATATTTGAAGGCAACCAGCATGACTCCTCCAAATCTCTTCTATCAAATTTGCGATGCTTATAGACCACCAAACTGGAAACGTTCACTATGTAGTTGGTAAAATGGAACTGGATCTCAGCAGAGAGATTAGGGATTGATATATAGATTTGAGAGTCATCTGCAAAGAAATGGCAATTGAATTCCTAGGAACTAATTAAGTTCATCAAGTGAGAACACAGAGAGAAAAGAAGAGGAATCATGGCAGAGTCTGAGGGGATAGTCACTGCTAAGGGAAGTTATATTAAGAATGAGCCAGCAGAGAAACCCAAGAAGGAGCAGTCAGACAGATAAGAGGAAAAATATGGGAAGAGGATCACAAAAGGCCAGAAGTGTTAGTATGCGGGAGAGGGTGGTCAATATTGCCAAATGCTATGTAGATGTCAAGTAGGATGAAGACTGGAAGAAGGCCACTGGATTTGACAATAAATAGTTTCAGCTGAGTAGTAGAATAAGAAGCCAAACATCAAGGGTCAGATAAAAGAGTGGGAGGTGAGAGAGCACAGAGGATTTCTCTGGAGGTTGGCAGTGAAAAAGAGTAGAGAATTGCCAGGCCTAGAGGCCTGAGGGCTACCCGAGTCTTACCTTACCTCTATCGCAGGTCTTTGGTTGGCCAAACTGGATAAACGTATGAGAGAAGAGACTTTCCGGAGTCGAACAAGGGTTAAGCTTTTATTCAGGGTCCTGGTTACAAGTGCAGGGGGAATTCTTCCTTAGGAGGGAGCGAGGAATCTCCCAAGGAGGCAAAGATCTTATAATAAGAGATTGGAAGCAGAAGTGTAAGTGGGGAGAGCGAAGAGAGGAAAAACAGAGCCTTCTGTCCTGTCCGCGCCCCTCCCGCGCTAAGAGCGCCTTCAGGCTTTCCTGCTCCTAATTAAGCTCTCCGGCCGCATAGTTTGCACCTGAATACTGTGCCTGTTAGATAACAATAGGTGTGCCCAGATCCGGGACAGTCTCGAGGGGGATGCTCCTCCCATCACGTTTCTCACGGGAAGAGGCGGAAATACACGAGATTGCTCGGTCTCACTCCTTGATTCCCTGGTGTTTATGGGGGGCTTCATGAGAACTCTAAGATTTAGAAGTTCCCACCTTTACCCGCCCGAGACTGTCCACATGGAATTGAGCTTCCATCCCCAGCAGAGAATGATAGCAGGAACAACTGTGGGCTTTTATTTGAAGGATGAAGTTAATCTGAGCATGTTCATGGGCAGCAGAGAAATAACCAACAGATGGGGGAGATTAATAGAGCAAGATCTTAGAGAGTATGGATTGAAAGACCAGCTAGAGAGGCAAGGTTGGGCAAGGAAAAAGTGTTGCCTCTTCTTCAGAGATATGAATGAAGGGAGAGTGGGTGAAGGTTTAGAGAGGCTTTAAGGCATGGAGTGGGGGATGGGGGATAAGGGAGAGAGAACAGGGGACGGTATCTTATTGGAAGAGAGGAATGGACATCTGCTGAGAGGGAACAGAAGCCAGAGGGTATTTAAATTGAGGGGAACTGCTGCAACAACACTGAGGGCAATGGGACAGAGGCAATCAAGGGTGAATAAAAGCTTTGCTGTACAGCAGTTGTGTGTGTATTTGTCCTTCATTGCTGAAGAAGATCATGCCATCAGAGAAATAATGACATGACTTGCACTTGACTTTGTTTTGAGTGAGAGAGGGCTGTGCAGGTCACCAGCCTCATTTCTCCTCCAGAGCCATCTGAATCCAGTGACCAGATATTCATCAGGATGATTGGAGATCACCCAGCATGATGCAATTGGTCACTTGACTTGCACAAGGTCACACAGGTAGTGAGTGTCAGTGTCTGAGGTGAGATTTGAACTCAGGTCCTCCTGATTCCTGTACTGGTGCTTTATCCACTGCACCACCTAGCTGCCCCTGTACAGCAGTTAAGAGCAAAATGAAAGCAGAATAAAGAAATTTACTTCAGTATCCATAGCAACTCAGAAGTATGAGCAGAGAAGGGTGGCATGATTGAGGGTTGGTGAGTGGCAGACCATGAATGAGAGTAGGACAAGGGGACAAGGAAGTCAAAGGGTAGGAGAGTACTTAGTTGAACTAGTAAATTATAGGTTCAATAATGTAAAGAGATTGTGGTGAGGATGGAAAAGAAGAGATGGAAGGAGAGAATACTGATCAGAAAGGGGAATTTCAGAGTTCTAGATCAAAGGGAGGGGAAGCTAAGTGCCAGACTGGAGTCACAAAGACTCATCTTCCTGAATTCAAATCTAGCTTCAGACACTTACTAGCTGTGACCCTGGGCAAGTCATGTCACCCTGTTTGCCTCAGTTTCCTCATCTATCAAATGAGCTGGAGAGGGAAATGGCAAATCACTCCAACATCTTTGCCAAGAAAACCCTAAACAGGGTCACAAACAGTTAGAAACAACTGAAATGACTAAACAGCAAGATCAAGGGGTAGTAGTTATGGGCAGTGATGAGAATAAGGGTGAGACAACCTCTGGGTGGCAGCTGAGAGAAGTAGGACATGGAAATTGAGGCTGATGAACTGGGAGGCCAGGATGTTAGTGAGGACATTAACATGTATATTGAAGTTCCCAAATACATAGGCAGGAATAGAATTATAAGGAAAGATATGTCAATTGCTAAACTTGTTGAGAAAGGTGAAAAAGATAACAAAAAAGGAGAATTTGAAAGGGATGAAAAAATGGATGGAATGAACCTCAAAGAAAAGGCTGTTGAATGATGGTGGAAAGGAGGTCTGAAGGGAGTACAACTTCTTGGAACCCATTCACACATGACAGGAGCAACCATTACCGAAAAGAGTCTTCTGGGGATTGCCAAGTTCCCTTGAGTGCAAGAAGATGAAGGGAAAATGAAAAGGAGAGATCGAAGAAGGAGGGAAATTTAATGGTTAAACAGAAGTTTTAAAAGAAATGATGAATAGGAGAATTTCAGAAGAGCCTGGAAAGAGTTATATGAACTGATGCTGAGTGAAAGGAGCAGAACCAGGAGAACATTATACACAGTAACAGCCATAGTGTGTAAAGACTGTTTCTGGTAGACTTAGCCCTTCATAGCAATGCAAGGACCTAAAACATTCCCAAAGGACTCTTGAGGCAAAATGCTATCCACATCCAGAGAAAGAACTATGGAACTGGAAAGTAGAATGAAGCAGAGTATTTTCTATTTTGTTACATTTTGGTCTGTTTTTTCTCATGGTTTCTCCCATTCATTTCAATTCTTCTATGCGTCATGACTAATGTGAAAATGTGTTAAATAAGAATATATGTGTAGAGCCCATATAAGATTGCATGCCATGCTGGGGAGGGAGGACAGAAGGAGGGGGAGAAATTTTAAGACTTATGGAAGTGATTGTTGAAAACTGAAAACAAATACATTAATTTAACAACAACAAAAAGTTCTAAAAGAAAGTGTGGAAAGGGAAAACAGAAGGAAAGTGACTAGGGAGTGGTAGGATTCAGCTGAATAGAGATGAGAGTAGGGAAGAGGTAGCCAAAAAAGGTGCCCATTTCATCACTGGGATTAAGGGAGCAGGTGATACAAATTCCTACCTACAGATACCAAATGTGTGGAACCTCTACCTTTTGGTGTCTCAATGATGGAGGGCATTTTGGGTTCAATGTCTCCTCTCCAAACACCAGGGAGTTGTGCATGAGGGAATTCAGGGCAGTGGTCTGGGTACCCAGGGACTGAACGGAATTTGCATATGGCACCAGCTCAGCAGTTACATGAGAGATGAGGTCTACCCAGATCCACATGGAGAACATTGATTTGGCTCTGGGCCAGGTCTAATGTCATCCTGTGGTTAACCTGCTGAAGAATCTGAACTTAGCTAGCAAAATCCCCAGATGATAGACACACTGTTCATCACTGGGACTAATATGCAAAGCTTTTCTAGACCGATAGGACATGCCAGCACTCACAGAGAACTCAGGTTCTCATCCATAGCACAAGGAAAATTTTGGCAGAGGTAGTAACATCATTCTTTCCGAGTCATGTGAGAATTTCATCATGAAATATCTTGTGGGTTTGTTTTCAATTAGATTAAAAACATTTTCCCCCTCAATTCTCAGATATAAAACTTAATTTTCCCCCAGGTCTCTCTTTCCAGCTGTTCCTTCTTTGTATTTCTGAAGGAACAGGTCCAATCCAGTACTCATACAGTATACCCTAACCCTGTTTTCCATAATTCTACTGCTAAATACTGGTACCCTAGGAGCTTGTTCCAAAGACTGTTTACATACATGTAACAACTACTACTTTATCGACAATTAACTAGAGATTCAATGAGTCCACTTCTGTCAAGCAATGATTTGACAGATCCCAAAAACTGGAGCTGTAAATTATTCTAAATGGAACAGAGAAGGGTTGTCCTGTTACATATAGTCCTCACATTTCAGTTACTTTAAGTCAGCTAGCCCATCAACCATAAATCAAGTTGGAAGGACTCAAATTAATTTAAGCACTGGGATCTAGTTTGCCTATCATTCATCTATAGTATCAAGCATCATGCATAAATTAGAAGTCAGTCTTTGTAAGCCTTCTTCCAGTTCCTGCTCCATGCTGGAACAGATCATGCTCCAGGCTAGAATCCCGCCTTGTCATTAGGTTATTAAGAATACTTCCCCTTTTAAATACTTTAGAGCCAGAAGAAATAACAGAATTCATTTAGAGAAATAAAAGGTCTAGAATCTTAAAGAAAAAAGTAAGAATGAAGGAAGAAGAGCACCAGACCTCAGATTTTACTTGGGCTATAGGAATCCAATTATTTGGAACAAGTAAAGAAATAGGAAAGAAGATCGATGAAGCAAGGCTGAAGGATTGCTCCCAACCAGTAATAATTGGTATGAATTCTTTCTATCTTGCTTGATTCAGAATCAGGACACTCATCTTCTCCAGTCATCTTCATGCTATACTGCCTTTCCTGTACAACCTCCACCACAACCCCCCCCTTTTCCACCCCGACTGAAAAGGACATGTCAACCCACTGCTCTGAACAAGAAACACACTCTTCTCTAACCACTAATCCCATACACACACACACACACACACACACACACACACACTCTCACACACTCACACATGTGTGTGTGTGTGTGTGTGTGTGTGTGTGTGTTGTCTTCTGATATTAGAATATAAGCCTCCTGAGGGTAGGGACTGGTTTTGCTCCTACTATTTGTATCCTAGCACTTAGTACAGTGCTTATCATATAGTAAGTAAAAGTAAAAGCTTCATAAAGGCTTTTGCAATTAATAAGAGAAATGCAAATCAAAGCAACTCTGAAGTTTCATTTCACACCCTGAAAACTGGCAAAAATGACAGAAGATAGGAATGTTGTTGTTCAGTCACGTCCAACTCTTCATGATGCCATTTTTGGGGGATTTTCTTGGCAAAGATGCTGGAGTGGTTTGCCATTTCCTTCTCCAGTTCATTTGACAAATGAGAAAACTGAGGCAAACAAGGTGAAGTGACTTGCCCAGAATCAGACAGTCAGGAAATGTCAGAGGTCAGATTTGAACTCAGGAATATGAGTCTTCCTCACTCCAGACCAGGCACTCTAGCCACTGCAGAGCTAAGTTGCCCTTAAAGATAGGGATAAGTCAATATTGAAAGGTGACCAACACACTAATATACTGTTGGACTGGACTGGTACAACCACTCATGTAAAATAAATTTCAAGAGAGTTAAGAGAAAACTAAAACAGCTCATATCTTTTGAACCAAGGAGGTCAATGAAATAAAATGTCCTATATACACCAAAATATTCATAGCAGCACTGTTTGTGATAGCAAAGAATTGGACAGAAAAATAGATGTCCATCAATTGAGGTGGATGACGAAAGAAAATTGTGGTAGATGACTATAAAGGACCATTATTGCTCCTTTAAAATAGGATAATGTAGAATTCAGAGAAGCATGAGAAGACTCAAATGGAAGTTGGAGTAGGAAGGAAGCAGAACTGGGAGGACAATCTATACAAATCCTTTTACTATTTGGACTTAGATTGTGACGTCATTTATTCAGGGAGCTCCTGGTTGTTAAGGGACTCCCATTACCAGGGCAGATCTATACCTGCTCTGAGCATTAAGAGTCCTGGAGAGCTACCCTCAGTATATCTCAGAGGCAAGCCTTGAATCCAGGTTGGACAGATTTCAAGGTTAGCTTTCTTTCAGCTAACCCATGTTGCCTCTTACACAATGTCAACAAAGTAAAAGGAAAAAGAAAAAAAAAGCCCTGAATGCTATGTAATTATAATGACCAAGCCTGGATTGTAGAGAAGAGATAAGAAAACACATCTCCCTTCATTCTTTGCAGAAGTTGGGGATTATGGGTGTGAGGCACTGTAAATACTGTTAGGCTTGATTGCTATTTGCTGAAAAGTTTTTACCCTTTTTCATTTTTATTCTCTGTTATAAAGGGACAGCTCACTGAGGGTAAGGGAAGGAATATGTTCAGAAATGAGAGTGATGTAAAAAGAAAACTTGTATCAATACAAATTGAAAAAAATTTTTTTAAAAAGGTCTTTTAAGCAATTTGTGAAAAAACAGATTTGCATAAAATGTGAAATTAAGTCACCATACACTAACAATGAAAGTAAAATAGGGGTAAAGTTGGTCAGGTGTCTAACAATGCAAGGAGATCCAGATAATCAGTGAGAAGATCAAGTAAAAGCCTCTGTGTTTTTTTGTTTTTTTGCCCCCTGCAAGATGCCAACCTTTTAACGCTTCTCTTGAATATCTGTAGTGTCCACAATCATTTATTCTTCCTATTTACGTCTATGGAGATGAAGCCTGTGTAGGCTTTAAAATATCATTTAACTTTAAAAACTACTTATTTTTTTATCAAACATTCAGGAACAGAACTGTAGCATACATCAGGTAATTCCTACCTTAATGAACTAATGAACTCTTTATTAACAGGAAAGGGTAATTTGTCCTTTATTTACTCTGACAGTCATATGTACCCACTTTTGCTTTAATTACATCAGATAACATAATTAACCCCCAATATAATCAAGCACATTAGGAGGCACAAGGAAAAATATTTCTGGGACAGGACCAGGTAAAAAAATGGCTTAGCACTCTTAAAATGCTAATAATACTTTCTCATTCATCAGTCTGGTACAATGTTGGGTAGAAGGATACTCAATACCACTAGATAAAGCAACAAAGACCAGACACCATTACTGGCACAGTCCCTTTATTCAGCACATTTAACTGATCATTTCATAGGTTGCAGTCTGTTCAAGGGCTAAACAGCTCCCCACAAATAAGATTCAAGGGGATGAACAATAAAGCCAGCTAACTTCTGGCCATATCCTTATAATAACTGTGTAAAAAAAAAAAAAAGAGAGAGACAAAAGCTTATTGTAAGGGTCAAAGTCCTTTCCACAACTCACCTGATGGAAATATTATTTTGTTGTTCTAACTTTATTGCTGTCTGGCAATAAGTAAGTTCTTAGTCTACTCCTCTGTTGTTAGTTCTTATAATCTCACACTTTATTTCACAATAGAGAAGATAAATCTTTCAAATTACTAAGGAAGCAATGTCTACTGAAATAATTGTGTTACTACAAACCAGAATTTGAGTTCACTGTCAGGAGGCAGCAAGGTAGTGCTAAAGGTAGGAAGACCTGAGTTCAAATCCTGCTTCAATACTTACTAGCTATGGGCAAATCACAGAACCTGTTTGCCTCAGTTTCCTCATCTATAAAATGGGGATAATAAAACACCTGCCTCCTAGGGTTGTTGTTGTGGGGAATCAGATGAGATAATATTTGTAAAGTGCCTGAAATATGTGTAAAATCACTTCTAATTCTTTGTGACCCCATTTGGGGTTTTCTTGGCAAAGATACTGAAATGGTTTGTCATTTCCATCTTCAGCTCATTTTACATATGTGTAAACTGAGGTAAACAGGGTAAAGTGACCTGCCCAGGGTCACACAGCTAGGCCTGTCTGAGGCCAGATTTAAACTCAGGAAGTTAAGTGTTCCTAACTTCAGGCCTGGCACTCTATCCACTGCACCAGCTAGCTACCCATGCCTGACATATAGTAGGTGCTTAATAAATGCTTCTTTCCTTCCCTTCTTATGTCATTGGACTGAACCTTTGTGACTTAGTCTATTTGTATCCATAAGGTAAACATGAATAACAGTGTAATTTCTTTTATAAAACACTTAAGAACATAGGGAATAGAGAAAAAAGCTAAAAAAAAACCAGGATGTAACTAATGTAATGGAATTATATTAATATTTGTATTTTTGTGTATGCGTGTGTGTGTAATGACTGATGTAAAGGCAAAAGGCATCAATAAATTTTTTTCAAACAAAACATTAATATATTTAAAACTGAATATTTCATTTTTTTAAATGAACACATTCAAAGTGCTATTAATTTCTCAACCATCATAGGATTACTGACTTGGAGTTAGAAGGAACCTAAGGGGTTATCTAGTCCAATCCCCTTAATTTATAGATAAGAAAACTAAGGCCTGCCTGCCAGAGATGCTGATAAGGTCACACCTTAGAAAGGAGCAAAGCGAAGACAGTACTCAGATCCTTTGACTCCAAAGTGTACAGATCTTTTCCTCACTATTACTCTCAGACTTCATTTGTGGGACGGGGGAAGATGGGGACAGATTTGGTCAAAGTAAAGTTTTGACCCACCAGACAGCTATAGTGAATTGTTTGTGATAGATGAAGATTTTTCTTTTGACACAGGCACAGAACTTAAAGGAGAAAAAATCACAAAAAGTTAGAACTGGAAGGAAACCCATAAATCACTAGCTCAAACTCTCAATTTTACAGAAATTCAAATGCATTTTAAAAAATGCTGCTAGGATGATAAAGGGGCCTTCTGGTTCATCTAGTTCAAAACCCTGAGGAAACTGAAGGTCAGGGAGATGGCAGACTCAGTTTTAGAACCCAGAAGGACCCTGAGTCCGGTACTTCTATCAGTCACAGTAAGCTGAAAACCTGTCCTCTAGCATACAATGGCGGAGAAGGACTCCAACTCAATCTTTTGATTCCAAATCCATAAACCGTTCCACCACATGATGACACCCTGAAACACGTCTCTACTTTTTCTTCTCAAAATCCTCATCCTATGAAAGCTCTATCCCAATGTCCAATGTGGGATTTTCCCCACATCTGAGAATGAGAAGTCCTTTAATGATCACTGGACAGTGGCTGATATTAGTGTCCATGCTATTCCCCAAGCAGGCATTTAAAATACCTTCAGATTAGAGGGAAAGAATGTGACAGGTGCCAACATATCCTCTCTTTGTCAGGGTATTTCTAGAAGAGAAGACTGCAAACCTTGAAATGCCACATCTCCCTCCAGTCAAGTGGTTTGTTGGCAGGACTTCCCTGGTGGTTACCCCCCAGGCTCTTCATTGACAGCAAGGCACATTATATTTCCCACAAGAATTCTCTCTTGTTGGATTGAATTTTAACAGTTTTCAACTAGATATCTGTACATCTATCCTTTTTCTGCTTTTGAACTTTTGACAATTTGACAAATGTACAAACTATTATTGAATAAGCATTTCTTTTATTCAAAATTTTACCAAGATTTATTAGTAACATATTTTATTAATAATTTAAGAACTTACCATGTGCCAGGCACTGTGTTAAACGAGGGCGGTTGGGGGGGGGGGGGGGGAGAGCACGGCATGCAAAACCAATCCCTGCTCTCAAGGAGCTTTCATTCTAAGTTCACAAACATTTCCAATGTGCCTACTACGCACAAAGCATGGTGCTAAGTGTTGGGGTTACAAAAACTAAAAACAAAAGGCAAGGAAATATATTGGGACAACCCAAATTTAAACAGATCTTATAATTCCAAGAAGGAGAAAGCGCTAAATAGTAGGGGGATGAGGAAAGATTCAAAGAGGTGGTACTTAAGCTGAAGAGTTTAAGAGGCAGAGGTAAGGAGGGGATATATTGACAGACTATCTGTACAAACCCACAGGAGAGTTTGGAATGGTAAGTAAGCCAGTTTGACTGGAATGCTGAGGGTCTGAATAAGGCTGGAGCCAGACTGTGAAGAGTTTTGTATTTTTTCCCAAAAGCAATAGTGAGCCATTGAAGATTCTCTTTTTGCCACTGTAGGTGGGGCAGATTGGAAGACAAAGAGGCTGGAAACAAGACGTATTAAGAAGCCACTGCAATGGCTCCAGCAAGAGGTGACAAGGTGTGAACCAGTGTGGTGGCCAAACGAGTAAAGACAAAGGCATGAGGGCAAGACAAGCTGTGGAAGTAGAACTGATGAGATTCTACAACTAACTGGACGTGTGGGGAATGGAGGGAAAGGGAAGAGTAAAGGATGACTCAAGCTATGAAAATGGGTGACCAGAAGGATCATGAAACCCTCAAGAGAAACAGGGAAATTTGAAGGCAGAATGGATTTAGGGGGAAGGATAATGACTTCTGATTTAGATACTCTGAGAGCCTGGGATACCTCGAGGACACCCAGCTAGTTCAACAGGCAGCTAGTAATCTAGGATCACAGTTTAGGACCACTGTTGGCCTGGAGTCATGAAGAACTGAGTTCAAATCCATCCTCAGACATATACTAGCTGTGTGACCGTGGACAAGTCACTTCACCGTTTGCCTCAGTTTTCTCATCAGTAAAATGGAGATCATGAGAGCACCTACCTCCCTGGGTTGTTGGAGGATCAAATGAGAAGATATTTGTAAAAGTGCCTAGCACATAGTAGGTGCTATATAGATTTTAGTTATTATTATCATTGTTATGATTATACTATATTGTGGCTAGGCTTGCAGCATATAGCAAGTTAGCAGCACAGAAACAGAACAGGACCTCATGTGGCTCCAGAATTAAGTCTGACCACTGATGAATACTATGTCCCTAAACTCCTCTTCTCTCCTCCTTCCCCTCCTCTCCTCTGGTGTTATACCCAGGGGAAGGTACATTCCATGGACAAAAGCTGCCTTTTGCCTTTGTGTTTACTGGCTACATTTCTTGCTTAATTCACTCTGGAGCTTACAGACTAGACAACAAGTCCCCACCCACCTACCACAGAATTAATGTAACTACTAAATAGTAATTATTTCTCGTTTACCCAGGAACCCTGAGGGTCTTCTCTCCCAGTTTGATTTTTTTTTTTTATTAAAGGGGTCATCCCTTGAATAACTACTTAAAGATGCCTATTCATTAAATGAGAATATCCCACTCAAAGTGAGAATGTGATAAGACCTTAGCCTGAAAGGGCCAGGGTCTCCCATTGCATCCTGGGCGATCTCCAGCGGTCCTGATGAATATCAGGCCACTGGACCCAGATGGCTCAGGAGAAGACAATGACCTTGGTGACCTTGCACAGCCCCTCCCTCACTCAAATCAAAGTCAACGGCAAGTCATGTCATCATCTTGATGTCATGGTCCTCTTCAAGAACAAAGGACAAACACAATGTCCCTAAGGCTTTTTTGGTTTTTGTTGCTGCTCAATTGTTTCAGTCGTGTCTGACTCTTTGTGATCTGATTTTGGGATTTTCTTGGCAAAGATAGTAGAGTGGTTTGCCATTCCTTCTCCAGCTCATTTTACAGAGGAAGAATCAGAGGCAAACAGAGGTTAACTGACTTGCTAAGGGTCACACAGCTAATAAGTTTCTAAAGCTGAATTTGAACTGACTCGACCCAGAACTCTATCCACTGAACCTCCTAGCTGCTCTTCCTGCCACCCCCAAGACTATGATTTTTGCTTTCGAATCAGAATTTTTCTCAGCACACATACACAGAAATTTTTTTTAAAAAGTTACGGGATTTCTAACATACAAATCACAATTCTTATTTGTCTCTTCCTTTTAGCCATAGTTTAGCATACAACTTCTGTGATGACCCTATATAATCTTAGGATACAATAAACAATGGAATTAAAAGAGGAAAAGTATGGGTAACAGAATATAGAGAAAAAGTTTTGTGGAGATTACTAAGCCTAGAAAAAGCTACAAAAAGGAAGTTCATACAATGCAAATTCTTAGTCCAATATACAATACTTACAATATGTGGAGAGTTTCTTTAAGACCTGCATATGCAACAGTTGCTACAGTAACAATATTATTGAAAACAAAATGGAATATAATCCATACTTGCTTGGCCAACAAAGTCATCAAAATGTGGTTTATATTACATCCAAATATGTATGTTTGCTTTCCTTGTTCAAACTTTATTTTATATTAAATAAGTAATGAAATTTGAAAGCTGAGGAAGGCAGATTTAGAGTTAATACTCTTTAAAGGTGACTAATTCAATTAATCAAACAGAACTAAGGATAAATTCAAATAGGAATGAATGTAATATTTTAAAGCATTTGGTATAATAACAGCATTTTCTTATCAAATATTTCAAATTGAATTCTGCAAGGCAGGGGCAAAGAGAGGACTACTTGAGGGAAAAACATTTGCCACACAAACAAATGTTTAAGCCTGACATAACGTCAAACTTCAAGATTTTAATACTTAGAACACATCATGTAAGTATGTACATACCATTTCATTTATTTGAGAAATACCTTCATTCATTTATTCAACAAACATTTCTTAAGCTCCTATTATTCCCAGAAAACTCTGTGCTAAGGTTTAAATGAGAAAATGACTGCCACCATGAGCTATCTCTCCACCAGGGAGATGAGGCACATACCCTGATAATGGAAAAACAAAAATATTATATGACTCTCACTCTAAAGAAAGATTCTAGATTCCAAATAAATAAGCTGAAGAATCTTGCTTTTAAAACTCACTGGGAGTTGACCTGGAAAAAATGAAATTCATGTCCCAACGAGTGAAAGGAGCTAGATACATGGAGAAGCAGTATGGCACCTGTGGACAGAGAGCTGGTCTCCAATAAATGCTGACTATATGACCCTGGCTAAGTCCCTTAACCTGTCAGTGCCCCCAGGCTACTCTCTACAGCTATGAGTTGCAGAACAGTTGTAGAAAGTTTTCTCAGCAGTAGTTCCCTGTACCCAAGAACACACACAGATCTGATGAGGAAATCTGGTGTAGGAAGCATTGTAGAGTGTCTTTGAGTGAAAGAAATTCAATGGACAAAAGCAATATTGACATAAAAGTATAGTCTAGACTACCTGAAAAGAATGAGATTCAGGAAAGATTATAAATGTGGCAAGAATGACAAGCTATGGCAGCAGACAGTCTTTTTGTGGTGTCAAAGAAATGGAAACTAAGAGTGTGCCCATCAATTGAGGAAGGGCTATACAAATCATGGTATGTGAGTGTAATGGAATATTCTTGTCCCCCTAGAAAAGGTAAAAGGGATGATTTCAGAAAAACCTGGGAAGACTTGTATGCAAAGCGAAGTGAGCAGAATCAGAAGAGCAAGTTAAACAACAACAATGGAAAAATGAACAACCCTGAAAGAGTTAAAACTGGCCAATGCAATGAGCAACCATCATTGCAGAGGACTGAAGATGGCACGTTACCTACTTCCTGACAGAGGTGATGGCTTTAGGGTGTAGATTTAGATATATATTTTTTGGACATGGCCACTGGAAGAATTTGTTTGCTTGACCATGCATACATGTTACAAGTTTGGTTTTTCTTTTTCTAATGGTGGATGGTGGCGGGAGAAAATGGATGGTTGAGAACTAAAAAAATTCCACTCAAAAAAGATTCTTTTTTCTTTGATAAGGAGAATGATCTTTGGACTGGAAAGTACTAAATTAAATTCTCTAGGAGGGAAGTGAAATTCCAATAGGTAAGGAAGATTAGTAAAAGAGAACCCAGCTGCCCCTGATGTGTTCGTGTCACCAGGTCCAGAAAAACTACTACTGAAAACTGGTGAATCTGACCATGCACCCATGTTCAGCAACCTTAGAAACACAGGATGGAATGAGAGAGGTGCCACAGGCCTGAAGAAGGGCAAATATCCCATCTCAGGAAAAGGGAAGAGTGGCATCTTCATACTTAGGTCACTGACCTTGAGTGAATTATAAAAGAGATGGTTGGTGAATATCCAGTAAAGAAAAGAAAGGTTACGAAAAACTAGCACATCTTCATCAAGTACAGGTTACGCCTTCAGGTTTAGATCATCTTGGTTCCACAGAAATAATAAAGAAACACACAATACAGAGGGCACAAACTACGGATGTAAACTGTTAAATACCAGCTGCTGGAATTGCCTCCATTTTTGTTTGTTTTTTTGCTAGTTCACGTTACAAGAGGAAATTCTGTGAGTGGAGAGCTAATATGCTGGATGATAAGATCCCAAAAGATCAGAACAAGCTTGAATGGCAGACTACGTCTAGTAAGATATAAATTAGCTTTAGAAGTACAAGATGCAAGAGGCATAACTGGATGCAAGTTAGCTCAATATGAATTATCAGTGATCATATGTCAGCAGTCATGGCCACAAGTTCTCAAAGTAGTACTTCTAGAACTGGTGACTTGAAGTCCTTAAGGGTAGCTAGGTGCTGTTTTACTATCTCCCTGCTTATTTGGAATTCCAATTCTCTTTTAGAAAACATCAAATATATATAAGACACAATAATAATTGCTGATGAACTGCCACCAACATGTAGATAGGCACAGGAGCCCTGGGAGTGGCAGCATTTCCCAAGACCACCTGTTCTATTTTTAAGCTAGCCCTCAGCCATCATCTGGGGAGGTAGGTGGCTCTTGGGGAGAAGGGGCCGGCCAAACTCACCAACTGTCAACCAACTGTCACACAAAGGGCATGGAAGTCAGCTCAGCTGAGGCAAAAGCACTGTGGTTCCAGGTGAAGGCACCCTGAAGCAAAGACAGAAGGCAGCATGTTGCCCCTGCCATAGCCGCCACCATCACCCTGACAATCATTTCCCCTCACACCATGGTGGGGACAGCCTAGGACCCTGAACATAAAAGCAATGCGGTGTATATATAAGAAAAGCTAAGGACACTGCTGGAGAGGATAGCTGGGAAGCAGTGTTGTCAGAGGGGAACAATGTCAGTGACAGTAAATAGATGGAAAGAATGTGAGAGAAAGAAGGCTGGATGAAAGGCAACATGTTGAGTATGGAATGGAAATTCCAAGAGACACAGTGAAAAGGGTGGAAAGGGTTAGATTGGCACATAGGCCTGGTTGAGTTGAGGGACACAGGTTTTCATTCACCCACTCTTTGAGGGGCAGACAGCCTCCTAACTCACCAACAGATCTGAGACCTGTCAGTTCCCCTCCACCTGGTATGGCCCATCTGCTGAGACGATTTTATGGAATGTGGCCACTGCACAAACTCCAGCTTCTTGGAGCTAGAGGTGAGAGTTGGGGGACAAGTGGGCACCAAAGGTAGGTGAGCCCCTGAAAAGGACTTGGCAAGCCCTCCCACCAGCCATGCTAGTGCTCCCTGAACACTAATAGACATATCATTGTTTCCCTGGGTTCTCAAAGGTAGAACTAGAAAAAAAATGTGCTAGAAAGGCTTCTTTTAATAGGGAGTTGACTTTGCCTGCTACCTGAAAGCCAGACAGCTAAGCCCAACATAGCTCATCACTATGACCTTTTTAGATACTGCCAACTGAAAAAACCATCTACTAAGACATAGAGAGGCACCACGGGGGCGGAGCCAAGATGGCGGAGTAGAAAGACACACATACGCTAGCTCCGAACCCAAAGCCCATAAAATATCTGTAAAAAAGAACTCCCAACAAATTCTGGAGCAGCAGAAGCCACAGAACAACGGAGCGGACGAGATTTCTGTTCCAGAGAGCCCTGAAAACCTCTCACAAAAGGTCCTTCGCGCAGCGGACCCAGAGCCACGCCCAGCCCTGCCTTGGCCCTGCGGCACCGAGAGGAGCGGATCGGAGCAGGCTTCAGGGATGGAATCTCCTGCAGCCGCGCAGGCCCCTCCACCCACGGACCCCAAAGGTTGGTGAGAGGGTCTTCTCGGCTTGCCGAGAGGGAAGTGGGGTGCCCCCATAACTCAGGCCCCCTCAGGAGGCAGCAGCGGAGGCGGGAGCAGACCAGGGCTCCCCAAGTAGGCAGGAGTTGGGATCCATTGTTGAAGGTCTCTGCATAAACCCCCTGAGGGAACTGAGCCCCGTGAGGCAGCCCTTCCCCCTCCTGAGCACCTGAACTTAATCTCACACTGAATAGCAGCCCCGCCCCGCCAAAGCCCTGAGGCTGGGAAGCAGCATTTGAATCTGAGACCCCAATGGGCGGATCTGGAGGCAAAGTGGGTGTGAAGAGAATATTCAGAGAGGAGCCACATAGGTCAGCGGAGGGAGTACTCACCCTGATGAAATTATGAATCTCTGAGGTACTTTTAAATTAAGAAAATCCTATTTGGGGGATGGGGAGAATTTTAGGATTCAATTCAGGTAGTTCTTGGTTCAGCAAATTAGTGTGACTGATTTGAGTTCTGGATTTGTGATTTGGGTTAGGTATTCAGAGTTGCCATTTGGGGACAAGTCTGGCTACTTCATAGGAACCAATGTAGAATTCAGGCTAACCCTAGTTTGAACTGGGGAAGTATTCCATGCTGCAGCAGAGCTGGGAGAGTGATTATGGCATGAACTGTGCATTTCTATCCAGCAAGTCATAAGATCCCAAATTTACAGGTGTAAGGGAACTGAGAGAGTCATCTAGTCTGACTCTCCTCATTTTACAGATGAAGTAAGTTCTCATCACACACACACACACACACACACACACACACACACACACACACACCCCTCCAGCCCAGTATCTCTTGAGCCCTAGTCTCATGTCACCAACTGCCTTTAAAATATTTTTCATTACATGTCCTATGGACATAGCAAATACGTCCAAAGCTGATCTCATCCCCCTCCCCTCAACCCTTCCCTTCCCTCCCACTTACCAGGGTCAAAACCTCGGTGTCACCCTCTACTCTTCACCTGAACGCACTCCATACAGCCAATCTATTGTCAAGTCTTGCCATTTTTCTTTCACAACATTTCTTCATGCATATTTCTTTCTTTTTTTTTTAACACCTACTTTCTACTCACATTGCTGTCTTCTCACATGGTTTGTCTTCTTACCTCAAATCATTCTCCACTCCAACCCATTTTCCAAATAGCTGCCAAAGTAATTTTCTTAAAAGAGTATGTCACACCATGTCATTCCCCTACTCTATTAACTCCAGTGGCTCCTTTTTACCTCTAAGATCTAGTATGGGCAGCTAGGTGGTGCAGTGGATAGAGCACCAGTGCAGGACCTGAATTCAAATCTCACCTCAGACACTTGACACTCACTAGCTGTGTGACCTTGGGCAAGTCACTTAACCCCAACTGCCTCATCCTGGGTCATCTCCAGTCATCCTCATGAATATCTGGTCACTGGATTCAGATGCCTCTGGAGGAGAAGTGAGGCTGGTGACCTGCACAGTCCTTCCCTCACTCAAAACAAAGTCAAGTGCAAGTCACGTCATCATTTCTCTGATGGCATGGTCTTCTTTAGCAATGAAGGATGAACACATACAAGATCTAGTATAAAGCCCTCTATCTGACATTTACAATCTTTTGTAAAATGTCCCCTTCCTACCTTTCCACTCTTCTTACACTTTCAACTCTAGAATCCCCTATAGCAATAACTTAAGAGTTTCTCTCATATAACACTCCATCTTCTGACTCAATGACTTTTCCCTGTCTTTCTCTCCACTTCCCAGCTTCCTTTAAGACTCAGGTCAAATTTTACCTTTTGCAGGAGGTCTTTCCTGGTCCCCCTTTAGCAAAGTTATCCCATCTCAGTACCTATTGCGTTCCATCTACCCTGTATATATCTACATATATCTACGTACATATTGTATCCCCCCTTTAGACTGGGAGCCGCTTGAGGGCAAAGATCATGTTTTTGCCCTTTTTTTGTATCCCCAAGGCTTAGCACAATGCTTGGCACATAACAAGTGTTAATAAAAGTTGGCTAACTGAGGCCCAGAGATGGAAGTCACTTGCCCAAGAGTACATAGGTATCAGAAATGAGATTCTAATCCTGTGATCTTTCTATTACACCACGTTGTTCCCAGATAAATAGGGACTTTTGAAATATTATTCTCAGTAGCTTTGAGGAAATTTCCTGAAATTAAAAAATTCTGCTTGGTGCTTTATACCGTATATCAAATTCTTTCACTATTATGTGTTTCATACTAGTATTAAGAATTACCAATGGAAAAACCTTATCTTACTATGTGGAAGGCAATAAAACCACACAAACACATCTTTGTTCAGTCACCTCGCTTTGAGGCATTAAAGCTGAATGGGGAGAGGGGGGAGGAAAGCTAAAGCCCCACTTCAAGTTTCAAGCCTTATTTTGTTTTCCCTCTAATTGCCAACAAGCTAGACCACAGTGAAAACCACGGAGGTTAGCTCAGGGATGGAAAAGGGGAAGTGTGAGAAGAATTTTGTACTGGTTTTACTAGCTTTTGTCTTCTTGCTAAAAGGTATAGTGCTTAGGCTGTATAACACCCACTTAATCATATTATGAAATATGACCTTGCTCAAGATTTTAATCTCTGATTGCTAAGTAATTCATAAGTGCTATTACTAGAAAAGGTGTTTTCCTCAATATAATTTACATAAATTTTAACAGACGGTAAGCATTACCTTACCTATTAAAAAGTAGCCAGTCAGGAGCTAGACAATACATAAACATTTGCTACAAATCTGGGTTTCAGGTTGCTAAAGCCAGACACATACTAGTAGAATAAGTTTGGGTCCCCCAACACTTTTTCAGCAACTACTGATGGGCAAAGCTATGGTCTTCATGATTTTGGAAGCCCTGAAATCAATATAGTAGAGAAGGAGTTCACAGGAGTAGGAGGCTATTAAATTTCAAGAAAATATACTAAGGGGATTTAAGAAACAGTAAGCAATGGGGGTGAATGGTGCTAAGATGGTAGAGTGAGCCAGCAGACTGAACAAAGGCTCCAAGTCAGGAACTTCAAGCTCTAATAATCCTCCTTTTTCCACATGCCCATTGAAAGGCACAAATCACTTGACTATTCTGCATTATGGCTTCACTGCTTATAAAGTAGGTCTAATTCCACCGGTACCTTTCAAGGATGTTGTATGGATTAACAAAAACCTACAGAAGTGTTATTAAATGTTACAAAGAAGACTAGAGTTTCAAAACAGGCTGTAAGTAAATGAAATCAAAAAGTGTGTTTTAGGTGTCCAGTCACCCAAGCAGGTACAAAAGAAAGTACAAGACACAGTAACTTCTCTTGAGGAACTGCAAAAGCCAGAAAAAAAATAAAAGTCACCAAGTTAGGTGCTTGATAAGCTTAGTTGGTGGTCCACCTAGTCAAGTCTACCTTCTCATTTTACTTATGAGGAAACTGAGGCTCAAGGTAATTAAGTTATGTGGGACCAAGAAATCTGTCAGTTAGGAAATGGCCCCAAAGACCATAGCCTCAGAAGGAACCAGAAATGCAAATTAAAACTCTAAGATATCCTTACATAGAAACAAAAAAAGTTTAAAAGGAGAAAACCCAAGGTTATTGGGAAGACAGAAAAATAAGTACTTAGATATTACCGGTGATATTACTTATTGGAGTCAATCTTTGTGTAAAGCAAGCTGACAATAGATAACAAGAGCTATAAAACTGGTCACTCATATACTATGATCCAATAGTTCTACTATGGGAAACAGATTCAGAAGCAATATCCCAAAAGAAAAAAAAAGATGATGTCTACAAAAATGTTCACAGCAGTCCTACTGACAGAATTCAAGTGCCTACAATACATAAGTAAACTATGATATATTAACAGAATATAATATTATAAAGCTATTAAGAATGAAAAGTATATGGGCCATATTTATTAGGTGAAATCTAAGACATTTCTGAATACAGTTGGTACTCCTAAAATGAAATCTCAATGATGTGAAAAACACATAGGCACACAATGGGGGAGGGGGGAACAGAGGAAATGACTCAAAAAGTGGAGCCTCTATCTTGACCGGTACCATAATATAACACGAAAAAAGCAGAACAAAAAACTGCTATATAAACACTGATCATCATGCTATAAAAATGGGCCATCTCTATACGCTGACATCAACGAGAAGGGCATAGGGAACAATAATACTAACTAACATTTATATAACACTTTAAGGTTTTGTGAAACACTTTCTTTATGTTATCTCATTTGATCTTTACCACAACCCTGTGAGACACCATGGTCACAATTTTACAGATGAGAAAACTAAGGCAGATGGAGGTTAAGTGATTTGCTCTGGATCAGAAAACTACTAAGTTCCTGAGTCCAAATTTGAACTCAAGCCTTTTTGACTCCAAATCCCATGATCTATCCACTGTATCAACTAGCTGATATAGTTTAATGACCATTAGGTTACTTTGCGATGAAATTTTTTGTTTTAAATGAATCTTTGATAAATTTTTTTAAAGATGATAATTTCCCTCAGTATCCCCCCCCAGCATCAAGAATCATGCCATAACAAATACTATTTTTTAAAGACAAAAAGAAAAAGACGGAAAATTTGGTGTAACTGATCAACACAAAGAAATCTGAAAATACCTTCAGTACACAACACTGATGGTCCTCCGGAAGCACTGGAAAGGGGGATAGCAGTTTCGTCTCATCTCTTCTTTTGAACCATGCTTTTTTAAAAACAATTTTGCAATTATATTCTGATATGTGTGTGTGTGTGTGTGTGTGTGTATGTTTGTGTGTGTATGTGTGTATTCTTTCTTTTTGCATTGTGGTGATCATTATGTTTATTGTTTTCCTGACTCTGCTCATCACTGGGCATCAGTTCATAGCAATCTTTCCATGCTTCCTGGTACTGATCACATCTATCACCTCTTATAGAATAGTAGTATGCCATTACAGTCACATACCACAATTTGTTTAGCCATTCCCCAGTCGATGGGCATCTTTGTTTTCAATTCTTTGTTATCACAGAAAGTGCTGCTATCAATATATTTTGATGCACATAACTTTCTTATCAATGTTCTCCATGAGGTATAAACCTACTAATGGCATTTCTGAGTCTAAAAGTATGGATCACTGTCACTTTATTTGCATAATTCCAAATTATTTTCTAAAGTGGTTGTACTGATTCATTGATCCATCAATTTTCTCAGTATTTCTATCTTTCCACACCCCCTCCAATGCAGACAATCCTATTTTTTGTTATCTTTGACAATCTGCAGATTGTGAGGTAAACCTTCAGAGTTGTTTTGATTTGCATTTCTATTTACTGTTAGTGATTTGGGCATTTCTTAATATGATTATTAGTAGTCTGCAATTCTTTAAGAATGGTTCATTCATTCATATCCTTTGACCATATATCTATTGGAACAGCTTGTGGCATCATAATGTGAGACCTTGTGGGATAGCATACAAACATATCTCAATGTGATATATGTATAATACATACATACACATACATCATATAGATGTGAATTATTAATATACCTTGGATAAAAACACTTATCAGAAAAATTTAACGCAAAGATTTCCCCCCATCTGAATACTTCCCTTTTTATTCAGGTGTATTAATTTTGCCTACAGAAGATTTTCAGGCCTCTATCTCTTGTCTGATTAAGAATACATCTCCTATTCAAAGTCATGAGAGGTATATGACTTGATTCCCTTCTAAGCTTTTTTATATCTATTTAGAATGCATTGTGGAACGTGGTGTAAAGTGCTGGTCTAAACTTAATTTCTGCCAGATTGAGATTCCTAGCAGTTTATATCAAACATGGAATTCTTCCCTGAGTAATTTCTATTTTCTGGTTTATTAAACATTGGGTTGAGTTTCATTTTTCTAACTCTTCCTTGTCTAGTCTGTTCCACTGCTCTGACTCTCTAGATGGTACTGATGATTGCTGCTTTATAATACTTAGGTCTGGAAGTGCTATTCCCTCACATCTGCCCTTTCTTTTCAATGTTTTTCTTGATATTCCCCTGATAGTCTATATTCATTTGATAATTTGGTATAGCATTAAAGCTGTTTATTAATTTTCATAGTATTGCCTATTTCTCCAGTTATTTAATTTATCCTTTATTTCTTTAAGAAGATTTTGTAATTAAATCTGTACAAGTATTTTGTGGACTTTTGTAGACTGATACCCATATAGTATATATATTCTGCAAAGTTATTTGAAATGGGATTTCCCCTTTTTCACTGCCTCTTGGATATTCACACTATTGCAATATAGAAATGATGATGATCTTTAAGAGTTTGTTTCATAACTTATAACTTTGCTTTTATAATTTCTATGGCTTTTTTTGTTTTCAGTTTAACATCTCACATTTGTGCTTACTTTAGGTTTATTTGTTAATAAAAAAAGCACATTCAGATCGTGAGTTAATTTTGAGTACAGTTTGTTAATATATGTTAATAGAGATATGATTTTTCTTCTGAGGACTGCTATAGTGGCATCGAAGAAATTTTGGTAGGTTGTTTCAATCATAATTTTCCTGCACGTAAGTATTAATTATTTCTAATTTTTATCCATTTATTCATTAGTATTTTATTGTTAAGTCTGTTTGGGTCTGTTATCTTTTGTTTGTTCTCCTTGAACAACTGTTTTGTTTGTAATATGTCTATGCCCTCACACGTGGTCAATTTATGTAAACGTTGGACATGGTGGTAAGAAATTAGAAGACACTGTAAGTCTTTTAGTTCTAATTTCTCTAGCAATCTGTTCAATTTTCTAGTTTCCTTTTTGTTTATCGCTGTTAAGATTTATCTGAAACTGAGAAGACAACTGTGATACTCTTCCACTGTTGCACTATTGTCTCCATCTCCTTACAGTTCAGGTAATTTTTCCTGTATTAAGTTAGATGTTAAGGCATTTGGAGCATGTAGGTTTAATAGCAATATTGGTTTGTCATCTATGGTTCCTTCTGGCATAATGTAGTTTCCTTCATTTTTCCCTTCCAATGTGCTGAAAGTTTGTTTTTGTTTTGTCTGACAGTATGATCACAATTCCTGCTTTTTTGGATTCATGGGACAGTCAATTTTTCCCCCTTCCCCTAATGTTTATTTTGTAAGTAAAAGATTAGGGAGTTTTGTTTTCTTATGAAATCTGTCACTCTTTTTCAGTTTATTAGACTGTTTAATTCAATTACAATTAAAGTTATTACAGACAATTTTATATTTTTCTCCACTGGTCTCTAATGGTTGTGACTAGTTTGTAGAAGATAATCATAATAGCTTAATAATAATAATAATAGCTTAGAAGACGTGATAATCTTTAAACCAAATCAATTTAAATGATTTTCTATTATCAACTGAACCATGTGGAGTTTGGTCTAAAAAAGGGCTAAAACCCATGAAAGAGTATTTCCATGATATGCATTCTCAAGAAGTGGTGATCCTGCCAATTCTGTAAATACTAAGACAACAGAAGGCAAAGGGAAATACAAAACAAACTGCTTTTGAAAGTTGTTTGATGTGTTTTAATAATCTAAAATCTCAGGGAACTTATTTTAAATTACTTTGATGGTGGCACTACAATTTCAAATTATTTTGAATGAGAGAAAAGTTCATTGATATAGACAGCATTTGGGCAAAGTCTAGTTCTATGACATACTGCTTCTATTAAATCTCTCCCACTAAAAGGGATTAGATACACTTGTTCAGGTTTATTTTCAAGTACTTTCAAATGACTTTTCTTTTAGAGTATCTGTACCCACTTAGCATTTGCTAAATCCCTTTGACAGGTGCACAGGCATTGTAGGTGGTCTAGTCCAAAGCTATCCTGACAGGAATGGGCTCTTGGAGAACTAGTCTAAAAGCCAAGTTAGAAGCTTAGAAAAAACATGAGCAAGATTTAATAAAATTACCAAATTCTTATGGAAAGGGAAAATATGCAAGTGTTCTCTCATGTTCAACAACAAGCAAAAAAGGATTTTCATGATTGATTTTTACTATACTAAAAAGACAGCAATCAATTCAAATGAAACATGTATTTCTATGCACAAAGATTTTATATCTTATTTATGAGTAAAGTGATTTAATTCACATTAAAATCATTTTACATAAAAATCAGTATCTACACAGAATATTTAAAGATGTTCCAGAAATATAATTAAAAACAATATACTAAAGTTATTTCCATTCTATTTTCACACATTTATATAGGCAATGCAGAAAGATGCCAAAGCTACTTTACTAGATATGACCTCCATTTTTAAGTGATGTAATCTTAATGCAGTTTCATACTAGTTTAAATGGTTTATCTTACATTCAAGGAAAATCCAAGCTATCTTAGGCTAAAATGCTAATGTAAAATGTTATAAGATATATGTCAAAAAGGACTTGTACTGGAAAAAAAGGTGATCAGATATTGTATTTGGGAGGTCACATAAGGACAAGGGCTGGACAAGGAAGAAGACTTAAGTTAAAACCCCCAGGAAGAGAAAGACTCAAAGACTCAAAAATAAGGTAGTTTGAGAGGGAGCACACAATCACCTGAGAGGATCAGGAAAGAATTCATGGAAAAGGTGATGCCTACTTGAGTCTTGAAGGCAGAGAAGGGATTCTATGAGGCAAGGGTAAGGAGGGACTATATTCCAGGCATGGGGGAGGGTCAATGCAAGAGTACAAAAATAGTTATCATTCATGGGGAACAGAAAGAAGGCCAACGTAGCAGTGTCCAAGAGTGTGGCTAGGTCAGGACCAAGTTATTAACAGCTCTAAATACCAAAAGACTATATATTTTATTCCAGGGGCAATGGGGAGCAACTGGAGTTCACTGAGTAGGGGAGTAATATGGTCAGATTTAAGCTTATGGAAAATCACTTTGGCAGCTGTGCGGAGAACGGATTAGAGTAGGGGATGAAGAGAGATCTGGGACAAGGAGATCCATTATAGGAGGGGGCTGTAATAATTCCCAGGTGAAAGATGATGAGGGACTGAATTAAAATGAAAGTTGTGTGAGTAGAGAGAAGGGGTCAGATGTCAGAGATACTGTGGCAATTAAATGATGCATTTGATATCTAGTTTGCAATCTCCAATACAAAGTGGCTATGAGGCTCTGAAGCTCACGGGAGAGAATTGGGCTGGATATATAAATTTGTGAGCTATTTGTGTAGAGATGACAAGTAAACTCATGGGAGCTGATGAGCTCACCAAGAGACAAAGTGTAGAGAGGGAAGAGAAAAGGATGGAAGATTGAACTTTGGAGTTCATCTACAGTAAGTGGGAGTGAGATGGAGCAGTCAGATAGCTAGGAGAACTAGGAGAGAGTAATGTCATGAAAACCCAATGAGGGGAGAGTAAGCAGGAGGTGAAAGTGGTTAACACTGTCAAATGCAACAGATAGATCAAAAAAGGATAAGAACTTTGACTGAACAAGAGAGGGGAACTATAGGATAATACCTTGAGAAAATGGTGAAGGTTTTTTGTTTTTGTTTTCTTACAGGCTATGGAGATGGACTAGAGAGGAAGAATCAATAGACAGGGAGAAGTTGAAGATGAGAGACAGTAATCAAATAAGCTAGAGAGTATGGGAGTGGGTTGAGATCAAGGGCACATGTAGAGGGATAGGTCTTGATAAAGAGATGGGTCACTTCATTGTTAGAGACTGTGAGAAAGGGGGAGAGAATGAAGGCCGATGTCCAGGGTTTTGAGGTACGGAAAATGAATGAGAAGGAGGCTCACACTGAGTGTCTTCAATTTTCTCAATAATGTAAGAGGGAAAGTTCTTGGCTGAGAAGTTGGGGAGAGGGAAAAGTGTGATGGCTAGGAGGTCAATGAGGAAGGAATAAAAGGGCTACCTTGCTGTAGTTTCTGCCCAGTTGAAATTGGAGAATATAAATTTATGCTCCACTCAGCCAACAGTTATGTGGCTTCCTCCAGTTCTGTTCAGGAATGGAGAAGTCAGAGAGTGAGAATAATTCAGGGCAGGAGTTTTGGCAAGGGAAGAGTGGAGATAAGACAATGGGCTAAGGGATTCGAGAAGACAGGTCAGTGTGGAGTTAAAGGAACAGCATCAACCAATGGAGACAATTCAGAAGAGGGGAGCCAGTATAGCAAAAAGCTTTAAGTTCACAACTTAAGATTTGTTAACTGGGTTAGGTATGCTTCTATCGAGAACTGCCTTCAAGTCATATAAACTGCTATCACGTGAAAGAAGGATGGGTCTTGTTCTACTTTGCTCTTAGTTCTGCCCTCTGATGACATGAATTGGAGTTGTGAAGTGGGAGAATAGGATCGATGGCAGGAACTCTCCACTAACTGAAGCTCTCCAGAAGAGGAATGAGTTGTCTTGGGGGACAGTGGGCTCTGTCACTCAAGGGGGAAGTCCTGAACAGAGGCCAGATGATCACTTGTCAGGGGTGCTGTAGAAGGGCCCTGTGGTCAGCAAAACAGGCTGCATTATCTGTCTGCTGTGGGATGCTACGGCTATTTAAGGTGACCGAGGACAGAGGAGTGATGGATCCAAGGACATCCTGCATCTTTTGTAATGAAAATGGGACTAGAACTAAGGCAAGGTCTTATTTTTACATCAATTTTTAGGGAAAAAAAATACACAATAGACAAAAGTGTGTAAAGTCTGGACTTTCTTGGGGAAAATTATTCTATGAAAATTTGAAACAAAATGAAAACACAACGAATTAAAAATAAGTCAGTCTCATCTATGATTTCCCAGGCAATCTTAGAGAGAATGCAATTGATCACTACACAAAAGCTGACATTTGTTTTATCTATCAGCTTTCACTGCTCTGTGACAACTGAAGAAGGCCTGCTTCAGTTTCAGAGTATTGTTTTAGAAGGATTTCTGCCCCCTACTGGGAGTCTATTTAATGAGAGTGCACTGTTTTTCCTTTCCTCTTTCTACTTACAAATTTCTTTATTAGAAAGCTAGATTTTTTTAATCTGGTAAGAAGTTTAAAAGTTAAGTATTTCAAATGTTGTTATGCCATAAATGACCTGTGCTGAGGGCATTTCTTTGTTGACATCTTAACACAACTATGGTTTCTTGGGAGGAGGTATAAATATTAATTATAAAGCAATAATACCTGGGGAAACACATCTTTGGCCACAGAAGACCATGGTGGGGAGGAAGCTAAGTCAGAGGATTATGGGACCATACACTTAAAAGTAGAAGAGACCCTGGAGGTCATCTAGTCCAATCTCATTTTGCAAATGAGAAAACTGAGCTCCAAAGAGGTTAGGTGACATGCCCAAGGACACCCAGATAATAAGTGATTGAGACAGGATTCAAACCCAGACCACTGGACTCCAAAATCAACTTTCTTTCTGTATTGCCTCCTCGGTTGATAGTGGAGACTTAGTCCCTCTATTTTTTCGAATCATCCAAGCACAAATCCCATTTGTTTTATATCCAACTGTATCTTCTTTGGAAAACTGAAGAAACTAGAATCCTAATCATATGACCACTACTTTTATATACGCATGAAAATTCTTGGGACCATTTTTTAAAAAAAAGTTAACAGCAAAACAAATTCATTTACCTTTGGCAGCATGGGGGTATCCCGTTTCTTCTTCTTTTCAGAATTAGGATCATCTAACAAGTCTGGTTCAAAGGTATAAAGCTCAGTCAACTCATTCATAGTAAAATGACGTTCCACTTGCTGTTGGTCAACAACACGGAAAGATAAAGACTGCTTGGTGACCTGCCGATCATAGATCTTATCTTCCATGGTTCCCTATACAGGAAGAAGTAAAAGTATGCAGAAGACAAAAACAAGCAAAAAAAATCTTAATCAATATTAGACACAAAGAAGCAAGGAGTTTCTGGTTAATAGCCATAGTTATAACTCTCAAGATGTTAGGCATTAAACAAAACAAATCTAGTTTTCATTAGGATCCAGCAATGTCTGTTCACTTCCCAGAAATAAACTCCAGAAAAGCCAAAGAAAGGAATGTGATGTGCCAATCAACAGAAGGTTTGGTACCCAGCAACTGCTTAAATTTCTACCATGTAAATTGCTGAGACTTATTGGTTGGAGGTGCCTGGCACAGGGAGAGGTGGACATGGTTTTGGTGAGAAGAGGCTAACTCTAACGGGGATACATCCAGGCTACAAGACTATACTACAGTGTCACTTCAGTCTTTAAATTTGTGCTTATTTTTCCTGATACTCACAAATGTTATAGGTCACAGTTCACTGTGTACTTATATTGCCTATAAAATGATTTCCTTCTTAATTATAATAATTTATTTTTCCATATTCATTTTTATTCTTGGGATTAAGAGTGCACCCTGCTACTGCTTAATAATTAATAGTGAATTCTTTGCTTTTTTCATATCACTTTAGTGTTTAGCTTTTCTGAAGTAGTAAGAAACCTTGCACAAACAAGAAGACAAATACTGAATATGTAGGAATTTTCAAACTTTTAAAATAATTTACCTATGCTAGCCATCCCACTGGCCCAATCTAAGTATGAATGATATGTAGATCAAGTTCACCTAAGGTCACAAAGATCAATTTTTGACTTTTGCAGCTTTGATATATGTTTGTGCTTTTTTCAATTTTATGTATATTTTCCTAGTCATCACCAACACGTATGACTGAAACAGGAGATAGGATAGTTATGTTGTTAGAGTCAAAGATAACAGGTGAGCAGGAAACCTGAATGCTACATTGATAATCATATGACACTAGAAGCAGCAGAGGAAAACATCCAGTACATTGGGTAGGTCATCTATCCTACTTCCGAAAAGTTGATATGGAAAACAACCCCTCCCAAAATCCAAAAACTAAAACCCCAGAGAATTCATGAAAGTTACTGAAAAGAGTCATACAAGATCAGAAGAACGCTCTGTACTGGCAAAATGAGCATGCACACCACAGAAAACTACTGAAATATACAACAGATGTCAGTCAAAATCCATTTATTGATAGGCACCTACTATGTGCTGGGCACTGCATGAAGCACTGGGCATACAAAGAAAAGTACTCACAGTCAAATGTGAGGTATTTTGGGAGCATTTATCACTATTTTACACATATGGACACTCACACTTCTCTTCTGTTCCCTTTTACTGATTGCATGCTATCCATGTCTTTCTAACACTTGGTTTTTATGAACCTGGTAGTTTAAAAAAGATGCATTTCCTACTTACCTGAGCTAAGAACCTATACACATAAACAGGCTTATTTTGTCCAAAGCGATAAACTCTGAATATGCTCTGGATGTCATAGGATGGATTCCAAGACGCATCGAAGATGATCACTCGGTTAGCAGCCACTAGATTAATTCCAAGAGATCCTGCTTTGGTAGAAATGATAAACAATCGACCTCTAGAGAAACAAATACAGACAAAGGCGTTTTAGTAATTTCTTTGGTGAGATTATTACTTATGCAATGAAATTTTGTTGTAACATAGTCTTTTAAAAGATCAGAAGCTCTGGAAATTTCATTTATCACTTTTTGAAGCATGCTAAATCTAAAAATGAAATACTGTAGTATAGTCTACATTACCAATGTTTTGGACAGGAAGAGGCTTACACCTGGCAAATAAAGTACATTCTGGCTTATGCACAGAGGTAAGGCATTTTTCGTTGTTTTTTTTTAAGATTTTATCTGGTAATTTCCTTGTGCAATTTCTGAATATTTAAATTATAACCCAAATTATACATATTTTGCCTGAAGTACTTTAACTTAAAAAATAATAGCATACAATGCATGTGATGTTTCAGATAACACCTGGAAAACTGATAAAATATCTTTAAATGATCAAATGAATTACTGAAATGTGTAATATGATTTAAATATGGGATTTAATTAAAACAATTGTGCACAAATGCATACTCTAATACACAGTGGATGATTTAATAGAAAAGCTTTGTGGTATTCCTACCCATCACCCTCTACCTCAAATTCCTCTGAAAAATGAACTATTGATTTGAATAGGAGGCCCCCAAGTTTTCGAAAGTTGTAGCTAGCTATCCAAGTATAAAAAAGAACAGAAGCAGTGGTCAAGGCTGATGACCATAAGAACTTCATCTCTAAAGCAGTCGGTATGGGAATTATTCAACGTAGGCATTTAGGAAAAGGAATGGAGTAATATATTCAAACTTCTTTAGAAAGCAATTTAGGCAATTCACAGGATAGGATGAAATCCTGCCTTAGCCAAGTTTCTCTCATCCTCACAATCATGAATTTGAATTCTGACAACTTTTATGGCTGGATGGAAAAAGGGGCAAAATGTTATACATGCTTTGGAGAAATTACTGTCACAGCTTTTCAGGGAACTTTAAATCTTTCCCCTCAAGCTCTCTCCTCTTCTTAACTTTCTCCTGACTGTCAAGGGCACCACTATCCTCAAAATCTCTCAGATGTACAACGTAGGTGGCAACTCCTCACATTCTTACCTCATTATAGCCAATCTGTTGTTAAGTCTTGTTGATTCTAGCTTCACATCTTTTGTACATGTCTCCTTCTACCTTTTGATACTGCAACCTCATCACCCCATGCTTAGACTATTGCAAACGCCTTCTGATTAGTTTCCCTGCCTAAGTCTCTCCTCACTCCGATCCATGCTCCATTCAGTCATTAAAGTGATCTTCCCAGACCATGTCATGCTCTTACTCAATAAATGACAGTGACTTCATATGACGTCCAGGATCAAATATAAAATCTTGTTTGAAGTCTGAATCATTTTATAACTTGTTCTTCTCTCTCTTTTCAGTCACCTTACATCTTAATTATCAACAGTAATATAGGTCTCCTTGCTATTCCTTATACAAGATAATCTACCTTCTGACTTTTAAACATATTTGTTGGCTGTCCTCCATGCCTAGAATTCTCTCACTCTTCATCTCTACGTCTGGCATTGTTGAAGTGCCATTTAAAGTCCCAGCTACAACAAGAAATCTTTCCTGATCTGAATGCTAGTGTCTTCTTTCTGATGATTATCATCAATTTATCCTGTCTGTATCTTATCTGCATGTTGTCTCCCTTGTTATTTTGAGAGCAGGGACTGTCTTTTGCCTTTCTTTGTATCCTAAGCGCTTAACACAGTGCCTGTCACACAACAGGAACTTAACAAATATTTGTTGACTGACTACCTAAGTCATCTGTCCTTATTTTCCAATTTTTGAAGAAATTTATCCTTAAAGTGCCTTTGCAATTGCTTTAGTGAATACAGATTGACTATAGCCCTCAATTTAAAGTGACCCCAAGACTTTTTTAGCTAAAAATAATAATCTTACATTCATATAGCATTTTATAGAAATTAAAGCACATATTAAATGAGTTAGATTTTGAATAGTCAGAATAAGGTTACTATAGCTATAGTAGGTGCAATGACTATTGCAAAAGTATGATAATTAAAAAATAATAATAAAAAGCATGGCCAACAATGGAATCATCATAAAGAAAAAATATACATCCAGTGGGATGTATAACCACAAAGCCTGGAAAAACTACTCTGGCGTGGCTATTTGAAAGATTTGTTACAGCATAAACCCTAATACAAAGACTCTTCTTGAGAGCTATCTAAAATTTCTCTTGCTGAAAAATACTTTTATTCCCATGTAGACCCCTTCTAAATGGTGATAATAAGCATGTTCAACATATATATTCAGTCTAATACCCACTTCAGATACTCAAAGAAATGGTCTTCATTTACCTTTTCTGTAAATGAAATAACCCAATTTCCACTGACCTTTTCAAAGGGTATTTCTTAACCCTTTAGTTATTATTCCCTAACCCTTGAAATTTTTTCTTTTGTTTTCCTTTTGTTTTCAAATTTAATATTTTATTTTTTCTCCCAATTGTAAGTAAAAACAATTCTAAACATTTTTTTAAATTTCTGAATTTCAAATTCTTTCCCTTTCTCCCTCCCTATCCTTGCTCACTGAGAAGGCAAGCAATTTGATTATATATGTGCAGTCATGCAAAACATTTCCATGTTAGTCATGTTGTGAAAGGAAACAGACAAAAAAACCTGAGAAAAATAAAGAAAGTAAAGAAAAAATATGCCTCAATCTGCATTCAGACTCCATCAGTTCTAGATGATGCTACCTGGAGGTGGATAGCATTTTTCAGCAAAAGTCCTCCAGAATTGTCTTGAATTGTATTACTGAGAAAAGCTAAGTCATTTATACATTGTACAATATTGATATTGTTGCATACAATGCTCTGGTTCTGTTCACTTTCTTGCATCAGCTCATGTAAGTCCAGGTTTTTCTGACAGTATGTTTATCCCATTTCAGAAATAACTGAATGCTACTTACTATGAATAAAGAATACATCTCTAGTAGCTATAAGTCAATCTTCTGCAGCTGATATGAATACAAGTCATTCTCCTAAATACAGAGAAGTATACAGAGAAGTAACTTACTTTACCACAATTTCATCAACATGAATGATTTCTTACCTCACATTTGTCTCATCATTAAACTCTTCAGCCCATTTCTTCCTTGACTGTGCAGTAGTAGAGCCATCCAAACGATAGTAGTCAATATTTCGAAACCACTTTCCCTCCCCTAGTAATTTAACAAACAAGAAAACAAGTGAAACTACATAGTCATTAGGCTAGGAGTCATAGCATATTTACTTTATATGTTCACAAGAGTTGGCCTAAAAATATATAGATCCTTAATGGTAGCTCATGCAAATACAACTTAAATGTGTACAACTCAAGACAAATTGGGGTGGGGGTAGGGGTGGGACATTTTCTTTAATTACAAAGAGATCCTGCATTTAACCCACTCCACTGATTCTGCTACTTACCACCTGTGTGACCTTGGCTGAGTGACTTTACCACTCTGTGGCTCAGCATTCTCATGTGTAAAATGAGGGCGTTGGACAGGATGACTTCTAAGATCCCTTTCCGCTCTAAATCCCAGAATTCTAGGATTCACTGGGCTTCTTTAAATAGTGAACTCCCCTAATACATTCACAAAGATTCAATGTACACATGGCTTTACAGGAATATATGCATTCCATAAAGCAAGATTTACTGAGATAGAATATTGAACCTCATCAAAAAATGAGCATTATTAATGTTGTATTTGCTTTGGCTTAAATCTGTATTCCCCTCTCAAGACAGTATTTTCTTCATTATTAGTGCCAGATGTATTGTATAAGAAAACCAAAAGAAAATGTTTACTAGCAGCACATCATTAATTGATGAGTGTAATTGCTATCTAAATAGTTTTGCAGTTGCCACTTACATTTAACATAGTTACCAATCAACAGACAAGCATTTATTAATTGCTTACTACATGCAGACACTGTACTAGGTGCTGGGGAAGTCAATAGAAAGAAGGAAACAATTCCTACTCTCCAGGACCTTACATTCTATTGCAGAAACAAGAAATACATATAGAAGTTGATACAGAATAAATATAAAGAGAATAAACAGTGAAGAGAGACACTCTATGAGGTAAAGGAAAGGAGGGAGTGCATATCAGGCATATGGCACAGCCAAGGCAAAAACACAGGTGCAGGAGATGGAGTGTCATGTGAAAGGAACAGAGAGAAGGCCATTTTGGCTGAATCGCAGAGTACTTAAGGAGTAATACACAATGAGGCTAAAAAAAAAATAGAGTGGGACCAGGTTGTAAAGATCTTTAAAGGTTAAACAGAAGGGTTTATATTTTATGAATTTAGGCAACTTAGGCAATAGGGAGCAGTCATGGAAGTTGATGGAGTAGAGAGTGACATGGTCAGATCTCCAATTAAGGAAGATCACTGGCAGCTATGTGTAAGGAAAGGTTAGAATGGGGAGAGACCTGAGGCAGTGAGACCCATTAGTATTATACTATATGTCTATTTCCTATTTATTTCTGCTGAACATATTCATGTTCCTTGCTTGATTGCTCAGTGATTCGCTTTATCCAAATTTTTTTTTTTCCATTCAGGTTTTCTTTCTTTCTTGGGGCAAAAAAAGGAAGGATATGACATGAGCTTAAAGAATGAAGAATTTGGGCAGTTGGAAAAGAGGAAGAAAAATGCAGTGGTGGCCTAGCACAGACTTATGATAATTTTTTTTTAACAGAATGCTTATCAACATTCCAAAACAAACATGCCTATCTACATGAATGAAATAATGATAAATGGAAAATACAGATTTTAAAAGCATATACCTATCTGTGATACAGCACATGGGTATCTCTGGTAATCAAACTTAATGACAGCACCTCATAACGTTCAGGAATGGAATATTTGTGACATTAGCAATTTTTATTTGATAGGAACGCTTTTAGGAAAAAAGAAAATATCTCTTTAAAAATTCTAAAAGTTTTTTTAAGCAACCATACATCATCATTCTTCCAACAATTCTTCAAAAGGAAATATATATATCCCCACACACAGTAAACACACACACACATATACATACTATATATATATATGAATGACATGGATTGATGCCTATACCAGTCCTACTTTTTATTATCACAAGGTCAATGGTTTTTCTCTCCTTGATATTGATCACAACTGGAGGACCATCTCACAAAGGGTACTTTTTGCATGTTTAATAACTGAATCAACTTCGGTTAATGCCCATTTTAGACATGTGCTGAGGAACTAAAAGGCACAAGTCTACTCTTGGACCAGTCACCCTGTTCATATGCTGCTCTGATATGAGCCTCATACCACAAGCCCAATTATAAGCTCCCAAGGGGAGGAGTTTAGGGGGCGCTGTCCATTACTCCATTCCATGAATTCCATCTGATAATTAATTGTTCTCATCCCTCTAGCATTCACAGATAGCCTGCAAAGTTCTCTTTCATCACCTAGTACTGGTAACAAAAGTCTACTTCTCCTATATCACCAAGAGCTGATCGAAGGGGAAGGTATGGGAGGAGTGGGGGAAGGGTTGTGTGAGGGACATAGCAAAATTTGTAAGTGTCTCCAAGGAAGACATTAAAATTTTTCAAATACTGAAAAGTCAAGCCTATATTGCTATACTATAGGGAGAACTTATGAACAAGAAAATAGCACATGAATTTTAACTGGGCAAGTACAATGTATCAAATAGAGTTAAATATTCTAAACTGGATTGGTCCAATGTATCCTGTATCCAAAAAAGCCTTCCAAGTCAGGAAGGAGATTAGGAAACCAAGAGAAAACATTCTACAATTTTTGTATTAAACATGCTATGCCTTCGACTGCAGTCGTGTATAATTCTTTTTTGCCCCACTTCAAGAAATAGATAATAAAAGGTTCTGATGGAAGGATGTAAAAATAAATTTGAGGGGCAGGGGTGCTGCAATGTAATAACAGGTCAAACAGAATTTGGGGGAGAACAAGAGCAAGTACCACTTCACAAAATGGGGAATGCATTAATACAAGATGTGGCCAAGAAACAAAAATGAATTTGAAAAGGGCTTGGACAGATTAACTTACAACGACAGAGCCATAAATAACTACTAAGGGGAGCTGGGATATACCTAAATTACGAAAAGCTGACTTCAGGGAGAACAGCTCCTGTCCCTTCCGCTTCCCCGCCCCCAACAAGTCAACTGCCCAAAATGGCCACAAGAGAAGACATGTCCATGAATGTGAGCCAGTGTGCAGCAACTTAGGTGTTCCTCTTTACTCCTAAGAGGGGAAGGGTCCTGGGAGAGGAACAAAAGATAGGATGTAGAAGGGTGTGAGAAAAGCTAGATCCATTTGAAAAGGGTTTAGAGCTACTCTTTTAATGGCCACTGGTCATTCTTCTAGCTTATTAGTCCATTTGATATGTAGTGAAAAGCTTTTCTGAATACTGCCCACCATGACCTCCACTTTCAGTTGTTCAGGAATGCCAGAACAAAACTTAATTTCCTTATTGTTTAGCATTCAGCTGGAAGCACTAGAATTACTGACACTGGTTTGTGCCACTTTCTAGAACATCTGAAAGGATAAAATGAAATATCTGATAAGGAAAATATTCCTGGTATACAGTGAGCTTTAAAACTTCAAAGCCTTTATGAATTCTATGCCAATACATAAACCCTCAGGGGGGTTGGGCAGTGTGGGTAGTTTTCAAGTAACTTAGCACAGCTGTCAGGCATAGCCCTGTCACAGGTTAGCTAGGATCTAGACCAGGGGTACGGAACCTGCAGCCTTAAGGCCCACATGTGGCCTTCTAGGACCTCCGGTTTGGCCTTTTGACTGAGTTGAAGTTTTACAGAACAAATCCTTTTATTAAGGGGATTTGTTCTGTGAGGTTTGGATTCAGTCAAAGGGCCGCACTTGAGGATCTAGAGGGCCACATGTGACCATGAGGCCACAGGTTCCCCACCCCTGGTCAAGGTCTAATTGAAGAAACGGTTAAAGTCCAAAGGATCTCATGGTCTGGTCAATGGGGAGGCAAGAAAGAAGTACCATGTGAATCAGGACAGTATGGCTGGGGGAATGGGAAGAAAGATAGGAACATCCCTGATAAAGGCCAGAAAAGAATCTACATCCTGGAACAACTGCAGGAGTGTATCTATCATTCCATGTTGTATTTTCCCTTCTCAATTAACTTGGAAAACCTGCAAAACTCTTAAATCCAGTCAAACTTGATCAGTTTAAAAAACCTTCAGAATTCAAATAGTGAGATTCTCAAACAACTGTCCTGTCCATTTTCCTTAATTTTCTTTCATCTAAAGATCTTTGAACTCTCCTACCCCTTGTATTTCAAACTGAACTTTGATCTATTTTTTAAAATTATCTCTAAATTTGCTCCTAAATTCCAACCAAACCAAACTAACACTATAATAACTGAATGGCACTGGAAAAGAAACTTATGGAATTTTCAAAACATGATCAAAAGAAGATTTTATACCTCTTAATGATGAGGATGGTGATACTTAGCATTACTACAACACTTTAAAGTTTGCAAAGTGCATTGCAATTATTATCTCATTTGCTCGTCATGATAACTCTGGGAGGCAGATGCTAATATTATCTCCACCTTACAGATGAGGAAACTGAGACAAACAGAGTTTAAGTGACTTGCCCAGGGTCACACAGCTAGCAAGTGTCTAATTCAGGATTCAAACTCAGGTTTTACTGATGCCAAATCCACTTAATGGCCTTGAGCCAAAGTAACACTAGGATATATGGTTAGCATTTCAAAAACTGGACAGCTTTCGTATTCTTGGAGGAGAGGATCTTCAAGCATGTTTCCAATAACATCATTTATCAAGTTTAGCAGGAAAGGTAATTTCTTCAAGTTGTCTAATCTTTAGGCATTATACATCACTAACTGGAATTCTCTAATTGATCTTTATAGTCTGCATTTTTCTAGATACTGTAACTGCAGACACTTACAAATGTTCATGCTTAAATGAATGTTTGAAAGAGAATTTTTAAAAAATCAAGGTCTTAATCATGTGGCACTTAAAATTTATAAGAGCTATTTGAGCTTAATTAGGCTATGGTTACTTCGTGCCAGAAATAAAGAAGCAAAAAATTACTCTTTAACTAACTCAACTGTTTTTCCCCTACTAAAGGTCAAGGTTTATTTATACAAAACAAACTCTACTGTGCCATCAAAGAAAACCGATGTAGTTCTTAGATGAAATAGCAAAGCTTACTGTGATGAATTACTTACTATTCACTCATGTAAAATATAATTCTCTGAACTGCTGTTACATAGTGAAATTTAAACCAATTAAAGACCAGAACGAACACCAATAAAGTGCTAAATACACACACACACACACACACACACACACACACACACACAAAATCGCTGTCATTGGTTTGAATATTTTTTCAAACTATTTTTATAATCTTTCATCTTTCTGCATTCTTCAACTAAAAAAAATTTAAAGTACCTACTATGTGGAAGTTACTGTGATGGTGCTGGGAATTCAAAGATAAAAAGTCACCTGCTCTCATGGATCTTACATTTTATGGGGAAAATACAGTATGGACACAGAGCAGCAAGTTTAAGATAATGTGAAGTGGGAGATAAGCATTAGCACCTTGGGGAGAGGAGAGAAATCAGTGAAGGGTTCAAAGAGGGGTTGTGCCATGAAGATGAGGATTCAGAAGTTAAAGATGAGGAGAGGGAACAGGGGGGTACTTGTGTAGAGATATATATCAAGGATTTCTTTGGAACACTCAAATTTCCATTGTATAAATCCAAAAAAGGAGAGAAAACAACAAGGACCCCAGCAATGCTCAACTCTTCCCCTCCTGAATGTTGACCAGCAGAGGCCTGAACTCCTTCTTGGAATCATTCCTCCTGTCACTGTTACCTGATATCTCTATGGGGACAGTGATCTTCCCCTTTCTAACTGTACCAAAGTGTGAGAAAATACCTTTTCCAGTCACTTTAGGGAAGATGGCTGAAATTTCGCAAAGGGAGCTTTGCTATGGAACTAAAAGAAATACAAAGGAAAGAAAAACAAAGAGAAGGAAATAAATGTACTTGATACAAGATTTTATGCTAACTTAATTATCACCTTTATTTTTCTGGTTGGCAAAACATTTGCCTACAAATCTAGTGTCCCTTTCTCCATCTCAACCCTGTGTGGGGTGGATGCCAGGAAGGGAAGCTAGACTGTTACTTGGAGTTCTAGTCTGAGGAAGATTTGTGCCAGGTGGCAATTTCAGTGGGATTCTTGGTCCCTTCCAGAACCTGTTTCTTAGTCTAATCACTACGTGAGATCCTTGGCTCTTTCCACTAGTCTGTAACAGTCTATTATGGCTTGACAATATGAATAAGGAAGACACAGTACAGTACATCCTTATCTGACTCTTTAAAGATGTCTATTATGGACTTTATGGACTCCTGGTAGTATACTTGGTTCTAAACTCCAAACTCTGCCTCCCATCCCCCGACCCATTTTGCTGCCTAGTTTGGTTTGCTTATGTACATTAATTAGATAGCTTAAGGCTGATTGCAGCTAGTAAAGCCGAGTTTCTTCACCATGATTCTAAGCTAATAGCTGTGTCAAACATCACCAAGGCTTCTATGGTAGGTGCCGTTTTCCCCCATAGAAATGGCTACATCATTTAACATTTCTTAAGCGCTTAAGGGGCAAAACCAAGTGTAGCACATTTCATTAGGGTCAATAAACTCCTCCCTTAACCCCAGAAATTTTCATTTTAAGGCAAATACTTAGTAACATCTAATCAAAGAGGACACTATTTTTATTTGTCAAACTAAAGAAACTGAAACTTAATTAAAAATTGCTAAACATTACATAAAAAAATGAAACACAAAATATCAAAAATTTTTGAGACATTAAGGTGTGGCTGGACTGATGATAAGGAATAATCTGTTACATACAAACTGAACACAGAAATTTTTTTAAAGCTATTAAAATTTTTTAATGCTATTTGTTAATAGCTTTAAATGCCCATTTATTGGGTTTTGTTGTTGCATTAAGTGTAGTATGTAAAATGCACTAGGCAAGGCTTTAAAATGATCTGACTTCAGCCTCACTGCTCTAGACTTCTCAAAACTCTTTCACAGACACTATTCTCTATCCAAAAGGCACTTCTCACTGGCTTCCATACACATTCCAATATCAGCCCAATGTACAAACAAACCTTTCCCTGGTCAAATTCCTAGAACTATCTCAAATGTTCATGTCCTCCAAAATGATTGCCTGCAGGGGAATGGTCTTCCAGGACCCTGTCTCTACAGTCTGACAATATCCAAAATATTTTAAGTACAAAGAAAGAAAAAGAGATGATATCCACCTAGGAAGGGAGCTATTCCTTCATACAATATAAGGCACTTAAAAGAGTTCAATGATTTGTAAGTTATAGGAAAAAACCCCATTACATTTCAGTTGCTACATAAAATTTTGTTTTCATAAAACTTAAAATGGACCACTGCACACAAAAATATGAGAAATTAAAGTGAAGAGATAATCTTCTCTTTGATGACATAATTTAAATAAGAAAAGAGATCAAAAAGTAGGGTGTCACCAATTCCTACAATGGCATGTGACAAATAGGTTTCTACCTACACAGTGAAATGTGACAACTGTGTAAAAGCATTAGTTAATATATTACTTTGTACATTATACCTTTTATGTACTTTCATATGGTTTTAAAAAGCTTAACTCAGTTGTCATGACATTCCTGTAAATCTGTAGATTAAATATTGTAGTGGGATCATAAAAAGTCATACCTTTGGAGCTCAATAATTTTATTACTGTAAAGATACCCTAAATAGGTTATCAAAGAAAATGTAATCTGTCCAAAAATCATACATGTGTGTAAACATATACATAATAGTAGTATTTGTAATCACAGAGGATTGGAAACAGCATGAATGTCCAACAGTTGGAAAAATGGCTGAATAAAATGGTTATAAGCATAATGGAACACTGCAGTGCCATTACGAATGATAAATGAGAGATATAAAGATATTTAGGAAAACTTATGTGACATGTTAAGTGAAGAAAGAAGAAAGAGGCATCACTAACACAATGATTTAATGACACAGAGAAAAATACACACCAATACAGAAATGAATCAAGACTAATAGGACATAAATAAGGGGCAAAACCAAGTGTAGCACATTTCATTAGGGTCAATAAACTCCTCCCTTAACCCCAGAAATTTTCATTTTAAGGCAAATACTTAGTAACATCTAATCAAAGAGGACACTATTTTTATTTGTCAAACTAAAGAAACTGAAACTTAATTAAAAATTGCTAAACATTACATAAAAAAATGAAACACAAAATATCAAAAATTTTTGAGACATTAAGGTGTGGCTGGACTGATGATAAGGAATAATCTGTTACATACAAACTGAACACAGAAATTTTTTTAAAGCTATTAAAATTTTTTAATGCTATTTGTTAATAGCTTTAAATGCCCATTTATTGGGTTTTGTTGTTGCATTAAGTGTAGAATATTTTTTAAAATGACATGCAAGCAGGGAAAAATAATGACTAATCCAATAGAAAAAAATCGAGTGACCACATTAAAGTCACATGTTAGAAAATAAAAACTAATTTGTCTCTTAACTATCTTATGAAAAGGAGCATGGCTAGTCCAGAAGTAGGCAAAGTAAGGCAGTTGAGGCAGGGCTCTTCCATTCGATCTGCCTTGATCCTTTCTCCACTTGGCTCCTGCCACTATATGCTTGCCACTATAATCTGTCAGGATTGCCTGGCTTTGGAGGTGAACAGTACTTGGGGCTGCAAGCCTGCTGACACCCAGTCTAGTGTACAGCAAAGGAATGAATAAAATCACTGCTCAATCCCAACCTCTACTTACAGTCAGTCTATTTCACCTGTTTAAAAAGCAGGATTTCATCTACGTTTACAAGGATATTGTGATATGAATGATAAAAGGCACTATTAAAACAGCTGTTCCTTATAAATGCTTGCTATATTAATATAAAGGCTGTCCAATGCCATTGTTGAACAATTTTTAAATAGGCCAAAATGAACTGAGACAGTGTAAATCAGATATGTCAAACACACAGCCCACAATACTCCCGAGTTCTGCCAGAATCAGATTAAAATGTAGTTGGGAAATATGTAACAAAACAAAAATACAATAGAACATAGATAATGTTACTATGTGGTTTTCTAAGTCAATATGTGCTGGCAGGCATCCTTACATATCCATTAGTGCTCCCCCTTTGTATTAGAAGTTTGATGGAACTGGTGTAAAGGGTACCACAGAAATACTCAAAGACAAACAAGGTCCCAGAATAACATTCTCTCTAATAGGATTCCTTTGGCTAAAACAAAAGTTATCAGCTGGTCCTAGGAAATAAGTGTGATCACTGTTATCCATACAGCAAAAGTATTTCAGATCCAAATCCCACTGGGAGGGAGTCTGTCTCTCTCCCACAGCAACAATTACAATACATATTCCTAGTGCTCAAGTATGTATATCCAGCCATTTTAAATTTTCAAATAAGAAAATTAAATATCTATAATATTCTGAGGTATTCTAGAGATTTGTGTCATGTCTTCAAATTATCATTTAAGCCGAGAGGATACTCTGAAGAAGTTATTATTGGGGAACGAGATAACTAAAACAATCATTGGGTATGAACGTCTGAACTCCATCAAAAACAAAACAACAGGCATCCAATGATCCCACTCCGAATTTAAAATATAGAAAAACTAACTCACCTTTATAAATAAGAGGCTTATCTTTATCATCTGATTTCTCCCTACTAGCCAATTCAAGAAAATCTTCAATCAAGTCCAATGATATGAGAGATTGGCTAAAAACGAGACTAAAAAATATAAAGAGATATAAATGCTTCCTACTAAAATTACTAATATTTAAAATGACAAACACAGAAGAAAATAACCACGTCATTCAATTCCAAACATGCCTGCAAAGCTCTGGACTTTCTATTCCACTCATAATATTTTGGGAAGTATGGGGGAGGTGTCTGAGCTTTGTCTAGAATCAATGATTTCACAGGAAGGGTATATTCCACTTGTTTAAAGTCCCACTTAAGCAAAGGAGTACACAGACTACCAGTTGGCAAAACATGACATGCATGTTTGGCTTGTGGCTCTAGGAGTCACCAAGCTTGGGGAGATATACTACACAAAGAGCTGTATAAAGTTGCAGAAACAGCTTTATAACCTTTCAAAATTGACAATAAATTTTGAGGCACCTACTAGAGCTGTGCTCATAGCTTTTGATCTCTTAAGCATTTAATCCAGAACCACAGCCTTAATTCAACGCAGTTCAACAAGCATTATGGAGTATCTATCAAGTACCCTGACCAACATGCTAGGTGCTATGGAGATACATACAAAGTTGAGGTTTCGGACTTCAAGGAGCCAGACAATTTGATAAAAATGCTAGTTGCTTGACCGAAGATGATCTGGAGTTTAAGCTGACATCTTGGAAAAGGCCTGATCCTAATCAGGCAGAGAGCCAAGCTAGCTCTGGGGAGCAAACAAGGTCAAATAAGCCTTGCTGTGAAAGAGGTGGGGGAGGCTCAATGAAGGGGCTGGTAAGTGTGCTCAAGTGGGGCAGGAAGTGCTGACTGATAAACTGTGATTCTCTGTTAGCTTTCTTCATTTACAGGTGGGAAAGGACAATACTGTTGTTAATTCTGTTCTGTTAAACATGTTGGTATTTTTTCTAATAACGACTACAGGGAGACATAGAAGTCATACCTATCTAATTTGCACACTGAATTAGATAAAAGAATTAAAATGCAAAATGATCTCAACAGGCTAGAGAATGCTGGGTTGAAACTAACAAAATGAACTCAATTAGGATAAAAGTGAAGTACTGCAAGTAAGTGAGAACAGACTGTAGATGAAGAGGAAGGGAGAATTCCAGCTTGACAGCAATTCTTGGGGGAAAATCCTTGATGTTTTAGTTGATCACAACCTCAGGATGAGCAAAAATGGTAGTGGTGTGTGTGTGTGTGTGTGTGTGTGTGTGTGTGTGTGTGTGTGTTTCTCTTAACTCTCCTGCTGCATTATGAGAAACAACAGTGTTGGTTAGAAAATAACCACTATACTGTTTAACCTGGGACGAACATTTTGAGGGGATCACTGACAAACCAGAGAAGGCGAGAAGTCTGGAATCCAAATTATATAAATAGATGAAGGGACTGAGGACATTTACTGCAGGAGAAGAGAAGAATAAGGGAAGATGAGGAGTCCTGACCACATGATGACTGAAGTCCCTTCTACCTTGAAGATACTAACGAGTCTATTAAACAACTGAAAGACTGGCAAATGGAAGAGTAAACAGTCTTGCATTGCTCTACAGGGAAAAACTAGAACCACTGATTGGGAAGTTACAGGAGGCAGGTTTAGGGGTCAACATAAGGAACTTCCTATCAATGCGATTTCCCAACAATGAAATGAGATGCCTCGTGAAGCAGTAAAATTTGCATCAATGGAAGCAGTCAAGCAAAGGCTAAAGGACTCCCAGGGATGTTGGAAAGATTCCTTTATTCAGTGGAAAGATAAATCAGACAACCCCTCAAGTTTCTTTCAATTATAAGCCTAACAATTTGAACGGGGTGTATGACACCCAGGTAAAAAGGGAAAAAAAAAGGTGACAAATCCTGAAGTTAAGCACAGAAAAGAGAGGAGACAAAGACTGAATATCGTATGAATTTTGATCCTCCACCATGGTCAAGGTGGTGAGGGAGGCTTTAAGGCATCTTCTGAAGAAATTCATGGAGTTCTTTCAAGTTATAAGCATAGAGCAGAAGTAAGGTATGCAATAGGAGAGGCCCGGCCTACCTGTTTCTGAGCTACTGCAGGGACAAAACAGAACTATGGCTACCACACAGAGGAAAAGTGAACAGCTTGAGAAAATTCACCGGGCCAACCCTGCTTCACATTAAGAGAAGATTTTATCACCATTTTAAATACAATTTGTCTTATGTGTCACCTTCCAGAGGTGAGAAGTAAAGGAGTAAAATAAACTGTGACATCAGGTGGCAAGCTTATGCAAATGTCTCTTTACCAAAATCACTTTAGGGCAGAACTTACACTTTGTCTCCAAGCTCCTCAGCCATGCGCAGGATTTCAAAGAGAAGCACCATTTTGCCTGAATGCTCCAGAACCTCAGCGTCAGCATCAGTCACAAAGTCTTTGTACCAGTCGGGAGCTGGGCTGCTTGGGTTGGAAGAGGAAGTTTTACCTGAAAAAAGAGAGACTTCATTCAGTTTATTCGGGGCAATGCATTTGTTTCTTCTTTTTAATGCCAATTCCTTCAGATAAGCATACCAAAGAACTCACCCATCAACAGTGAGATCTGAGGGGATTACAAGATGTTTTGAAAACTGATACCTCATAATGAAAAATTTTAGCCATCTTTTTGCTAACACAAATTTAACTTTGCAATAGGAAAACCACAAGGGGAAAAGAAAAGTACAGATTAAAGCTAAAGTTCACACGGTTCAATGAAGCAAGAAGTTGACAGTCTGTTGCCTTTATTAAAAAGTGAGACAGAAAATTACAGAAACCATTTACAATTTCCTTTATTCAATTTTAAGGAATAAATTAAATAACTTCTAGAACACATTATGAGAAAAGGAAGCAAACAGTCACCCCAAAGAGCCAACATGTCTCCCCAAGAACAGACTGGGCCAGAGTAACCTCCTTTGCTTTTTTGAAGAAGTCACCAGATAGGAATGTTAGTTGACTTAGACTACAGTGGAAAGCATGATATATTTGGAATCAAAGGACCTGGGTTTGAATCTTGCCTGTGGGACTTACTACCTATGTCACCCTTAGCAAGTCACTTAACTGCTTTAGGCTTCTGTTCTTCATCTGTGAAAAGAAGGTGGTTGGACTAGATGACCTCTAAGGTCACATACAGATCAAAATCCAAGATCCCATGATTCAATAAAGTCTCTTTCCCATCCTTAAAGATAAGGTGTGGTCTGGGTGGATTCAGAACTTGGTGAATGATCTGACCACAGGCTGACATGAGCTTGACAAGAGGCAGTGGGGAACAGTAGGTAGTACTGGACTTGGAATCAAAAGGATCTGGTTCAAAACCCACATTTAACATGCATTGGCTGTGTGACTTGACTCCTGGAAAATCACTTGACTCAGGTTGCAACTTCCTAAGATTTATCTAAGTCTTTTGGTGGATTATGGAGTGGGAATAAACATTCATATACCATAGAGCCCTGATACACAGTAGGTGCTAAATGCTCTTTAAAAAACAAATATTACCTCATTTGATTCTCATAATGACCCTGGGTTGCAAGTTGTGTTGGACTCTTTGTGCCCTGTATGAGGTTTTCTTGGCAAAGATACTGGAAGAGTTTGCCATTTCCTTCTATAGTAGATTAGGTCAAGCAGGTTAAGTGACTCACCCAGGGTCACAAGCTAGTGTCTAAGACCGGATTTGAACTCAGAACTTTCTGACTCCAGGGCCAGTGCTCTATCCACTGAGCCACCTAGCTGTCTCAGTATCAACTCGGAGAATGAAGTCTAATGGAGGACTACAGGTATCTATGCTTGGTCTTGTGAAATTTAGCATTTGAATCAAGAACTTTTAGTTAAATATGGCACCTATTCCTTACTTTATGTCTTTCATTGGAAGCCAGATGACAACTAGTTGGAGATGTTGTAAAGGGGATGGATTACCACATCGGTCTACTACCCCAGAGGTTTTCTTGACATCAGTCACTTACCAACAGTCAACATGTAAACTTGTACTGAAGTACATATGATAAACTTCATACTTTAATCTCTAGTTAGGGAATGAAGCACTGTAAAGGAATTTTGTCTCATGGCATCAGCAAGAAGGTAGGGGAGATTTAATAGGAGAGTTAGTTATTCTTACAATCATACTACTGAAAGAAAAAACAAATTTGAGAACAGCTAGATTTAGATCCTTCCACTGTTCCGCCTCTACCTTTCCCCATCAGGAAGGTCAGGGAAGAGATCAAAACCTGAACTTTCAACAACTTTAGGAACAATGAACCAGGGTCTTGCTAGCTTTGATTACTGGAGTTTTAATCCTGAGAAATGCTGCAGGTAAAAGAGCACATGTCTAAGCAGCACCTGATTCCTCAGTCGTCACCCCCAGGATGTAGAGAGTACTATTCTCCAGCTAAGATGAACTTATCTGACAGGCCCCTTTCTGCCATACCATTCCCCCACCCCATACTGGGTATGCAGGACCAATGATGGTACGCTCTTCCTGTAGAGTTCATATCCAGCTCAGGTTGGGGTCTTTCCTACTCCACCTTCAGTAAGATGGAAATAATGCCTTGAGCTCTTAGACACCCAGGACAAAAAGAAATACAAACCAACACTATTCAGGGATTGAATAATGGTAGAGACCAGGAGGGAGTATAAGGAGCCTTAGCCACCAACTGAGGTCAGGGAACTCAATAATGTAAGGTTGCTGACAAAAAAAAGAAAAAAACTGAGTAAACACCAACTCTGGATCAATTTCAATTTGGTGAACCCAAAACACAGATAATTTAGTTCAACCAAACAGTAAGGTTAAGACTGAGATTTAAGACTAAGAGAGGACATACTCCACCACTCTTCACCCATGTGGTAAGTTTTTCTGAGTCAATAGTCTATATGAAATGACATTTATTCATCAAACTCACTTTCTTCCTGTTTTAAAGAAACTGTGGGGATGCTCGATGCTTCTTCTACAGTTCCTTCCCCACCTCCTCGTGACCTTGAATTCCATACTTTAATCACCTCAACATCATTATCACTGCCGCTGCCACTCGAGCTACTATCCTTTTTCCCTTTCTTCCCTTTTGACTTCTTCTTCCTGGATAACAAAGAATTCAAGTGGTTAGACAAAATATAGCAAACATTTATTTGTAACTCATGAGATGAAATGGTGGAAATTCCCGTGTCAATAAGCAAATAGTTTTGAAAAATAAATTACTTTCCTATAGATACATAAAAATATAATGTAAGGAAATAAATGTATGGTAGGTTTACAAATATGGTTAATGGCAAAAAAAATTCAATTTACTTTGTATATTCGTCGGAGCTTAAACTCATTGAGGTTTCATCAGAATCTGAAGCTATAAATTCATCCATACTATCTTCGTCAAAATATCCCTACGGAAAAAAAAATTACTATTTTTAGATTTTAATGAAATACCATAAACTAGAGTGAAAATTTCAAAAGACAGGTGTGTGTTTTACTTAAAGAACATGAGACTTAACTTCACATGTACAATCAAAATCATATTGCTTCTCTTTTCAAGGGGTGGGGGAAGAAACGAAGGGAGAATTTGGAACTCAAATTTTTTAAAAATGTTTAAAATAATTAAAAAATATAATTAGGAAAAATTTAGTGAAATAAAAATATATTTAAAAAAAGAATATGGGGTTCAATTAAAGGGATCACCATGTTAAACTTTCATAATTAAGATGCACCCATAAAGAGGTACACTGGAGATAAAAAAATAGGTAAAATAATTGAGCTAATCAATAATAGGACACCTAATATCACAGAAATCTAGCTAGCAATTTGGCAGTTTATTGTAAATTTTCAGCAGATAAGGATAAAATGTCAGTTTAATTGATTTACCTTATTTTCTTTGCTTATATAATCCAGCTGCAAACACCAGGGGTGAGTCCAGATTCTGCTTAACATCTGGAAATCCTGGAAAAGTTTTGCTCCTGCCTTCCCTCTTCCACCTTCACTGCTATTACCCACACCTGACAATAAAAGGTGAGCATTAAAAAAAAAAAACATCTAACCTAACAAAACATTCAATTTTGAGTTTTTCCTAGTTAATAATAATTCTTGTTACTCAATGCAAACCATCTGTAATCATTTCCAAATGCAGCACCACAGGTACTTATCAATAAGATGCAAAAGCCATACTTGGCAGCAGTCATAGCAAGCAGTCACTCTTGTGCTTCAAGTTTACCTTGATGTATTTATTTTATGACCTGTTACAGAACAGAGGGGTCCCATTGCCTGGTTATGGTAGGGATGTTTGATCGAAACCTTGTATTTCTTTCCTGCTCCAATGTGAGGATCAGACAGGAAAATCAAACATCGAAGGAGAGCCAGCCTATGTCTTACATAGAAGAGGAACAGTCATCAGGAGAGAAACAGGACTTTGTTATAATTAACTTTTTCTATCCTGTTTCTCTACTGAGGATGCCCTTCTGTGTTAGCAATTGCCCACAATGCACTGAGCCTTAAGTGGTACTGGTTTGGAGAATATACTTTGCCTCCCAACATTGCACTCCACAGTTTGAGCAAAAATTTAGCCACAAAAGGCATATTATTTTCTTGACCCCTTTCTCAGTTGTAATTTCCACATCAATAAGAAATTTTTTCCTGTTTGTTGAAATAAATTTTATTTCATTCTTTATAGTAATACATGATGCGCCAGAAGTTATTTGAGGTCATCAGAGCTAAAATCAGAATGCATAACAAAACATAGAGGAACAATGAGAAAAATATATATAGTCCAATTAAAATGACTACACTCTGAACTATTTAAACAAGTTACTGAAAATAAGAAGTGGGGCATAGACAACAGAACTGACATGGACATTGACTAGAATAATTTCATCAAGAAGTTTAACCAACAAAAACTGTCACAAGATAAAAGAGACCAGAAAATGCCTTATTCAATAAACATCTAACTCAACTAGCCAAATGGAAAGGGATCACTCCAAAAGGAAATATAAAGTTACAAAATTAAGTTCACCTGTAAATGTTAAAAAAGATGTTAATTATTATTTAAATTTGTCTCAAAAAGCAGAGAAGAAGTGGAGGGTAAAAAAGTGGCAAGATACTCAATTAGGCAACATTAAGGATTAAAATGGAAGATCTAAAAACAGAATAAAAGTGGAAAAGATTTGCAAAAGCCATCTGAACAAAACTTTTCTCCATACAGAATGGCAGAACCACTACACCTGTGCCCTAACATGTCAGTCCTTAAATTGCCTGCAAAGAAGATAGAAATGACACCAAAAGGAATAAAGATGTGAAAAGCAACTGGACTGGACCAAGTGTATTCAGAGGAATCATGGAAACAGCATTTTAGAACTGGAAGGGACCACAGAAGCCATCTACTACAACCTATATGCCAAGGGAATCTCTTCTATAATGTCTCTGACAAATGTTCGTCCAGGCCCACCTTGAAGATATCCAAGGAAGGGGAACTCACAACCTCTCTGAGGCAGCCTATTCCACTTTTGGAAAGCTCCAATTCTTAGGAAGTTTTTACTGCTACTGAACGTAAATTTGCCTCTCCGTAACTTCTACCCCACTTGTTTCTACCCCTGAGGGCAAAGCAGTTTATTTTCCCCATCACATCAAAGACCTTAAAATACATAGAGAAAGCTATCATATCGAAAGAATCCTTTCTTTTCCAGGCCAAACACACCCAATTCTTCTATATCGTGGATTCAAGGCCCTTCACCATCCTGGTTGCCCTCCCCTGTATACAGTAGTTTATCAATGTTCACCTGAAACTGTGGTGCCCATTAGTCAACACAACATTCCATATGATGTCTGACAAGGATAGAGTACAGTGGGAGCTAACATTTCCCTATTCCTAGAAGCTATCCCTCTCTCAATGAAGCTCAGACTGTATTTACCTTTTCTGTTTTCCCTATCAGAAAACAGACTGGTTGAATTTGCAGCTCACAAAACCCCAGAATTTTTTGAAAACAACTGATATCTATTCATGTCCACCCCGATCTTGTACATATGAAGTTCATTTTTTGTACTAAAGTTCAAGGCTTCGCATTTTTCTCTATTGAATTTCATCTTATTAGATTCAGCCTAGTGCTTTATCCTGTCAAAATCCTTTTGGGTCTTGACTCTGTTTATCAACTATTCCTCCTAGGTCTGTGTAATCTATAAATTGGATTAGCATACCAACTATGCCTTTATTCCAGTCACTGAGAATGTTAAAAAGCATACAGCCAATAAGAGATAGCTAGGTATTCCACTGGAAACTTCCTGCCATACTGATGCTGAAACATTTAAAAATTAATTTTTGGTTTCTGGATATCCAACCAGTTTTGAATCTATTTGATTATACTACTAATCTGTCTCTCTCTATCTTCTACATAAAAAAAAATGATGTGTTTTATCAAAAGCTTTGCTGAAATCTAGGTAAGCTATATCCACAGTATTCCCCTCATCAATTAGTTTAGTTATCCTAGTCAAAAGAAAAAAAAAAAAGATGTTAGTCTCTCATGACCACCCTTGCTCATGCTGCATAACTGACTTACCTTTAAAAATCATATATTCTTCCTGATATCTTTTATGCTATTTCTTCACGGTAATTTTTTGTTAGAAAGGTGATATAGTTTGCTGATACTAGCCAAAGAATGACCCATAACATGAATTCATCAGGGAATATAAGTCAATTAGTCAAAAAGCATTTATTAAGTGCCAATGTGCCAGGCACTGTGCTAAGCACTGGCAATACAAAGAAAAGAAAAAACATCATCTGCTCACAGCAATCCAACGAAAGGGGTGGGGGAAAAAAAGGGGAACAGATAAGGGGCAAACAATTAAGTACAAACAAGATATATACCGGATAAATAGGAAAAGAACAAGAATTCCTGTCAGAAAGCATCACCACAATAATACTGATGGCACAACTTCTCAAAATGAATGCATTACACAATTCGACTCCTGTTCAAATATAGGTCTAGTTCATTGTCAACATGCAGTATCTGTCTAAGATGTTTAGTAACTCCAGGCTGTCCATCCAAGTGTGGATCACAGTCAGGACAAATGGTGCCAGCTCTGCTTTTCATATGTGGATGGATGGGCTGAAAACTTGAATATAGGTCTCATTTAAGAGGGTCTGCAAGACTCTTGGGCTTTATGCAATAGGCACAATATCATCCACCAACAGAAACATCTGGAGTATCTCATCATCTGGACGAATAACATCTTCATTTCAATTCTATGCCAGATGACCTCCATTATGTAGGCAAATTTCTTTGGAGAGAATACATCTCCTGGTTGTTTGGATACCTTGCTTGATGCCTACAATCAGAGTCATGTAGTGAAATTATCTCTATTAGTATATCTTTCAAGAACTCTTTGGTGATTTTAATGTTCACAGAAGAGAGACACTGAGGTGGCACGTTGCCTACCAAACTACATGTTTCTATTTTTTGGAACAACAGTAAGAAAATGAAATCATTTGTCGCCAGCACTTCCAGTTGATTATGTGACTGTAAGGATGCAGTCTGTTGTTGAATACCATTTGTTTGTTCCGTCTGTGTCACTGATACCATCACTATGTGAATAGATAATTCTCAAAAAAAAAAAATCAATAATATGGCCCATCAGGTCAGGTCATGAGATAAAAAGGTGTTATAACAGTCCCCAAATGTAGGGGGACGAGGATGACGAAGGGATTAGAATTCATACTCAGGTGCAAGAGTATGGATATTTAGCCTACAGGGGTGAAGACTTTGGCAGTGGAATGGGGAGGAGAAGAAGAGACAAATAATCACTGTATAGAAATATCTAGAGGACTGTCATGCTCAAGATACATTAGATTTACTCTTCAAAACTAGAAGGTAGAAATGAAAGCAGTGGGTATAAGATATGATAGGGCGGGAAGAAAAATGCTCTCCACGTTAAAGTTACCTAAAAGAGTAATGGACTATCACAGGAGGTGGTGGGTTACTAATCCTCAGATATCTAAAGATATGAGTTGTGTATGTTGTAGAACTAAAGTCAAACATACCACCTGAGGGCTGCAATGGCCCTTTATCACTTCCCAGTGCAGCCCAAATGAGATTAAAATGCAACTGGGGAACATTTATATTTTTACTCTAATTTATTTATTTTTAGTTTTCAACATTCATTTTCACAAGATTTTGAGTTCCAAAATTTTCTCCCCATTTCTCCCCTCCCCCCACCCCAAGACATCGAGCATTGTGATTACCTCTTCCCCGAATCCGCCCTCCCTTCTATCACACCCCTCCCTTCTCTTCTCCCCATCTCCTCTATTTTCTTGGAGGACAAGATAGATTTCTGTACTCCATTACCTGTATATCTTATTTCCCAGCTGCATGTAAAAATAATTTTTAACATTCCTTTTTAAAACTTAAGAGTTCTAACTTCTCTCCCTTCCTCCCTCCCTACCCATCCCCAATGAGAATGCAAGGAATTCAATACATGTTATACATGTGTAGGTATGCAAAAGACTTCCATAAAAGTCATGTTGTGGAAGAGTAACTATATTTCCCTCCATCTTATCCTGCCCCCCATTTATTCTATTCTCTCTTTTGACCCTATCCCTCCTCAAAAGTATTTACTTTTAATTATGCCCTCCTTCCATTGGCCCTCCCCCCTTCTATCATCCCCCCATGCCCTGCTTATCCCCTTCTCCCCTACTTTCCTGGAGTGGAAGATAGTTTCATAACAAATTGAGTGTGCATGTTATTCTCTCCTTGAGCCAAATGTAATGAGAGTGAGGTTCACTTTTTCCCCTCTCTTCCCTTCCATTGAAAAAGCTTTTTCTTGCCTTTGTTATGTAAGAGATAATTCGCCCCATTCAATTTTTCCCTTTCTCCTCCCAATATATTCCTCTCATCCTGTTTATTTTTTTAGATATCATCCCTTCCTATTCAGTCCCCCGTGCCCTCTGTCTATATGTATATAATCTTTCCAACTACCCAAATACTGAGAAAAGTCTCAAGAGTTACAAATATTATCTTTCCATGTAGGAATGTAAACAGCTCAACTTTAGAAAGTCCCTTATAATTTCTCTTTGCTATTTACCTTTTCATGCTTCTCTTGATTCTTGTGTTTGAAAGTCAAATTTTCTATTCAGCTCTGGTCTTTTCATCAAGAATACTTGAAAGTCCTCTATTTCATTGAATGACCATTTGTGCCCCTGAAGTATTACACTCAGTTTTGCTAGGTAAGTAACTCTTGGTTTTAATCCTAGTTCCTTTGATTTGTAGAATATATTCCAAGCCCTGTGATCCCTTAAGATAGAAGCTGCTAGATTTTGTGTTCTCTTGATTGTATTTCCACAATACTCAGATTGTTTCTTTCTGACAGCTTGCAATATTTTCTCCTTGACCTGGGAGCTCTGGAATTTGGCTACAATATTCCTACGAGTTATTCTTTTGTGATCTCTTTCAGAAGGTGATCAGTGGATTTTTTCAATATTTATTTTACCCCCTGGTTCAAGAATATCAGGGAAGTTTTCTTTCTTGAAAGATGATGTCTAGGCTCTTTTTTTAATCATGGCTTTGAGGTAGTCCCATAATTTTTAAATTATCTCTCCTGGATTTTTTTTCCAGGTCAGTTGTTTTTCCACTATCTGCTATTTTTTCATTCCTTTCATTTTGTTTTATAATTTCTTGATTTTTCATGAAGTCGTTAGCTTCCATCTGCTCTATTCTAATCATTAAGGAATTATTATCTTCAGCGAGCTTTTGGATCTCCTTTTCCATCTGGCCAATTCTGCTTTTTAGGGCATTCTTCTCCTCATTGGCTTTTTGCATTTCTTTTGCCATTTGGGTTAGTCTATTTTTTAAAGTGTTATTTTTGTCAGCATTTTTTTGGGTCTCCTTTAGCAAGCAGTTGACTCACTTTTCATAATTTTTTTGCATCACTCTCCATTCTCTTCCCAATTTTTGCTCTACTTCTCTTACTTGATTTTCAAAATTCTTTTTGAGCTCTTCCATGGCCTGAGACCAATTCATATTTTTCTTGGAGACTTTGGATGGAGGAGCTTTGACTTTGTTGTCTTCTGTTTCCATGTTTTGGTCTTCCTTGTCACCAAAGTAAGATTCTATAGTCTGATTCTTTTTCTGGTTTTTGCTCATTTCCCCAGCCATTCACTTGACTTTTGAGCTCTCTGTCAAGGTAAATCTCTGCTTCCAGTGGGGGTGGGGGATGTACTGTCAGTGGCTTGATTTCCACCCCCCTCAATCTGTGGGCCTAGATCTCCAAAAACAGTGGCTGCAGTTGCCTCTGCTTCTGTGGCTGCTTCAGGTTCCTCTGTCCCCTTCCCCTCCGCTGCCTTGGGGCTGGGGTTGGACCACTCCACTCTCCTGCACTGGTCCCACAGGCTTTTCCTACTGACCTTCGAATTTGTCCTTGGTGTTTTGGGGTCATGAAGTCTGGAAACCACCACAGGACAAGAAATTCTGTCATCCCAAGGCCTGCTGAGATCCCCTCTGTGTACTTGTGGCCCAAACTGGACTGTGCTCTGCTCCCAGCATGGTGCGGTAGATACTTCCTGGTGATCTTCCAGGCCATCTCAGGCTGACAATTTGGTTCACTCCATCATTCTGTGGGTTCTGCAGCTCCAGAATTTGTTTAGAGCCATTTTTTACATGGGCTTGGGGGCAGAGCTTAGAAAGTGCATGCTGTTACTCCACCATCTTGGCTCCACACCCTCAATTGGGAAACATTTAACAAAATAAATAAAAATAAATACTATTAACCATAGATAATGTTACTATATGGCTTTCTAAATTGATACACACCTGGAGGGATGCTTATGTAGGGCTGAGCAGCCTTATTTCTATTGGAGTTCTACACGAAGGGGATGATCAGGTATATGGTGAACTATACTGTTTAAAGTTGCTTAATATTTTCTATTTGTATTCAAGTATAATCCTAATCAAACAAAGAGCTGACATAGTAGAACAACAAGTTAGGAGAAGGATCTGAATAGAGGAGCCTATACAATAATCAACAGAACTTCTGGGGCAACCTCTTCAAAGGGCCCACTCTATTGTGAGGAAAATAAAAGGTAGCATTCATTAAAACACACCTGAAAATGGAAAGATTTATGGCACCAGATGAGGCTGTAACAAGCCCTTCTTTCAGAGCTTAGAAAGCTTGGCAATTAGAGCTTTAGAAGTTTTAGTCCTTTTAACTGTACTCACAAAGGAATGAAGGCTGGATTTATTTTCAAATCTTAAATATTTGACTGCTCTTAAGACAGTGGGTCTTAGCAATACGTATTTGATGAGTGATGAACATTTTGGTGTTGGCTATTATATAGCAAACAGTGTTCATAAAAATTGAAAATACTGCAGAGGGCAAATTATCTAAGGTATAATAAAGGAAAAAAAAGAATTTAAGATATCAGAAGGCTTTTCATTTTATTTTCACATGGATATTATTCAGATACTTAAATTACATAGCAAAAATGACTAATCATTTCAAATGGCTCCCTTTTTATAACTCCGGTCTTACATTATCATTAATATTACCTTAATATGGCACAGGATTCAATTCAATAAACATTACGTCTCTACTGTGTGCAAGTACTGTGGGACTATGTGCAAGTACGGTGGGCTGGGAATACAAAGACCAAATTGAAACAAATGTGGATGCAGAGGGAATCAATCAACCCACACAGACTGTTGAAAAGATATGCACAGAAGATGAAAGCAAGGGTAAGTAAAAGAGGATAAATATAAGAACATTGCATGGTCCTGTAAATATAGTGTTCGGAATGCTAAAGCTCATAATGAGCTGAGGCAGGAAAAGTGAGCTAAAGACAAGAAAAAGGGTGGGGTTTTTGTTAGCTATACTGAGGAAAACAGGAAGATCAAAGAAAGGCTGAAACCACTGCTTAGGGAGGATGGGATAATAAGTGACAAGAAAGATCAGAGACTTGTTCAATTGTTACATTTCTTCTGTTTTCCTTGGCAGGGAGAATGACGACTGCACTGGCAACAACGGGAAAGAAACCAGTTCAGTGACTGGTGATATAAGACAAGTAAGGCAATGGTGAGAGCACCTAGTTATTCTTGATGAATTCAAGTTACTTGGTCCAAAAGAACTATATTGTCAGGTGGATGGGAATGTTGAGCTAATGTCAATGGTATCTGAAAGATCACAGAGAATGAGAAATATACTAAAGGACTGGAAAAGCTATCCATTTTCAACAAAAAAGAATGCAATCTACAAACTAAAAGCCAATGAGCTTGACTCGTATTCTTGGACAAATTCTAGAACAGATCACTTAAGAGGAGGTTAGGGAACATTTAGAAAAGGAAGAAGGGACCACAAAAAGCCAGCAGGCTTCCAAAAATAGGTCATGTCAGACCTATTTATTGCCTGTTTGGAAAGGGTTACTAAACTAGTTGAACAAGGAAAGGCTGTAGAAACTTTCTTACTTTGCATTTAGCAAAGCATCTCCTCTTATTCTAGCAAAAAAGATGGAGATGTGGACGTGATAATAACAGAAGTAGACAGAATTAGAATTGTTTGAATGTTTGAAATCAGAAAAGTCATTAATGGCTGAACATGGTGAAGTCTCCAGTGGAGGGATCCACACATGGCTCTGTACAGTGTGGTATCAATGATTTAGATAACTGCAGAAATAGCATGCCCATCAACTTTGCAGATAATGACAAGCTAAGACAGATGAGCTAACATACTGGGTGACAGAAGCAGCACACAAAAAGAACTTGATAAGTGATAACACTGGGCTGTATCTATTAAGACATCTGGAACAGCTAGGTGGAACAGTGGATAGAGCACTGGCCCTGAAGTCAAGAGGACCTGAGTTCAAATCCAGCCTCAGATAGTTATAAGCCGTGTGACCCTGGGCAAGTCACTTAACACTGACTGCCTTAAAAAGAAAAAAAAAGACATTCAACAGGGAAGCATGCAGAGTCTTTGTTATTATTTTTCAGTTATGCCTGACTCTTCATGACCCCCATGGACTATGGCCCTTCTATCCTCCACCATCTCCTGAAATCTGTCCAAGTTCATATTTATTGTTTCCGTGATACTATCTATCCATCTCATCCTCTGTAGTCTCCTTTTCCTTTGGCCTTCAATTTTTCCCAACATGAGAATCTTTTGCGATGAATCTTGTCTTCTCCTTAAGAGGCCAAAGTACTTAAGCTTCAGCTTCAGTATCTGATCTTCCAGTGAAAAGTCTGAATTAATACCTTTAAGTACTTAATGATTTAATCCCCTTGCTGTCCAAGGGATTCTTAAAACTCTTCCCTAGCACCACACCTCAAAAGTGTTGATTCTGCAGCACTCAGCTTTCCTTATATCCCATTTCTCAGTCAAACATTTTGATTAGAAAAACCACAGTTTTAACTATATGGACCTTGGTTAGTAAGATAATATTTCTGCTTTTTAGTCCACTGTCCGGATTTGCTTTGGTTTTTCTTCCAAGGAGTAAGCTTCTTTTATTTCCATGGCTGTAGTCACCATCTACAGTGATCTTGGAGCCCAAGTATATAAAATCTGACACTTCTTCCATTTGTTCTCCCTCTTTTTGCCAGGAAGTGATGGCACCAGTTGCCAAGATCTTAGTTTTTTTGATGTGAAGCTTCAAGTCAGCTTTTGCAGTGTCCTCTTTGACCCTCATCAAGAGGCTTCTTAATTCTTCTTCACTTTTTGCCATCAGAGTGCTATCATGCATATCTGAGACTGTTGATATTTCTCTCAGCAACCTTAATTCTGACTTTTGATTTATCCAGCCTGGCATTTTGCATGATGTACTCTTTATATAAGTTAAATAAATAAGGAGACACTATACAGGCTTGTCAAACACCTTTCCTGATATTAAACCAATCAGATGGATGGATTGTACAGAGGCAAACATAAGCTTCGTGTCGGAAAAACCTTCTTTTCAGTTAGAACTTTCAAAAAATGGAATGAGTGGCTCTAAGAGCTAGTGAAGTTCTTCAAGGACAGGGTGGATGACCAACTACTTATTGGATACATTTTAGTAGAACTTCCTTCTTGAATATAGGTTGGATTGAATTTCCTTGAAACTCTGAACTTCTGTGAAAAGTTTCTGCCCTACCCAGCTTCTGGGATAAGAACTCACTGGTCGACAAAAATTGCTGTGAAAACTGTATAACAGCGTGGCAGAAACTAGGCATAGACCAATGCCTGACACCGTACACAAGAATAAAGTTCAAATGGGTACATGATCTAGGTAAAAAGATTAATACTATGGACAAATTGGAGGAACAAGGAATAGTGTATTTATCAGATTTATGGAGAAGGGAAGAATTTTTGACTAAAGAAGAGATAGAAAGCATTATGAAGTGCAAGACAGATAATTTTGATTACATTAAACTGAAAGGTTTTTGCACAACCAAACCCAATGCAACCAAAATTTGGAGGGATGTAGTATGTTGGGAAAGAATTTTTACAGCTAATCTCGGGGGTAAAGGCCTCATTTCTAGAATATATAGAGAACTGAGTCAAATGTACAAGAATACAAGTCATTCCCCAACTGATAAATGGTCAAAGGATACGAACAGGCAATTTTCAGAGATAGAAATTAAAGATATTGATAATCATATGAAAAAAATGCTCTAAATCACTTTTGATTAGAGAGATGCCAATCAAAACAACTCTGAGGTACCACATCACACCTATCAGATTGGCAAACAAGACAGAACAGGAAGATGATAAATGTTGGAGAAGATGTGGGAGAGGTGGAACACTAATTCATTGTTGGTGGAGCTGTGAGCTCATCCAACCATTCTGGAAAGTGGTTGGGAACTATGCCCTAATGGCTACAATAATGCGCATACCTTTTGACCCAGCAATAGTGCTTCTAGGACTGTATCCCCAAGATTTCATAAAAATGGGAAAGGGTCCCACATGTACAAAAATATTTATAGCAGCACTCTTTGTGGTGGCCAAAAACTGGAGATCAAGAGGATGCCCATAAATTGGGGAATGGCTGAATAAATTATGGTATATGAATGTAATGGAATACTATTGTGCTGTAAGAAATGATGAACAAGAAGACTTCAGAGAGGCCTGGAAAGACTTGTATGATCTGATGCTGAGCGAAAGGAGCAGAACCACAGTACACAGCAACAACCAGAGTGTATGAGAGTTTTTTCTGGTAGACTTGAAAATTCATAGCAGTGCAAGGACTTAAAAAAAAAAATTCCCAAAGGTCTTCTAAGGCAAAATGCCCTCCACATCCAGAGAAAGAACTATGGAATTCAATTGAAGAATGCAGGAGATCATTTTTTTATGTGTATTATGTTTTGGTTTGTTATATGATTTCTCCCATTCATTTTAGTTCTTCTACACAGCATGACTATAGCAAAAATGTATTTAATAGGAATGTATGTGTAGATCCTATATAGAATTGTATGCCGTCTCGGGGAGGGAGGGGAGAGGTGTGGGGGTAGGTAAGGGAAAAAAAAATTTAAGTTATACGGTAGTGATTGTAGAACACTAAAAATAAATAAAATATAATTAAAAAAAAAAGTTTCCGCCCTAGAGACGCTCATGGTGACTGGAGGTCATGGAGGATAGTTATTGATTCATTCTTTCTTTCTCTATTTGTGCACTGAATATAATGCAAGGTAGAAAGTGATGCAAACAAAAGAGAAATTCAGGCAAAATGGTTTAGGGAAATGAGAAGACAAGAAAGAGCCTAAAGTACAGTGTCTGATATATGGTAGGTACTTAATTAATGTTTATTAACTGACTAAAGTTCTGAAACCTAAAACTTCTGCTTGATTTTACAAATAAAAATCAAGATAAAACTATAGTGGTTGGGGTATTCTATGGAAAGAAAACAATAAAAACTCTGCTCTCCCAATGGAGCAAAAAAGCAAAACATTTTTTCCAAAGTGGGCCTTTTCTCAAAGACAAACAACATCAAAGTTATTGGCTTTATTACACTCTATTATGAAAATTATTAGAAATCTATGGTTGTTGCTATGACATACCTTTCAGAGCTTTTTGTGTATTTCTTTTTTTCTGCTGTCCTACCCCTGTTTACCCCAAAATAATGGATAAAGAAGAGAAAGGTGCAGAAGATTAAGATTTTAGAGCTTTACAAAGAAGGAATCTAAGTCCAGGATGTAGAAGGAAATGTAGATAGGTGTTGTGAGGACAGCTTCTTAATATGAAATACAAATTAACCTTATTATTAAGCTAGTAGATAATGCTGTACATAGTTTACTTAGATTTTCAGCACAGTATTCCATATTATTATAGAAAAGGCATGCTATTATTATATAAAAGACACATATGTATGTTAGGTAATAGTATAATTACATGGATTCACAAGTGGCTAAATGTTTAGTCCCACTAAAAATAATCACTGAGACAATATTAAATTCCAGTGAAGTTTCTGAGTAAGTGTCCTAGGTACCTATGTTTGGCACCAAGGTGACTAACATTTTTAATCAATGATTCTGACAGGAATCACAAAGGTCTTAATTGGCTAAAATATTGGAACAAATCAACTAAGATGAAATTTATTAAGGATAACTATAAAATGTTGCATTTGGCTTAAAAAAATTAACTTGACAATCACAAGAGCAGGAAATTGTGGGCAAAAAGCAGTTCATCAAAAAAAAATTGCACATTTAGGGAGTTTTAATAGACTGAAAACTTACTAATAGACAACAATGTTAGGTAATAGTCAATGATTAATTGGAAATAAATATTCTAGCATAGAAAAATTAATACTAACTATTGGTATTGATGGTCTCTGTCTTCCAATTTTTGAAGGGCTATCATAACATGGAAGAGGGATTCATTATTTTATTTCATCCCACAGGGCAAAGCAGGAGAAAAAGGGAGTTATAATTGAGGTTTGATTAAAGGAAAGCCTCCTCTAACAAGGAAAACTCCCCATAGATGCAATGGGCTGGTTCAGAAGAGTCTAACTCAATAGGGATGTTCAAAGAAAGGCTTGATGAATACTTCTGATGTTGTAGAACAAATTTTTGTTTATTTTTGGGTGGGACTAGATGGCCCCTGAAGTCCTTTTTGACTCTGAACTTCCATGCTTCTTGCCAAATATTCATTTTTAACCTTTACTTTTTTGGGAAGGGAATGGGGATGCGGCATTGGGGCAGTAGAAACCAAACCTGCAATTTCATCAGTACAAGGAACTTCTGGAGATGAAATGCCTACCAACACAGCTCTACAATTTAGTCTTGCAGTACCGAGAGGTTATATGATTGTGTCAGAGGCTGAATTTGAGCCTGGGTTTTCCGAACATCAAGGCTAGGTCTCAATCCATTATGTCATCCTGCTTAACTTGGAGTGTGCCCAGAGAAAGGGCCTAGGCCAGAAAGTGAGGAAAGCTACTTTTCATCTTTCATGTACCACAAATGCTAGCAAACTGAGTGCCAATTTGTTAGCAAATTACCTGCTACCTTGTATAATTTAATGAAATTCAGCCCTTCATATTAGGTTTTGTAAAAAATAAGATGAAATGATGGGAAAAAACCACTACTTTACAAAGAAAAAACATCTGTACTCTATTATGATGCTTATGTTTCTTTCTCTGTGTATGAATTTGCATAAACATACATATACACATAAAGTACACATGCAAAATATAGAAAATTAAAAAGAGGCATTTTGAAATTTCAGAAACATTCTGACTTCTCGAAAATTTTCATTTACCTGTTAAGTGATCCAGGTAGTACTGATAAAGTTTACATTGAATAGGTGTCATTCTTACGGCTAAAACATATTCATGCTTTGGTGGCAGGAACTTTGTTAGGGCTGTATAATCTTTTCTCTGAAATAAGAAAAAGTCAATAAAGAAATGAGTCAATAAAAGTAAGTCACTAGTAGTGATGAGCTGATCTTGCAGCAAGAAGTCTGAAGATAAAACTGCAAAACATTGAGGAAAACTTGAGTCAGTGACTGCCTCTGTTCCCCCAGCCCCACCATTGTCCTGAAGATCTTTTGGCATCTTGTCTATGATGATGCTCAGTGCACAGTTTAACTACCTCCATTTCTGCTATAAAATGAAAAGCTTATGTTATGGAAGTCTCATTCAAGAGCACCCTGGAAAGAAACAGCAAAGGAATAACTCGATTGCACAAAGGTCCACTCGGGTCTGGCAGGTTTTTCCTTAGTGACTATCCAACAACAGTTTTAACCCTTACTTACAACTGAGGTACATAAATAATGAGCTGATACAGTAGTAGGACTGTTTACAATGGTCTCCACATACAAACAAGGTAGCCAAACGAATGGAAAACAATTCTTTATCTTCCAAGTAAACTCCTAAGGGCAGTCACTGCTTGGTTTTTGACTTTAATTCTCCCTTCTCACAGACACAACACAGTACCTGGCACACCAGGCTTAATATTTGGTGAATTCTTTTCATTTAAGGTAAACACAATTTAACTTCAACTGATTAAAAATTAGGTTTGCCTTGACCAAAAAGGATTAAAAAAATGTAAAGAAATAGGTAAGATTCAAAGAGATATGTTTATTCTACATAACAAAGGAGACTGTTTTACAGCACTCAGAAGGCAACTTAAAACTGTTAGCAAACAAATACATACAAATTACATAAAATTCTTTTGTAAAGGAAATAGCACTTCAGCTATGGTCAACATTATCATGAGGGGCAGACATAAAGTGATATAATGGAATTAAGTTCAGTTAACAAGCTGCTCCTGTACTATGTAGGAATATATACATAAATACATACATATGTATATGTATATATATTTTTTGGGGGGAGAGGTGGGGGGAAGTTGAGATGAGAAACTGTTCCTGGAATAGAGAGGAACTAGAAGCTCTGTTACATGAGAAAAGCAAATCCCTCCTTGGCAACACTGGAAGACTCTAAGTTAGGACTTCAAAAATGATAAAATTTGCTGTTGTTGTTATTAGGTACATCTTCAACCACGTCGAACTCAGATGAGTATTTCCAATAATTCCAAATTAGTGAGATTTTACAGAATCAGAGGATTAACAACAGTAGGCAATTTCCCAACTATAAAAAAGCTGTAATCTCTCTCACACTATACTCTATTCTGTAAATCTGACTATATTCCTAACCATTTCTTCCTCTAAATCTTAAAAACATATAGAAGTTTATTTAATCAACACAACATCAGGTATTCACCAATTAAATTCCAGCTTATACAATCATTCTTTTTCCTTCTCTTTCTCTCTCTCTATTTGGTTTCACTGGTATAGGGACCTTTTGGTGAGGAAATTCCTTCGACCAATGCAGTTCTGAAACTTAGATGCTGGGAAAGCTTAGGAGGTTAAGTAAGAGCACCAGAATGGGTCAGAAGCAGGACCTGAGGCCAGGCCTTCCTGATGCTGAAGTCAGCCATCTATTTACACTGCTAGAGTGCCTCCTATACACAGGCAAAATGAAAACAAATGCACTTCATACTCAGCTCCACCTCTTAAGTTGATTCAGACTCCATTTCCTGCAGGCCTGTTCCCAACAGTTGCTAGTATATTACCTTTCATCTACTTTGTATATAATTTGTACGTAAATACTGTCTTCCCCAATAAAACACAAGCTCCTTGAAGGAGGGGACTATTTTTTTCCTTTCTTTATATCTGTAATATTTAGCACAAAGTAAGAGCTTAATAAATGCTTGCTGACTAATTAAATGTTTCATACAGCAACTGTTACCTAATTTATAATTCCTAAAGGAAAAAGATTCTAATCATATTTTCTAAATGCCATAAATGTGTTCAAATGGAACATTTAAGTACAGAGTATCAGATCTTTTTTAAATATAGATTTAAGAAAATTAATATTAACAAATAATTTAACTCAAAAGGACAAAAGAGAGACAGTTTGGCATTGTGCACAAAATATTAACCTTGGAGTTGGGAAGCTCAGAATTTTAGTCCTACCTCTTGACACATCCTGGTTCTGTGATCCTGAGCAATAAACTTAACCCAACAGGGCCCCCACACAACAACCTTCTAGGACTCTAGGTTACAGTCGAGTTGCTACTTTGCATAGTTATAGGTAGTTTCAACACCAAGAATTCCCCACACTAGTGAATCCCTAGGTCAGTACTGTGCAACCCTGACCATCCCCCTTCCAAAAAAGACATCTAAAAAAATTAAGAATTCAAGTGTCATAAAAGTTTGAAAAGATGGGGTAAAACAAATATAAATATAAGTTACGTAGTACAACGAGGGGAGAAAGGTATCAATTATGCCATATTTCAAGGTATATGGACTTCATTCATATTTCTGGATTGTTAAAATATTTCAATATAACCATTCTTTTTTACTTTTGTGAAACAAATTTGTACCTGCACACATCCTGCTAACATCTCATAGAGAATGTGGGCCCGCTTTTTCATCACTCTGACATCCACCATGGTAGAGTCTGCACACTGACCATTCTGGATTGGATTTATGAATCGATTCCTGAATTCTTTAATGGACCCAAGCAAATTCTCCTTGATAAAGTTAACCATGCAATGATCTAAGAGAAAAAAATAGTAGTTTTATTTATTAACAAAATCTGTCCCTCAAAGGGTTAAAAGTTCCCGGAAACAATTATCTAACAAAGTGTTTATTTCAAATGCTAACACCACAATAAGGAGACTTTAGGCTTATTATGCCAGAAAAGAACAGAAAATAAAATGAGAACAAACATTTGCTACAAATCTAATATAACATAGGCAGCCAGAGGAATCTTGTGACAAAAATAGCCACTATTAATACTAGTCACAAGTCACAGTAATACAGCTAGTAACAAGGGACTTCACCCAAAATCATTATTCTTACAACTCAGATATGTGGTGTGATGACAGGCATCTATAATTCCAAGGTGTTCATAAACAGTGGGGCAACTTTTACTGAAAGCACAGATCTTTAATCAAATAAATGAAATCTGATAATATACTATGATATACATTTATGTTAATTGACTATAAAATGAGAAAACAAAATGGATAAAGAGATAAGTTAAAAACTTAAACAATGACCAATAGCAGAATAAAATATGAAGTTAAGATGATACAATTAAAACAGGGATGAAAACAAGAAGAAGTTATTCCCAAGGGAGAAAAGATTGAAATAATGCTGTGTCAACAGAGGGGCTATGGCCCAACAGCCCAGGACTGTTCTCTTACTGTTACCCCTAAGGAGGATTTCTTGTTCCCTCTTCGCTACCATTACCTTCAGCAGGTAAAAGTGGGGGAACAATATGTCTCAATAAAGCCCATGACCCGAATTAAATCACCACCTCTCTCCCAATCCTGACCTCACCAGCTCCAGCTTCACAGGCGACGTGACCATCTTCTAGGTTGATGGCTCCAGTCCAGTACCTATATACAGTTTGGGCATACTCTTTTAAGGTTTAATGGCACAAGGTAATTTGTGGAGGACCATCAGTTTCTCCTCTGCTATCTATGGACACAGATGGATGTAGAGAGAGAGCCACATACACATAGATAGTAGAAGCTAAGGCGATTTATCCTCCTAAAACCTCGTGATATTCCTAAATTACATGGGGATTTAAGCAGTAGCTCATGTATATATGCATGCAGACACACAACTGAGGAACATTAGTGTAGTTTTTCAGGCGATTAAATCAGGTTAAAGTAGATACTAGAAGAGCTCAAGCTTACAAATAAACATTTTGTCAATTACATTAAATTTCACATTTCTTTTTTAAAAGACGCCATTTCCAACATTACTAAATTCACAATCATTCGCGTAGGGAATTGAGGTACTCTTTCATGTCAAAATGAGATGAACCAATGAAAAAAGCGTAGTATAATCTAAGTAGAAAAAGAAAAGAAAGGAAGAAAGGAGAATTATAGCTGTCAGGAGGTTGACAGACAAGAAAAATAAAAATGGGCCAAGGCCATGTTCATCTTCCAAGTCATCTAAGTATAGAAGAAAGATTTTCTTACACTCTATTAGGTTGTTCTGTAACGGTGTTCCTGTTAAAATAATCCTCCTTCTTGAACGTATAGAATTCATGGCTTTTGAAACAGCAGAAGCTTCATTTTTCAATATGTGGCCTTCATCACAAACAACAAAGTCTGGACCTAAGAGAAAATGTGTCAATGACCATCATTTAGTTAATAAACAAGACACATACCCTATGATGCTGGAAAAATGTAAGTCATAAAAAAAAAATCCTTTTACAATGCTGGTGTCAGGGATAAAACATAAATACACCTCTCAATTTTTATGATAACTTATAAAGTGGAGGATGTGCATTTCAGTGGAATTATACTGAAATATTTGGGATGTAGGATGTGTTTAGGGAGGACCAGTACCTTTGGTGTGATGACTGCTGAGCCCATTTCAGGGCTGCTTTCCACCTTTGGCATCCACCTGTTCCACCCAATTCTAACCTGTGGCTCCAAGAAGTTGCAATATGCGCAGTAGACACACTCTGCTAAACTGTTTCTGCAGATGGGTCAAACCAGATTGAGGGTAACCAAGGAGTCTCAAACCCATTAGTGAGTTGGGGGGGTATCTGCCCCAAGCATGTGAAGACTTCCCCTGGTGGAATGGTCAGATAAGAATTGTTCCAATGGCCATGAAGGCAGCTGTGGAGCGCTTAGAGCTTGGTTAGACACCAAGGTCATCCGCTGCATTCTGAGCCATCACCAGTCATCTTGATTCTGTCCTGTGACTGCATTATCATGACTCTGGAGGAGAGAGTGAGGCTGACGACTTTGTGCAACTCTGCCTCACTTGATTTCAATTTACTAACGAATCAAAAGACATCACCCATACCACTTTACTATTATACCTCACAGTCCTATGGCGACAGGCAAGTGATGAAGTAGCAGGTGCGGATACACTGGGAGTTGTAGTAACAACCCTGCACACAGGAGGCCCAGGTCATAGGGTCGTTTCTCACTAGAAGCAGCTTTGGGCCTTGGCAGCCCCCTGGGTGTCTGAGCAGCCTTTGAAGGATTGCGTTGCTCACCTCCTGGTGTGAGGAAGAAGGCTAGAAAAAGTGCCCTAAAAATTGTCTGCTTACCCAACCCTGGCCTGATTACCACAGCATATATGAACTGATGCTGAGTGAAAGGAGCAGAAGGAAGAAGAGAACTTTGTACACAACAATAACCATAGTGTGTGAGGAATTCTTCTGGTAGATTTAGTACTTCATTGAAATGCATAGACTTAAAAAAATTTTCTTAAGGCAAAATGCCCTTCACATATAGGGAAAGAGCTATAGAATTGGATTGCAGATAGAAACAGACCATTTTCTTTTGTATTATGTTGTGTTTTCTTTGTTTTATGCTTTCTCCCATTCATCTTAATTCTTCTATTCAACATGCATTTAATAGGAATGTACATGTAGAACTCATATAAGATCGTATGCCATCTCAGGGAGGGAGTGAGGAATAAGGGAAGAGGGAGTGGAAAAAAAATCTAAAATACGTGGAAGTGACTGTTGAACACTGAAAAGAAATAAAATAATTCAATTTAAAAAAAAAAAAAGAACTTTGGAATTGATTGTGCGACATGGGAGACGCTGGCACAGGACCACTCAGCATGGCGTGCTGTGCTCTACGAGCAAAGCAGAATTGAAATGGCACAAAGGAAATGTAGGATGTGCAAATTTGGAGTATCCACCCCAAATAGACTATCTGTGCCCAACCTGTGGTAGAGCATTCTGAACTTGTATTGGTCTGATCAGCCACAGTTGTACACATTAAAACTTCACTTTATCATAGTGATGTCATTTTGGTCCTCTTCAAGAATGAAGGACAACAACCAAGCTGAAATATTTGTAACAAAAACTGGTATCATTAAAGAAAAGTAAAAGGGCTGAGGAATATAAGCAGACACCAGAGTGGTAAAAAAGAAAGCTAGAATTTTTAAAAATTTACATTCAATTTGTAAAGATAAATTATTCTTTAAAAATGAAAAACTTATGGCCTGCCCAGGGTTAGTAAATGGGTCAGAGGCAGGACTCAACCCCAGGGTTTACTCCCTGCTCATTATACAAAACTGTGTCATTCATTAATATCCTCTTTTTATGGGGGTGGGGGCAACTGAGGTTAAGTGACTTACGCAGGATCACACAGCTAGCTAGTGCATGAGGCTGCATTTGAATGCAGGTCCTACTTACTTCAGGAGCAGTACTCTAACTACTGTGCCACCTAGCTATCCTAATACCTTCTTTCCAATACCAATGATTCCCAGGGGTAGAAGTAAACCAATCAAGAAATACATTTGCTTATGCAAACATATTTCATAAAGAAAATCTTACCATCAAACTAGCATAAGGCAAGTGTCTAATAAATGCTTTCTAGTTGACAACAGGTGGTCAAGGCTGTAGCAACTTATTTACTTGGATTTTTAAATCCCCCAAATTTAAAGTAACAAGAGATTGAAAAATTCAAAAATACCTATTAAGCTCCTTCAATTAATTATGTCTACTTTTTAAAGTATAATTATATTTTGGGGATTTGCTTGTTGTGTTTTTTTAAAATACCAAGTATCTCAATATCCACATTTCTGCTTACTCTGTAGCTTGGAAAAAACACCCTCTGAACATTCATAATAAAAGCTGCTGAATTGGAAGAAATTCAACTTACAATAACATCTAACATCCCTCTTTCTATTTTCTTTGGCAAATAAAGTAATCAAATCATCATTCAATCTTCTAATGTAGCTGCAAAATTAATATGAATATAAAAAGAAATCACTGTTTTATCTTTTAAAAATCAAGCCTTCATTTTTCTGAGAGTTGTAAGGAAGATATAATCAAGTATATCTAATCATGAGAATAACGATTTAAATAAAATCTACTGTTCAATATAAGTTCATTAATTTTGTTGGAAACTGTGATTACATTAAAAAGCCAACTTTTAGATGAGTTATGTTGCCACCTATTGGTAGAAAGTAAGAAATCAGATAGTTATGGCATCCCAGAACATTCCTATGACCCAAAGAGATGACTTAAGATCAAAGGATTTAGAACTAAAAAGGAACCTAAGAGCTCATAGACTCCAATCTTCTCGATTTCAGAAAGAAGAAATGGCTTAGTAAAGGTAAGTGACTGTATTCAAGGTCACATAGGAAATAAATGACAAACACACAATCTGAACTCAGGTTTCTCCAGCTCCAGTACTTGGTTTGCTTTAATAGGCAAAAATTTGAAAACTGAAGGTGGTCATTTAAATGGGACGCACATACATGTGTATATGTATTTCTACATACATATGCACATAAATATGAAGATTTTATTTTCCTTCATGTATTACATACTACTGAGATTAATCTGCATCAATACATAATTTGAATGGTTTCAAAGTTTCCCAAACTGCATTACAATAAAATTATAGCTAATTTTTTTCCTGAGATGACTCTGTATAAACCATAGGTGTATCATGTGAGGATCAGCCCAGTTAGGTTTATCAATAGAGAAGGGTGGCTATAAGATGATGGCCAGCTTCCTAAGCCCTCAAGGGGTTAAGAATCACATTAGTTTAAGAAGTACCTCTTTCACAATGAAATCAAGATCCTCTAAGTACAGAAGCATGAAATTTAGTATTCCTTTGCCATAGAGGTACATATAAATTAAAAACATATGTTGACAATCTGGATACATCATAGGATAGGAAAGAAGAAAAAGGGAGTCTGATGTGGAAACTTTGAAAACTAACTGATCCTTTCTAATAAGTTGAAAACTATTCCAGAGCTACTTCTCATACAATGGGGGCAGGAACGTTACATAACAGAGGGAAAAAGGCATAACAAAGTCATTCTCCCAAATGCTAGGTAAAGGCAACCTAGGAAGGGCACTGACCTGAAAATAAACAATAGTATAAACGGACAGTCACAATTCAACGCTATAAAAATCTGGGGGGATTTAATGGTGATATATGATTACAGATGAATAAGCAGATCTTTACTTCCTTCCTCAAACTATCTGTACAACTGTCTCCCCCCTCTTTCTCCCTGTCATCAGAGGTTTTACCTCCTACAAAATCAAGAAGATAGAAGTCATCCGACATGAGCATCTTCCCTCATATTGTACACCACAAACCCCTATGAAATCATACCTTTATGTATTTTTGTGCCCTCGACCATCAAATCCAAGGGACTAGCCTGGGCAATTGTACATCTTACAAGTTCTTTGTATCCAGTGAGCCCTGTTAACTAAAACAGGTCTGGTCTTGCCATCCTTAATGCTGCCATCCCCTCAAATCATCATCCTATAGCTCATCTCTTAAAGCCAAATTTCTTAAAAAGGGGAAGAAGGGGAGGCCCTTTGCTTCTACTGCTTCACCTCTCACTCACTTTGGAAGCCCTTATAATCTGACCTCTACCCTAACTACAAACCATTATTTCCAGGCTAACCAATATTACCTGCTAAAACCAATAGCCTTACATTAGCCTTGAAGTCAGGAAGACCTGAGTTCAAATCTGGACTCAGAAACTTATAGCTGTGTGATCCTGGGCAAGTTACTTTACCTCAACTGCCTCCCTAACATAAAATAAAAAAAAATAAAATAATACCAATAGCCTTTTCTGAGTCACCTATCTTGCCCTCTCCGTAGTTTTCAACAATGACAGAGAACCTTCTCTTTTAGATATTTTTTCCTTCCTCATATTTTTGTGATTTTCCTCTCTCTTGGCTCTCCTCCTACCTATCTAAGCATTCCTTAGACTCCTTCACTAGATCACTTCTGAAGTAAGGGTGTACCCAGTGTTCTGGCCTGGACTTTCTATACTTATTATCTTGGCAATCTCATCAGTTTCCAAAGGTTTAATGCAGATGACTCCCAAAGACGCTTGTTTAGTCATTTCAGTTGTGTCTGATTCTTTGTGACCCCATCTGGGGTTTTCTTGGCAAAGATACTGGAGGGATTTACCATTTCCTTCTCCAGTTCGTTTTACAGATGAGGAAACAGAGGCAAACAGGGTGAAGTGACTTGTTCAGGTCACATAGCTAGTAAGTGCCTGAGGCTAGATTTGAACTCAGGAAGAGGAGTCCTCCTGACTTAAAGCCTGGCACTTTATCCGCTGCTGCCTAGCTGCCTCCCCAGTATACTGGTAATCCCATAACTTTCTTCAGAGCTCCAGACTTGCTGTTATAGTGATCTCAAGCTAAAGCCGAAAAACAGAACCCACTGTTCTTTCTCCTAAACTAGCCCAAGCTTCTAACTTTCCTATTTCAGTCTAGGGTACCACTTCCCTTCAAAAACCCAGGTTTGCAAGCTAGCAGCCATCCTCAATTCTTCCCTCTTCCACATTTTCCAAATCCATTCAGTGGCTGACACCATGTTATTGCACTTGGCCCCATATTTCCATTCATAGCACTGCCATCCTGATCCAAGCTTTCACTGCTTCTTGTCTGGACTATTTTAACAGGCTCTTTGCTTCTAGTTTTCCTCCTCTCTGTCTACTCCACAGAGCTGCCAAATTAACATTCTTAGGATACAAGTTTCACCTCATCACTCCCCTATTAAAAAATTTTCAATGGATGTCTATTACCTCTTGGATAAAACACAAATGTTTCAGCCTGGCCTTTAAAGCCATCTACCCACTTCTCACTTTCCTGTCTAGATTTCTTTTGTATTAGTCTCCTTAACACACTCTATATTCTAGTCAAACTTGACCTACTTGCTGTCCCCTAAACTCAACATCTCATCTGCCTTTGACTTTTTCTTAAAAACACACACACACATGCACGCACATACATGTTTGTTGCTCTTTTCTTTTAACATCACCTCTGGGCCTTTTATCCTTTTCCAAAATCAAATTCTTACTGAAATATTTGTTCTTACATTAACTATGAGCCTATTAAATAAGCTGTTCCCCATGCCCAGAATGCCCCTCCACACAGACTATATCAATGTTGACCAAGTTGCCATGCTCTCAGCCAAGTCTCTCCTGCCCCCCCTACTCCCAGCCTTGTCTTTACTGGTATCTCCCTTTCTGAAGTTACTTTTTCTATCCTTTACACATGGACTGTATAGTACTGTTCTGGTTTTGTGGCATTATGCCTATTATGAATGTGATGTATGTTGAACTGAACTATCTTGATTTTAGGAAAAAAAATCACCAACAAGATTCTGCAGAAGTCTCTTCCATAATGAGGAAACACAATGCTTTTTATTCCCCTTAAATGTATAAAGTCATTCTATTTCACTGCTAGATTCCTACTACTTTATTCCTAAGAATGTGCCAGAAAATTAAAAGTGTAATTCATAAGTTACAGAATTAAACAGCACTTTTATTCTATACAACATGAACTTTAGGGGACCAGGAACAACTCAATGGTGAGTTATATGAATAATTATCAGCAAAATTGATCCTTCATTCTGACACTGTTGAGCTGACCAACAGAGGTATACTAATCTTTCTGTAATATACTCCTTTTCAAATACTGGGTTGTCTTTTCTGAAAGAAGAGTCAATACCCTTCTTTACTGTTTGAATCTGTCTTTTCCTCACTTTCTGTTGAGAACATTTCTGTTTTACCTCCTGCTTTCTTTCTGCTCATCTCTCCAGCTTTTCTCTTATCACTTGGGACAGAGCCATCCTCAATGTCTACCCTCCTCTACAGAGAACTATATTATCTCAGTATCTGAGGATTTATAGGATTACTCTCTAGGTTCTTCTAACTTCCACCAATGGCAAGACAAATGAAAGTTATCAAGGAGCCATTCCTTGAGTAAGGAGGGAGGAGAAATAGCAGTCACTTCCAGTTTATCAAATTCTTCTAGCACCTAAGGTAGTATGGTGTACAAAGCAGTATAAAGGCAATGTCCCCAAGAGGTGAGCATCCCTAACCGAGAGATGCCATTAGCAAAAAGCAACAACAGTAACAACGAGGACATAAAGTGAACAGGATGAGGCCATTTCATTGACAATTTAAAATGGAGAAACTAACAAGCACCTATTACTACAGCTGCAAGCTAAGATTTTATACTCTGGAAAAATAACCAAAAGCAAGAGGCAGATTATAAATACATGGTTAATGTTAAGTGGTTTAAATTAAAAAAAAAAACCGTTTAGAAGTTCACTGAGTACATACCAGTGTTTATGAGAGACAGTAACTTTTAATAATCCCAGTATATCTGTATCCTACAATGACACAGCCAGGAGAATTGTTCTATGTAATTAAAGTTCGCAACATTATGCAACACAACATTATTTAAAGCTTTTTCATTTATATAGTATGAAATGATGAAAACCACCACCAGAACTGAGGATTTAATGTTATCTTTTTTTTAATCTACAAAATTTAGATTAATGCCTGTGCTTTTCCTCATAACCTCACATATATTTTAATTATAATATTTTTAATTCCCTCAATTCATTTAAAATAAATTGACAGCAACTATTGCAATATGAAAAATTCCGCCAGAATATAATACTGTATTACTGAAATCTGTCCACCAGCTATGAAACTTTTGGCCAATAAAAGTTAGTGAGTTCTTATCTGAGAAAATCCCCACTAAGCCAGTAACCACATGACAGTGATTTTTTTTGAAGAACCACATGAACAGTCTAGTACCAGATTTCTTCACCTTTTTTGTGTCCAGGACCAGCGTGGGCATCTAGTGAAGCCTAGGGACCACTTCTCAGAATAGGTTTTTGAAATCACTGAAGTAAATGCTGAAATTCAGTTAGAGGAGAGAGAAGATAGAGGTCTGAGTTTTTTCTTCTCCAAGTTCACACAGAGCCTTGGTGGGGGAAGAGGAGTCCTCTAGATCCCAGGTTAAGAGACCCAGCAAAGCAGGTTGACCTTCATTGGGAAAGATGTTTTGTTTGTCTGTGGCTTGGTTTCCTCATTTGTAAGAGAAAGGGTTAGACTTGGAGATCTGAAAGCCAGAGAAGGGAAGGCGCTAAAAGTCTAAGAGCACATAAAGCTGCCCTCAAAGAACTTTCGACATTGACTTGGGGATGTATTTTCAGCCCTCAAATTATCCTTCAAACATACTGTCATACTCAAGAACTTCTCAAAAATAAATAGGTCATATATAAATTCTGTATAAATATCAGTTCTGTGCTGGTACTACATTAATAAAACAGGATGACATGATTAGCTACTGGGAAATAACCAGCACTTGGAACTAGACAGCTTTTAGACAAGGATGTCCTTTCTGTTCAGTTATATGCATGTCTTTTCTCACTTCTAACACCCCCCTGCCCCTCCAAACCCCTTAAATCCTAAACTTCTTCAGAGCACAATCAGCAAGATTGTGCTCCAACTATCATCATCACAAATCAGCATTTTATAGGGATTCACAACTTTATAAATGTATTATATGTATATATATAAATGTATATATAAATGTATTATATGTATATATAAAATTCACAACTTTATAAATGTATTCATTAAGAAGTTGATCAGATAAAAAGTAAAGTTCTATACCAGGAAAACAGAGTTCACAAGAACACATCTTAAATATGACTTAAATTCTACTCTTGCCACTTAAAAAATTAAAATGGCCTCTATAGGTAACAGTTGACCAAGTGCTAGTTAGAACCAGAAACCAACATCTATAACCCAATAACCACCTGTTACTTGTTAAAGTTCAGCCTACTCATTCTTAATCAAGAATAAACCCTGAACGTATCTACACCATTGAAAATCATCAAGTCACTTGTAATTGGCCTATTATCATTGGGACATGATGAAATGCTTGAATACTCAATAACTGGGGTCTGACATCATTATGAATTATGACATATTAACACTCACTGAAACAAAATTTAGCATCTTAAAAATGAAAATGCACCATGTAAAAACTAAACCTATTAACACTAAATCTATGAATTACAAAATATTGGGATTAGGAACTTTATTTTCAGGGCTCTCTGGAACAGAAATCTCCTCCACTCCATTGTTCTGTGGCTTCTACTGCTCCAAAATTTGTTGGGAGTTCTTCTTTACAGATATTTTATGGGCTGTGGGTTCGGAGCTAGCATATGTGTGTCTTTCTACTCCACCATCTTGGCTCCTCCTAGGAACTTTATTTTCAAGGAAACCACTCTCCTTTTTCAAAAACAGAATCTTCATCATTGCAAAAGTTCCCTCTTAGGGCAGGTGAGAGAAAAACATGAAGTTTACTCTCATCACATTCCACTAAAGGAAGGAATAAAATGCACGCTCATTTTGGTATGAAAACCTATCTTACAATACAGGAAAGTGGGGGAGAAGGGGATAAGCAGGGTGGGGGGGAGGATGGAAGGGAGGGCATTGGGAGGAGGGAGCAATTTGAGGTCAACACTCATGGGGAGGGACAGGATCCAAAGAGAGAATAGAAGCAATGGGGGGCAGGATAGGATGGAGGGAAATATAATTAGTCTTATACAACACGACTATTATGGAAGTCATTTGCAAAACTACACAGATATGGCCTATATTGAATTGCTTGCCTTCCAAAGGGAAGGGGTGGGGAGGGAGGGAGGAAGAGAAGTTGGAACTCAAAGTTTTAGGAACAACTGTCGAGTACTGTTCTTGCTACTAGGAAATAAGAAATACAGGTAAAGGGGTATAGAAAGTTATTTGGCCCTACAGGACAAAAGAGAAGGGGACAAGGGCAGAGAGGGATGATAGAAGAGAGGGCAGATTGGTGATAGGGGCAATCAGAATGCTCGGTGTTTTGGGGTGGGGGGAGGGGACAAATGGGGAGAAAATCTGGAACCCAAAATTTTGTGAAAATGAATGTTAAAAGTTAAATTAATAAATTTTTTTAAAAAAGTAAAAAAAAAAAGTTCCCTCTTAACAACTCAGTGATTGAGAGGAGAACACAGTATTCCAATTTTAAAGAAGATCATTTGTATACCAAGAGGTATGAAGTGACTGTTCTAAGGTCATGAAGCTAATGACCAACAGGACAATACTACAACATGGGGCATTAAACTCCAAAACCAGGGACCTTTGCACTACATCAGCCCACTTCTCATGAAAATAGAAGGCACCTTTTAACCATTCAGTCTTAGCCTCTCATCATTTGAGAAAAGGAACTAAGGTAAAAAATAGTGATTTGCCCAAGGTTGCCAAAAAGAGAACCCAGGTTTTGAAATTCCCATGATAGTACTCTGCCATAAATCTGACTAGAGCAGTTTGCTTCCATTTAATGTGATCTATTTCCAGTCCTCTTCCACTAATAGTTATTTTTTCTCCTTTTCTCAATTCTTCCTCCTCAGTAATGCTAACCTGTCCCATTATATGAAATTTAATATGTCTCCAAGTATCTTTATTTTATATAAATACGTGTCCTGTCTGTAATTTGAAGGGGGGTGAGCGAAGTGTTTGCATTTCATATGCTTAAAAAAAAAAAAAATCCCAAACCCAAACAAAAATCTTTTCTTTTTCATTTTATTCATTTATAGTTTTCAACATTCATTTCTACAAGATTTTGAGTTCCAAATTTTTCTCCCATCTGTCCCCTCTCCCCACCCCAAGACACCATGCATTCTGATTACCTTCATGTTGTGGAAGACTAACTATATTTCCCTCCATTTAATCCTGCCCCCCATTTACTCTGTTCTCTCTTTTGACCTTGTCCCTCCCCTGAAATGATTACTTCTAATTACTCCCTCCTCCCATTTGCCCTTCCTTCTATCATTCCCCTCACACTCCACTTATCACCTTCTCCCTTACTTTCATGTCAAATTGAGTGTGCATGTTATTCCTTCCTTAAGCCAAATGTAATGAGAGTAAGGCTTACTTTTTCTGTCTCACCTCCCCTCTTTTCCCCTCCATTGAAAAAGCTTTTTCGTGCCTCTTTTATGAGAGATAATTTGCCCCATTCCATTTCTCCCTTTCTCCTCCCAATATATTCCTCTTTCACCCTTAATTTTACTTTTTTAGATATATACCTTCTTATTCAACTCACCCTGTGCCCTCAACTCACCCTAAATATATGTATATAACCACTCCAACTACCCAAATACTGAGAAAAGTCTCAAGCGTTACAAATATTAGCTTTCCATGTAGGAATGTAAATAGTTCAACTTTAGTAAGTCCCTTATGATTTCACTTTCTTGTTTACTTTTTCATGCTTCTCTTGATTCCTGTGTTTGAAAGTAAAATTTTCTTTTCAACTCTGGTCTTTTCATTAAGAATGCTTAAAAGTCCTCTATTTCATTGAATGACCATTTTTTTCCCCTGAAGTATTATACTCAGTTTTGATGGGTAGGTGATTCCTGGTTTTAATCCTAGCTCCTCTGACTTCTGGAATATCATATTCCAAACCCTTTAATCCCTTAATGTAGAAGCTGCCAGATCCTATGTTATCCTGATTTTATTTCCACAATACTCAAATTGTTTCTTTCTGGCTGCCTGCAATATTTTCTCTTTGACCTGGGAGCTCTGAAATGTTGCTACAATATTCCTAGGAGTTTTTCTTTTTGGATCTCTTTCAGGAGGAGATCAGTGGATTCTTTCAATATTTATTTTACCCTCTGATTCTAGACTATTAGGGCAGTTTTCCTTGATAATTTCATGAAAGATGATGTCTAGGCTCTTTTTTTTGATCATGGCTTTCAAGAAGTCCCATAATTTTTAAATTGTCTCTCCTAGATATATTTTCCATGTCAGTTGTTTTTCCAAAGAGATATTTTTTCACATTGTCTGCTGTTTTCTCATTCCTTTGGTTTTGTTTTATAATTTCTTGATTTTTTTATAAAGTCATTAGCTTCCATCTGCTCCATTCTAACCTTTAAGGAATTATTTTCTTCAGTGAGCTTTTGGGCCTCCTTTCCCATCCTGCCAATTCTGCTTTTTAGGGCATTCTTCTCCTCATTGGCTTTCTGGACCTCTTTTGCCGTTTGGGTTAGTCTATTTTTTAAAGTGTTATTTTCTTCAGCATTTTTTGGGTCTCCTTTAGCAAGCAGTTGACTCACTTTTCATAATTTTTTTGCATCACTCTCCATTCTCTTCCCAGTTTTTGCTCTACTTCTCTTACTTGATTTTCAAAATTCTTTTCGAGCTCTTCCACAGCCCGAGACCAAGTCATATTTTTCTTGGAGCCTTTGGATGGAGGAGCTTTGACTTTGTTGTCTTCTGTTTGCATGCTTTGGTCTTCCTTATCACCAAAGTAATTCTTTTTCTGGTTTTTGCTCATTTCCCCAGCCATTTACTTGACTTTTGAGCTCTTTGTCAAGGTAGTTCTCTGCTTCTAGTGGGGGTGGGGGATGTATGGTCAGTTGCTAGATCTCCCCACAATCTGTGGCCCTAGAGCTCCAGAAACAGTGGATGCAATTGCCCCTGCTGCTGTGACTACTGCAGGTTTCTTTGTGCCCTTCCTCCTCCACTGCCCTGGGGCTGGGACCAGACCACTCCATTCTCCTGCACTGGTCCCACAAGCTTTTCCCACTGACCTTCCAATTTGTCTTTGGCGTTTTAGAGTCATGAAGTCTGGAAACTACCACAGGACAAGAGATTTAGTCTCCCCAAGGCCTGCTCAGGTTCTGTCTGTGCGAGCATGGACCATGCTGGACTGCGTTCTGACCCCTGCATGGCACTATAGACACTTCCAGGCTGTCTTAGGCTGATGATTTGCTTCACTCCATCATTCTGTGGGTTCTGCAGTTCCAGAATTTCTTTAGAGACATTTTTTACAGATATTTGGCTGAGCTTAGGGGTAGTGCTCTAGAAAATGTGTACTGTTACTCTCCCATCTTGGCTCCGCCTCCCAATCAAATATTCAAACAAACCGCTTTATTTCTGAGGAGCCCTTGAACAGATTTTTTCTTTTTAGGCAAGTCTTTTATCCTCTCAATCAACAAGTATTAACTGCTGACTGGCATCATCATGGCATTGAAATGAATTAAGGCTAGGCTGGGGAAATGCTGGCAGGGTCAACTGAGCAAGAGGCCCAGAAAGAACTTTTGGCTCCTATCTGAAGCATAGCCTGCCCATGTACAAAGAACGAGGCTCACCACTGCAAATTGGGCACTAGGTACTGAATTCTTTGGTGACATCAATTCAGGAAACAAAGAAAACTACAAAATGGACCTTGGTCCTCTAGTACTCTACTTTTGCTTCTGCATAAGTCAAATTAAGGAAAAGCGAATCAGGATGTCAAACACCACACAGTTGTTAGACCAAGTATAACTACTAATTTAGATATTGGCATACAAAATGAGAGAGATTTTTTAAAAGGACAACAAAAATTGATATACCACTCGAAGAATGAAAATGCATGAATACTGATTTTCTAAGAAAAGAGAAGATAAAAAGGAATAGCAACAAAATGGAAGGACAACTCAGATTGTCTTTACAGAGGAGAATGAAGAATTTGGGAAAGCTGGTTCTATAATGCAACCAAAACAAATGCATGTGATAATTGTTCAACTGATTGTTTCTCTGAAGGCAAAGGCTGAAGGGAATATCCAAACTACTGAGAAAACGGAACCACTTGAATATCTAACAATGCAATAGTACATTGATGAGGATGAAAAGACAAACCCTATAAAGATTCTGCCATGGTCCTCCAAACTAAGTCAACATATAATTTAATGCACAATGACTTCAAAGCAAAAATAGGCATGAGAAGACAGTGAAGAATACATTGAAAAAGAAGATTCTCTGATTTGGGATTAAGAAATCAAAGAGGCCAAAGGCTTAAGCAACTGAAAAGCTTCTTACTTGTTTTAGCCCAAGTATTTCCTTAACAGGGTCAAATGCCACTGGATACCACAAGCATAAAACATCACCAAAAAAAAATGAAACTAACAGAGAGGAAACAATTGTTCACATCATTTCTGAATCACCTATCAATACCTTCAATTCTGTTAGGGAGAAATGTCAATTCAACATCCAAGTGGAAGAGAAGGATTAAGATAAGAACGGTAATGACAATAGCTCTAGACTAACCTATTAGGCCAGATTGTGGACTCTGAAAAATTGGAAATGGAAGAAATTGAGGCCCATTATCATCATTTCTTAGAGACAATTAACTGAGAGAAAGCTGTCACCAGGATCCAAGGAAACCAGAAGAGTCTACAGCTAGTTAAACACATGGTTTCCTAGCTGAAGTCGAAAGAAATGAAAGCTGAAAGCAACACCAGTTCAGAGAAGCAACTATTCTGCAGAACACTATGAAGGACGATGAATGGTATAGCCTTAGAAAATAACAAAAAGTAGTAGAGAGTAAAATGAATTATGCAAAAAGCTTACAGGGTGAAGTACGTGAGCTAGATCAGGCCAGTTTCATTTGAAGATGAAAATGGAAGGAAGAATAGGTGCAAAATAAATAAATAAATGAATGAATGAATGAATACATAAATAAATAAATAAATAAATAAAGGGACAATAGACGCAAAACCAAATAGATCCACCAAGGTTTCTATGATGAGCTTGTCTTATCCTTGATGGAAATATCACCCACCAAGGCCCTGTGCATCATAAGAAGGAGTGCAAATGACACTTGAACAGCAAGGCACACAAAAGCAACTTCATAAGCATTGAAAAGTGATGACTTCAAAATAAACCATAAAGGAGAGGAACTAGAAGAATGGAGGGGAAGAGATGATCTAGAATGTAATATCATCAACAATAAGGCAACTAAGGAGACATTAGTACCTATTTGACCCAGATGCCTACTTTCTTAGCTCAAAAGAAATTTTATCAGAATGGTCTACACATCTACATGTCTAGCAAAAGCAGATGAGAAAGAAACATGCAGGGTTTTGCAGAAAATTCTCTAGAACAGATCATGTCATCACAGTCAATGAAAGTACTGAAAGTAGTAGTTCTCAAACTGGGGTCCTTGAAATCCTTTCAGGGGTTGTGTATGTGTGGGGGAGGCCAAGAGGTCAAAATTAACTTCATAATAATACTAAGACATTTTAATTTCTAATACAGTGAATATCAGCACATGAAACCCACATAAAAAACTATTTTTTTCTGGTGAAGGGGAAGGAGGAGTCCTTCAATAATTTCTAAAAGTATAAAAGAGTTCTAAGACCAAAAAAGTTTCACAATTGTTGGAACAGAGAATATAATAAAAGCCTATCGTATCTATTATGAGTTGATATCACAGATTCATTGCAGTCTTCAACTGTTTACCTGGTGCCATATTTTCTGAAGCCCCAAAGCAAGACACAGAATTGGTCAAAAAATATTCCTTTTGCATAGTCTTTTAAAGACTATGTTTCCCTTTACAATCATGGAAAAAGAGGTTTGCTGGAAGCAATGCAAATAAGACATGGCTCCTGTACTTCAAGGAGCTTATTAAGGAATAGAAAATAAGTCATGGAGACAAAAGGATAATATGTGTAAGAATGCAGTGAACTACGAGTAACATGAAAGAAACACTTAAGGAGTTCAGAGCATTTTTCACATGGGGACCAAGAACTGTTTTGGAGAGAAGAGGCATTAACTGAGCTGAGTGCTCAGTACTATTTGGATTTCAATAAGGTTCAGATGGTGTGGAAAAGCTTTCTAGGTCAAAAGTACACAGGAAAGGCAAGAAAGTATGAGAAAAAACAGAGGGCCTTTCAAGAGTGCCTGGCAAAGGAATACAGCCTTTGTCATGTTGCTTAATCGCAGGGGCGAGTCACTGAAGGTTTCTGAGAACAGGAAAGTAAAGTGTAACCTAATCTGAGAATGGAGTGCTGGGTCATCAGATCACAGATTTACAGGTGGAAGAGAGGTGAGAGGTCATCTATCTCGTCTATCACATTCACTTTCCAAGTGAGAAAAATTAGGTGCAGCAGAGCAGAGAAGTAACTTGCTCAATGCTATACAGGCACAAAGTGGCAGAGGCAAGATGTGACCCTAGGTTCTCAGCCAGTCAAACCAAAGGGCCTCTGTACCATGCTGCCAGCAGGCAAAGACTGGGGGGAAGCATAACTGAACAATAGGAGACCAGTGAGTAGAACATTAAAATAATAGAATATATATTCAAAAATAAAACTTGCTTCTTTATCTCAACGCAGGTAAATAGCTTACCTGGGTCAACAAGAGCTTTGTTAAATATTTCTTTTAGTTTCCTACTCTTGACGTTTCTTCCTTGAGCAAGATTTCGATACATCTCATAGCCGATAATCATGACACCCCCGTCTTCCTGCCACCTTTGCAGCATGTAGCTTCTCTCTTGAGGGCGTTTCACCGTTGCTAATTCTGAGACCTTCCATGAGAGTCAAGGAGGAGAGGTACAAAATGATTTTTAAAAAGATATTTAAAAAAAAAAAAAGATATTTTTAACAATAAATGAAAAAAGTTTTCATTGCAACATCCTATAACTTTTAAGTTATAGCATTATAAATGGTCATTTCTTTTTAATATCCTTCATCTGCACAACTAACCAACACCTGATCGTACTGACAACCCCCTCTTCTGAATATTTACTCCTCATTCTCAAGCCTGTCTTATCACACCCAGTTTTTTCACTGGTTCATTATCTCCCAACATTCTACACTAAGCCTTCTCACCTCTCTTTGCGCTCTTCACCTTGGGTTATCTGTTCTACTCAGTAGTTGGAAGTATCAACTCCACAGATTTCTCCCAAATTTATCTCCATTCCCATTTTCTTCTTTGAAAGTTAGTCCCACACAAGTGCATCGATTTCCACTCATCACTTTCCTTTCTATGTCTGCTTGCCATCCCAATTTTGATATTTCCTTAATGTGTCAGGCTCCTAGTCACAATTACTCAAAATTTCAGTCATTTTGGATTCTTTACTCATCTTAAAATCCATATAGATACTAATCTTGTAAATTTTACCTAGTCATCAACTCCTGTTACTCTTTCTTCTCTATTCACAATACTACCTCCCTCTACACGCCCCCTTCCTCAGAATTTCTCTTATAAATAACTGTAAAATAACATCAATAGCAAGTGATGGCTCTTTTTTTTTTGGGGGGGGGGGTTGGGTGGGTGGGGTATGGAGTGATATGGTCAGCCTTTGGAAGAGAAATGAGGAAGGAAGGTTAGGGAAAAGGCCATTTGGTCCAACCCAACAATGAATCATGAATACTACCTACAGTGGCCCTAATCACAAATAGTGATAAAAATATACCTCAAGCTTCTCCTCATCGTCTAATCCATCTTGCCATTTTTCAAATTCATTCATCCAGTTCAAAGCAGTGTTAAGGGGACATACCACCAGAGCTGTACTAAAATCCAATTTGTCACACAACAAAACTGTGTGAAGAAAACTCACCACCTACAAACAAAAACATTTACAATATTTCTTTAAATTCAAAAAATTTATGAGAAATCAATACTGTTGAAAATCCTTACTTTTTTCCTTAAGCATCCAAAAAAGTGTTAAGACATGGAATAATAATTCAATTTGTATAGGAGTCTACATTTTGAAAGTATAAATCAGAAACACAATGATTCTTAAGGAAGAAGAGGTAGGAAACAATTCCTTTACTAGAAAAGATAACTAGTAACTATCATGACAGGAGCAGGTAGTGCTAAGTAAACAACCTATTTTCCTCTCTTAATACATGACAAAAGCCAAAGACCAATTACCTCTAAAATCTCAGAATGTTGTGGCAAAATTCCATAGGATCCCAATAACCATTTCTAAAGGAATAGGATACAGGGTTTCCCCCAACTAACATCATTACACGTTCTGTGGAAACTAAAACATGGTAGGCTCTCATAGGGGGCAGTTAGTTCCACAGGATAATGGAACAATAATGGAATTAAAAACACACTAACAAGCTTTAGTGTCAATGGCCATCTGGTTTCAAACTCCAGTGACTTCGGTTTTTCACAGGTTTTATAAATGGAGAGGATCTGGGTAATACTGTATTAAAGATATGATTAAAGGATAGAGATCAGGGCAATATTATGCATAGTGTGCCTGTAATATAGTATTCACCAATTTTAAAAAATGTCCTATAGGGGCTATGAATATATGTGCACTTATTTCACTTTTGTAATAAAAAATACACATATATTTTAATGATTGTTATCAATTCTAGAAGTTTTGAAATAAGTATATTGTGTATCTATTTTTTGCAGGATGAAAAATGCAGAAGTACTGATAAAGTTCTAATGACTGTGTAAGTATGTGCACATACATATGCATATATATACATATATGTGTGTATATAGATTCAATTGCATATTTATCTTCCAGAACTAAAAACATTAGAGATCATCATCCTCACAAGTGCCCACTTAGCCTTTCATCTTTGTTACCTCCTACCTGTAATGTCTTTCCCAGACCCATGCAGTGGGCAAGAATGCATCCCGAACCTGCAGATTTCTTGGTTTTACTCACAGATTCACAACAGCAATCCCACATGAACTGAACACCTAAATAAAACATTTTAAATGAGAAAGCTCAACATAGGACTGCTTCAAGACAAAATTTAGATTATCAAAAATACATGAAGCAAAGAATTCACATTTCATTCAGAATCAACAGCAACATAAAATAAAAAGAACAGGTACAGAAAAATCATTCTTCGCTTACTAACCAAAATCTTTATGTCTGAGCCACAGAGGTCCTTGGGAAAAACAAATCAGGTGACTGGTTGAACTCTGTAGACTCTTTCCAGGTCTAAATCTACCATCTTTAACATAACTGTCTGCAACCTAAGAAGGTGGGATTCTATAGAAAAAGACCAGCATAACCAACTGTTTATGAACTAAATTTATATTTACTTTAACAGCAATATTTCAGGCTGAGGAGAGGTATACAAACCTGAAGGTGTCAAGACTTGCAAAAGTTCTCATGAATAAAAGTAAGTAATGACCCAAGTAGGGTAAGAGTAAATATTCAAAATGGCAAATTGTAAATGTTTGAATAAACAGATTTCTACACATTTAAAGTTAAGTACATCTATTTTGAGAGATAAGTGAATGAAGCATCAAAATGTATATTCTATTTTCTTACCATCTACTTGATGAGGTTTCAATTTGGTTACCATGTTTCTGTGAACCTGTACTAAAGGTTCTTTGGTTTCTTCATCTTCATCTAAAACCAATTTTGTTGTAATTGGACATTTAATAGGTGAAGCGTCTTCAATTTCTATTACCTGAATGAGAAGCAAAACATATATATTACTGTTAAAGGAAGGTCTATTCCAGTCATGGGGAAGGTTGAAGAGTTAAATTAGTTTAACAACATGCTGAATAGGAAAGGCAAAAAATAGGCTCAAATGTAATTAATAAAAACAAATTATTACTCTAAATATTATATTGTTTTGCCCTAGAGCATTCCTAGGCTTTGACAGACCAACTGTCTTGGAGGCTTGGCCAAGTCACGGTCACTCTTGAACCTCACCTCAAAATCTAAGAGAATGACCTCAATAACGTCAAGGTCCCTTCCAGACCAAGTTTTTTGATTAGGATATAAGCATTAGTATACATCGATTACCTCTCTTAATTTCTCTCTCTCTCGCTCTCTCTCTGCAATACGTTTTCTCCTTTCTTCTTCTTCTTTCAAGGCATTTTGAGTTTCAGTTCTCAGTTTGTCATCTTTAAGAATCTTTCGAATTTTCTTCCGACCCTTTCCAGGAGACTTGGAGTCATCATTTTCATCTTCTTCTTCAGAATTACTCTAAAATGAAATGAACATAAATAGCTATGAAATTAAAGAAGTATATAAAATCATAAGTAAAGAAATTGATATATCATTTTACATAAGTTACAAGGATTGTTGATTATTTCTTCAATTAATTCAAAATACTAGTTATGAAAATCAAGAAAGCCTAATATGTTATGAAATATATGACAGATTTGAGAATGGTAAATAAACAATATAAACAGCTATTTGGTACTGTTCAACTACTATTCAAGAAATTCAATCATTTTTACTGTAAGATGACACAGCTGTCTAAAAACTGAAAACACAGGACAATGAACTTGGTGGCCCCAGTGAAAAAAGAATTTTAAAATTTCCATGTCTTACTTATCTATGTATCTGCCCAAGTGCCTAATACAATATACTGCATATCAGTATATATGATTAATAAATACTCACTGAATGAACCAATGACTTAGTTAATCTCAATTTCTTCTGCAATTTACCTAAATCAAAGTTCTGTAGTTTTGCAGATTCCTACCTTGAAAATGAGATTTACCAATCAACTACGCAGAAAGAACACTTTCTTCTTAGTGGAGAAAATGCTCTATCAATTATAACTAGAGCATGTCATACATGTTTTATCACTTACCTTATTTTCACTCGAAGAATCCTCTTGAACCTTAATGCGTCGTCTTTTCTTCTTTTGTTTATAGCTCCGTTGATTTTCTTCCAGCTCTGCTTTCTTTGCTGATCTGAAAAGTTAAAAAATTTCTTGTTGATTCAAAAAAATTCTCCTGGAGTATGTGTCAATTTAGAACACATCTTCATTTGTGCATATGGCTAAAACAGTAAAAGAATAAAGAGGCTTTACAATAAATGGATAACAGCATTATGATATAACAATAACCTAGAAAAAAGTTTATAGGTATAGGTTATCTATCTTTCTAAATCCTAGGATTTTACAATTGATTAAAATGCATATATTATGGAAGGATATATGAATATAATCCCTCTAGTCTTTATTGTCCCTTGCACAAACCAGCCTCTTTCTTTATCACTCCCATTGGTGCCTTTGCCTGAAATGCCCTCCTTTCTGTCCACAAAGGCACAATCACTCAAGTCATAAACACATGGTCTCTCACATTCACCTCCTCAGAAAAGTCTTCTTGGACTAACTCAAATTTTCATTTATTACTGAATTGAAATTCAAAATGCAAGTGCTCACCGTAGGTATTTAATAAATGTTTGCTGAATAAATGTCAGGTTCCTTCTGTTTTTAGATATGCAAATTATACAAGATCATCATCAATGCACTTGTGCATACTTCTGCGGCTTTCTCAAGCCTGTTTATCCCATCTCTGTAGATTTTAAGCTCTGAGGCCAGACAGAACTGTCTGTCATTTTGTATTCCCTATAAATGGTGTCCATGCCTAATGAAGACAACATAGCTAATTCTACATAAACATTCAGACTAAACAATGCAGGAACATATAAATCTATACTATTGCTAAAAAGAGAAATGACAGCTCTTGATTCTTAACATGGTGGGAGGGAAATAATGCATGACTGTGATCATTTGAACATAGCCAACTAGAAGAAAGTGGTGCTATTTATAGAACAACAGAAATCAGGAAGAAAAAAGGAACAACTCTGATTTAGAATATGCTGTTTGATACAGCAGTACTCCCTCTAAATTTGATCGAAAAAATTATCATCTATGTGAAGACAAACTTTTATTCCTTTGGTTCCAAACTATTTTCAAGGACGTAGATATCTAAAAGGTTGTCCATCAGCTAAATGCCTCCTGAATGATTCCCTGCCCTGTCTTCCCACCCACCCTCCAGCATACTTTCCATCTGATAGATACTCGATATCTATACATAGATATCTATAGCATAGTATATAGATATCTATATAGTTTATCACATAGCTCTCAATCTGATAGACCACCTCTAGGGGGTGTTCCGACAGGCAGTGTGTTAGAAGTGCAACTCAATTACAAATTATAACTGAAAGTCATGAATCATAATTAGATTCCTACAGCCCATGCTGTTCTGATCAAAGTTATGATCAAACAGACCACTATGAAAAAACAGTCAAGATATTGGTTCTGAACAATAGTTTATAGGCTGTGCCTCATAAAATCAAAGAGCACAAAATATGAAGAAATCAAGGTAGGAATGACTATTGAAATGTTTACCCATGAGAGAAAACCCAAAGAGAGCAAAAATAAGCTCCAAGCCATACCTTGTTCTAGGGCGTTGATCATCTTCTGACTCACTGACTTCTTCACTTACCCCTGATTCTTGAAAATCAGTGTCAACTGAATCTTCACTGCTCACTTTATAAAAATTGAAACAATGAATTATTAACTGTAATCAGACAGAAAAGTAGCATAACCAACTCTTCAATAACATCATACTGACAGAGAACATAATACAAAAATTACAATTCTTTGGAGAAAAATACATAAATTTATGAAGGTGACAGCACCACAAATATTTATCATCTATGACCATAAAAATTAAAGACATCTACATTAACTCATTACTACTGAGTTATGAAGTTACTCCTCTTAGGATTCCTGCCCTGGATGGATGAGGGACTGAGTGAGTGCCAACTGAAGTAGGCCCCTATAGAGCTAGGCCCAGACCATAGGTCATATCCCCTCTAGCCATCCACTGCCCATGCCAAACATCTTACCAACTGCCTTGTTCTGGAGTATATTTAACTATGAAAGGATATAAAAGAAGAGGAGAAAACTGCTACCAAAAAAACAAGGTTGGAGCAAGGGTCTGGTAACAGCAACATTTTATGAATAGAACCACAGTTTTATACTAATTTGGGACGAAAGGTTCAGAATATTAAAACTAAACGTATTATTAGTTTCAAGTATATAAGATGGACAAGGCAAAAGTGATTCTGAGAAGAGATTCTTGATGTTAAAAAAAAATTTCTAAAGTATTTGAATATAGTTCACTTCCTTACTGAAGCAACACAATAACCCCCTCCCCCCACAATACTTAATTACACTATCAATTTGTTTAACACATAACTTTTTCTGAGAGCTAGGACAAAACTAAATTTCAGGCCAGGCACTTTCCCAATGGTGCTATTTATGGAACAACAGAAATCAGGAGGATTTCTTCATGAACTAAAAGTAGGATTTTTGAATGTAAAAGAGAAAGCTATATTAAGTAAAAAAATCCCTTCAACCTTCCTCAAAACAAAACAAAAAAAACGCTCAAGGAAACAGAGTAGAACAGAGCACATAACAAAAAAAAAAAACAAAACAAAAAACAAGCGTAATAAGCTGTCATTAAACAGCCTTGATATTTATTTCAAAGCTCATATTTGGAGAACAGGACAATTTTTCAAAAAGAGACCTTTAACTCTTATTTAGAATTCCTAAAATTCACAATTACCAACACTAATGAAGTAAGATGAAGTAGGAAGAGCCTTGCCTGGACTTGGAAACTTCAGTTTGTTCAACTACTATTTTTGGAAATGAGTAGCTGAATGACCCTGGTAAATCACTTAACTTTGGTGGGTCTCAGCTTTCTCCGCTGACATTAGACAAATCAGGGGAATAGTGTTTACCTCAGAGAGTAGTCATGGAGAACAAAGGGCAGAACATATGTAAAGCACTCTGCAAATCTTAAAGTAGTAGAGAAATAATTATCAATTACCTCTACTTAAATATAATCCATTTTAAATTAAAATAAAATTTGGAAGGCAAGGAAAAAAAGTTGTGACTTGCTTGAAAAATGTGACTCACACTTACAAACTGAACTTCACAATTCCTGATATAACTAAAAAAAAATGTGAAGTTAGGATAGTAATACTAGAGAAGTTCGTCAAGAGAAACCAAATACACACATGCACCAAAATCTTTGAAGATGATGGAGTAGCAATGTAATTTTCTAATTTGGTAGTCTATATGACTTTCCACAAAACTGTGAAGGAAGTATCTGGGATTCCATCAGCACAAAACCTCCCCAAGTTGCAATTCCCAACACTGATCCAGATCGCAAGATGGTCTGACTTACCAGCTGAGTGGGGCCCATGGATGATGGATGACTTGCCAGTCACAGAGCTGGTGTCACAAGCAGGATATAAAGAACCTAGGTCTCTTGAATTCTAAGCCTAGTACTCTTAACCACGACACAATATTATCTCTATTATTTCACCCCATGGGATTCATATTTTAAATCTGATTTCTAACCTTTCCTCCTATTTCTGCGTTTGGTTTCTTTTGTCTCTTTGGGTCTTGCCTTCTTTTCTTCTCCAGATTCTCCATCACTCACAGACAGTTTGTGCCTTAATAGTCTATGACGGTATCGCGGCTTCTTAGATTGTTCAGAGTCAGAATCAGTGTCAGAGTTGCCACGCTCATCATTCTCATCTAAACAGGGAAAGGTGGATAAGAGAATATATATTTTAAAGTTGCTTTTCTTTAAAATATCATTGGTAAAAAAATCTTAAAAAAAAAGATTCCATTGAAATATCACATGACAAAAAAGAAATATGTATTTTCCTGGAGATCAGGGATAATTGTTATTTGCTAATTATACACTTCATACACATGTGGTATTACTATTGGGAAAATGGTAAACTTTTAAGAATCAAAAGTAATTTGCAAAGTCATCTCTTCATTAAATATAATGAATAAAAGTAACACAATTCAAACAGGAAGATAAATACACATGATGACAGCTTAATTTGAAATAATCTTCTGCAAGTTACCAAATCAACACATATACTGTACCTTTTAGGGGCTCACTCTCATCGCCTGTGTTTTCTTCATTTTGCTTTACAATGCGTTTTTTAATTTTAGCTGGTTCTTCATCTGAAGATGCATCCTCATCGGAGGAAATATTAGCCTGGATTTCTTCTAAGAGCATCTTCTTGGCGATTCTTGAAAATAAGAAAGAAAGGAAAACAAAACAAAACTATGTAGTCTGTGGGTAAGAGACTGAAATGGAATCAAATAATTAGAATATCAAGAAAAAGAACTAAGAATAATTATGCTAAGAGAAATTACATTAATAAGCACAAACTGTACTAAAAATACACATTTTAATAAGCTATTCTTGTGGTTTAGAAAATACCAGTTTAAAAAAAAGTTTTAGAATGAATTTAACAGTAAACATTTTCCAATTTTATATAATTGAATTACACACTGAAGACCTTGTCTGAACAAAATTCTCCATGTAATTTCAACATATAAACTGAAATTTAATTTCCTTCTAATCCTTCTTCCTTATTCCATCACCACATCCTAATAACTGGAAAGGTGGACAGGCTACCCAGACAAAACACTTATAAAAATGATAGGACATTTCTCAACCTGAACAAATGAGAAAATTAATAAGCAATAAAGTAGAAGTCTCTGATAACAGGTATTTTTTAAGATTCACCATAACATGGACCATTTCTCCAAGCTGAAAAACACAAACCATTTTTAGACTTAGTCAATCCATCATCAACAAGCATTTTTTAAAAGCATTTACTATGAGCCAGATACTTATGATCCAAACACAAAGAATGAGCAGCCAGCTCATTAGGCTATCTGAGCTCCAGCTGACGTTTGAAGACTGAATTACAGAGAAACCACTGATCTGTGCTATTCAAAGGCAGTTTCCAAACCAGGGAGTTCCTAACACTAATCTAGTCAAAAATGAAGACCAAAACAAATCTCAGGGGAGATGTGTGTGTATGCATATTTTTTTTCCCAGAACCTGATACCTAAGTAATCAGCACCCAAACTCTGTGCTTCAACAATCATGAATAAATTAAATCAATTACATTTCAGTATCATGAACCAGAAAATAGACAAAAGATATTTACACACATATATTCTAAGAACCATATAAGGTTCTTAAGTCATGAGACGGCATCTCGAATTTTTATTAAAACTTGGTGTAACAGATTTCCCATTCTGACAAAAAATTCTGAAGATTTGAACACGCTAAATATCTAAAGCAACCAAGCAAATAAACAAACCACCATAAGCTCTACAGATACAAAAACTATAGTCTTAGAACAATAGAATACTAAAGCCAGTTCAATAGCAAACGCCAGAAAGTAAAGTTCTCTATTTTGACGTAAGTCAAAATATTTCCATACAACTTCAAAAAGAAGAAACTCAAAGAATTCACAAGATAACACACTAAACCATCTGCACAAGTTCCAAAGTCACAAAAGGGGTCATCCCCTAAGAAGATGCAACGGCAGGATGATTCCATTACAGCCTGCAGTGGATCAAAAAGCACCAGCAACTGGGGCTAATTTACCGAGTGAAAATTTACAACTGGAATTATAAAAATCTTCATTGGTCCTAAGTTTACAACCATTGTCTGATAGCATGCACTCAGAATGCAGGAGAGAAGTAACACATACTCAAGGGTAGGATGATGGTGAGGCACCAGTTTTTGAAACTATGCACCAAATATTGTTTCAATGCAAATGAAAAAATGAAGGCAGGATAGTTGTTCATTTCCATACATATTTATAATCTGAGGCTTATGATTACTTTATCATCAAAAAGATAGGCTACTATTACTAAATGCTTTCAAAACCAGATTACCAATGATGGCTAATACTAATCCTGGGTTTACCTGTGATTTTACCTTGTTGAGGGTTGCTTTCCTGATATAGGTTGGGTAGAATGAGAAAAGAAACAGAAATATTTGGGTGGACCTATGAAGTATCTTTCCTATGAGAAGCTTACACATTCCTCCTCACTCTGACCCCCAAAACCAGAAGGAAAAATATTTCCAATTTATATTGGCTCTACTTAATAATTCTAATAGCCAGCATATATACATTATCCTCTTAAGACTTGACTTCCTAAGATGTAAAATTGTAACACAATATCACTCAATGTACTTAATTTATCACTAGCTCCAGTTTAACAAAAATGAGGAAACATAATGAAGCAATTAGTTACAGAGTTACCATATTCATGTGCAACAGAATGGAAGCCAGATAGATCTAAGTAGCTTTGGGGAGCAACCTAATATAAGTAATAACCTAGGTTGCTTATGAAGTAGGAAACCAATGTCCTTCAGATGAGGGTCATGTTCTACTTATAACTATGTGGATAGGAATGAAGATTCTTCAGGATTACTTGGTTGACATGACCTTGCTTTTATCAAAATGCCTTATGATGAGAAGGAACTCACCTAAATAAAGAACATTGGACCTGGAGTCAGCAGACTCCAAATTCAATTATCACCTCTGAACTTACTCATTGTTTGACCTTGAACATGTCCTTTAAGCTCCCTGGCCCTCAGTTTTTTGATCTACAAAGTGAGGGGATTGACACAGATGACCCTTCACGTCTCCTCCAGCTTTAAATGTATGATCATAAATCAGAAAATTACATATACAGAGTGCCATAAAGATACTAGGCACATGAAATGACTTTAACAAAAGCACAGAATGACTGATTCCAAACTGTCAAGGAATAAGAAAATACCATTACCACATTAGGGCATGCCAGCTGCTTTAAAAACAGAGCTTAACTGGCATATCTTACAAATTTCATCTAGAAAACCAAAGACTTCAGGATGATCTTCAAAACAAAAAAAGATGCTATTCGTGAAATAGCAAGTGGTATCTCACCAGGAAGTCTGCTGTAATATGCCATAAATCTGTCACCTTAGCTCTGCAGTTTCAAGCCAAAGACTTAAAATTAGGTTATCATCATCATCATTCAAGAATCAGCCAAGAGTATGGTAAACCATCACTTCCAGAGCTTACAGTTGAATCCATGCAATGGAAGCACAGGTATGATTTTTCAGTAGATTCTATTTGAAGTGTTCTTTTTTGAAGCTTTATAGGAAATTTCACTGAGGTGACTACCACTACCACTAAATTCTCATTGCTTGAGATTATGTACTGGGTCAACTATACCATCCAAATCAGTAATGATTCTATCACAAGCTTTAAAAGGATAGGTGGTTCTATTTTCGTGGCAGCTAAACATGGAAATTCTGAAGAAATGGAATCATTACTCCATTGTAGGGACTCCATTGCCCTGAAAGGGAGGAAAGGAGAAGGGAAGAAAGCAAAATAGCATGGGTAGGGTGGGGAAACAATAGCCCTTTCCCCAAAAAAACAAACATGAAGTGAAATGAAAAAGTACATGAAGAACAGCTAGAACACTAAGAAAATTAATACCATAACATAACCACCTCACTGGAATTAAACAAAGAAAAAATAAAAGATGAAAGAACTGAGGCAAATAAAACAAAAACCATCAAACAATGAGGAAAAGATAGGAAGGTCACCAAGAGATTTTGATTTAAAATAGAAAGTAAATGAGGGATGGTTGCTGTTATACACTTAAACAAGCAGCAGGGAAACTAAAGCAAATTAAAATAGGCCATAGGATAGGTTAAAACTCTGAAAATTTCAAAAGTCAAGAATTTTCATACTGGCAGAAGATCAGGAAAAGGAGTGATCATTTGCCTCTTAGTGACTTCAGATGAAAAAGTCAAATTTGAGTGTTATATAATTTCATGGCTAAAAAGGATCTTACAGATCTATCTAGTGCAACCCCCTTAACAGAGGATGAAACTGAGGCCCAGAGAGGAGAAGTGACATATTTAGGGCAGTAGTGGAAGAGCTCAAACTTGAAAAAGTTCTCTTAACTACGAGTCTTGGGTTTATCCCACTATATAGCATTTCCAACCAAATAATGTCTTTTCTAGAAGACATGGAAAGTGATGGATTTGCTACAGGCAAAAAATAAAACAAAAAAAACAGTTAAGGATGTGAAATCTGTTAAGTAGCAACAATAAATTCATAGGTAAGGCTGCTCAGGCTCGATTTCTGAATTTGGAAAATAAAAGATATGTTTAAAAAGTTCTACAACATTTAAACCAGTGCTCCATTCCTAAATCAGTGCACTAGCTGGCACTAGCTAAGCCTAAAATCTACTTCTTTGAAGAAGCACTGAAAACAGGATTGAAGTGAAGCACTAAGTAGATACCACAGTTTTGGAAGCTCAAGCAATTTCACTTCAATAATCACATAGCTATTTAGAATTTTTTTAAAAAAGATTGTTTCACTATACTATACAAACTTTACAGTTAAAATACAAAATTTTGGTTTTGGAAGTTATAGTAACCTTGACTATAGTATTTAATATCAAAAAGCACATGGAACCTAAAAATATATGTATTATATACAACATGATATTTGCTACAAGATATCTAAGTCAAAACTCTAATAGTAGGAAAAATGAAGAATAGAGCTATCTTCACATACCTTTCAAACAGTAGAGTGTAAATTCAATCAAGGAACAAGCATTTAGAAAATGTCAATTATGTGTTGGATGCTGTATTAGGTAATGGAGACACAAAGAAAAAAGTGAAATAATCTCTGCCCTCAAGGAGTTTTTACATTCTTTCTGGGGAGGCACATATACATAAGTACATATACAAAATAGAGTAATTTCTGGGGGAAACACTAGTAGAAGGGAACAAGGGGAAGGAAAATCGGGAAAGGTCTCAGTTAACAAAGGTTGAACTGAGGAAGGAACAAAAGATTCAAAAAGGTAGAGGGGATGAGGAAGTATATTCCAGGAATGAGGAATACAATGATCAAAGCCATTGGGATTGGAGACAGTGTCATGAATGAGGTACAACCAGAAGGCAAATTTGGCTAAACCATAATGTGTACAGAGGGTACAAAATAAGGCTGGAAAGTTAGGCTGGATGCAGGTTATTAAGGCAGTTAAAGGCCAAAGACAGGAGTTTGCATTTGATTTTGGAATAGGAAGTCACTAGAGTGTAATGAGATGGAAAACATTAAATGTGTACTTTAAGAATATTACTTTGGCAGCTAAATGAAGGATGGATTAGAGATAAAAGTCACTGGAAGGAGGGAATATAATCAGGAGACTATTGTAATAATTCAGAATGAAGGTGATAGATCTTGAATTAGGGTAATTGCAAAATGGGCAGAGAGCTGGACATGAATGTGAATGATCTAGGCAAGGTAGAATTGACAAGATTTGGAAAATAATTGGATACCTAGTATGAAGAAGAGCAAAGGGTTTAAGAGAACTCAAAGCTTGAGAACTTAGATGACAGGAAACATGGTGGTTTTGTAAGAGAAAAGAAATTTGCAAGAAGTGTATTCTAATACAAATTCTAATGTAGACATGTAGAGATTGAGATAGCTGTGGGACTTCTAGTTGGAAATGTCCAAAGATAGACGGTGATTTGAAACTGGAGCTCATGAAAAAGGGCTGAATATAGAAACGTGGGAGTCACTTGCATAAATATAACTGATTCGATGGGAGCTGCAAAAGATTCTCCTGGAACCACTTAAAAATCAAAAGCACTAATTTTTATGACCTATATTACCAAACTCATGCTAAATGCAATGTTAACTGAAAGTGTTCATCTGACTTCATGGTTAGATGATTATTACAACAAAACTTATATAAGAGAGCTCACTGTATTCATTATATAATGCAGTTCCTGCCAGAAACCTAAGACAGACTTCATAAAATCAATCACCAATAGATTCAATGCCAATAAGTGAATTTCACAAATGGCCTATACGTTGTTCTTTCTTAAGCTTTAGAAGTCCAAGTCTTGAAACTACAAAAATGTATACTAGTTTGGGTATATTCACTTTACAAGGGTTCTAAGATATTTGACAAGTTTCTTTTCTTTTAAAAATATTGCTGAATTTTTTTCCTCTAAAGTTAATAAAAATAATAAGATCTCATGCTAAATTTAATTTGATAAATCACCATTTGAAAATATTTAGAAAAACTAATTGTTCTGCAATATTATATGTAATAATCAAAAAGCCTTTTAATTGCACTTTCCTTATTCTATTCTGGAAAGGGCACTGGGAAAACAATTATCAAATGACTAAGGCAAAAAAGTATGAGCAGAAAAATGTAATGAGTCATATACAAAATGAGGGGATCTGACATTTTCAAGTATTTTCAAGTATCCAGTTGAATAAGTAATACTCAGTATTTCTCAAAAAAGTGATGTGTATGGTACTCCCACATATTGGAATGATTAGTTTTAAAAAGGGAAAAAAATCACATCAAGAAATGTGGCTCAATCAAATTAAAAGAACAGATCACCAATCTTTACCAGGTCAGTGATTACAGACAAGTAAAAATTTAGATCTAATTTGACCAAAGTCCATATTTCATTTTGGAAGGTTTGGGATTAAGATAAAGAATGCAACAAAGTACACAATCTTCAGAGTGATTTATAGATAACTTCATTAAACCAGGAATTTCTAACCTTTTTCAATTATTCTTAAAACACTGAGTTGGGCAGAGAAAGGAGGACTATGCTAACAGTGGGATGTCTGAGTCAATCAAAAAAATGGTAAGTACTTAGTTACCTTCCTGTCACAAGAAGAAAAGAGTATAAGTGCTTACTATGTGCCACACTGCTTGCTACACATACCATCTACTGACTGGGACCTCCCAAGTTTTATTAAAAGTTAACCAGATACTTACCTGAACCTTAAAGAATCAGAGCTTATTTTAAGAAATCTTAATTTTGTCATTCTAAAAATAGGCCAGGTATTCAAAAATTTTACTGAAAAAGAGAAGAGTGAATATAGATTTATCTGTGGAAAAGAGGGATCAGTTTCCTCAAGTGTATTAAACAGGGAAACAACAGATTTGATAGATAAAAAAGACTGGCACCAACATGAATAATTTTCATTACAGGAAAGAATTGGTATCCTTCACAAAGGACTACAGATTAACCAAGTGTATAGAGAGTATACCTGGTAAAGTATCGAAAAGGGAAGCTCAACAATTGTACTATTTAAGAGGATTTGAGATTTACTCACGTCTTTAATGCTTATGAAAATCAGATGCACATTTAGCAAAACATCTTCATTAAAATGAACAATTCCAGGAGAATCCAACATCTTCACAAAGTACTTCTGGGGCCACAGAATATTGGACCATCATCAGAAGCCCTTTCTTATCCCAAAATATGAAAACTGCTACCAATTTGAAAAAGAAAATAAAACTACAGCTAATATAACAAAACAATCAACGCAATGTTTTCTGGCTGGAAAGGAGTTTCATAGCTCACTCACTTTGAATTCAGAGGACTCAAGGCAATTCCCAATATAATCATCAACTCAACTCTTGAGCAATTTTTTTAATCAATTTCTGCAAAGTTCTAGATTCAATCTAGATTCCAGATTCAATAAAAAATTTTAATCTCTCTCAGCCTGAGGAAATGTGATCAGATATACCCACTTAACAACTTTAAGAAAAATATTTTTAAAAATTTCCTCAGGAGTACACAATTCGATTATCAAAATACTAGCTTGTAATATGTTCAGCAAATTTTAAAAAACAGCTTGAGACATACAATATTACAATGAAATACATAGTAAATGATTTGTGTATAACATTTTCCTAACAATCTTCATAATGTTTTTGATTTCTGACAGATAAAAAAGAGAAACAACCCAGTAAAGCATAGTTCATAGGGGGAAAACATGCATTAGGGACTTAAATCCTCTTTAACTGAGGCCAATTGCATTAAGTGAGCTTTGACTAAAAAACCAAATTTTGATCACATCTGACATCCTCAGAGTTGATAATATAAAACAGAAAAAAGTTGGTGAAGATATGTCACCAACCAAGATAAAAGAGGAACATGAATATTTTCAATCAAATATTTTAACAGGAATGAGAATATCACAACAAATCTCAAACTAATGAGAAATATGGAATGAAATGTTCCTAAGAGTGACTTTTTTAATGGATTAAAAGCACAATAAGTGTTTAGATAATCACTATTCTTTGGCTAGTTTCAAATGATAAAATCTGATAGAAGATTAAAGTAAGATTTTGAAATAAGCACAATAGAGAATATTGATCACATAACCTTAGGTGAGGATATTACTGTACCTTTTTCCTCCAAACATTTCAGTTGTGTGCATTTAAAGTGAGTAAATGTTATGGTTCACTATGATGAATAAATTGTACCTACTTATTAATGGAATGTAACCAAAACAATATATTTTAAATTCATCTATTTCAGTACACTAATCAAATTAAAAGTCTAATTAAAATGCGATGTTTTATTTAATATCTCAAAACCATTGGAAATTGCTCATCTTTAAAGTTGGAATTATCTATCTAGTAAAATAATATGGATAAGGAAACAAATACATTTTCAATCAAGAGAATCACATGCTATTAGAGTTGAAAGGGACCTTGGAGATAACCTAGTTCAAACCCTTTACATTGGGACTGGAATGCCAGGTCTCATAATTCCTAGTCCAACACTTCTTTCACTACACGATGCTGTCACAAGTTAGATCAAAGTTCATCTGATTTTGTAAGAGAGTGATCTACCAAAATTCTTTTATCTACAAATTAGATGACACCTCTTTACCATAATTCAACCCTTAAATGAGGCATTAAAACTTGAATTAAATGCTTGAACAAGAAAAATGTTTTACAAAAATTTATTGCATCCAACAAATACTTAGGCATTCTGCATTAATACACTATTTACCTCTTAAGAAACATAAACACTTAGAACATAGTACAATACTACTAAAAAAAAGCAGGAGCAGAAATAATGAAAAAATAAATACAGCAAATTAAGAAAAGCATACAGCACCGTCTGATGTTATGACTCACTCAAAATAGCAAACTGGAAAATATACTTTTTTAAAAAATCAATTAAGATCTGCAAAACAAATGTTTATAATCATTCAGTACATATGCAGATGTGCCTAAACACAAAATCTACAGTAAAAGTGTGCAGTTTGATACTCACGTACCCACAGTACAAACAAAATACTGGTGGGCACAGGGTGCCCTCTTTGGTATGGTGTAAATCAAGAAGCTTCTTGACAGTTTGAGTTACGGTATCAATTGCATAACCAAGAACATAACAAAATACTCAATTCTGATAAAAAAAAACCCCTCCAAAACCCAAACAAACAGTTGCATTTTCAATTAAGCACCATCTGACATGCAGTGGTAGTTCTTTTTCAGTACTTGCCAATTACAGAGAGGAGGGGGAGAATCAGAGCACTTTAAACGTTTTCAAGTACAAAAAGTAAAATAAAGCTCGACCCAACCAGAATACATATTTAAAACAAGCACCTCAAGGAAAGTTGATTTTGTGACTAATTGTAAAATTAGAGAAGTCAAGGTTAAATGAGGGGGGTAAAAAACCTCTTCTGCATTTTTAGAAAAGCAGGTAGGTAGGTGTGCATAGATACACAGCCATGTTTGTATGGTGTGAGTGTTGATTAACATGTTGATGCTAAGACTTTCCGGTTGTGCTCTCCTGGAAAACGAGAAGCAGTAAACATTAAAGTGGAAAAGAATTAAAGCAATTTTAGTGGACTGAATAATGTGGTTGAAATCTGATATTGTGAAATCCCTGAATTATTTCTTTGTCCCTCATCTTAAAATAGCAATATGTCTGTTTAAATATTTAATTAAAAAAAAAGGCTAGCAGCATTTGATGCCGAATAATTACAATTTAAGGTGCAAAATAAAAGTCTCTCTTTTGATAAGAAAACTACCTATTATTTTACAGAATGGAGACTGTGCTCTATGCTAAAATTAATAAGGTTTTGAAGCAAAATAAAGGAGATGGCATTAGTAAATGTAAAGTACACCTACAATATAAGTGGGCTTCACATTTACTTAACTGGGAAATGTCAGTTTCTGACAATAAGATGCTATAAAAAATTGCATATACTTTTCTCAACTCCTTAAAACATGAAAACCTATCTATCTTACTACATATTTCATTTAACGTGTTACACTTACTATGGTTAACACAAAGAACAACAATCTAAAGGTGGAAGGGACATAAAGAATTATTTAGGTTAATTAATCCCTTCATTTTTCAGATAAGAAACTAAGACTCAGATGTTTGAGGAAACCTATTTAAGCTGCAAAGCTTTCCAGATCCTCCTCTTTCCACACTCTCCACCTCTTTCCTGCTGTGTATTTAGTATCTTTTCTGCTAGGGACACTTAGGGTTGGCTTTATAAATGTTAAGGAAAAGAAAGCACCCATGACTTACAATACTGTGTGAATATTAAGTACATCACATTTTACTACTGAATTCATCTTATATGCCAGGGCTTCAGATGATAAACCAACCTGGATTATTTCAATGACAAGTTAATGTTGTATCTACTACAATTTAACTAAAAACTCTTTTCAAAAGAATATTCAATCACCACATACATGCTGAGGTCATATATCTGTGTATGAACTGAAATTTAGCTTTAAAATAATCATCTTATGAATTTGTGCATTTTTGGTCTCTAAAAGCCAAAGTTTAAAAAAATTAGCACCACCAGAACTGACAGTAGGTATACAGCAGAGATTAATGACAAATGAGGGTGATGGCACCTATTTAGGGCCTTGTGATTCACAGTTATCATGACCATTGTCTAACTACAAGGATTAAGTAATTCTCAGTCAATTTATCAGTTAACACATGGGAACAGAAACGCAAAAAGTGCTACAGTGCATTTATAACACAGCCTGTGTAAGGTGTGCTAACACTTCTATATACTTATTTTCGCTTTGTGTTTCTGAATGTTGGCCCTTTTGGGGCCTCGCTTTCAAACTTGCATGAAGATTGTGAGCGTGGCTTTACAAGGCAGGCCGACCTGGTTTTGATAGCCTGCTTGCTGCTCCGTTGCTCTCCTTTGCGCCCACGCCTAGGGTGTGTTATAATCTGTTTAATGTCCTTAGAGTTGGAACCATACCTATTCTCAGGATCATCTTCATCCTCATCATCATCCAAGGTGACAGGACCTGGTCTGTCAGCTTCTTCACCTTTAAAAAGAAGGAGAAAAAGTTGTATAATTATAAAAAGCATGCACAGGAGCAAATCTACGTGCAATGCAAGTTACAAAGCAAATCGAAGAGACAAAAGATTTAACAGCTTTTTTCTGGGACAAAAGAGAGACTGCTATCCATAAACCAGTGGGAAGAAACATATCATCAGGACATTCTTCAATCATAGGATCAGAGATGAAGAAATATGAGTGATTTCAGAGGCTACTCCACTCAGTCACTCTACTTCCTCATTTTATAGATGACAAAATTCAAGGTGAGAGACATTATGTGATTTGCTCAGGTTCACACAAAGAAGTGCTAATGATCCAGCCTTTTTGACTGCAAGGCCCACACCCTAGGACCTGCCCAACCGCTAGCCCATTAATAATGCTACCTGACCTTTACACATGCACAAGTTCTTTATCAAAGCTAACATCTCTGTAGACTTTTGAAACAAAGTAATATCTATCCTTTCCTGTCAAAAAATGAGGGAATTTCATGTAAGGAAATCCTTCTCTGGGAAATCAACCACTGAACTAGCACTCCAATATTCTACAAATTTTCTGGCAACAAATTTACAGCACACATTGAGGGTTGAGGATTAAAAATACTGAACATTAATAATTTTAATGAAATTTCTTTAGAAATATTTTATAAATTTTCCTGGGTACTTTTTATACTTCTCAGAGTACAATGAACATAATAAGTTAACCTTTTCCTAATGCCTAAAGGCAAACAATAGGTCTGTCAATCATTAAACTGTTGCATGCCAGTGATCTTCCTCCTAAGGGCTATCTAGGAGTCAGAGGCAGCTAGGCCCTAAAGCTACCCCAGCTAGTCTTTTGTGCTTTGGTACATAGTTCTTATATTTCTTTTTATTATTCCGCCATTTCTTACTTAACTCTCAACTGTAATTTCCTCTTCTAGTGTTCCAACCTATAGTAGCTCTCATTTTCAAATTTGTTTAAAAAAACATGTATAATCAAGCTCTATTTATGGTGAGAATTACCCTGGATTCTCTAAATTATGTCAACAAAACACCAGGTCCAAGGCACCTTACCCAAGGTAGAAAGGAACTGCTGTCCAAACGGCAGCACACTCACCATTATGACCTGACAAACAATGGAAGATATTGACTACATATTCTAGTTAAAAATGATCATCCAATCTGCTATGCACTGAGAAATAAGATAACCAAAACAATTAAAATTATGCATAAAGCAAGAATCAAAATGTGAGTAAATACTTGAAGGCCTTTCCTACGTTTGAAAGAATTTTGCCACAGTCCAATTTTTTATTTTTTAACTTCTACAATCTTGGCTCTGTCCTGCATATGTAAGATGGCTGACCAACGGATGAGAAAGTTCTCACTGAAATAACAATTCTTTAAAAAATAACTATGGAAGTATAACATTACATATACTGTCAAATACAGGTTTCCTTTTCTTCTTTGTTACAAGGGATGATTCATACGGGAAAGATGGAAGAAGTAATATATTCAGAAATAAAGGAGATATAAAAATTAAAGTTATCAATAACAATTTCAAAACAAAACTTTAATTTTTTTTTTACTGATCTTTTCTTTTTAACATTACCTTTATTTTCCCCAAATTCCTCCCATTTGCCTCAAGAATCGTCCCTTATGACAAAAAAAAGGAAGGAAAAAAAAAGTGGGGAAGATTTCAGTAAAAGTGCACACAAAAACGTTGACATTAAATGCTATGTTCCAAATCTGCAGATCTCAACATCTTCAAAATAGCACTAGGGGATATCTTCTTCATTTTTTTCTTTGAAGTCAAGCTTCGTTTTTTGAATTTCTCAACATTTACTTTCTGACATTTTATTGTTTTTTCCATTTACACTGCCTTTCATTGTATGTAGATTGCCGTCCTATCTACTTGCTTCACTTTCCATGAAGGAGATAAGAAAACAAAAGTATCAATACACTTTTGAAAAACAAAACTGTATCAAAAGTTTTAAATGAACAAACAAAATGGCCACAAGTGTTTAGAGGATCAAGAGTTAATAATTCATTTTCAGACTAGTTGTCAGATGGAGAACTTGCTCAAAGACAATAGATTTTTTGCATTCAAAAACTTTTTATCTCAAAAAATTTCCGCAAGTTTTCCTAATAAATTTTTCTCATTCTTATCTTCCCTAATGTGTGTCACTTACATACAGCAACATATACCAACAGCAAAAATTCCAAATCTAGAAAGAAACCTCACATCTTTTCCCCATCAATAGGTGATAAAAAAAATGGAAACTGGCTAAATGTGAAGAGACAAGATAAAACAATCCCCTTGAATCTTAGCCAACTCATGAAATATCTACAGCTAACACTCTTCTAAGATAGGGACAGAGTATCAATTCTTCCTAAATAAATTACTTCCAACTTCAATACATGCTATAGATGTACATGTTCCAAAAACAAAGAGGTGATCAAGATGAGGCACATCGGAATGCAAGTATCTTTCAGAGTAAGTGCAAATAATGTTATTGAAATGAAAAATACACAATATAGAGATAATTCTGTAGAACAGACTATAAAAACACTTAATGTATAAAAAAATGTGTATTTTGAGATGAACTATTCAATGGCAGCAATTATGATGCTTTCTTGTAAAAGAAAAGTCTTTAAAAATTGTTCAATCTAATAGGGCTTCCAGTAATGTTGTCCTTGCTTAAATCTACATATATTATCAAAGAATTTACATTTATAAACACTGCATAAGCAAAATCCATATCCCAACACCTGCTATTATTAGTTTAGGTCCTCATCACTTCTCACATACAGTAGTCTAAGTGATCCAGTCTCTCTTTTCTATAATCTATCTTTAAAGTAACTGCCACAATCATGTGGACAATATCAAATTCTGATCATTAGACGGGACCTGAGAGGCAAGAAAGGCCAAGAAAGAAAAGGAATTCTTATTGTAACATACCTGACAAGTGGTCATCCAGCCTCCTCTTAAATACTTCCAAAGAGAGGGAACCAACACTTTCAAAGCAGGCTAAACTGCTCTAATTGTTCAGTCTTTTTTTTTCTTAATCAAGTCTAAATAACCTTTTTTGTTTGGCCACTCTTACCCACCCTTCTTGGGACTGCCTTTGGTGACCAAGCACAAGTCTAACCTCTCTTCCAATGAAAAATCTTCAAATAATTGAATGTACCTCTCAAGCTCCCCCTAGTCTTCGTTTTATCAAGCTGAACATGCCTAGTTCCTTCAACAGATTCTCATATGACATGGCCTCACAAGGCCCTGTATCAATATATTTCTTAAAACAACTCAGAATTGAACACAATATTCCAAATAAAGTCAAGCCAAGTCCTTTACTGCTTAAAAATTTTAAAGGCTACAAACAAAATTTTAACTACTCAGCTTGGCATATTAAGAGCCTCAAGATTGGCACTAATCTCCCTCCCCACTTAGTCTTATTTCACCTGGCTCTTCTTTGAAAACTCCACACTCTATTCAAACTGTACTACTCTCCAAACTAACAACTAACCGCTTGCTGGAAGGTACTTACACCTCATCACCAAAGCATTCAATCCTTATCTTTCTCCAAGACTCAAATAAAGAGGACACTTCTTCAGAAAGTCTCCTCTAATGTACCTCTAGTTGTTGGTGTTCTCTTTCTCTTCAAAATATAGGTTAAGGAAAATTATACTTAGAGTTAGAGAATGTGAATTTTGTGTAATCAAGATCCTAAGTCCATCCATATTGTTGTGTTTCTAGAGAGTATGACAATCCTGCAGAGGCCTGTGGGAAGACTAGGTAGTGTTAAACTGAAGAAATTATGGAGAAATGTGTTCCTTGGGGAAAGAATGCTATGTCTATTTAGGAAAATATAAAGTACTTGCTCAACTGCGACCTGCAAACCGTGTGTCTCCCTCTCTTATGACTTTACAATCTCTACTTGGTAAGACTACAAAGTGGTCGAACTCTACTTAGGTACAGATGACAAATACTAAAAATTTCCTTTTGATAAGGCAGAAAAATGCAAACTGCCAAGTTAATTCTTAGAATCAAAAGTGTACATCAGTCAGCATCTGTCCAGGTATATCACTTTTGACAAACCATTTAATGTCTCTGGGCCTCAGTTTCCTCATCTGGAAAATGAGAATGGACAAGATGTCCACAAAGGTCCTTTTTCAGTATAAATCCATTTAATTTTTTATGTAAATTCTTCATGAAAAGAAATATTTCATTATTGGTTTTGGATCCCAAATGCCAAACTAGCATTGCATCTTGCACAAGGTAAGTACTCAGTAAATAAATGTTCGCATATTAAGCATTTCACATATGTTTGTTAAGAGTATGCCCAAGATTATTTTCAGTGTAAAACACTCAATAAAGTTAGAATCTTTTCACAGCTCAGGTCTCAAAGATGAACCAAAGCCTACTCCCTAGTAGAAATAACTCTGTAACACATGAGTCCTTAAAATTCTCCAGACAGGAAACAGATTAGGATCATGATAACTCACTAATATATAGATGCTAAAACAGATTAAGAAGCCAATTAGGGAAAATACAACCAAAATTTTGCTATGAAATATAAAACAATTAATAGTAACACAAAGGGGCTGCAAATTTCAGCAGTAACCTAATTCTGCACCAAATTGAGTGATCTAGTTTATGAAATGGACATATAAAGCCAAAACAATGATTAAACAGCTTCACTATGATGATGCCTTTTGAGTCAATTATAATACCCTACACCTCACTCAATATAGCTTAGTTTGCTTATAGTCTAAACCTTAGTTGATAATGATTACCTAAAATGAGCTAACTGAGGTGATTGCTTATTATGCAATTGGATGCCATGCCCTAAAAAACTGCTCATTATGAAACAAGAGAAGTTTAAATAGATGTCAAAAGAATGAATTCAAGCTAAACAGTCATCAGTTTAGGAGCACAATATACAATAGAACTATTTTAAATTCAAACTTTTGGCTACAGAAGTATCTCTGAGAAAGAAACTACAATTCTAATTTATATTCAAACCAAGTCATATAAAATCACATTAGATATCTAAATGACCAAGATCCAAGAAGAAATAATAAAAGTAACAACACAGAATTAGGAGCATACCAATTATGTGTGAAACCTAATAGCATAAGTAATGAAACTTTGAAAAGACCAAAAGAGAATAACCAGTATGTATACAGTTTCTTAATTATATAATGCCTTAACTATAGAAACCAAGAGTCTGATTTCTTAGTAAGGGTATCCAAATCAACAATAATACACCATGTACACATTTGTCCAAATCTGAATTAGACTGGTATTCCAATCTGGTTGGAGAAATGAAAGAAGTAGAAAATAAAGAACCTTTAAGGAGTTTCTAAGTGAAAGGATTAGAAAATAAAGAACTTTAAGGACTTCCTAACATTCTCACTGTTTCTTGCTTAGTTTTTTTTAAAGGCAGAAATATCTGTTTGAGTCATCAGCAAACTAATGATGGACTTTTAACAGATATCAATACAACTGAACCAAATCATGCTGAAGATTTTTCATGTCATTACAAGTTAATTTTAACAAATTAATTTTAACAAATTAAACAGTGCCCAACAGAAGCGAAAACTTCCACACTCATCTCTACGACAATCATATGCTAAAAAGGTCTGAGTGCATTTGATTTTCACTAAAAATTTCTGTGAGCAATCATTTGATTCATTCAAAAAGTAGCCATTAAGTGCCATACTATGTGCAAAAGCATTGAGACTAAAAACACAAAACAAAAATCAAAGAGTACCTATCCTCCTCAAGGAGCTCACACTTACTCACCCCAGGCATTAAACATAACAAAAATGAACTTATTTATCCTAATACACTTGATTCTGTGACAGATAGCAACAGGGTCACAAATATCTTTTGTGTAGCAAAAGGAAAAGTTGGTAGGTAATCTCTTCTAAAACACAGTAACAAAAAGTATTCTGAAATTTGAGGGAAAAAAAATTCTTCCCCTGGAAAAATTGTATTGCAGTACTGAGTAGCTATAAGCAGAAATAAAAAAGCTACCAGAAATAATCTACTACTATTATAATACAACAAAAAATGCCTTAATTAGATTAAGAAATGCTTAACAAATCTATCTTTTCCGCACCTGAAGAGTGGTAAATTGCAGGATTTTCTGTCACTGGCTTAATTTTCTGCTCATCACCACTTCCCTCGCCTGTGGAATTATGGTCATCATCTCCCACTTCATCAGAAGAAGAACTCACAATTTCTTGTGGCTTTTTAGCACTTCTTCTGGGGGATTTTTTCTTTTTGTCTTTTATATTTTCTTTTTTCTTACTCTTGGTCAGGGATAATTTCTTCTTTCGTTTACCGTCCTCAGAATACATCTCCTCAGCATCAGAAGATGATGAACCACTTTGTTTTATTACACTTCTTTTTGTACTAAGATTTCTCCTTTCCCGAGACTCTATTCTTTTCCTTCTCTTCTCATCAGAAGAATCATAGCACTCTTCTTTTGTGAGACACTTCTCAATGTCAGAAGATGAACCATCTTGAGCAGTTTTTGAACTTTTCTCCCCTAAGTGTTCCTTTTTCCTTTCCTTACTAGACACTCCTTTTTTACCTTCAGAAAAATCAACACTTTCTTCTTTCCCTGGTAACTTTTCAGTATCATCAGATAATTCTTCTTTCTTTTTAGAACTTTTCTCTCTTAATTTTTTACTTTTCTTTTCCATTTCAGTTGAACCTTGCTTATTAGGATCAAGATCTTCAGACAAATGCGAATTGTCTCCTTTCTCAAGTAATTTTTCAGTACCATCTGATGATGTTTCATCCTTCTCCTCCTGGGGAATCTCCTTCAGGTATGTAGTTTTCTTTTCTTTTGTTTCAGTTCTTTTTGTCTGTTTCTTATCATCTTCAGAAGAATCACTACTTTCCTCTCTTTGTGAGGACTTCTCAGCAACATCATCAAATGAACTCTCCTGTGCCTTCTTAAAAGGTTTCTTTTTCAGACGGCTACTTTTTTCACTACCTTCTGTCTCCTTACTAGCTTCAGGAGAAGGGCAAGGTTCTTCTTTCACGGAAAATTTGTTAGCATCAGCCGAAGTGGATGCGTCTTTCTTAGATATCTGATCTCCTACTTCCATGTTCATCTTTTCTTTATCAACAGTATCTTCTGAAAAACAAGAACTCTTTTGTTTGTCTTCATCATCATCAGATGATTCATGTACTACAAACTTAGGATCTTTTTTCTTTTGCTTGCCCATTCCCTTTTTTATTTGCTTTTCATCTTCAGAAGAATCATAATCCTCTTTCTTTGAATGTCTTGTATGAGGTTTTTTGGCTACAATTTTACTCATAGTTTTTATCTCTCTTTCTAATTCAGAATCATAATTGGAAGAATCTGAATGGTTTTGGCGTTTCTTTTTGGAACTTGTGAAGCTTTTAACTTCTTTGCCTTTCTTTGTATCAAAATCAGAACCTGAAGTGGAGTTTTTTCTTTTTCTCTTTCCTTTTTCACCTTTGGATGTTTGAGCCTTTATATCATATAGAGACTTCTTTGGAACATTTTCATTTGTTTCATTATGTTCAGTATCTGAAGAACTGTGACTCAACATAGCTACTTCTTTGAGAACTGCAGGCATTTCATCAGAGTCTGAACTTGCAGCCACAGTCTCCAATGGCTTACATTTAGGCACCTTATTAGGTTTAGGACTGTCAATAGCACTATCAGAAGAAGTCCGTTTATCCTTTTTTACTGACTGCACTAATGACTTTCTTTTACGTTTCTCATTATATCCATCATTACTTTCTTCTTCTGAATTGGATGTTATGGGGTTGGCTTCAGTCGGTCGCCTTAGAGGGGTAGTCTTCACACGTGGAGATCTTCGAAGATCAGCTTCTTCTGAAACTAATGGAATGTCATTATCAACAAGATCATCATCACTTCTTTCCTTTCGAGAGCTATGGCTCTCTGTCTTAGGAGTTAGACCAGAACTTTTGCTTTCTTCCTTTTCTTGTGTTGCCTCCTGACAATCAGCAGCTTTTACTGGAGAATCAGAAAGGGAAACAGGAGTGAGTTTAACATACAATTCTTTTGTTACCTTAGCTGTTATTTTGAATTTGGTACCTCCTTTGTGGTCTTTTGAAGTCACATTTGATTTTACAGAATTCTCTACATCTCGATCTGCTGCACTACTGCCATCCCGCTGGTGGTCAGATGAAGACTGAACTTCCATAGCAGCTTCAAGATTCTCAAAAATATCTTCAGGGACTGAAGAAGGTACAGATACAATATCCATGTCTAAGGCTTCAGAAGTGTTGGCAGGCTCAAAGTGGGGGTCTTTTCTACTAGATTTCTTATCTTCAGCACTAGTAGTTTTATGTACTGGTTGCCCCACCACTGGAAGACTTTGACCAACAATTTCACTGTCAACTTGTTTTACTGATAATTTAGTATCACATTTTGAAAAGTCCTTCTTTTTAGGCTCACAGTATACTTCTACTTTTGTAACTTCAGTATCTGGTTTAACACCCTCAGCTTTATGCTCTTTGGTAACAGTCTCTTTGTTTAAAGCTTCCAAAGTACGAATCTCCACATTCAGACTACCTTCCAATGCAAGATGAACCTTTTTAACATCATTCAGCACAGATTTAAAGGCTTTAAGTTGACGTAACTTTGTCACTGGGCTTACTTCTGGATTTTCAGATGCCTGCTTCAAAAATCTTACAAAACTAGTATTCATGCTTGCAGTGGTCTCAACCAGCTTTTTTGTCTTTTTAACGATGTCTTTTGGCACCATCAGTGCTGTAAAAGAGTAAGTTACAGATCCAGAATAAGCATCATCTGATTTCTTTTCTTCTCCATTACAACTTGAAACATTTTTCTTTGGAGAAAATCTGTGTGTGTGTTCAAACAGTTTATTACTCTTTTCACTTTCAACTTTTATCTTCTTTTTGTTTTGTTGCAACAACTGTTCTAAATTCTCAAATACACTGTCACATGCAGTGACCAAGTCCAACAAAGGCTCTGGGCGGCAAATGTAGCAATACCATTGGCTGTTTTCATCCATTATTGCAGACAATTCTTTTCGACCTAAGTTGCGCAAAATGCACTTTTTGCAGAAAGCATTATGGCAGAAGTCGCAGCAAATCAAGTTTCCACCTTCTGCACACCATCTGAAATTTTTAAAAAGAATAAAATGTTACTCCTAATTACACTACTATAAAAACAATTTAAAATTTATAAAACAGTAATTTAGTGTGAAGACTAAAGCAACTTAGCTTATCTACTAGAGTGAATTTACACTTAGCAAGTTAGTACATGAAATTCACTATTGGGGAGGGGGCAAGGAGTTAGGTGGCATTCTTGAAATGTGTGAAGTTCTTTTAGAATAACACTCCATTTCAGGGATAAAAAGCAGTCCCATGTTAACCCCTATACTATTTATGCCTTTCATTACCCCAACAAGGTTTACTCTGTCTTAGACTCCCAACACAAATAACAGACTTAATAGCTTAACTGGAACCCAACAAACTGCCCTAAAGATTGGTGGCTAACTAGTTGTAAAACCAGAATAATAGTGTATTTTCTGTATTTTGATTTTAATTTTACCAGTGAGAAATGAGTTCCTTTCAGAAGACAATTTATCCAATTAGAACTCTCTTGTCTACGTACTAACTGATACCATTCACCGATCTGGCTTGTAACCATGAACACAATCGTTATAACTATGATGATGACTTAAAAAAGCAGAGAACTATCTTGACATTTCAGAGTTTGCAAAGTACTTTATGTACATTATCACATTTGAATAAGTTATTTTAATGACCTGTATTTTAAAATGTAAATTATAAATTCAATAAAGATTATAGCTACCATCAAAAATCCAAAATTCACTTAAAAAGATACATACATAAATATGTACCTGAAGAATAATACTTTCCCTTATGAGTCCAAAAAGCAAAACAATGCTTTCAGTTGTCTGCATGTACCTACCTGCACTGTTCATCCATTCCATCTGCATCGCGGCTAATATCATCACTCATATAATATTTGTAGCAATTCTTAAAAAAAAAAAAAATCACTTTATTCCAACTTGAATAAATCTTAACAATTGCATTCAATTTGCAAAATACTTTGGATCTGCTTTGTATAAAACAATGTTAGTAAAAGAAAAGACATTTTGAAAGGACACTAAATAATGGATTTATCCCTCCTATGCTATACAATATATTCACTAGTGCTAATAATATTCTAATTCAGCAGCATCTTGGAACAAGTTTTGATCACTGCAAAGTGTCAATGCTTCCAAAACAAGGGGAAAGGGATAAATCCATGATTCTATTCTGTTGGGGGAGGTCCCAAGTGAAGAAATTCCTCCTATGAATGTAGATCAGCACCTTCTCTGCAAAATAGTCTTAAGAAAGTTGCAGAAGGCACTAAGTGAATTACTAACTTGCTGAAGGTCGTAAAACTAGTTTCAAGTGGGCATAGGTGTTTCTGGCCTAGGTATCAATTTTCTAACCATTACAACATGCTATCTTGACGTTCACTAAAAATATGTCAGCAATTGTTTAAATAAATAGAAAGGATGGAGCCAAGAAGGAGGAGTAACAACATGGACTTTCTAGAGCACTCCCGCCAAGCCCAGTCAAATACTTGTAAAAAATGGCTCTAAACTAATTCTGGAGCTACAGAACCCACAGAATGATGGAGTGAAGCAAATCTCCAACCCAAGACAGAATGAAAGGTTGCCAAAAAGTGTGCACCACACTGGAAGCAAAGTGCAGTACAGTGTGGGCCGCAAGTACAAAGAGGGAACCTGAGCAGGCCTTGGGGAGACTGAATCTCTCACACCTGTGGTGGTTTCCAGACTTCATGACCCCAAAACACTGAGCATAATTTGGAAGGTCAGTGGGAAAAGCCTGTTGGACCAGTGCAGGAGAGTGGAGTGGTCCAGCCCCAGGGTGACAGAGGGAGGAAGGGACAGAGGAACACTCAGCAGCTACAGCAGCAGGGGCAGCTGCAACCACTGTTTCTGGAGCTCTAGGCCCACAAATTGTGAGGAGATCCAGCAACTCACCATACATCCCCCACCCCCACTAGAAGCAGAGAACTACTTTGACAAAGAGCTCAAAAGTCAAGTGAATGGCTGGGGAAATGAACAAAATCCAGACAAAGAATCAGACAATAGAATCTTACTTTGGTGACAAGGAAGACCAAAAGCATGCAAACAGAAGAAAACATAGTCAACGCTCCTCCATCCAAAGGTTCCAAGAAAAATATGACTTGGTCGCGGGCTGTGGAAGAGCTCGAAAAGGATTTTGAAAAATCAAGTAAGAGAAGTAGAGCAAAAACTGGGAAGAGAAAGGAGAGTGATGCAAGGAAATCATGAAAAACAAGTCAACTGCTTGCTAAAGGAGACCCAAAAACATGCTGAAGAAAATAACACTTTAAAAAAGAGACTAACCCAAATGGCAAAAGAGATCCAAAAAGCAAATGAGGAGAAGAATGCCCTAAAAAGCAGAATTAGACAAATGGAAAAGGAGATCTAAAAGCTCACTGAAGAAAATAATTTCTTAAAGATTAGAATGGAGCAGATGGAAACTAATGACTTTATGAAAAATCAAGAAATTATAAAACAAAACCAAAGGAATGAAAAAATAGCAGACAATGTGAAATACCTCATTAGAAAAACAACTGACCTGGAAAATATATCCAGGAGAGACAATTTAAAAATTATGGGACTACCTGAAAACCATGATCAAAAAAAAGAGCCTAGATAGCATCTGTCATGAAATTATCAAGGAAAACTGCCCTGATATTCTAGAATCAGAGGGTAAAATAAATATTGAAAGAATCCACTGATCTCCTCCTGAAAGAGATCCAAAAAGAAAAACTCACAGGAATGTTGGAGCTAAATTCCTGAGTTCCCAGGTCAAGGAGAAAATACTGCAAGCAGCCAGAAAGAAACAGTATGAGTATTGTGGAAATACAATTAGGATAACACAAGATCTAGCAGCTTCTAAGGGATCTCAGAGCTTGGAATATGATATTCCAGAAGTCAAAAGAATTAGGATTAAAACCAAGAATCACCTACCCAGCAAAATTGAGTATAATATTTCAGGGGAAAAAAATGGTCATTCAATGAAATAGAGGACTTTGAAGAATTCTTGATGAAAAGACCAGAGCTGAACAGAAAATCTGACTTTCAAACACAAGAATCAAGAGAAGCATGAAAAGGTAAATAGCAAAGACTGAAATCATAAGAGATTTACAAAAGTTTAACTGTTTACATTCCTACATGGAAAGATAATATTTGTAACTCTTGAGACCTTTCTCAGTATTTGGGTAATTGGAGGGAATATATCTATAGATAGATAGATAGATAGATAGATAGATAGATAGATAGATAGATAGATAGATAGATAGATAGATAGATAGATATATGGGGTGAGTCTAATAGGAAGGGATGATATCTAAAAAAAATAAAATTAAGGGATGAGAGAGAAATATATTAGGAGGAGGAAGGGAAAAATGGAATGGGGCAAATTATCTCTCATAAAAGAGGCATGAAAAAGCTTTTTTAATGGAGGGGAAAATGGGGAGGTGAGAGGGAAAAAGTAAAGCTTACTCTCATCACATTTGGCTTAAGGAGGGAATAACATGCATACTCAGTTTGGTATGAATATCTATTTTACACTATAGGAGACAAGGGGATAAGTGGGGTGTGGAGTGGGATGACTGAAAGAAGGGCAGATGGGAGGAGGGGGTGATTAGAAGTAAATACTTTGGGGGAGGGACAAGGTCAAAAGAGAGAATAGAATAAATAGGGGGCAGGATAGGATGGAGGGAAATATAGTTAGTCTTCATGACTTCATGACTTTTATGGAAGTCTTTTGCATAATTACACATGTATAACCAATATTGAATGGCTTACCATCTCAGTGGAGATGGGTGGGGAGGGAGGAAGGGAGAGAAGTTGGAACTCAAAGCTTTACAAACAAATATTAAAAATTGTTTTTACATGCAACTGAGAAATAAGAAAAACAGGTAATGGGGTACAGAAATCTATCTTGCCCTACAAGAAAATAGAGGAGATAGGGATAAGGGAAGGGCGGGGTGTGATAGAAGGGAGGGCAGATTGGGGGAAGGTAATCAGAATGCACAGTGTCTCGGGGTGGGGAGAGGGGAGAAAATTTGGAACTCAAAATCTTTGTGGTAATGAATGCTGAAAACTAAGAATTTTAAAAAAGAGAAAAAAATTGGGAAGCAACAAATTTTTGTAGGCTAACAATATGGAAGGTTTTTGTATGAGAGATAGTTTGGGTTCCAAATGAATGATTTCATTCAAATTTATTTATTAATAAGTAATGAGCAATATATACCTCTAATGTATAGATGAAAACTTAAGTGACTTGCCCATAGTCACTCATCTATTATAGCAGTAGGAATGGTATTATAAAAATAACAAGAATTTATACAGGACTTTAAGGTTGGCCAAGCACTTTACACAGGAAGTTAACTCCTAAAAGACCCAAACATTCCTCAGTCATTTGGCCTCTATGCCATACTGCTCTATTAGCAAGTTTACTAAAACTATTAAATATCAAATTACTGTAAATTAAATATCAAATAAGTAAGCAAGTGCTGAAATGCCTTTAATGAAAGTCATTTAAATACAAGCTTTGCTGTTATGTTTTCCCTTATTCATTTTTAGCAACTTTGTTAGTTATTAGCACTTCTACAAGAGAACAGAGAATGAGTCTTTTCACAAGTAAGATACTTCATAAGCCTTTTGTAAAGGCTTTTCAAAAGAAAGAACTGTAATTAATTGTTGCGAATAAGGATTTGAGAATCATCTGGGTATTCTATTTCCTATCTGTTCCTTATTCCTGTTATGAGTTGGGTATTAATTTGGAATACATGAAAAGTATATTCCAGTAATTGTTAGGATACAAAATGTGATCAGATCTGTCCAATAGTAAACCTTGTAATGGTAGAAAGAAGTTTTGCACGTCTTCTGAAGTAGATGAGCCTCTAAGCTACTTCTGTTGGCAGTGTGTGTTCAAAGTCTTGCTGGTAAACATACACACCAATCCCACTGAGTTATATATCCTCTGCTTTCCTAGTGTCCAGATGAAAGTTCCTTGGTTCCAAGTAGAAGGCCACAGGGAGAAAATTAGTTTGATACTTCTCAACTCAGGGGTTGTAACTAACTACAGTGTAGTGAAGCACAGATGATATTCCCAACTTGGAGCTCCTCTGATCCTGACCTTCCTATCCTAAGTTACAGGTGAACTCAGCTGACTCAAGTCCTCCCCACTCCACATGGAAATCTCACTAGGAAGGTAAAGACTTGGCAAAACTGAGCTAAGGTTAAGGAACAACTCACCTGTAACTTCTAGCAAGAGCAAAGAAACAATGATAGAAATGGAAGGAAATAAATGGAAGACAAGATTTGGTAGTACATGTTATGGGTGAAAAGGAAGTGAAATTCATCAGACTGATTCTGTGGTTTTTTTTTTTTAATTGATCCTATTTACAGTTAACTTATTTTCTCCTGTAACTGTCTAAGTCATGGTTCTTTGTCTCTGAACTTAGTCCAGAATGCAGCTGGCCTGTAATGAGTTACGTTTAGAAATTCAGTTCTCTTGTTAATCACTTTTCTATTCATGTATCAAGGAAATAACCTTTAAAGGAGGCAGGTGAATACCAAGGAGTCTGGTTTAGTATTTTCATACCACCAAGGTATCCTTCTAGGATGTCTGGTTTGTTATCCATAAAAGTCTGGTTTGAAGATACAACTGGACTTGAACAATGAACATTTCTGACGAACATAAAGGAAGGAGGAGGTTGTTCCTACCCCTCATTTCCAAGTTCCATCCAATCATATTTTCTCCCATCTATGATGTTACTCTTCCCATTTTCTGTACTCCCTGAAACTATAAAATATTCATTCTGAGTCTTAGTTATGCTGGGGAAGCCAAGATCCTGTTTATTGGTAAATTCACATTTTACTAATAAGTTGATTGTGCTCAGAACTTTGTGCCTCAGTCTACCTTATTTTTACCTGCTACAGAATGACAAACATGAAGGGATTAGGGGGATGGTAGGCGAGTCCCTAGAGTAACCTTTTAGAGGGTCCTCTCAAAGTACTCAGGTAACATTGTCACCAAGAGGATTTCTCCAGAGAGGGCTGCACCAGATACCTGACATCTCGCCCCCTGCCCACTCAACCCAATCCCAGACTTTCTGAGCCAGGTAAGCCCCCATACTATTGGGGAAGTTGCAGCTGTGCTTGTCTTCCTGTCTGTGTTTAAGTGTGACTAACTGTTAATAAGTGGTAATAGTAAACCCAGCAACCTGAATTAGGGATTAAGATGCTTGAAAAAAAATTTTTTTTCTCTTAAAGGGTTTCTAGTTCACCGGTGGGAGGCCAATATCCCTTCAGGGAAGTACTGTAACATGGGGAGACCTATTAGAGAGTTGCCCACTTCCAGGAAGTTGAAGGGGTAATAAAGAAACAGGGATACTTCCTATTTGAAGAAGGGATTGAGGAAGTAAATGTCACAAGTAACCATTATCAGTGAGTGGCACAGTTGACAGTCACAAACAAACAAAGCTAGCAAATGACTGACAAACTGGCAGAGGAAACTTCTCAGCTGGAAAAGGAAAAGGGGAAACCAACATTATTAGTCTAAAAGATATGTAACTCCCAGAATTTTACCTGAAAAGGAGACGTTCATTGTTGTGTACTGGTTTTTTGTTACCAAGTGCTTTTGTGTCTACCTTGTTGTAAAGTCAAACTAGCCTTGTCCGGGGGCCTTATCAGACCATGGAGAAAGAATGAAAAAACTTATTTTTTTTTAAAAGAAAGAATGCCTCTCACTCTCTTCCTGACTCCAGTCAAGACAGAAAGTCAGACAAGAGAAACACAGATAAGACAGACACCAGGAACTGGAAATTTCTAGTACCAAGGATATGTACGCCCCTCAAAATGCCTTGCTTGTTTACTCCTTCATTTCATTCTCCTATCTTTCCTTATCTGACTCTGAACTTACTAAAACCAAAATTGGAATTTAATTTTACATATCGATTCAACATATTTTGTATATGTCAAAAGTTTAACATCAAGAACACAAGACAAAAAGAGAACTGCTAGCAAAATCATAAATTATAGTTTTCTTTATACGCTTATTATCATATTGTCTAAAAAGCTAAAAGTTATTTAAGAAAATGAAAGTGTATGGAAAACAATTATACTTTTTGGAGAGAAACAATTGGGGTTAAATAACTTGCCCAGGGTCACAAAGCTGGTAAGTGTATGAGGCTAGATTTGAACTCAGTCTCTCTCGACTCCAGGGCTAGTCCTCTTATCTATTGCACCACCTAGCTAGCTCCTTGTCTGACATTTAACAGAAGTCAATAAATAATCTTTTAAAGAAAAGGAAACATTTTTGTGAAATTCTTAGAATGTGCTTTTTTTAAAAAAATGACATTATAGTATTTATTTTTCAACTGATTCAGGAGGGAACTTGTACTAACCTCATCTATACTGGTTTACTCCATTTTGGTTTTTTATTGTTTGTAATTCAATTCAACAAGAATTTATTACGGCCCAACTACGTTCAAGTGACTGTTTCATGTACTGGGAATGCAAAGATGAATGAAAATTGTCTGTGCATTAAAAAAACCTGCTGTCAACTAGAAAAGATTTCACTTTCTAAAGTGTAATGTTCAGAAATATGGCTCTGGGTGATGAAGATAAGGGATTAAAAGGGGGCATAGAGTGGTTATGGTTGGTAAGATGCATCCTAACATCCTAATTTCTTTCCACAAACTACAGAAAGTGACTATTTTCCCCAGTTTACCCTATTACATATGCTGTGGTGGAATGGATAACTTTTCCTGACTCAGGTTTGGATTTCAAGGTTGCCATTAGTTCCCAAATAGCCATGAGGACTCCCAGGTTGCCTTCCTCAAATTTCAGAAGATTATCTAACACAAATTAATAAAGGCCAAATAATTTTATCAAAAAGCGCTGTTTTACATGCACATAGGACCTAAAAACTGGCAAAGGGAGTAAAGCTAGTAGAACACATGGGTACACAAAAGCCCTTTAAAGGGGCAAGACAAATGTCAGACATTGGTGCTGTTACTGAGTTTATCAGACTGAAATACCTTAGAGAGCTGAAAAAAAATCTGACCTTTGAACCTACCTACGCCAAAGCAAAAGAAAGGAAGCATAGAAACTCCAAAGCTAGTCAGTCCATTAGCATTTATTAAACAGCTATTATGTTCTGGGTGCTGTGCTAACTAAGCACTAGTTAGGGATGTGAGGAGTTACAAAACGGGGACGATGACTAAAATAAAAGCCCTAAGAAGTGAGATGGGTAAGGTATCACTGCTACTTATATTTTGGGAGCAATGGCATAGAGAGAATGACATCGCTAGGCCTGAGCTCTACTCAGTTCATATCTGCCAACGTAAAATGCTTTAAAATTACGAGTAAATAATTTGCCATTTATTTTAATATAGAGAATACATATGTACTTAAAGGACCACAAGTTGCTGACCAGTGAACTAAAATGGGGTGAAGATTAGCAAATATTTTCTCACTCAGACAAGGTTTAGCACATTTTGGTCCCCGTCGAAAAAAAGGACAAAAACCAACCAACCAATAGGCACTTAAATGTTTACTGACTGAATGACAAAATGGAGGGTTCCACTGAGAATCATTTAAACTGGTGTGCAAATAGTCACTTTCTCTTGTTTAGTGTAGATATTGGAATTGGCATAAAATGTAGCTGTCTTGTGGAAAGAAATTAGGATGTTAAGATCCATCTTACCAACCATAACCACTCCATGCCCCCTTTTAATCCCTTATCTTATTGTCCAACACTCAAAGAAAATTTGGGAGTAGCTCCCTGCCCAAGGATAAAAACTGGGGACAGGAAAGAGCAACTCATGCAGTAGGTCTTTGAAAATGGCATCAACTTGCTCTCTCCTCTCTAAATTTTTGTGATGCTGTTGATTCTCACTTCTCTCTGGTTCTTCATCCATACCAAACCCACTGACCAGGGTTTCCCCCAATGCTTTATCCTGGGCCCGCTTCACATCGTACTATATTATCTCACTTGATGATCTCATCAACTCTCATGTATTTAAACATCACTTCTATGCAAATGATTCCCAAATCCATATATCCAGCTATAGTTTCCCTCATGAGTCTCAGTCCCATACCACCAACTGCATTTTAGACAGGTCTAAGTAGATATCTTTAAGCATCTCAAACTCAACATGTACAGAACAGAATTCATGTTTCCCAGATATAAGTCAACACCCAAATGAAATCTGAGAGTAAAAGTCCAATACATACAAAATTATTTATAGCAACCAAAAAAACTGGAAATTAAGATGACCAACAAGGGCGAATGGCAGAATAAGTTGTAGGATATGAATGTGCTGGAGTACTATTGTGTAATAAGAAATAAGGAAATAGATGATTTCAGAAAGACATGGAAAAGATTTATATAACCTGATTAAGAAACAGAACCAGAAAAACTATACTATAATATTAATGTCTTTAAAATGAACAACTCTGAGGAATTTTTTTAAACTAATAAACAACGAAATGAGAAGAATCAGGACAACAATTTATACAATGATAACCACACTGGAAAAACTAGCAACTCTGAAAGCTTGTGAGAACTATGATCAGTACAATAAGCCTTGAGGACTCCAGAGGACTTAAAATGAAACATGCTATTCACTACAAAGAAAGTATTGATCCATGGTGCAGAATGAGATACATATACAGTTGTTGAGGGAATCTGTTTTCTTAACTATGCATATTTGTTATGAGAAATTTTCTGTTTGTTTTCCTTCAATGAAGGGAGTGGGAGAGAACTTTTTTTAATTAATCTTTTTCTTTAAATAGGAAGGGTGCTACAAATGTGAAATGTTGCTCCCATTTTCAGGTGATGTTACTCATTGTATTATTAGTTTTACATAACTGTTTTCTTTAGTTACAAGAGATCTCTCACCAAGTTGAGTAATCTCTAAATGTATATAATATAAAAATAAAATACATCAATAAAATTGAAAGTGACAAAAAAGAGAAAAGAAAAAAGAAAATGGCATCAACTATGAAAAAAAGAGAATGGAAAAAAAAGACAATCCAATACACACAGAATACAGCAACAATAGCAGCTAGTGCCACACTCTCAGATAAGGAGGAGCAACATGTAGGACAGGTTAATTGTGAACAATCACTGATCTAACAAGGTAAAGAAGAGCTTTAGGGAAGAGCTTTCTGCACACATGCGGAGCAAAAAACCCTGAAGAAAACAAAGTGGAGTTCAAAGCCTTCTGGGGAAGGGAATAAACATTTATACAGTGCTGACTATGTGCTAGGCACTATGCTAGGGACTATACAAATGTTATCCCACTGAATGCTCACAACAACCCTCTGAGGTAGGTCCTGTTATCACTCTCATTTTACAGCTGAAGAAACTGAGGCAGACAGAGGTTAAGTGATTTGCCCAAAGTCACAAAGCCATGTGTCTCAGGCCAAATTAGAACTGAGGTTTTCCTAAATCCAGGTCCAGCACTCTATCTACTACACCATCTAGTTGCCAGGTTATGTTCTAGCATATTTGTTGACTGACTTCTGAAGACCAAACTATTCACTGGGTAATGATTCAAATTAATAAATAACTGGTACAACTAAAGCATAATCAAAACAAGTGGAATGTTGAAACAAGTATTAGGTGAGATGGTGACATAATAGGGTGAAAAATACTGGAAGAGGAATCTGAAGATGAGGGATGGAGTTGTAAGCACTGCCATTTACAAGTTCTGAAGTTGCACAAATCACTCTAGGTTTCACTTTCCTCATCTACACACACTCTAAAATCTCAGGATTCTACTTGTTGGCAAATTTCTCATAATCCAGTATTTCATGTATCTTGTAATTTCCTCACTGTAGGTATTCCCTCCACTGCTATGCACTGCATCCCTCAGTAACACAACAAATTGTGTTAGCAAGTTACTTTGGCCAAAATATTAGTCATCTTGTAGACAACTTGGTTGAAGAGTCGCAACAAACATAGCTAAGTTACTACAGACACACAATCTGTCACTTGGCCCAAACTCAGAGCACAGTAGAATTAGTCAGATCCTGAGTTCAATACTCAAAGCCTTCAAGAAACTAAGGGTCTCCTCAACACAACAGAATCAAGTGTTAGAAAACAAACAAAACAATAGGTCAGAAACACTAAGTTTTAAGAACCATCCATTCATCTGACAGCTGTAACCAGCAGCTGTAATTAAAATGTACACATAGATTTGTGCAAACAATATCATCCTGGAGTAAACACATCTAACACTACAGAAGAAACTTCACAATGCCCAAATCAAGGGAAAAAGTCCTTTTACACTCCTATTGGGGACCTTTTTTGTTCCCAAATGTAAGATTCCTGAGATGAAGTTCGGAATGTTAAAAAACTAGCTGTAGTTATAGGTTCGCTCTGTCTGGGTCTTCTTAATTTACTTATCATTGTTAGGCCTCAGTGTACTCATGTGAAAAATGATGAGGTTGAAACACAAGACCTCTGAGGTCTCATTCGGATGAAGTTCAATGATTCTAATTCTCATCTGGAAAACTCTATCATGCTATTGAAGATGCAAAGGAGGTGCTTTTTTTTTTGGTATGAGTACCACAGAAGGAAAAACACCACTACCCTTTATATTAAGATAAAAAACAAGTTTAGAAAACAGCATAATTTGATCTGTCTTTACCCTAAAAAATCATCCTTTCCTACTTGACCAAGGGAACCTGAGGTTCTATATCCACACTCCATAGCTGATTTCCCTTAGTGAAGTTTTCATTTATTTCAAAATCATCAGTTTCCCTTCAAAATTTAGATCAGTAATAAAATCCAATCTAACAGAAATTAAAAGATTTTGCTATGTCCAGTAAAAATGCCTTAAGAGTCTTGGTGGTTTTTTGTTTTGTTTGGGGGAGGGGGGGGTAGAGAACCAATTGGGATTAAGTGACTTGCCCAGGTTAACACAACTGTTAAGTGTCTGAGGCCAGATTGGAATTCCTGGACCAGTGCTCTACCCACTTCAGCACCTAGCTGCCCCAACAGACTACAAGAAAAACTAATGTACCTAATATACATGGTGGCTATGGATAGCCACCAACATACTCAAAATATAAAACAATAGTACAGTTTTTCCAGTCTAGCTATACCAAACTTGTTCCAAAATTCTGAAATTCTACCATATCTTATATAAAATGACATGTGTATTGCAGATAATTGAGAAGAGGAAGTATAAGGGATTCAGAGATAAGTAAAATCAGGCTCACTTCTCCCAAAGTAATACTATTCATATAACATATATGGTAAAGCCTTCTATTTTAAAGCAGAAAGGTTTATAAAACATGCAACAAAATATGTTCCAGACTACTTGACTGAATATTAATAATTTAAAAGTCACTTCTATTAATCCAAATTCCTTTGAAAAGGTTGATGGATGAGATTATCACCAAAAGGAAATACTCATATTGAAGATCACAAATCCAAAGAAATAATTAAAAGATTTACAAAATCCTTTCTACCTAAATTCCCTATGATGTAGATAAAATAAGTGTAATTGCCTCTTTTTAAAATATCAGAGAGGGCAATTCACTGATTTATCCTTAGTAACTTTTATGATAAACATAGAACTCTTTAAACATTTGTTCTAAAAAATCACTCTCCACTAATCACAGATACATACCTTACAAATCAGGACTTTCAGTGTAGGGTGTCTATAAATTGAATCTTTTTGGAAATGGTTCACTTGCTGTCCACAAGCTGTGCAGCTCACAATTCCATGCAGCCCTTCTTCTAGAACAAAAACATTCCCATCACTCACAAATAAGATGTTTGAATACATAGAATTCACTGTTTTATGACCATTCTAAACTTTGAAATTTTAGTGCCATGTTATAAAACATATTTTCTTAGAAGTAGGGTGGCAACAACAAAACAAATATACGCTTTCACTTTTTATAATACTCTAAAATTGCTGAAACCTGGGATAAAACCTATGCCAAACCTATTCATAAGTTAACAAGATAGCAACAAATACTTTTTTTCCTCCCTCCCCAGCCCTATTAAAATTGAAATTTATGTATTAGTTATCTTTGTGTTCCTACAGAAATACTGGAGATATCAAGTTATATTCCCTCCTCCCCCAAACATACAAGTATTTATTCAAGTTTCTCAATGTTAGTCTTATAATGCTATGGATTCAGGGTTGGCAAGGCTAGAAACAAATGAGCAGAGGCTAAACTCTGTTGCTGATAGGACTCCTGAACAGTGAAATGGTTTTGTAGAACAAATAAAAGTCTGCTCATCCCATTTTAGCTAGCAATTCCTTCAATGAGGTGCTATCTCAAAATCATCATAATAAAGGACTTCTGTCTTCCTAGTAACAAACTGGGGATGACATCTGCCCAACAACAGAAGAATGACTGAACAGCATTATTAACATGGCAAAATATTGCATGGCAATTAAACAGTGACAATGAAGCACACAAGGAAACACAGGAAGATTCAATGAGATGATTCAGAATGAACCAGGCAAAAACAGAAATGTATACATATCTAAATGTATAGAGACGGAAATTTATTTTTTTAAATTAAGAGGAAAAGATAGGGGTTTCATTGGTATTCGAAACTCCCGAGGTGAGAAAAACTCCTTGCGCCAATGTAGGACTGCACTTTTCTCACCTGTTATAGTCTTAGTTACCTAGAGCACTGAGAAGTGAAGTGACTTGTCCAGGGATATACATCTAGAAAGACATGGAACCTGAGGACAGGTCTTCCAGGCTTCAAAGCCAGCTCTCTATCCACTACATCAATTGGTGTAGAAAAAACAAAGTAAGGGAGAAAGAGAAAAGTAGGGAAATGGGGAAGGGAGCAAAGAAAAGGCCAAAGCTGACAGAGCTTTGGCAAGTAAAGGTCACAAAATAAAAGCATTTTCTTTGCCTTTTAGGTATCTGTTCAGTTATATCTGTCAAAGATTTTCAGTAAGATTCTGTTTTTTCTATGTTTACTTTCTAATGTTAACAGTAATTATAAAAACGAATTCAAAAATTGTTTCAAATGATTTTAAGAAAACTCGAGGGGTTCCTGATCATCGTACTTTTATGCTCCTTTAGATTTTGCTACAAATATTCTCTTGCTACAAAACCACATGGAGCCCCCAAAATTACCTAATAAATTGTATCTTTAACTGAAATCAATGGTTTCCTTGAGTCAAACAATTTTGTCAACATTGCTGACTATTACTCTATTCCAAAGAAGGAGCTGCTTAATGTGTACTAGTACTACTATTTCATAAAGGCCAGGAAAACAGGAAATAAACTATATTCAGGAATACCTCAAGGGAACTGGCTCAAAGCAGCAACAAATATAAATAAAAGGAATCACCTATCACTACATCTTTGTCCATAAAAATGCAAGATCCTCTGTTTAATGCACAGTCATGATCAATCAGAGCAAACTGTTTGGACTTGCAAGCTCTGAGGAGGAGCATAAACTATTCTAGGAATAATTAGTGGCGCTTTGGTATACCCAGTATATTTACTTAATGTTATGGTCAAAATATCACCCAATTTAATTGTCTTTTGTGATTATCAACTTTCACGAAAGCTTCAAGATCCAGTTTGCAAACTATTTCCCTGTATTTATTAGGTTAACTCAAGTTAAATAGTAGATTCTTTTTCAGAAAAAAAAAAAAAAGATTGCTACCATTCATGTAACAATCATTGCTTTAAAAAAGTACGAGTTTCACTTGACATACAAAAACTAGTTAACTTGTCTCAGTAAAAGAGTTTCCAAACAAATTAGAAACAAAAAATATAGTTTCAATGTTAAGAAAGTTTAATGAAAAGTAAGGTGATTCAATTCAAAAGTTCCCTACAAAATTTAGTTTTTAATTGCCTGCCCATCAGATGTTATCATTCAAGAATTTCATGTGAAGAAGACCATTTGTCCAGATGTTTTAATGACCCTGAAGGGCATACTGAATATCAGTCCCATAAAAATGGAAACATCACAATTTATACAAGATACAGGAGACTGTATGTTTTTTGAAAGCTTTAAAAATTATTTCTGGAAATTGAATGTCAGGTGGACATTGAGTAAAAGCAACAATAAGATAAGTGGAAGGATGGCAAAAGGAAGTAGTGATCCATAAGAAATGAACTATTTGTATGGCTGTACCAGGTCTCAATGCACTATAAGACTTTCTCAATAAAATTCATATTAATGTTATTAATTTTAGTATACTATAACTGTGATTTTTTCTTCAGCAAAGATATTTCTTTCTTAATTCTTCAAGCTCAGATCAAAGACAGCTCACAGTGAACACAAACTGTGGCATGATATTCACTGCTTTGTCACTTGTGAGACCAGAGAAGGGAAATGGGAAAGTACTCAGCATCCTTCACACATTTTGCTACCGTATGAGTTCATAGGGTTCCATAAAGCAATCAACTCTACACCACAGTTGCTTTCCCTCTCAAGGAGAGTACCATCTTATTTTTTTTTAATTAGGACCTGTGATTTTGCTGGTATAGGAAGCTCCATTCATCTGCCAATGTACATGGACACCTTCTCTGCAACTTATTTTCATAGAGAATTGTCTGAGATACCAAGACGTTAAATGACTGGCCCCAAGTCACAAAGCCAATATTTGTCAGGGGCAAGACTTGAACACAAGTCTTCCCAATTCTGAGGCCAACACTCAACTACATCTGGGCTGTCTTGTCTATCATTTTGTGATTGATAATACAAATATCAGAAATTCTTATTTATATAAACAAATTAAATTGTATCAATAATATTTATTTATATAAACAAATTAAATTGTATCAATAATATTTAAACAAGTACTCAAACATAGGTATTAGAGACATAGGTCTGATCCCAAAAGGTACCATCTACAATAAGTAAATAGGAATTAATGAAGAGTTATCTCCTATAGAGGATTTCGTGTATAACAGATTCACTGGGACCACATGAGTAAAACAGAATTAGTCATGTGTTAGCCGGCAAAATGTCAAATAGCTTAAAAAGGCATTATAATGACTATCATTAAAATAAGATACTACCTGTATTAAGTTTAAGACCTTTAATTTTTCAATAAAAGTAAAACAAACTAGATTATTGAGGAAGAAACCAGATATATAAGAGATACTAAGAAAAGACTAAAATGTATTCTGTGTAACTAAAATTAATATGAGCAAGTCTAGTGGGCAACAATATCCAAAAAGAAACACCAAATCCTCAAATCATGAGTCAAATCATGGATAGGCATAATGATCAGACTGCTATGTGAACGTAATAATGAAGTGATCATGGAACCAGTAACCAGGAAGACAGATAATCATTTCTCAAAATGATGTTTAAAAACACTACCCCAACAATCAACCACAGTCTATAGACAAGGATGCATTTGCTAAATTTAACCTGTGACCATGAAATATAGTAAAGCACATTGACCCACACAATGTTTGAACCATCCTTAACATGCTGATCCAAATAGCAATCAAATTAAATTATTTTCAAAAGTCAAATATTATTATAAACTTTTCTAACGAATATTCGATTTTTGTTTGCATACTACCAAACGACGATATGTGCAACGAACTTGTCAGTGACCCCCTGGAAAAATCTTCTCTACTCTGTAAAACAAGGCATGGAAAATCAAGGCCTTATTGCTGATATACATAAAAGCAAGGAGACCTTTTTTCATACACCTAATAGTTTCTGTGGCAACAACCAAACCTATTTTAACATACAACAAAATGTTTTCTGGGGACCAGCATGGCTAGCTAAGTTCAAGTGGTTCATCACCATGTTGGCCATAAGATGACGAATCTCTTGGCCACAGCAAGTCAGAGACCCTGACCTGCATCACTGAAAGAAGATGAATTTAAAAATCCTTGAGCATTAAAGTAAATATTAGTAAGTGTTTGCAGAAGCCACAAGTTGAATTCCATGTGAATTTTGTTACCTTTCTTGAGTTTGAAAACATTAAAAACCAACATGAGATGTCTAAGCACCACAGTAACTACAAATGTATACAGCATTGGTTATGCAGAGCTATGAATCTATCAATAAAAATAGGGCTGGAAAGGATAGCTTGAGCCTACCACCAGGAGCATAAGAAAGTGACACCATCATCACCAACCATTTTATTTTACCCCCTGCCTGTAACAATCCCTACTTAAAACTTCTTTCTAGCAGTGTTTGTCCCAGATCTCTTCCAACTATTGCTTCTCTACTCATCTTTGCCAACTATTCAGTCTCAGAGTTGGGAAACCAAAAGCAAAGACTACATTAGTATTCTGGGAAAAGAGTGCTCAGAGACCTACAAGTCCTAGTCCATGCTGGCAACCTGCCAGTTCTCTTACACTTTAGGGAACTGTGTTTATGACTGGTCAGTTGCTGCTACTGGCACTTCCCCTTCACTGGCACCAAATGGGGGCTAATATATCATCCTGTGTTGGATTCCCTACAAATGCCATCAAAATTAGAACAAGGGTATAGCAGCCCTCTGTGAACATGAACAATGAAAACCGTTTCCTTGCCATTCTTCAACAGAAGCTATTACTTAGACAACTAGTACTGTACCCTTTTGATAAATACATTTTGCTAGTTTCCCATTGAGGCAGGTGCTTTCAATAGCTTAAATCCAAATAAATATGATTTCACTAATAAAGTATTTTCTTTCAATAACTCATATCTACATAACATAAGATGTACTATATAGTAAAGTGATACTTAAAGAAAAAATCTGATAAAGCTAAATATTGTCTTTAAGATGGTCAAAACTTAGAGACAGTATAACTTCATGGGGGGGTTAGAGATGACACTTGCTAAAGGAGGTTTCCCCCGCCCCTCATGAAGTTATGTAAATACCCCACACCCTACACAACTCAGACTCCACAGTCATAAGTTTCATAATGAACCCAGCCTCTGCCAAGCTATTATTCTTTAAAGGTTAAATCACAGTTATGGAATGGATTGAGTAGTTGGTGAGAGAGTGGTGAGAGGTGCTAGGGTTTGGGGAATTGTTTGGTTGCACATTTTCATGGACATACTCATCTACCTGTCAATCTACAGGTAAAGGAAAAGGCTATCTTCTAATGTAAATGCTTTCTAATTAGCTGTCTTTTTTTTTTTTTAATGGTACAAGGCAGGTAGGTACAGGAGAGCTATCATTTTAGGTAAGAGAAGCCCCTGCTAGGCAATTCATAATTTCATTCTTGCTCTTTAATTATTAAGAGGATATTTCCTGAAATTATTAAGATAGAGAAACCTTCCCTGTCTGCCTAGTTCTTCTATTATCAGGACTGAGGCAACACTGGTAAATATCTTCAATCAGAATACTTCATTGATGACATGAGGAAAAAGCCCAGAATGAAGACCCCAGAACTACATAAAACTTGGGGCTTCCCTATGAACCATTAAAAACCATTCTGGTTTATGGTAAACCCATGAACCAATATGTATAAAGACATATTTATATAGGTATCTCCTTATTTAAAGGAACATGAAGACTATCAACAGGCCTGAAACCCCTTCCCAGGGCTGACCACTGTTAAAATAATCCAAGATGAAAGAAGGTAATACAAAAAGGCAAGAGGTAACCCATTAGCCATTAAAGGCAAGGAATTCTGACACAAGATGAACCATTCTATTCTGTGCTTCCAAGTGCAGAGAGAAATAGAGATTATTCTCAAGCGATGTTTTTAATAAACACAGCTGAAAATGGGAGGTATTTTTAAGGAAGCACAGAGATTTCCCGATGTGGTCATAAATAGCCATTTTAACTTATGTTTTTATTTTTTTTGTAGTTGTATTTACCTCCGCGTTTTTTGAGATTTTCAGTTTTCATTTTACTTCTGCTTCTAAATTCAGGCCCTTTAAAATCATCTTTGTCTTCATTCAGCACTGGCTCTGGCTGTACAACCACTGTACCTAGAATGATTTCATTTAGAAATTGAAAACCATTACACATCTTAAATGTGCACGTGAAGTGCAAGACTTCAGTTCAGATCAAGCTAACATTGCCGTTAACACAACTTTGTTCTTTCAAGTTTTTAACACTCTTTTATGAGGAACTTAGAAACAAGTGGAATAGGGCAATGGAAAAAGGGCCAAGTGTTAACAACCAGGTTACCTGTTAGAATACAGTTCACAAAGACTGAATAAAATGATTAATTATGACTTGAACATAAAATAACGTGTGAATTGAGTCCAATCCTTAATACTCTACTGTTCATATCACACAAAATAATCACAAAAAATGGACTTTACAGGAGTTATATTAAAGAGGCCAAATAAATGATCCAACCTGGAAACCAAATTCCTCTTTTGCACTTATAGGTGATCAACTCAGAAAAGATTTATATTCCACAGGCACTGAAGTAGTGTATACTGCTATCAGATGCTTACACTGTTCTGTAAATCAGCATATCCCAACAAGGGTGGCCCAAGTTTCTGACATACTTCAAAGGTTTCAATGTGCCATAAACAGAGGGGTGAAATCTGAGCAAGGTTTAAGAGATTGAAGCCCAAGTAAGCTAAAGGTAAACATTATAGGGTTAAATTGTGTCCCTGACAAAATTTTAGAAAGGGACTCCTTTGCAATATAAGGTCACCTTAGGAAGCAGGGGCTCCTAGAACAGCACATAAGTCTAATAAAAAAGGAAATTTGCAGGGACTGTTGTCTTTTTGATATTTTCTTGTGCTTTTCAAGGGAAACAGCTAATAATTGGCAGTACATGATAGAAGTTAGCTTTTTTTTTTTTTAAAGAGTTTGAGAGTTACCAGGGAAATAAAGAATATAGTAAACTGAAATGTCCCCCAATTAACACATTAGGAATAAGAATATTGGCAGGGGTTAAACTTCATAAAATGACATTTAATTACAGGACGTCAGTTTTACTTTCTTCAAAACACACCTGTACTTTAGAGGAACTATGAATATATCTCTGCATCAGTAACAAAGATTAAGAGAATCCTTTCCTAAGTTTTGCTTTAGAATTGAAACACATTCAAATAGGGGAAAGTAGGAATCTGAGGTTGAAGGGAGCAGTGGCAGTTGATTTTATTAGTAATGCCACATCTATCATGGTGTTCAAAATCTGCAGTTTCCAAACTCCTAGTTCTTATCATAAACTGACCCACTAGGGTCTTCCTAGAAGCAACCACAGAGAAAATATAGCTCAACAACAATATAATCTCCAGGGGTCCATTTCCCCTGGGGACCCAATCTCACCCTTCAATCAACTACCCATACACTTAATTCATCAAAACCATTACAGAGAATTATCTTCAGCTATTTAGAAAAATCCATTCTTCTATCTCCTTAAATCCTCTCAGCCATTATTTTTCCCTATTCCATTCTTGGTCCCTTGACATCTTCCTTAATATTTCTAGTCAAATAAGGTCATTTCCAATACCTAGCTCTAAGAGCAATCTCCCACCCTTCACCAACATGTTTACAAGTATTACAACTTAAAGCATATCAAAAAGAATTCAGAGATCTAGGAGGTATGTAAACAGAAGGAAATGGGTTGGGAAAAACTGCTATAGAAGAACTTGAGTATGGATGTCTGAAGAGAACGGAATTAAATATTTAACAATGGGACAATAATAAAATTTTAGTTTTTTTTTAAAATCCATCTCAAGATTTTAGCCTTTCCTCTGTTTTTCTTTCATCATTCAAACAATGGTCCTTGACTGATACACTTATGTTTCTCTACTTTTTATTCACTCAAACATAAGGGGGAAATCAAAATATCTGAAAAGCTTCCACAAGTTTTTATTATGTTCATCATTTCATGTACATCAGCAATGTACAAGGCAAGAACAACTCAGTTGGTTCTGCTCTAATAATTATATTTATTTCATTTGTGAACAACAGTTCAAATTGGAAACTAAAATGTTTTTAAAAGATAATAATCTGAAATCTAACTCTCAAAAACCGTTGACCACTAAAAACTTTTAGAAATAATAAATCTGATGATAATACAGGCAACAATAATCTTCTAATAATAAAAATTCATTGGATTTTAAGTAACAAAGATAAAAACAAGTAATTTCAAATATATTTAATTCTCTTCATATCCATACCAAAGCAAAGAGCTGACCAAATTTTAAAACTGTTAGTAAAATATTTAGTAAACCAAAATCTTCAGTAAAATAATAGTAACCTTTGTAACATACTTTTGGTACTCAAACAAGATTTACAAACAATAAATCCTTACTAAAGGAAGAAGGGAGAGAGAAATAAAGTTCATTTGGTGGAAAGCCAGGCAAATAATAAGGGGAGTTGAGCACTATAACAAGAAAATAAAGTTGAATCTGCTAGGAAGTACACGGAGAATTAAATGATTGTAAATATAAAGTTCTTTAAAGCTATCTGAGCATAATAGCACTGGACAAATCTGGAACAATAAGAACTATAACACAATTATTAAAATGCTACATCTGGTAATATGATACAATCTAGTAGTAAAATGGCTCTAACAGGTCATTTCATAGAAACAATTTCATGTATTTTGATTATGGAGACACTGAAGATATTATATTTTTTGAAGAAAAGAAATTATTTTACATCTATACACACACAAATAATATGTTACCTTTAGGCAAGCTTTGCATAGCTATATCAGTTTCTGTGGTGTCAATGGGAACATCGGTACTTATAGTCTCATCAAAACCTTGTTCACTATCTGATCCTACATATTTTGTTACAACTGTAGGCTTCCTGTAAGAAAAATAAGGAAATTTGATAAAGCCAAGTAAAATAGAACAGACTGTTAAAAGTGAAAATATTTTGAACACCTCTAAACATAGTTTTAGCTACAGATATCGTTGGGCTTTAGAAGACAGAGGAGTCCACATAGGCTCCAATACTAAAAATAAAATAAACTTTAAAATAGGCTTGAAGAGAAGCTTTTGGTGGTCAAACACATCCTAAGGGCCAGTTAAGATTCAGTCCTGATCTGGATACTGATTTTCATTGTGTATGTTTTGTAGTACTTAGATAACCTTGTTACCCATCTCTCCTTTGACAAAGGAAACATTTTACCATTCATGGAAATCCTAGAGTTGGTACACTCACAAAACTTGGGGCTTGATTCCCATCACTCACCTGTCCTGAGAATATTAAAATCAATAGCAGAGCTGAGCAATACATCACATGTACCACACTGCAACATTTTATACATTAATGTCTGAAAAGCACTACTGTTTTAAAATTATTTTGGGATTATATGAGTTAATAACTACCAACTTCATAAAGTTCATAATTCTAAAAACTTGTAAAGATAATTTACTTAGAATGACATTAGTCAAAATTTTCATCGTTAATTTTTGCTGGTTTTCAAAAATGTTTCAAAATGAAAAAGAACTTAAAATGATTTCTTTTCCATCAACTAACCTTTTTGAACGGGATGGTCCTACAGATTTGGCTTTCTCTGAAGAGGTATGTGCCTAAACAACAAACATAATTTGTGAAAAAATATCCTTCAATAAATGTTATCCCTTTACTGTAGTAATGTCGCTTTAAATAAACAATGAGCCCCAAAAAATTAATTTGTTATTTATTTGGGGGGGGGAGGGAGAAAGAAGACAGTCATGAGCATTGTTGCTGTGGGAATAAAAGGTAAACCAGAGCAGGAGAGGGTTGTAATCATTAAGCTGTATTCCAAAATTCACTGCCAGCAATGCCTCCCAGGTGATAAACCACTTAGAAACTGCTCTAAGATAGGAAACCAGGAACTATGAATACTTTACCTCATTAGTGCCTTGTATCTGAATATTTTAAAAATGAACAGACAGTTCCAGTTTACCCTAAAACTTTCAAACAAAATATTAAGGGAAAAATGACATTATAGTTATCAATCAGTTCCATAAGAGGAAGATAATAGAAGGGTCAATTGGTCAAACAGTATTACAGCAGCCAATGCAGATAAGTTCCGTGGCCCCTCATACCAGGGCCCTGAGAACAATGAGATGTTAAGCAATGGCCTACAATGGAAAGAAAACCAAATTTTTGAGCCAAAAGCCCTAAACTTCTATTTGATTTCTGCATTCACTATGTGCTTGTGTTTATGATTCCTCTAGCTTTTAGCAAGCTAACACTTGTTACCCAATAATCACAAAAAATTTAACTTAGTCTTACTGTGTATATATATCTGGCAATTATTTGTCTGTACATACACTGTTTAAACCAAGAAAACAGAAGCTCCTGGAGTCAGGACTATCAAGGAACATAGAGCTTGGAGTATAAAAGACATGGACTTAGTATAATGCTACAGGGGGAATATGGACCATTAATGAAAAAGAATTGCCAAGCATTCTTGGTGAAAAGACCAGAACTGCAGAGAAACTCAGAAGTTCAAACATAGAAGTTAAGACAAACGTAAAAAGTTAAACAAAAACAAGCATAAGGGATCATAAGAGATCAAACAAGAATAAACTACTTACATTCAATTATGGGGGAAAAAAATGTGTTCCTTCTGAACCCTAGCATCCTCAGGGGTTAAAGCAGTCTAATTAGAAAAGACAAGGGTGTGCTTAATCTATGTCTTAATGATCTTAAGAGAAGAATGGAAAGAGAAGGGAAAAGGAATATGGTGGGGAAGAGGTAGAGGGAGAAAAGATCAGGGAAAATTATCTCACATAACCATGGCATAAAAGCAGAAATCCTTACAAACAAGGATGGGGGAGCAGCTGCCACTTGACGCTCATTCTCACCTGGACTAGTCAGAGAAAAAAATATACACACATACAGAGTTGGGTATAGAACTACATTTCAGTAAACAAGGAAATAAGAGGGAAAGTAGAAAAGGGAAAATTAGAGAATAAAACATAGATTAAGAGAGGAATTATTTCCAAGCAAAACAAACTCTTAGGACACACTAAAATTTATACCCCATTTAGAGGTGACAAAGAAAGGGAATCTGAGGAGATGTCAATCAATTGGGGAATGGCTAAAAAGATTATGGCATGCAAATGTGAAATAATATCATTGTGCTGTAAGAAATGAAGAAGGAGATGGCTTCAAGGAGTCCTGGGAAGACTTACCTGAACTGATGCAGAATGAAATGAACAGAACCAAGACAATTTATACAATGACAACAATACAGTAAAGATAAACAATGCTGAATGAACAAGGTACTCTTGATCAGAAAAAGAACCAATGATGAAACAAGCCACCTACGTTCAGATGTGAAGGACTCAGTGTGCAGAATGAGATGTTTTCATTAAGTACTATCAATACTTGAGTCAATACTGAAAGGCATTAACTCAGACTATTTACTAGAAGGTCAAACTTTGGCTACATATTGAGAAGACAGGACTCACTGGAAAAGATCTTGACATTGGGAAAGACTGAAGCCAAAAGGAAAAGGAGACAGCAGAGGATAAAAAGTATATATAGTATCACAGAAATAACAAACACAAGCTTGGACAGACTTAAGGAAATAGTGGAGGATAGAAGGGCCTGATGTACTATGCTCCATGGGGTCATGAAGAGTCAGAAGAGACTAAACAACAATAAATAAATGAATAAATAACAACAAATGCTGCATTTGCTGAGCTTAATTGATTAAAATGAAAGTGTATCTGTTCAGACTATGCAAATCATCCTACCTTATCCAACAATCTGATTCAGATACTTATCAATATTTACTAGAGAAGAGGACTACACACAATCAGAAAGCTTCAAAGAGGGAAAAGGGAGGGCAAGAAAAATGTCCATTTTCTTTTCTTGATGACTTTCTCAATGCTATACTTGCAAAGATCCACGCAAATGACTGGCTCAAGATACACTAAGTATTAGCAAGGAATGTGGAATATGGAAGGGGGGGGTAAAAGAGGTGGAATGCAGGAGATTAATGTAAGTTTTAAAAAAGCAATTTAATGTAAGGAATGTAGAAAACTTTTTCCAGTAGTTTGGCTGTGAAAAGGAGGACATACATAAAATGACAGCTTGAGAGGAAGGCACTTAGAGCTCTAGGCATGAAAAGTTTCACAGCAAATTTTTTGCAAAATAAAATCAAAAGACATTCTACATATTTACTAAGAAACATTGATATAAAGGACATAAGAAAGTCACCATTTTCAAGAGGTCTACAGATTTACACAAATAGAAGAAGCTAGCATAATTATTTGCTAGAGATGGAAAAAAGGACAGCTAATGTCATTTGCTTCCTTTCCTTCCCAAATGGGTACAATGTTAAAAGAAAGGGAAAAATAAAAGTAGAGAAAAAAATAATAAAATATTCTGAATTGCATTAGTAAACAGTGTTATTTATAAGATGTTAAATACTCTATATCTGGAAAGATTTGCATTAATTGCACTCAGTATAAAGTTGTTCCTACTTAATATCTTGGAAGCATATAACTATCTCAAAAATACTTCAAATTATTCTTACCTCCTCCTTGCTGATTTCCATTGGATCCGAACTATTTCCAGACCTACTGCTTTTATCTAGAAAAAAGAACCAATCAAGTACAGTATTTATGTTTCAAAAGCATTATCTCAATAATGTTACAAAAGAATAAATACAATTGCCAATACAAAAATTAATTTCTGCTCTGATTTCTTTAATTAGTGTGGTATTTAGGTGATATTGCTGTGACCACATTAGATTTAAAGTTAATACAACCCCTGTACCAACTAGCAGGCTACTCTCACCCTTTTCCTCCATAAAATTAATTATGGTGTAAGCATTAGATAATTTCATAAAAAGTGATGTCATTTTTATGTAAAGAATCTCCCAGTACAGTGAAACTGTAATGAATGATACTTTACCCTCAAGGTGACTCTGTTCTCATAAAGCTTGTACAAGCAGAGCAGTAGGAGTACAGCAGGGCCTAACCTAACAAGTAAGAAAGGCTTCAAACCTAGGCATTTCAATGGACATTCTTGCCAAGTATGAGTCCTGGCCTAGCTAAATTTGGAAAGGCCTATGGCCACAAGACTACTCTTAAGGGAGGAATTTTTTTTGGCCAAAGGAACTCAGAAACATCATCTACATTAGAGGTGCTGAAGAGTAATGATCTATCTATGATCTATGATATATATATATCATATCATGAGTGGAGGAAGTACTCACAGGAATGAAATGACAGATTCCTAAAGAATACTGAAGCAAATGATTGTTAACTTTCATTAAAACTATGAGAACTTTATTCCACTAAGAAAAAACCATCAGTTCCACAATTTAAGCTCATGAATCTTACCATTTCCTTCAAAAATCCTGTCAATGTAATACACACACACACACACACACACACACACACAATTAATATTCTCATATGACTAAATGACTGTTTAAAAAACTGACCATTAAACTACACAGTCACTAAAAGTACAAAAAAGTAAAATGTATATTACAACTCAATTCCTATTGTAGAAACTGTCACTAAGGGAACTGAAAGTCAAAGTAGTTTTGTCACTACTCTCAGGGCCTAGTCAAGCTCTCTAAGACTAAGGTTGCAGAGATGTCAACTTGTACTGGTCAAGGGTGCTTCCTTATCTGAGAGTTCTCTATACCAGAGAAATAACAGATCCAGTCTCTACCCCTTATGTGTCTCCCAGTATGTGAGGAACCCAAATTATTCAGCTCAAATAGTTTAATTGCTTGGCTGGGGGGCAGGGGGAGAGAGGGGGGTCCCCAAGCAAGCACAAGAAGAAAAAGAGAAGAGTAAGGCCTAGAGTGATTAATGTTCAATTTTGACCAATTTTATCCAAAGTAACTTTTATATCAATTTGAATTTAAAAAGATAGGGTGGGGAGAAAGAAAGAGAACATTTCAAATTATCCGCCCAAAAGTAGCTGGGAGACACAATGTCTCATCTTTACTTGTGATATTATGTTTTCTGATTGGCAAGCTCTTGGTTCAGAATATGGTGAGGTGGGAGAAAAGAGGGTAGAATGGGAGGGGGGGTGGGAGTACAGTTCTGGGGTAGAAGAATGACGACTTCTTATTGTAACATCCTTAGCCTGTACAAATATGGGGCAGCTAGTACCTGCCTGTCTCATTGTCTCTCAAGGGAAAGTAGGGACAATAAATACCATTGACATATCTCGCAAATATAGAAATTCTAGCCCAGAATTCCATGGTTCCATGGAACACAAGTAAGGAAATTTTGCCAAACAGAATCCCAGAATCTTTAAACCTGAAGGAATATAAAAGCTCAAACTGATAAAAAGAATTGCTCCATAGAAAGAATGCTCAGATTTTATTAATGATATCCCTACCTTTCTCACTGGTGCTTTGACTCTTCCTCCATCCCACAAATCTAGTTATCAGGTCCAAGTAATTCCATCTCCACAATGTCTCTTTCATTTGTCTCTAGGACATCATTTTTACTACCAGCCAACTTTTCAGGCCCTCCCTGAGTCTTACCTGACTGTTTGGCAACCCCACAACAGGGCAACAACCCTACTGGTTCCTTTTCCACAAATGTATTTTATCCTTTGGCTCTCATGAGGTCAATTTACTGTTCAAAAACATTCAATGGCCTCCAATAATCTAAAGAATCAAGTCCAAGTTCCATAGCACTAGAATTCAAGGCCTTAAACAGCCTAACTCCAACCTATCTCTGAAGCCTTACAATATTTAAGCCCGGTTAGTCTAGAGTAACTTGCCATTCCCAAACACGTTGTACTGTTCCCACTTCCTCAAGTAACTTCTTCCTATCTCTACCAATTGAAAGACAACCATACTTAAAAGATCAGCTCAAATGTCCCCTATTATATGAAGGGATGTATGCCTAATACACCCAAAGGGGAAGAGAGATCACATAGCACTTTATACTCCTCTTAAGTACTGCTAAGATTCAAGCAGGGCCCTCTCTGGGGACGTGTCTTATCAAGCTTCTGGACTGTTAGCTCCTTAAGGCAGGGACTTGAATCTTCTTTATTTCTATACCATGTTAAAAGCCTGTCAAAGTGTACTGTTCATAGTACATAAGTATTAATTATTTGTTGAATACTAGGGAAGACAAGCTCTTAAGTTATAGCCTACCAAGCAGAGTTATTGTGAAGCTATTTATGAAAAGAAGGGTCAAAGTAGGCAGTGATTAGGTAGACTGTTAGCAAGGTACTTAATTTCTAGCTCTATGTTGGTACATATCTCATTCAATTGGACAGTCTTTTTTGAAAAATACATACAAGTGATTAATAATGAGAAACTGGGTAATATTTTACTGATATTTTAATAACACTTATTTTTGCCGAAAGAAGAATAACTGACTGGAATGGGTTATAAAGCCACTCTCTCAGCTATTGAAACATACAAAAACCTGAGAGAATGGCCCCTGTAAGCCTTTCTCAAGGTACCACCATTAACCCTATAAGAACAAATTTAACCGATTAAGGAGAAAATAATAGCCTCTCTAAAGCTGGACTATAAAAATATGAAAATCATCAAGTGATAAAAAGCATCAAAAGGTCAAATATGGAAAGGAGTTCACTGATCAGCCCAAAAAAGAAACAAACAAAATATGCAAATTCTGATCCTGGAGGTTCTGGGTGCTCATGATGCTGTAAGAAAGAACTTATCAAATAAACATTTGGAAGGACTGACTTCCCCTAAGCAAGTCTCTGAAGCACAACTTCACTGGGATCTAGCAAAGCAAAAACCTAAAAATGTCATTCAATCAGATTCAGTGCTCTAACTTATTAAATGCAAGGCAAATGAATATATAGGAAGAACTATACTAAAATCTAGAGAATACCTCAACCAAAGAGAGGGTGGGAAGGAGAGAGGAAAGAAGGAAACTACGCACAAATGAGACAAAATTTTAAAATAAAATATTAAGGAGAATATAGTAACATATCACAAAAATGATATACCATTATCAGATTGGATTTATACCAAGAATAAAAAATTGGTTCAATATTAGGAAAACAATCAATATAATAAACCATAGTAATAACAATAAAAATCATATAATTTTATCAAAAGATGCTAAAATCCAAAAATTTTAGTTACCTGTGATATTAACACCTAATGTCAAACTGACTTTATACTAGGGTAAAGCTCTGGTTGAAAATAAGAAAAATTAAATCCTAATAAAGACAGCATCTCTAAGGTCCAAGCAGAAATTGAACAATGACAGGGTGTTTTTGGTTTTAGTGGATAAAAAGCTAATGGTTAATAGGTTTAAAGACTTTTAAATATGTACATACAGCACCAGCAACAGTAGTTGTTTGGAAAGTTCTACAAATTTCTATGATCAGAGAAAAAGAGAGTGCACAATCACTAGAATGAAGACTGACTGTGCCCAAAGGTAACAGAAGTGAGCTCTCTCAAGGAATTGTGGGGATTGGCCAGGGATAGGGAGAGCAGAAGGGTCCTTCCCAAACATTAACAGCAAGGACACTAGTAAAAAAGGGAATTGTTTGCCTATGAGATCAGATCTTGCTAGTAAATCCTTGCCTTTACAGAAATATAAATCTGTCAGGGAAGGTTAAGACTTAATTGAGTCTTAGGAGCTTACTGTGGGAACTCTGTACCTAAGAGGATAATGAGCATCATCTCAAAGGCAAGAGGACACAGCAGACAATATTGGAGGTATTCGTTACACACAAGCCCAAAGATTAACATCCTCAAAAAGGCTTTAAAGGACTAAAGGACTAGAATTCTATTTTGAATTTCTTTTGTATTCTTTATAAGGCTAAGAATTCCTACTAAAGATGGTCTCAATGACCATCTCTTGTTATAATTCTAGGTAGGACTAAGTCAACTACAAAGTTTAAAAAAGACAACTAAATTCCCTCTAGCACTGTACAGTAAGAGAGGAAGATAAAAAAATAAGCAGTAGGAATGCCTGATTTCTACGCTATTCAAATAAAGTCATATGGTGAATTTAAACATTTCTGAAGACTAAAGCCAAGTGTTTCTGGCTGCTTCACTTTTGTTAAGAAAGGGAAGGTGAGAACCGTCAGAGTAAGGTTATTCTATCATTGGTACAGCTTTGACTTCTGTAAAAAATTCTATTGACTCTTACAATTTTAGTGATTAAAGTTTTGCCTATGTGATCTATAAGTACCATCAACCCTATGGCACATCGAAAGTTTTCTTAATGTAAATGTTATATACTTCACATATTTATTCACGGTAGTTGAGCTTCTTGAGAAAGTTTCTGAATAACCAGGAACACTCAACTAAAAGTAAAGTCTTTGTTAACAGAACATACAATGGCAAACAGAAAGTTAAATTATTGGAAAATATTCCAAGATTCTACAAGATAGGACCCGTCAGATTTTTCCCATTTACCTATAACCTTGCTCAAAGTCAGTCTTGGAGGAGAATGTGCGTCTTCAGATTCTTCAGAAGAGTGTGCCAGAAAGTCATGAAGTTTCTGCACCAATGTATTCAACTTGCTTTCACTGTCAAAAATAAAAAACTTTAGTCTCTGAGGTTAACACTTAAGATTTATCAAAAATAAGTAAAATTCCTCAAAACCTGAATATCCAAATATATCCCAAAAGGTTTTTAAGGACTTTTTAGCCCTTTAATTCACAAAGGAAATCAAAATGACCAAAAGCAACGCATTAAGATGCTAAAATAAAAGTATACTAGCTCTCAAAAGATAGTGCTAAGTGTTGAAATCAAGCTGTCTAAATTTCTTTTTAAAAATCACTTTTTAGACTGCAATGTATATTAAAATATTTAACATAACTGGTTATTTTAACATGGGAAGTTTTTCAATAACAATTTAATAAAGTTATTTACCAATTTTACTTATTCATTTTGTGAAAAGTGGAAGCAAGAATCTACCAAACCATCAACCTACCTCCTATTTCATTGCTTAATCAAAACACTTTTTAAAAAATCAATACTAGAAACTACTGGGAGAGGCAAGGTGGTATAAAGGATAAAGCATTAGATTTGGACTCAGTAAGAGTTGGGTTCAAATCCTGCCTTAGATATTTACTAACCTGGTTATTTGAGTAACCCTGGGGAAGTCATTTAACTTCTCTTGCTTAATTTTTTTACAATGCAAAATGAAAGAACGGGGCTGTATGGCTACTAAAGCCTCTTCCAGTTCTAAATCCATGATCCTATTATCCAATGATAAAATCAAGAGCGTTATTGAGGGGAGAAAGTAGTATTAAACTCATGGCTGAATTACAGACACCCCTGAAATACAATCAGAGCATTTAGAGCTTGGAAAAGATCTTAAAATCAATTCACACATGAGCAAATGAAGCAAAGGTACTTGGTACATGGTCAGATAAGAGAAGCAGCAGAGATGGGGTTTTAATCCAGGTTCTGTGACCTCAAATTCATAGATTTTTATACCAAATGGTCTCACATCTTGCAATACTCACATACCAACTTCTTTATTATAATTCTTCAGCAAATCAACATCTGGGGATTCATACAGGCAATAGGCCTTAGATCTTCAGATCTTTCCAGATCCGGGAACTTAGACATCATGTTGGCTGCAAACTTGTCCCAAACCAAGGAAACTACCACTAGTTTCATCTATTAACTACATTGCCTGGTCATGCAAGGTGGGACAGGGTGGAGCGAGGGGAAACACCCAATGCCAGCACCAGGCAATGCCAGGGCCAGGATTACATCAAGAAATGCTCCCAATAAACAAAGTGGTGGTTGAGTTCTACAATACTATTAATGTTGCACTACAATGGATAAGAGTCAAAGGATATGAACAAAAGAAGCGTTACAAACTATGAACAATAATAGGACAGAATGTACCAAACCAATGATAAAACCAATCAAAATAACCTGGAGGGTTGTACCTCACAATTAGAAACTGAACAAGATAAAAAAAAATAGGACTAATCAATGACAAGAAGGGTAGTAGAAAAGATCAGCATGTTAATACAGTGTTGGTGATGTAAATTAGTACAACTATTATGGAGTTTGCCTCCATGGAAAAGAAGGTAGACTAAGGTAGCAAAGACCCCAGCACCATTAATTTATTTAGCTAGGCTAGCAGTAGCCAATAGAGTGGATCAATGACTCCTCAGTAGTCAGAGACCCAGAGTCGGAGAGGGCAGGGTCTTTTATGGAGATGAACAGGATGACAGAGCAACATTTTCAGCAACAAAGGTATGTCTTTTTATAATTGACCAGAAAGTAAAAATACCCTCTAATTTCAGTGTGCTATGATTGCTTGGACCTTCCCTTCTAAAACCCCCTTAACCACAAATGAGACATATGATTCAGATCACAAGATAAAGGGAAGACAATTTTAATTGGTACATATTTGAATGAGGAGGTGGGATAAGTGTCATCCCAACTCTTCCCCATTTATCATTGGGAGATGAGATCGTTTCTCAGATGATGGGGGTTAGTCTTCAAGCAATGACACACAGGCAATGAAAGTTGCTACCATGATGAGCTTGACTAAACTGATTGAATAGTAACTGTAGATTAATTAACTCTTAACAAAATAGAATTAAAAATCAATTTCAATTTCACAAATTGCTAAAATGTCCATGCCCTTTGACAAAGAGATTCTACTAGTCTTAAACGCCAAGGAGAATGATGACAAAATGAAAGGTATAAATTGTGGTATATGAACGTAATAGAATACTATTGTGCTATAACAAATGATGAACAGGAAGACTTCAGAGAGGCCTGGAAAGACTTATATGATCTGATGCTGAGTGAAAGGAGCAGAACCAGGAGAACTTGGTACACAGCAACAACCACAGCGTGTGAGGAATTTTTCTGGTAGTCTTAGTACTTCATTGCAACGCAAGGACTTAAAAAATTCCCTAAGGTCTCTTAAGGCAAAATGTCTTCCACACATCCAGAGAAAGAACTATGGAATTCGATCACAGAATGTAGCGGATCATTTTCTTTTGTATTACGTATTGGTTTGTTTTATGATTTCTCCCATTCATTTTAATTCTTCTATGAAACATGACTAAGGTGAAAATGTATTTAATAGGAATGTATGTGTAGAACCTAAAAATAAATAAATAAATAAAAATTTTAAAAAGATTTCATTTTAGTTAGAAGGCAGAGAAAAATACACAAGTTGAGAAGTGAAATTTGGAGGACCCTGAATGCCAGGACAAAGAAGTTGTATTATTTAATAGAGCAAGAGGAACCACTAAAGATTTTTAAAGCAGGGCTAAGAGATATGCATTAAGAGAGCAGTATGAAGGCACAGATTAGACAAGGGAGAAACTAAAGGAAAGACAATTATGATGGCTTTATATCACATTAGATTGGAAGATAGCAAAGGGCCTAAAATAGAATAGATGCAATAGGAATGGAAAAGAGGGAGTACTGATAGAAAACACCTGAGGCCAGGACTTGTCAACTGACTTAATATGGAAAATCAGGGAGACAGATGAATAAAAAGACAGCTCAGAGGTTTCAAAGTCTCAGTCACAGGGAAAATGATGATCAGTTGTTTGTTTTCAAAACATATGTTAACCTAAAAAAGAAAAAATAATTTTAAAAAATTATCCAGCCTACAACAAAAATGAAAAGAAATAGATGTCATAGCAACCCACCACTGGGAAAAAGAAACCCAAAACAAAAACATACCAAAACACTCACAGCAACGTTTTAGAGGCTGCTAGATGGGACAGTGGATTGAACACGAGGCCTAGAGTAAGGAAAACGTAAATTCAAATACTCAGACACTAGCTGTGTAATTCTGGGCAGGTCACTTTGCATTCTTTCATTTATGAACACAGGAAACAAAACAATTTTCTGAGACATATATAAGCTTCATCAAATGCCAGCGGGGTCCATGACACAAAAAAGATTAAGAACTTCTGCATTAGAATGATGGCTACCGAAGTCTTGAAGCTAATGTAGAGTTCCAACTGCAAGGGGAGCTCTCAGGTGAATTACTCATGCAAATGCAGGTAAATCAGTTAAAAACTCCAGATGGAGACATGTTCATCAAGGGCTAAGTTTGTGTCTACCTGGCTCCATAAATATTAATTCCCATTGCATCTGGCTCTCAGATAGCAGTTAAGGAAGGGGGTCAAGTTGCTAAATGAAATGGTTTGATCATTTGGATCTCTCCCCAGCTTACCACATCACATGACAACAAGATCCTATCCTCATCTCAAAGAGCAACCCAAATGGTATCATGCTTTAGCTCTGCATCTCCCCAACACCACCTAGGTATGGGCAGATCAACTAGTAAAATAGGAGATCAGGACAGAGATGGAAGAGATAAATAAATACTGCTTGCTGTAAGAGTGAAGAGTTAATAAGGGGTGCAGATGGAAGCAGAGGCCCAAGTTCTAAGTGGGAGGAGAGTAGAAACATCCTCCTGGAGAGAGTGTCATGAGTGTAGCTCCTATAAAACAGTAAGGAAGCAATTAATCTTGAGATTCCAGGAGTGCTAGTAAAACTATACCATGAAATCTAGCACTCAAGTAGTAGGGGTTCTCTAGTTCTACCTAAGCACCATCCCATTTGGATATGAGACTGCAAAACACTGTTAGCCAAGCTACTATCACAGCAAGGGTCCTGCAAAAGGCCCACCAGGGAACTGCAGCTTCAACAGGAGGTGGTAAAGGGCAGGCCACGGAGGGAAAAGGCACCAGGAGGTTTTAGAAATTAGTACCTATATGGGACCTTTTAGCAACCACTGTGCAAGTTATAATGCACAAAGCAAAATGTAAAAACTTAAGAGTTCCCTGAGTCACGGAATTGTAGTTAACATCAAATAATATCAGGTCCCCAGGAAGGTGAAAAGGAAGCTGGAGTACTTTGCTATACCAATTCCCCACAAAACAATCCAATGAGAAAGGCAGGTGGCAGTCGACAGTTTGCAGTACATTAGAGAAAATACAGTATGCCTTCACCATCCTTCCACTAGGTTACATGAACTCTCCCTCACTGCCACACTGAAGGGGACAGAGACCTAAAACAGATGTAGAGAAATGATGTACATAACAATATTGATACCTTAATTTTGAATTGGACAAGAGACATCATAATGGCTAAAGAAAGCCCTTTACTGAACTAAAACCATGTTGAAGCTATTGTCAAAGCTGAAGTCCAGTGAAAACAGGGGCATCAGAGCCCATGATGCTATGTTGTCCTACCAATGGGATCATGATATTCCTAAAGACAAGGTAACTATTTACTACCCAACTGGGTTCTTAATGCTAATAAGACCAACTTAGTCTATGAGGTCATCAAACAGTCCCTGGTGGGCAAATTGGACCTCTAAACCCCACCTCAGGGAAAGAGTTTTGCCTTTGCTAATCAAAGCTTCATCATCCCACCTCTTACTGCCAGATTCATATGCCCCAACTCCAGGAAGCCAAATCCAGGAAAAATCAATGCCACCTTAGCGGGGGAGGAGATGCACTCCTGTCTGACAGTTCTCAGATCCAACCTCCAATAACCTCTTAAAGACTGATTTTGGACAGTGTTTTGTTTTTGTTTTGTTTTTTTCCCCACAGAACTGTCATTCGTGCTTTGAGGTTCCTAAAACCTTAAGAGGCTCCACACACCTAGGGAAAACAGCTTTGGGTCCCTCTTATTTGGCAGTTCTTTCTTCTCTGGAATAATATGTGGACAACTCCTTCCCATAAAAGGTCTAAAGGATCAAAGGGTGATATTGTTTGGAGATACATGGGGGAAGTAAAACTGTCACTAAATAATTATGATGAATGTTTACATATATGGAAGAAAGAAGATCACCTTGTTAAATTAGCAATCCTGAGTTCTGGGAAGAAGATGAGGGAGAGAGACCTTATTCAACTTCTGAGAAAGAAGGAGCCAGTCTGTCACAGCTGAGGCCTCTAAAGGAATGGAAATTTGTTATCACTCCTTCAATGGTGCTCCCAGAGAAGGGAGCATCCTGACTGGTGGGCTATGAAAATGAGAGGGTAGTGATACAGAGCAAGTTACAAAGTTAACATTGGCACTCAAACAGATTGTATGAAAAAGGGGAATTTCTAACAATCTTACTAAAGATGACCCAGGCAGTGATCCAAATTGGTGATTGTGCTGCAGGTGCTATCATCTCTGCTGGGGCTTTGATGTTCCTGATGCTGGTCCAGATTATCAGCATGACCAACCATAAGTACCAGATCATTAAGATCCAGGATTCAGTTCTCAGTGAAGGGTTAGTGGCAGAGGAAGTGTTGGATGCCTAGTATTTACTCTCTTCCACATTTGGTCAATTCTTCAGGAGGCCATCAATTTTTCCCTTCTTTTTCCAAAAGCACTGCCTACCAGGTTCTGTACATTACCCAGAATAAGGCTGTTCCATAAGGGTACTAAAGTAAAGGATACTAAAGGGTGGAAGGTCCTCGGGAAGTCCTGAAGGATCTTGTGACAAAGAACCATCAGGATCTCTTAGGATCCCATTGTGACTTTATAGATTAAGTTGGATCATTCCCTAAAATGCAAGGAAGATGTCCGCAAGATTTGATTGTCCCGGAGGACTAAGGTTCAAGGAACTTTGCCATTGGCAGGTTCCTTGTGACCACAAAAATGTCCTTGTGACCACCTGATGACATGGTTTCCGGGTTACCTATGGGCAAAAAAGGCCTATTCATACAACTCATAATCATCAGACTGGCAAAGCTGATAAAAAAGAAAAATCACAAGTATGAGGATATGGGAAAACAGGAACATTAATGTACTTTTCATGGAGCTATGAACTAGTTCAATCATTCTGGAAAGCAATGTGGAACTATACCAAACAAAATATACCAGTTCTATACCTCAAAAAAATCAAAGAAGGGTCAATACATACAAAAATATATATAGCAGCTCTTTCTGTGGTAGCAAAGAATTAGAAACTGAGGATATAACCAAGCAATTAGGGAATGGCTAGAAAAAGTTATGGTATATGCACATGATGGAATACCATTATGCTGTAAGAAATGATGAAAGGGATGGTTTCAGAAAAATCTGGGAAGACTTGAATCAACTGTTCATCAATTGGAGAATGGCTGAACTAGTTGTGGTATATGAATGTAATGGAATACTACTGTGCTATAAGAAATGACTAACAGGATTGTCTTGGAAAACCTGGACTTACATGAATTGATGCACAATGAAGTGAGCAGATCCAGGAAAACATTATACACAGTAACAGCAACACTATACAATGATCAATTATGAATGATTTAGCTATTTTCAGCAATATAATGATGCAAGATAATTCCTAAGGACTCATGATGAAAAATGCTATCCACATTCAGAGATGCAGATCAAAACATTATTTTCACTTTATTTTCTTCTTTTGGTCTGTTTCTTCTTTTACAACATGACTAATATAAAAATATGTTTTACTTGAGTGGACATAATATACTATATCAAATTGCTTATCATCTTAGGAAGGAGAGATGTAAGGGGGGGAAAGATCTGGAACTTAAAATTTTCTCATGTTATGTTCTGTTTTGTTTTGTGGTTTCTCTCATTTTAATTCTTTTAAGCAACATGACTAAAATGAAAATGTATTTAATAGGAATGTATGTGTAGAACCTATATAAGATTGCACGCTATCTCAGGAAGGGAGGGGGGAAAGAGGGAAAAAAATCTAAGATATATATAAGTGGTTGTAGAACACTGAAAACAAATAAAATAAGTAAAATAAAAATAAATAAAATTTAAAAAATTAGATCTCAAGTACAGAAGACTACTCTGAGTTATGGTAGGCCCACAAAACCACTGACTGTGATTATATGAATGTAATAGAATGTTATTTTACCCTAAGAAATGACATAAATGAGCAATTCAAAGAAACATGGGAAAACCTGTATGGTGTGACATCGAGAGGAACAAGCAAAACCAAGAGTGCAACTAGTAACTACAATAAGGTAAACAGAAATAATAAAAAAAGAGAAGATTATCTACAATGGCTAATATCAGTCCTGGAAAAATGATAAAAAATATAACTTTCTCCATTATACAGGTATAGGGAATCTAAACCAGAAATGATGAATATCTACTAGTCACTGTGTGTATTAATTTTGCTTAATGTTTTTCTTTGATACAAGATATAGTCTAAGAGTGAGAGCTGGGGAACACAGGAAGATATCAGGAAATTACTATGGAATAAAAACAAAAAACAGAGGTAAAACTGGGAGTCAAGAATATCTAGGTTTGATTCCTGCCTAAAATACTTATAACCTATGTGATAGGAACAAATTCATTCCCTTTTTAGGATCTCAGTTTCATCATTAATAAAATGAGGTGATAGGATTTAAGGACCTCTAAAGGATGCTTCCTGCAATAAATTTCAAATTTTATGAAGACAAATTCCTGGGAAAGGACCTCCATTTTACAGTAACCACTAGGAAAAATTGGCAAAAGTTAGTTTGGACAAATCATATAATAATTTCAAGTGGATATAAGATGTAAATATATAAAAGTACACCATAAAAAAATTATAGGGACTTGAAAGGTTAACTTCACAATTATGACTAGAGGAAAAATTTGCGCATAGACAAGAATACATGAAAAAATAAATGAATTATATATGTTTGTTATACGGGATCTCAATTATATAAAATTTAAAAGCTCTTGCAAAAATAAAAACCAATGCATCTAAAATCAAAAGAAAAAGATATAGACTGGGGTCAAAACCTCTGCATTAAATATCACTGACAAAAGTCTTGCTATGCAAAACTGATAGAAAACTGAAACCTATCCTCCCTTAAACAAGTGATTAAAGGACAGAGGCAATTTCCATAACAAGAAATAGTCTGCCAATAGTCACCTAAAAAAAAAAATTATTTAAATCCCAAGGAACTGCAGATATGTGATTTCATTAGCGTCTGAAGTCCTGGTGGAAAACTTCCATTAATGTGTACCTGTACCTGCCCCTAAATTTACCATCTCAGAGGTAAAATTGGTGCAACGAAAGGCTAAGTGACTTGACTACAGCCCAAAATCTAGTAGGTGTCAGAGACAAAATTTAAACTTTGGTATTCATTATGCCATGCTACCTCTCACCACCAATCAAACCAGCAAAGATGAAAAAAGATGAGAAAACTCATCAGAGCATCTATGGAAACAAAGTCATATTCATTCACTGCTGGCAAAAGTAACTGGTTCAACTGTACAACAAAACAACTTTGGAATGATGAAAGAAAAGTTAGTAAACTCTTGATATGGTCAAACACATATCTCACTATGTTTGAAGGAGGCTACTAACAGGAATAAAAACCTATTTGTAGACAAATGATCATTTGTGATAAGAAATTTGATTTATTCAAGGTCACATGGTTACTAAGTGACAGAGCCAGGATTTCAGCTGAAGTCCTTTGACCCCCAATCCAGCAATACTTCTACTGCATCATGTTGCCTTCCCAATGAATGATGTAGATTATGAAACCTAGTCCAAAAGAGGAAAGGAAAAAAATGTCTTAAAACAAGTGTTTATATTCAACCTCCCAATGTACCAACTGAAAGGGGAGAATATCAGTTTGGATAAATTCTAGCACATTTGGCAGGGCACCATTTAACAAGCATTTATTAAACACTACATTAGGCCCTATGATCAGCAAATGAGGTCCAAATAAAGGGGAAAATAGTCTCTGTCCTCAAAGAACTCACATTCTAACATGAGAGACAACATATGAATGATCAGGTACACACAAGACAGATGCAGAATTATAGAAAGTGGTATCAGGGGTAAGGCAGAAGAAGTAGGGAGGACTAAGAAAGATATGCTTGAGAATGTAGGATTTGAAATGAGCTTTGAAGAAAGTCAAGGAAGGCAGAATGCCAGAGGTAAAGAGGAAGAATATTCCAGGAATAGGAAATAGTGATGATAAAGGCTTTGGGGGAGGAGATGAAGACAGCAAGCTGACAGGGGTAGCTGGAACACAGGGCACACAGAAAGGAATAAAGCATAAAAGGAATGAAAAGGGCTAGGTTGTAGAGGGCTTTAAATATCAAACAGAGTAGAGGTAATATGGACAAACCTGCACTTAGACAGCTGAGTGGAGGATTGAATGGGGTAGAGACCTGAGGCAGAAATAGAAGGGTCTTGCAGTTGTCGAAATGAGAGGTGATGGGCGTCTAAAATGGACTGGTGACTGTTACGTAGACAGGGGAAAGGAGATACGTACAAAAAATGCCTAAAGACCAAAACGACATGATTTGGCAACAGATATATGGGAGGAGTCCAAATGAATAATGAAAGATTATACTGAGGTTGCTAGTCTAAATGACTGGAAGATAATAAAAAAAACTGAAAGATGAAGATATTGAAGATATCTGAAGAGAAAGATACTGAATTCTGTTTTGGACATGATGAGTATGAGATATTAATAGGACATCTAGTTCAAGAAGTGAAAAAGAGCTAGTATTACGGAATTGTAGCTCAGTAGAAAAAACTAGGATAAGATAGTCACACACACTTACATATGTATGTATATGAATATATACATATTTTTCATATGATACACACACACACCTATTATGTATATATGTACTAGCTGTGAGGCAGCTAGGTGGTGCAGTGGATAGAGCACCAGTGCAGGAGTCAAGAGGACCTGAGTTCAAATCTCACCTCACACACTCAACACTCACTAGCTGTGTGACCTTGGACAAGTCACTTATAATGCCAATTGCATCATCCTGGGTCATCTCCAGTCACCCTGATGAATATCTGGTCACTGGATTCAGATGGCTCTGGAGGAGAAGTAAGGATGGTGACCTGCACAGCCCTCCCTCACTCAAAACAAAGTCAAATGCAAGTCATGTCATCATTTCTCTGATGGCATGGTCTTCTTCGGCAATGAAGGACAAACATACACACTAGCTGTGATCCTGGGCAAGTCACTTAACCCAGTTTGCCTCAGTTTCCTCATCTGTAAAATCAGCTGGAGAAGGAAATGGCAAATGCCTATAGTATCTTTGCCTAGAAAACCCCAAATGAGGTCATGAAGAGGTAGACATGATTAATCAACTAAACAAAAATGGGTCAGACAGTGCAGGAGATAGAAAGGAGATCAAAAGCAGTTCCTAAAATGTTAGGTGAGTGACAGTGCAAACCTGGATGACTGAAAGGATATAATAATAATAATATATATACATATATATAATAGAAGAGTTCAGAAGATGGAAGGTTTAGTGTTAGAATTATAGTTAGAGAATTTGAGAAAGACATTAAGCTCTGTTTTGGGTATGTTGCATTTAAAGTGCCTAGAGGAAATGTACTTGGAAATGTGAATTGAAAAGGGAGCTCAGAAGAGAGATCAGAAGTAAATAAATAAATCCAGAAATTGCCTGCAATTAATCAATAAGTATTAATTAAACATAGTGCCAGGCACTGTGATAAGTGCTGGGGATACAAAAAAAAAAAAGGCATAAGACAATTCCTGCTCTTAAGGAGCTTAGAATCTAATGGACAAGACAACATGCAACTATGAAGAAAATATAACCCAGGGGAGATAATGAGGTCACCAAGTAAGAACACAGAAAAGAGAGCCTAGGACAAAGCCTTGGGGGACAATCACAATTCCGTGACTTTCTAGAAACCACATTTCATATGAAAACTACCTGCTTCTTAACTTCCATGCTTTTTAAATCTACTCTTCCCTTTTCCTAATTTACAAACCTTCCAGAGGAGACTGGTGAGAGGAGAGAGTGAGCCCTACTTCAATTCTTATTACTACTACAAAGAATTGTAAGGTAATTCTTTCCTTTTCATTGTATACATGCTACAAAAATAAAAGTTAAAATAGCCTTGGGTCCTGAGCTCTAGAAAATGTTTCTACATATCTTATTGTCCAAACAAAACCATTACCAGTGACAATTTCCAAGAGAATAAGTGACAACAAAACACACATCTAACATAAATCCTAGATCAAAATATACAAGTTAAGCAATATTAGTGCATATTTAAATTATCACTTGGTTTTGTTCTTCTTAAAATGGAAAACAATTGTGTTTGACATATTTACTATATTATTTATAAACTACAAATCTCAGTTCCATTAAGTTTCAATTTTAGGACCTTTGCTACCTCACTCTTACATCCCTTAACAATTCCAAGGAGGTGAGAAATTACCTACTGTAACTTGCAACTACAATTTTCAGTCTGGCGGAAGAGGGATAAGAGAGGAATGGATAAAATCTGGCCTAGAAATTTAGTTCTCAAGTACAGAATTCATTGTAAATGCAAGTCAAACAACTTGGGATGGAGGTTACATTTTTGTGATAACTAAGCCCAACAAAGTTAACTTCCCAGAGGCAGGAGAGCTATCTCACACTTCCCTTAAAGAAACTTCAAACTTTCTTCCCCGGATTATTTGTTTGGATAAAAGCCAGCCCCACATTGGACATGCTTCCTCATAGATTGGCAAAGGAAAATTAAAACTATCCTAAACCACCTGTTTTGTACATAACTGAAGCCCAATTTAGCTCTAAATGACCAACTAACTGACTGAAATCTCAAAGGATCAGGGGCCCTTACTGGATAAGGACCACAGTGCAGAATAAGATAGCAGTAACCAAACATCTCCCCAGATCCCATCACCTTGGAATCACCAAAAACTTCCAAATCCCTAGAGCTAGCTCTGAAAACAGCAGTGCCAAAAAGCCTGCAACTTGAGACACTGCTCCTTCCTACCACACACCTGGGACACAGTGCAACATTAACATAAAGTTCCAAATCAAGATAAAGGGAGGGAAAAAAAAGCAAATAGTTTCCAAGAATATAAGTCATTCCCCAACTGATACATGGTCAAAAGATATGAACAGGCAATTTTCAGAGGAAAAAAATTAAAGCTATTTATAGTCATATGAAGAAATGCTCTAAATCACTATTGATTAGTAGAGAGATGCAAATCAAAACAACTCTGAGGTACCACATCACACCTATCAGATTGGCTAACATGACACAACAGGAAGATAAATAAATTTTGGAGAAGATGTGGCAGAGTTGGAACACTAATTCAATGTTGGTGGAGCTGTGAGCTGATCCAGTCATTCTGGAGAGCAATTTGGAACTATTCCCAAAGGGCTACAGAAATGTCCATACCCTTTGACCTAGCAATATCACTTCTGGGACTGTATCCCAAAGAGACCATAAAGATGGGAAAAGGTCCCACTTGTACAAAATATATTTATAAGCAGCTCTCTTTGTGGTGGCCAAGAACTGGAAACCAAGGGGATGCCCATCAACTGGGGAATGGCTGAACAAGTTGTTGTACATGAATATAATGGAATACTATTGTGCTATAAGAAATGATGGAACAAGAAGACTTCAGAGAGACCTGGAAGGACTTATATGAACTGAGGCTGAGTGAAAGGAGCAGAACCAGGAGAACATTGTACACCGTATTAGTCACAGTGTGTGAGGAATGTTTCTGGTAGACCTAGTCCTTCACAGCAATACAAGGACCTAGAACATTCCCAAAGGACTCTTGAGGCAAAATGCCATCCACATGCAGAGAAAGAACTATGGAATTGGAATGCAGAATGAAGCAGAATATTTTCCTTTGTGTTATGTTTAGTTTTAGTTTGTTTTTTCTCATGGTTTCTCCCATTCATTTTAATTCTTCTATGCAACATGACTAATGTGAAAATATGGTTAATAATAATGTAAGATTGCATGCCACTTCAGGGGAGAAGGGGTGAGGGAGGGGGAGAAAAATCTAAGACTTATGGAAGTGATTGTAGAAAACTGAAAACAAATAAATAATTTTTTTTTTTAAATACCAGGCTTTTTAGAAGTTAAAAAAAAAAACCCTATTAAAGCTAAAAAAAAAAGATTGCATGCTGTCTCGGGGAGGGAGGGGAACAGGAGGGGGACAAAAATCTAAGATACATGGAAGTGATTGTAGAAAGCTGAAAGCAATTAAATATTTTTTAAAAAAGAAAAAGAAAAATGAGCAAACAACAAAAAGAGGACCTGACCATAAAAAGCTACTAGGGTGGCAAGGAAAAATCAAGACACAAATTCTGAGGAAGACAATGAAGTCAAACCAGTAACAAGCAAAGCCTCAAAGAAAAAAATGGGAATTGGACACAAGTTCAACAAGAATTCCTAGAATAGCTAAAAATTTTTCAAAGAACAGACTGCCTCACTTCAGAACACTGCCAAATGCCAATGCTGAAGTAACCATCAGACTACACACAAGGAAATCCTGAGAAATGCAGAAATAGTGAAATGAGGAAAATAACAATATTGTAAATGTGAGAGTGAGTAGCAAAGAAGTAGAAAAAAAAATCTTAAAGTTAAATGAAGCTAAGATCTAAGAGCCAATGGGAGGTGTACTCCCAAGTGTTCATCCATACCAAGAGAAGCTTTCTGGTGCACCTCCATTATGAAAAGAACTTGTTCAGAGGGGCAAGACCTCAATACAAATTGGCTCGGTATCAATCCTGAAATTCAGGTTTAATTCAAGTTTTAAAATTGATTTAATAGTTTCTGTTAAGCGATAGATCTAGAGGCAGTGTTGCAGACTGGAAATGGATTTAAATAATTCCTCAGATGTTTGCTGGTTACACAACCCTGGGCAAGTGACTTAATCTCTCTGTTGCTTATTTTCCTCATCTGTAAAATAAGAGGCTTGGACTCAAAGAACTCTAAGGTTCTTTCCAAGGATAAATCTGCAATCCTACGAATATTTTCCTTATTTTCATAGTTCAGGACTTTTTTTTTTATTTTTAGACATATTATCCCCATAATTCAAAAGTACTTCATGCCACTTTTTTGCTTACTGAGTCAAATTGTTATAATACAAATTACCTTCCTAAACAGATTTCATTTGTTACCTAAAAGGAATATCTATTCATTAGTTGGGAGTATTTATAATGTGGTGTCACATATAAAGTTTCCACGGTTAACAGAACAATGGTTCTGTTACTGAAGTGTTGTTCTAAAATAAATGGCTTTTCATGGAGTGGAGTTCATGAATGACCTGAGGGGGACACTAAGGCAGAAACACTGGCCTGGAGGTGGACTTTAAGATGGAAGTGATTCTTCTTGAATATCTCTTTATATTCATAAAATCAATAAGGTCCTCATGAGAGAAGCCTGTAGAATATGACAAAGAAAAAGATATGGAGGTGCTGTGCAGTAAGTTTTGACTTCCAGTCTCAAGGCTGTGGTTCAAGTCCTGACTTCACTAAATTGGTATGGTAGAGAAAATGCTGAATTTAGAGACAGGAAGAACCAGGACTAAAATCCTGCTTTTAGCCCTTTGGAATTGAGACTCAGCCTCCTCTTCTTTGAAGAGTGAAAATAACACTTGAAGTACCAAACTCATAATCCTAGTGTCTAAAAAACGCTGGGAAATCTAAACTAAAGGATTATGAAACTTTAAAAAAATAAGTAAATGAAATAAATGGTTTTCAAGTAGAGGAGGAGTAGGGAAGGAAAAAAAGCAATGAGTAGATTTCATTTGAAAATGAATATAAAATAGAAAATCAACTAAAAAACTAGTTGAAATAATTAACAACTTTGGAAAAGCTGCAGGATAAAAATAAAACCACACAAATCATCAGCATTCCTTTATATTACCAAAAAGTTCAGCTGCAAGAGATAGAAAAATTCCATTTAAAATGGAAGATAAACAGAATATCAGAGTCAAATGCTTGTAATAACTTCAATAGGTCACATCTCCTCTATATGGGTAGTGTCAGAAATTCTCTTTTGTGTTCTTCTTTGTATGTTAAAATGCTCCTGTTACTCGATGCCTGTTTTGTCTTATTATGCTCTCTTTGCCTATTCGTTCAATTCGTTCAAACATCATCACACAGCTGTATCTAACACTACTCTCTCCAGGGAACCCAAACCTCCTACTGCCTGCTGAACATGTCAACCTGGAATTCTAAGACGGTTCCCACGGACAACTTGAATTCATTATGGAAAAGTTTGAAATCAGGCTGTCCCTTAAACCTGCCTTTTACTCTCAAAAGTGACAATTTATTTTGAGAATACCACCTTAAGAGCTGTTTTTGACTGGGGAAAGAGGATTAGAAAAGAGTGGTCAAATAATTTTCATTCCAGATCCAATATCATTCCCCTTCTCTCTGTTCACACATATTCCCATCACCACAGTTCATGCCCTCATCTCCCTTACTCAGATGTCGTAAGACCCACCTAACTGGTTTCCCTGTTTCCAGTCTTTCCTATCTCTGATCAGTCCTTTAAACAGCTGTCAACATAGCATTCCACCAAAAACCATCAGCAGGAGGATTTATAATGCCTCCAGCAAATTCACAGTAGGGGTGGCAATCATGATCTCACAAGGAAGAGGAAAAAATTACTACAGTTAGAGGAGATAAGCAGGGAAACTACATTAGGCTTAACGGCAGAACAGATAATGAATCAATACTTAATATATATGCACAAAATGGTATATTATTTGAAAATTCAATCGATATGCAAAAGTGAAAACAAAAAAACTATTCATTAATAATAAAACGAAATATTAGCTAATTGGATGAGGAAAAATAAATGGCGAAATTCTAAAATTTAAAAGTAATTCACAACAAATCAAAAGGGAAATAAAGGAAATAGAAATAGAAACTATTTCCCTATTGGTCTCAAATCCAGTAACTTAAATGAAATGAGTGAATGTTCTCAAAAATACTAAATACCCAGATTAACAGAACCCACCCCCCCTGACAAAAAAAGTAATACAATTTCAAAAAAGAAAATGAACAAGTCATAAAGGAACCCCCCCCAAAAAAATTCAGTAGCAAGGGTATTTACAAGTGAACTCTATTAAACATTCAAAAAACAATTCCACTGCTATAGAAAGTCTTTGCAAAAATGGGAGAAGGGATTCTATGAAATTCCTTTTGCAACAAATGTGGTCCTGAAACCCAAATCCAAGAGAGAGGGGGAAAAAAACTATAACCATATTGATGCAAAAATATGAAATATTTGCAAAAAGACTACAGCAACACATTAAGAAGATCACACACTGTGATGAGTTTGTACTTCTATCAGTGATTCCAGGTTGATATAACTTTAGGAAAATTATAAAAAACACTCATCTCTCCTAAAAATACTGAAAATAAAAAAAATATACTTTTTCTTAATATGACTAAGTGTGTTTCTTAAAAAGAAGGGCAAATATTAATTGTCATGGATAAATTTTAGCAGCCTTTCCAATAAGACTGGGATAAAGTAAGATTGTGAATAGTCACCACTACTATTTAATGTAGTTCTTGAAATGCTAACTACAGCAATAAGACAACAAAAAATAAATTGAGGTACTAAGTTAATCAGTGGAGTTTATATTTTATCCTGGAAGCACTAGGAAAGTCAATAAAGAATCTTGAGCATGAGGTTTCCATAGTCAAATACGTATTTCAGGAGTAGCTATGTGGCAGCTCTATAGAAGAGGGACTAGGGAAGAAAAATTGGAGGTAAGGAGACCAACTAGCAGATACTGCAATAGTCCAGGAGAGAGGTGATAAGGCTCTGAAGAGAAGTGGTTTTGTTTAAGTGGAGAGGAGAAAGATATGGGAAACCAACAGTTTGACTATAGGGGTGAGGAAAAGGTAAAAGAGCAGGATAACTGCCAGACTGTTATGACTATGATGGTGCTTCCCTACTCTCCCTGGAAACAGAGAAGTTTGAAAAAGGAGACAGTTTAGGGGAAAACAGGCCATAACTGTTTCTAACATGCTGAGGCTACAAGGTCTATATAACACCCATATGAAAATGTACAACAGAAAGCTAGTAACAAGAAATAAGAGCTCAGGAAAAGCCTGATGGTAATAGACATACATACAGACAGACAGATTTGGGAGGCAACAGCACAGAGGGAACTGAACTCACACATACTCAAAGTCCCCAGGATAGACCTTAATCTCTGTCCATGCTTATGGGTGACACATATATGATGAGCCAGAAAAAATAGTCTGAGGAGACTCTGAGATGTAAGTGGAGGACCAGGAGAAAGTAGTGCTGAAAAAACTCTTGAAGAACAGAAAAGGGTAGAAAATACATGAATCTAATTTTATGTAAATTTAAAACTTTTATAAAAGAAAAGGCAATACATTCAAAATGAGCAAATAAACAAATCTGAGGGGAAATCCTTATATCAGAAACATCTATAAAATGAAGGAAATAGGAAAGACCAGAGAAGAATGTAGCCTGAAAGGCTCTGTGATAGAGGGCACCCTGAAAAAGATAAAAAGAAGAAAGCCCCAAAGGTGGAGGTCTTGAAAGCCCCAGGGAATGGCAGGAACTACAGCAGTAGACTGGCATATCTCTGCTGAGAGACAACCCAGGCCCAAGGACTCTGAGGTCCAGAGCATACTGCCTCGAGGCACCTAAGAGGGCCTTGCAAAATCCAGTACCCAGACCCTCAAAGATTCATGGGGGCCCAAGTTCAGAAAGTAGAGGTCAGGCCAAGAATACAGGGGAGCTGGTCAAGACCAAGCAGGCCAGATGACCTTATCCAAAAGGGCAGCAGAAGGCTGTGCCTATTCCTAGAATAAAGCCCCAATTTGGTAACTAAAGCTGGACAGACAAGTAAGTGAAGAACACACTGATCAGTATTTAAAAAAAAAAAATTGTAAATCTAGAGATCCCTCAAAAGAAAGTGACTCTCTAACAAATATAAGCATAGAACCAAAGGAAAAAGTGAGTTTTCTGCAAGGATAACAGGAATACCTAGGTAAAATGAAGCAAGAGATTAAAAAATGGAATAAAACCTCCTGAAGCAAAGTTGGAAGGAGAATAGCTTGAAAGAAAAAATGACAAATTTTTTCCAAGATTAGTGACTCCCTAAAAACTAGATAAGATCAAAGAAAAATCAATTACTATATGAAACAGTAAAAATATTACAACAAAATCAAAAGATGAAAAAGACAAAGAAAATGTAAGAAATGTAGTATCAAAAACAAGTGATCTGGAAAATGTCAAGAATTAATAATCTAAGATTCACTGGATCCAAACCAATCTATAAAATGTATCAGATGGAATTGTGAAGGAAGAAATTCAGAAAAAGTCACAGTGAGTCCTTGTCTGACCCAGATTCAGCATGGGGAGGAATAAAGAGGTCTACAGACACTGGCAATACAGGGTTTGAGGAGTATACCATTCACAGAATGCTTCAGTGCTGAGGAAGAGGCTATGTACCAGCATAAAACGTGGCTCCAGAACCATCCTGGGACACCTCAAGATACATATGGGGCACTGCACACAGCACAAATAGCAACAGGAAGCTTTGTCACCTAGTGCTGGGCCCCAGGTCCAGGGTGGAATGAGAAGGGAACCTGTGCAAAATAGCAGTGCTCCAGGTATGGAGACCCTGGGTGATATACAGAAATGGAGAAGTTCAGATGGCAGCAGCTGCAGTGGGAAAGCTCAGACCTCAAGCTCAGAGAAGGGTTGTACTTCCAGCACTTCACCCAGGCTGCAAAGGAATAACCAAGCTAAGAAACCCAAATCAAAGGGGAATCTACAATTCTGCCACTTTGAACCAACAGTGTTTTCCAGTTAGCTGCCAGGGGCAGAGTCTAGCAGAGCTGTGTGCTCACAGACACAAACACAGGTCAGCAACTTGCAGAACTCACCAGGAGGGACAGCAATCGGACTGTTTGCCCTGAAGTAGAACCTCTGGGGAGCATGGAAAATTTTCAAAGTCCCTAGCGTGTGCCCCACATCCTAGAATAACTCAAAGAAAGCGGCAACAGGTCCAGTCCACACCCTCCCTCCAAAAGAGTGGCAGAGGTCAGCCCTAGCATAAATCCAAAGTTAGGAAGTAGGTTGGAAGAACGGGTAAACAAAAAAAGAAGCACAGCATAAGTTAACATAGGGGCAAAGATGCTGAAGATACAAACACAAAAGAGAATGACACTTTCAAGGTAACTCCATTTTCCAGCAGCAACAACCAGGAGTACATTACTGTACTCCTTGAAAACCATGAAAACAGAAAACAGAAAAAAGTCCTGGAGTCTATATATCAATAAATTATAAATTAAGACTTCCTGGATCTATTAGAACCAGAGGGCAAAGTGAAGAGAGAAAGAAGCCATTCTCAAACGAAAACCGAAAAGGAAAAATATCAGAAATTTCATAGCCAAAATCCAGTGATCTCACATTTGGAAAAACAAAACAAAACCTGAAAGCACACAGAAAGAAGCAGCTCAAGTAACAAGGAACAATAGACAAGATCTCACGCAACTTAGTAGCTTCTACCAAAACCCAAAGAAGGTTTGGAATACACTATTCTAAAAGAAAAAGATAAAAGATTTATGACTCAGAATAACTTGGCCTGAAATCCTGAGCATCATTCCTAAAGGGAAAAATGAACCTTTAGCTGAATAGAGAACTTTTAAGCATTTCTAACAAAAAGATCTGAGGAAGAAATACAAACACAAGGATTGAGAGAAAGATGAGAAAGATAAATTCACTTGAGCAATTGGAAGAAGCTACATGATGATGTAGTACTAACACTCCAAGTAGGGTTATAAGAAATAAGTGTCCCTTCAGAACCTGGAGGTTTCTGAAAGGCATTGAGGGAGTTAAATGAGAACTAGAGGTCCTGCGGGTGGATTGAATCTATCCTGAAAAGGGGAGAGAGGAGGAAATCAATATACTCATGTTACTGCTGTTGAATCTTTTAAGTCATCTCCAACTCTTCATGACCCTATTTGGGGTTTTCTTGACAAAAATGCTGGAGTGATTTGCCATTTTCTTCTCCAGCTCATTTTACAAATGAAAAACTGAGACAAACAGGGTTAAATGACTTTCCCAGGGTCACAAAAGTAGTAAATATCTGAGGCTTAATTTGAACTCAGAAATAACAAGCAAACAAAACAAACTTCCTAATGCTAAAGGACGGAAGTAATAATGATGCCACATATGCAAAAAAAAAAAAAAAAAAAAGATGACGACTGCATAAAAGTGAACAGAAAAAAGTTTACAAGGAAGCACAGACAAGCAGGACAATTCTGAAATAAGATGTGAATTACTATATACTTTAAAAAAAAGTAAAATATATGAAATGGAGAGTCATAGATTCATACACAATTCTCTTTTTATATCCTTTCATGCTTATGGAAACTATTAAAAATGGTATTCCCACCACCAAGGATGAGGAAAATGAGTTTGAAAGGTCAACTGCCTTGCAACTTCAACAGAAGGTTGGGTTTTTTCTTTTTTATTGCAAATTTAGTCATTAATAAGCACAAATATTCTTTCTCTACAGAATCATCATGATGACTTGGACCATATATAGATATCTTGAAAACAGGCAGACCCTGAAGGCCCACACTGCTACACAATGAAGTAGAATCCTCACACTGTCCACTCCTCCCCACTTCCACTCTAGTCTAGACCACATCCTGAATGCTTTGTAAAATTTCCTGCTGACAAATGTCTAGCATTTAAGGTGATAAAATATTCTGTGTATTCAAAAGCAATACTCACTAGATGAGAAATGATAAGCTAGCTTTGTAAGCTACATATCAGATGTAGCATCCCGTATGGTCCAGTCGGTGAAGTCTGCTGATAATGATATAGTCTTCCCAGTCAATACCTTGGAGACCCCCACATTCAGAATTATGCAAGCTAACAAACAGGCTACAGAAAATAAATACAAAGGAGGTGACGAAGCAAATCCTTGGGCTACTAGATGTATACCTGAAGACTAGGATTTTGTCTGGTAGAAGATGTAACATTGGTTGACATTCCAATTGTTTGTAGTGTGTTATGGCTCTTTAAGGAGTTCCTAGAGTACTCAGTCTGGCAAACTTTCAACACAAATCACAAGTTCTTCACCTGGGGGTGAAGCTTCAATTGAAGCTGCATTCACCAGCCTCATTTCCAGGCTGCACTTAAGTGAAACTCTGAGAAGATGGTACAATGTGATGCCAAAAGTATTACCTAGAATCAGTCTAAGGGAACTCCACAAAAAGATAAAGAGGCCCATTTGAAAAAGGAAGAGGAGAACAATCACAGTTCCTGGCCCTGAGGAGTTGAATGAGTTCAAGAATGCTCTGGCTGCAGAGCACATGGTCAAGGATCCCTTTGCACACTTGCCCTAGAGTGCCTTTTATGTTGGTTGAGATTAAATCTGCCATATCCATATGGGAAGATTTTGAAGTAAACAGTTGGTCCCCATGGTATGCTGAGTTCTTCTTCACCTAGGAGCTCAGTTGGTCCTTCTTGAATTATAATCTCATCACCAGAGCATTCCAGCTACCAAACCATGGAGGAACGCTTTTAACAATGTCACCATTTCTAGAATGTGAAGTCCAGACCAGCAGATAAAGTCCCATACATGGCATAAACTGGATCCTGGCAGTGAGGAGGCTGATATAATGGTCTGAGAGTATTTTTCCAGGTTGGGGGCCTTCAGTAAATGAATACTCCCTATGCTACTATCTAGCTGCCTACATCCTTCCCTGAAGTGAAGGGGTCAGTCATTAAAGGAAATTGAAACACCACACATACACAACAAACATGTCACTATACAACCAAAATGCTCACATAATAAACTACGACCGGTTATTTTATGCTGAAAACATAAGAGCCATTCTTTTATTTATAAGTAGTCAAACAATATGAACAGGTCACTTTCCAAAGAAGAAAAAACATCAGTAAGTAGTTAGGTCTTATTTAGAGATAATAATGAATCCGGTTAAAGTGGTCACAACATTCACGTTTATATTATTCAAAGTTATGGTAACTGGTTCTAGCCCAATGGAAATATGCAATAAAAATCTTTTAAATAAGTATTTTATCTGATTAACATAAAATTAAAGATAAGAAAAATGCCTTTCTGAGTCAAGTTTATTGTAGAATAAGATACTTCAAGAAAGCAAAATTTACAAAATTAAGAACTACTGAATGTTACCTAGAGATAAGCTACATTGAAGATATAACAAAAACACTGCTGTCTGTTAAAATATTTCAGCAGTGTAGACTTACATAAGCTGGCAGATGTAGAAAACTTCATTCACATCTCAGCAAATTTCCATGCTCATATTCTCACATAATGAATCAAATCTAGTTGAATAACTTAAAGGAAAATCTAAAATCCATGCTTTAAACAGGATGTCAACACTTGGGCTAAAATAACTTGAAAACCAGTCTTTGAAAACAGCATTGTCCACCCCAGTTTTTTCATCTGAACACCAAAGAAATGGAAGTGATCAACGGTTTTAAGTTTTCAGAGTGCAATGATCTTGAGACCAATAAACAAGCAATAATGTTAATTTTCAATCCCTTTCTTCAAGTGCTAAACATTCCTTAAATACATTAAATCTAGATGGAACTGTTTTTTTTTTTTCCTTTGGACATTTAAGTTTTTAAAGGAATCCTTTCCTGAACAACCCAGTCACATCCACATTAAAAACATGCTGATCAGTGTGTCCACCTTTTTTCATTTTTTCAAAACTTCAGGATACCTCATCTGCTCTGGTTGCCTCTTCAGTAATTTTAACATTATGCAACTGAACTCAATTTTAGAAGTGACTGAACCAACTAACACTTAAAAGTTTCTTCACTCCACTTCATTTCCATGTTCTTGCATTGCCTTTAATAACCTTGAAGCTCCTGTCTACATGATTGCTTTGCTAAGAGGAATATGTTTTTCATCACAATCTTTAATCCATACAGCTAAAAAACACTCCATTTCTATTACTGTCTCACTTCTATTCCTAGTAGCTGTTTGCAAGCCACAAAAGGTGGACATAATTTCACTTTTTTCTTTTATTTTGCCTGCATGCTTTATAATATTCCATTCTTTTAAAGTTACAATAACCATGGTTGTGCTATTAAATAGCATCAAATTTTTGTTGTAATGTAATAACAAAGAGCCTTCTTTATTTTGCTGGCAGTGCTTCTATCTGAAGTATTTTTCCTTTTGTCCATTTTGTTAAGGGTTCTTTAAAAACCAAAAACCACAACTACTGGTAACATGGCATGCAGCAGCACATCACATCCACATGCAACCATAGTCAAGTGCAGGCCAATGACACAGTGAAGTATTAAAACCCTAAAATAGCTGGCACGTTTCACATTAACTAATCTTGGCTCACATTAAATGCAACCTGGTATCATTTTGTTGTTGTAGTGCAGTCATTTCAGCTGTGTCCAGTTTGTGATTCCCTTTAGGGTTTTCTTGGCAAAGATGCTGGAGTGGTTTGCCATTTCCTTTTCCAGCTCATTTTACAGATAAGGAAATTGAGCAAAAAGAGTTAAGTGACTCACCCAGTGTCACACAGCTACTAAGTATCTGAAGCCAGATTTGAACTCAGGAAGACAAGTTTTCCAGACTCTAGGCCTCGCACTCTACCCACTATATCACTTAGCTGTTGCTTCATTTTATAATTTGCACTAAAATATATTCTGCGATGTTGAAACTTGTATTAATCACCATTTAGCAATCTACACATGAAAAAGTTTAAGCTGTCCCATGACCAGAGAAAGGTGAATTAAAAACAACTAGGATATTTACTCTACCAAATTGGTAAAGATAAAAAAAAAAAAATTACGAAATTCAACACTAGTGCAGCATTAGCTGTAAAATGTACTGTTGGGAAGTGAATTAATATAATCTATTCTAGGGGGAAAAAATTGAATCTTAAAACTTCTAAAGCCCCTTTAATCTGGTGGTCCTACCATTGGAATCACACTGAAAACTTATGGTAAGAAAAAAAGATCATTCTAGAAGAAAAATTTACTTGTAATACTGCTTTTTTAAAGATTTTTATCATACAATGCTCTAACTTTTCTTTCTCAGACACCCATCCCTTATGAAAACATTCACTTTCAATTGCTTTGTGGTTTCTGTTCCTTCCATTTACATTAGTGTAGTCATTTTCTTTATTTTTTTCCTGGCTCAGCTTACTTCACTTTGCAATTCACTTAAGTCTTTCATTGCTTCCCTGTGTTCATCATACTTGTTGGGCTTTTTTTTAATACCACATTATTAATCCACTATATTTACGTACCACAATTTGGCCATTCTCCAATCACTGGGCAAATATTTTGTTTCTAGTTCTTTGCTACCACAGAAAGTGCTGTTATCAACATTTTTAGAGTATATGAAGGGCTCCCTTTTTGTCAGTGACTTTCCCAGACTATATGCCTAATAGTGAAATCTCTGAATCAAAGGTTATGGACATTCTGTTCACTTCTGTTACAATAATTTCTAATAGTTTTCCAGAACAGCTCAATCAATTCATAGCTCCGCAAGCAATACATTAGTGTGCTTGTCTTTCGACAACTCTTCCAACACGGACTATTCCTATCTTTTGTCATCACTGCTTATTTCCTGGGTTAGTATTAGTGGTTTACAGTTGAACTTCTTAAAAGTGTGGTCAAGGTATCTCAGGAGATCCAAAGGCCAAAATTTTTCATGATAATACTATAACATTTTGGTTTCTGATACAACAAATATCAATACATGTAACCCCAAAAATAAAAGCTCTTTGGGGTATCTTCAATTTCTAATAGTGTAAAAAGGTTCTGAGACTCAAACATTTGAGAACCACTGGACTGGAACATTCTTTCATTAAAAAAAAAATTCACTTATTTTATTTTCAAATACAAATTCTCTCCCTCTCTCCACCCCTTTCTGTACCCACTGAGAAAGGCAAGAAATACAAAATTCATTACATCTATGAAATCATGCAAAACATATTTCTGCATTAGACATGTCTTCCCTTACACACACACACTCAAAAAAAGAAAAAAAATGTTTCAATTTGTTCTGAGTCCACCCATTTTCTTTCTGGACATGGATAGTATTTTTCATCATGAGTATTTCTGGATGTGGTAGATCATTATATTGATCAGAATGACTAAGTCTTTCATAGTTAATTATCTTTATAATATTGTTTTTTACTGTGTAAATAGTTCCCTACTTTTGCTCATTTCATTTTGCATCAGTTCATATGTGTTTTTCTGGAACCATCACCTTAAAACATTTTTTTAAATAGCACAATAGTACCGTATCAGATTCACACACCAGAATTTGCTCAGCCATTCCCCAATTGATGGGCTTCCCTTGAGTTTCTAATTATTGTCATTACAAAAAGAAATGCTTTAAACATTTTTTGGTACATGTGTCTTTTTCCTCTTTCTTCTATCCCTTTGGTGTATAGACCTAGTAGTGCTATCACTGGGTCAAAACAGTTTAATCTCTTTGGGGCATAGTTCCAAATTGCCCTCCAGAATTGTAGGAGTAGTTCACAGCTACACCAACAGCACATTAGTATACCTATTTCTCACATCCTCTCCAGCATTTGCCATTTTCCTTTCTGTCATGCTAGCGAACCTGACAGGTATAAGATTGTACCTCAGAATTCCTTTAAATTGCATTTCTCCAATTATTAGTGACTGAGAAAATTTTTCATGAACATTTTTAGTTTGCATTTCTTCCTCTGAAAAATGTCTTTCTGTATCCCTTGACCATTTATCAACTGGGGAATGGCTTTTATGCTTATAAATTTGGCTCCATATCCTATATGATTAAGAAATGAGATCTTTGTGAGAGAAATTTGCTGCAAAGATCTTTTCTCCACTTTTCTTCTGTTTTTTTCTGCATTGGTTTTGGCTTAAGCAAAAACTTTAATTTTATGTAACCAAAATTATCTATTTTATATGCTATGAACCTCTCTACTTTTAACTTGGCATGATTTCTTCCCTTATCCATAAATCTGACAGACAATTTCTTCCATACTAGCATGCTTATGATATCACACCCTCTGTCATGAATAACATGATATCCATTTTGAGTTTATCTTGGTATATCCTGTGAGATGTTGGTATGTTCCACATTTCTGCCAGACTTCTATCCAGTTTTCCCAGCAGTGTTTGCCAAATAGTAGGTTCTTACCCCAACAGAATTTTTGAGTTTATCAAACACCAGTTTACCATATTCATTCGTTTTTTCTTTATTGTGTATATAATTTGTTCTACAGCATTCTTTCATATCATCAATAATTTCCAATTTTTCTTTTGAGAATACAGGATTGTTTCTAATAGCAAAAGCTACAAACAAACTAGGTGACGATGAGTTGGGGAAAGTTTGCCTGAATTATGATATAAAAATAGAATGGAATATTGTTGTAACATCAACCATAAATACAAAGAATTCTAAGAAATAAGAGAATACATAAGAAATCATGCAAAACAAGAGAAAGAACACCAAAAGAACAGCATATATGATCACACCAACAGTCAACAATGGCTAGCACTGCAATGTTGTGCCTAGCAATGCAATGGTCAGTTCCATACAGCTCCCATGAGTTCAGAAAGACATTGTCTGGTCATCTGGCTAATGTCATTAAAGTCTGTTCCCTTGCAAGATGCAAATAAGTGTGCCAGGGGCCCGAACCCATACTCCCTTATTCTCCCTAAAGAAACAGACATTTCTACAGGGAGCTCATCTAAACATCCCTTTCTCTTACTAAGATTCCACAGTATTATTATGAAACTGATCCCACAGGGGAAATGTAATGTACGTGAAAGGGAGAAGAAGCAGGTCAAAGACCACATTTCAGATCTAGTATGTGTAGTCTGAATATACAGTGGCAAGTCCTTCACAGTTTATGAAATCCACAATCCACATTTTGTTAATGGCATCTATCAATACCTAATGAACCAGGTAGTCGTCGATCTGGATAGAATATTTGAATACTCCCAATATCTCAAGCATCACACTCATATTTTTCAGACTGTATTAGACTAACTTCACAAGAGCCAACCTAGGGAAATTTGGAAATGTACCAATTCAATCTGGAGGAAACAAAACTTGCTGAGTCTATCCCAGACTGGCAAGTAGTACAATAATAAATATGTATGAATAACACTTTCAGGTTTGCAAAGTGCTTTACAAATACTAAATTCTCATTTGATCCTCACAATAACCTGAGAAGGTAGGTGGTAGTAATATTCTCATTTTATAGAAGAAACTAAGTTTGGGGAAGGTTAAGTGACTTGCTCAGAATCACGTAGCAAGTTAAGTATATATGGCAAGATTTGAATTCGGATTTTCCTAACTTCTAGTTCATCACTCTTCACTGCCATCTAGTCACCTGAATTTCCATAGACCTTTTTAAGGTCTGTAAAGCCCTTTATACATTATCTCATTTAATCTAATGGACATAACTAAAGGAACACAAAATAGGCAGTGAGCTACCAAAAGATGCATCAGTAAATCAAAAAGAAATCAAGTATTTGGAGAATTTGCAGACTAAAGATGACATAATATTTTCTGTGAACCTAAGCCCCTCTACAATAATTTGCTAAAGAGTTACCAAGGACTTTCACTGTCTACAAACAAGTGAAAAAAATTATTTTTAAAATTTGAATAGAGCCTCTTACATATCCCATCCTGGTATAATTAAACTCTACAAAGTTTTCATTATGAAACACGATATCTTCTCCCAGACCAACTCTTGATCACCCCATTATTCTTGACTAGCAAAAAAAAAAAAATGGTATTAAAGAATTAGTAACATCACTTAGGGCTTTCAATGTTTAGCCAAGCCTTGAGCTGATTCAACACCAACTCTATTAAGCACTGTCCTTTCAGGAGTCTCAATTTCAAAATAACCTATATTTCCCCAAGCAACAAACTCCCTAAAAATTAAAATGGTGGTCCACACAGGTGTCAATGACTGCACAAGCCAACAAAAAAATGTGAAACAAAGTCAAAAGACTAAAAATATGGAAGAAAATCTAAGCTACCTTACAGCAAAAAGTGACCTAGAAAAAAGACAAGGGATATCATGCTTTGCCATTCACAGGATTCAATCAAGGGCAGGAATCCCATCAAAACATTTCCTCCTCCTGGCTGCCTCTCTAAAATCCTAGTGATGCCGAATGGACTGCCTAAGCAAAAGCCACCCCTAAACCCCTACTCCTACTCCCTGATTTCTCATCTCTTATCCACTTTAACCCTGACCCTCAAAAGTCCCAATCTAATTCCATCCACCTGCCAGCTTCACTGTGCCCAATGAAATTCCATCCTACCAACGACTGAGCACTGGCATCACATAACATACACCTTATACCTCTGCCCACAAGCAGATCAATTTGTCCTCATGTATCGATCCTCCTAAGCCTCTTTTGAATTTTCATCAAGTCCTCCAATCTCATCATCCCTCAAGTGCTTTCCTAGGCTCAATCCTTGGTCTGGTTTCACTTTTCTCCCTATCCAATCCTGAGACCAATTACCCAGTTCAATTTATTTTCTATTATTAGATCCCTTTCTTTACCATTATTGATGCCTTCACAAACCCAACCCTGGATTACCCCTGCCATCCATCTCTTCTGCTCTGACTTAAGATCTGCTAAACTCAGATGGTGGCAGTCATATAAATCATACAACCATAAAGACTAGGTCCCTAAAAATGTATTTTATATAATGTCAGCTAGGCTCTACCTGCTTAAGAAAATCCTTTAACTCTTCTCAATTTGACTAATACTTCCCATAGCAACTGTTCTGGATCTCTCTTTTCTTGTATCCTCCCATAACACCCCTCCCCCTAACCCCCTCATACTTTACTAAGGAAACATAGGCCATTCACAATGAACTCCCTTTTTTTTCCATCCTACCTCTTAAAATTCCTCCACATTATCTCCTATCATCTCCTTCTTTCCTCCAGTCTTTGATGAAGAGGTAGCCTTTCTTGCCAAAATCAAGCCTTCTCCTTGAAGCTCCAGTACCCTCTGCTCCTGTCTAGCCTGCCAGTTTGCTCCTTAAAAACCAGAACCTCTCCTAGTCCACACCACCCTACTTTTATCTTCATCCTAACCATATCTACTGAAGGGAGGGGTGTGATAGAACAGAGGGCAGACTGGGGAAAAGGTTAATCAGAATGCATGGTGTTTTGTGGTGGGGGGAGGGGAAAGATGGGGGAGAAAATTTGGAACTCAAAATCTTGTGGAAATGAATGTTGAAAACTAAAAAAAAAAAAAGAAGTATGGCAAATAAAAAGAAGTCAGTAGCTAGAAAAAGGCAGCAGGAATTAAACAAAAAGTTTTTAGAGAGGAGAAGCCAATGTGATCTGCAAGACAAAGAACTCAATGGAAAAGGAAAAATCAGCTCAACTTGCTAGAATGGCAACAAAAAGACAACGAAAAGGGATAGACACACACAGAAAGCTCTTACAGCTGGAAGAGAATGTAAGATTTAATCCAACCCAGCCCATACTCCAAGAAAGAAAAAGAAATCAATGCCCAAGATAACATAGCTTCGAAGTAGCATAGAAGGAATTAAAACTTGACTCTAAACCCAACGTTCTTTCTACTGAGGCAGTTTGAGAGGTCTGGAATTAAGAAGGCCCAAGTTCAAATACTGTCAAAGACACAAACTAGCTGTGTGATCCTGGGCAAGGACTTCATTTCCATCACTTATAAAATGAGGATCATAACAGCACATATTTCATGGGACTGCTATGAGGATGAAATGGGATAATACAATTTTATAACTCTGCAAAACTTAAAATACTATAGAAATATTAGTTACCATTCTTACACCCTGCTCTCTTTCTGATCAGAAAGCCTAATTATTCTCCTCATCCTGTAACTTCTCCCTATATAGCATTTGAAGGTCAGCAAACTTAAACCTGTTACAAGCAGAGGCAATTGCCCTGTGAGATCTATAAACTGCAGTGCTGTGAACTGTCCAGCCCATGGTTTCTATATCCTCTCCTCCAACCCATTTTTATGGCACTTCTATGAAGATCCTGTGGATTCTGCTCTGTTGATCTCTTGATGGGCGAAAGGAGGAAAAAGAGGCAACAGAAGATAGAAAGAACAAAGATAAACTACAGGGCAAGCAGAACTGATGTAGGAGAAACAGCTGGCAGAATGGAAAGAGCTCTGGGCTGGGAATCAGGAGACCTGACTTCTAGTCTCAGCTATTCCACTAATGAACTGTGGGATGTTAAGCAAGTTACTTCCCCCTCCCTGGGCACCAATCTCCTCATTTAGAAAATGAAGGATTATGAAGCATGAAGCAGCAGCAAGGAATAAGATGAAACTGAACAAAATGAATTTCTAATAGGCCAGATCTAAATACTTTCTTCCTTCAAAATCACTCTATACCACAGGGTTAGAAATAGACAGTAATAGTCCAAAATGAGAGACTGGCATGGGAGGCTCACTGGAAAGTATGCTGGCATACAAGGAATAGGAGGAAAAAAGGGGGAAGAATAGGAGAGAAAAAGAGAGGAGAGAATCACTTAAGTAACTGACTACTAAAGAGTGTAACTTGCCCAAGATCACACAAAAAAAGAGATAGTTTTCAATCTTAGGGTACTTGACTCCAAATCCAACACTATTTCCACTACAATTAAGATTCAATCCAAGCCTCAAATAACATTCTAATGCTAATATTACATCTTGGTGTCTGATTTTAACTGACGAATGTATCAGAAGGCATAGACAAGGTCTTCAAGAAAATGGGGTAAAAAAACAAAGAGAGGGTGCATATTGTTTCACTGGTATATAGAAATTCCCTATACTCAAGTAGATTGGCAAACTGCTGATATTATTTAATATGTACTAAATATGCTATAGAATTCAGGAAAAAAATGTAAGCTAGACTATTTATGGAAGACTTCACAATACTATTATTCACATAGGCCTTGAAAAATTTATCAAGGAATCTGAGAATTATTGAACTGAAATGGCCCTTAGATCATCTGGTCTAATCCCAGCATTTTATGAAGGGGGAACTGGAGGGACCAAAGAAGTTGGATGACTTATCCAAAGCAAGTGTATCACTCACTAGCAGATGTAGAAATAAACAGCAGATTTACTGACTCTTCATTCAGGTTTCTTCCACTATATCAGACCATGGCCTAGAAAAGTGAAGAGGAAGGCTTTCCAGGAGACAGGAGGAAGCAATATGAACAAAAAGTTATTGAGATAAGAAACGAAATGACATGGTTGGGCAGTGTGAAGGACTGGAGTGTCCATGTTGAGAATTAAGATTTATGCAAAGACTCAAGGAAGGGTACATTGTAGTGCAGTGGAAAAATTAGGCACTGAGTATGAATCTTGGAGCTGTTACTTACTAAGTTGTGAGACCTTGGACTTAACTTCCCAAGGCCTCAGTTTGTTCCTATGTAAAATTAAGGGATTGAGCAAGTCTTTCAACTCTCTGAACCTCTAGTACTGGAACATGAGGGGAGAACACAAAGGACTCTGCAATGTAAAGGAAAGGAATTTGAACCTGAATGATAGGCAGTAATATGAGGATTTGTTTTATACTATCCAGTGTTGTTTAGGCATTTCCAAAGCAGCAACAAACTCAGCATCTTTAGACTAAGGCTTTGGTCTTTATTGGATTCAATCAGAAGGAAGCAGGAGAAAACACCTGACTGGTTATGCTTTCAAACAGGCCAGACAGAACCAGTTACAACTACTGAGACTGGTCAGATGTTGACTGACAGCATGACCAGCCAATGATATTTAGTTGCTGAAATAGGGACTACTCCCAATTTCATTCCCCAACATTCTTTTGTCTCATTAGTAAACACTTAATTTAAAAAAAAAAATTATAACTTAAAAAAATTAAGACAATATATTGAAATCATTGAAAGTTGGCTTTCATCACACTGAACAACTGATGTTAATCCTTCTTTAAATCATAAATAAAATACGCTTTCTGGGGTTGGGGAGAGAAGGCTAAAAAGAATTTCAAAACCTGCATTGAGCTGAAAATACTAAGTACTCAACTGAGTTGGAAGAAGCCATATAAATATGTAGTAAATTTCTCCGATAATGCACTAATTTCCAAAATATATAAGGAAATGACTCAAATTCATAACAAGAGTCATGATTTGCACAAACAGTAGTAAAAGAAAGCCAAGCTTCCAACTATCATATGAAAAAATGCTCTGAATCACTAATAATTAGAGAAATGAACATTAAAATAACTGTGAAGTTCCACCTCACAACCTTCAAATGGGCAAAAAAAGACAAATAAATGGTGGAGAGGCTACAGGAAAATAAGTGCACTAATTTACTCCTGGCTGAGTTGTAAATTGGTACAGGAACTCGTTAAATAATTTTGAACTATGCCCCCCAAATTCACTCAACTGTTCATATCAAGTGACAGCACTACTAGGAGTATACTCCAAAGATGTCTACAAAAGAATAAAGTGATCCAGAGGCATAAAACAATTTATGGCAGCAAAGAAGTGGAAGCTAAAGGGTGCCCATCAATTGAGGAATGATGAAATAGATAGTTCAAAAAAATCAAAGACTTGAATGTACTGTTTGTTACAAAATAAAATGAGCAGAACCAATAGAATAATTTATACAAGGACCAAAATATTTTAAAGGAAAACAATTTTGAAACTTAAAGAACTCTTATCAATTCAACGACCAAGCATAACTACAGAAGGTCAATGATGAATCACACTGCACAAGTCCTGGCAGAGAGGTGACCAACTAGAGGTGTAGAAGATGTACATTTTTTTCTTTTTCTTTTTTCTGTGGTGGGGGGGGTGGGGGTGGTGGTGTGCATTTTCAGTCACAGCATGTGTAAAAATCTCTTCTGCTTGACTGTGCATATTTGTTATGAGGCTTTTATTTTATCTTTCTCTGTTGTTTAATTTGGGAGGGAAAGGGAGTAAGCAATATGAATGGGGGGGAGGAGGGGATAGTCATTGGACCCTTTTTTAAATGCACAGAAACAGCAGGCCAAAAAGAAAAACAGATAAACAGGACAACTTTGAAAATTACATGTTGAATTTATTATATATACCTGAAAGCAAGCTGTATTATAATGAGATTGAAAATTTTATGTGCACTCCTTTCTGTTGTACTTTGAATATGGAAATGCTCATATAAGCTCTAAATAAAAAGTTAAAAAAAAAACAATAACTAGACTGAGTCCAACATGGATTCATTACCAAATATGAACTGGGCTCTCATTACAGCGAGGCAATCATTTTATTATTCTCTAATTGATTCTTTATCATATTCCCAGACATTGTTCCAAATCTCTTCTCAAGCCTCCCACCTCCCTATTAAGGAAAAACCACTACTCATTCTTTATTGAGAAAACTAAAGGGAAAAGGAGATTTTTCTTCTCTATATTTCAAAATCTTTTATCATCATTCCATATTTGTCAATGAAAAGGTGACCCTTCTACTTATGCCTTTAATCCCAAGCCTCCTCCCCAAATCATCTCATCTCCTTCCCTCTTATCCTGTGGTTCCATGCGTTTTGTTTACCTAGAACTCCAGGAGCCTTAAAATCTTCAATTGATACCTCAACCTAGCCTTTATCTTTATCTCTCTTTCACAACTAAACTCCTGGAAAAAGACACTTCTATTCTTTTGACTCGTTTCTCAACCTTTTGCCATCTGGCTTCTGGTCTCAATCAACTGAAGCTGTTTTCACAATTATCAGTGATCTCTTAACAAATCTGATAGCCTTTTATCCTTCCTCCTCTTCCTTAAAGTAGCTGCAGCATTCAACACTACTGACCACCCCCTCACCTTACAGGTAACCTCTTCTCTACTGGTTTTGGCATCATTGCTGTTGTCTCTTGGTTCTCCTACCTATCTTCCTGTGCTTTACATTCCAACTAACATTCCATCTTCAGTAGCCAAATACATACCAGATGAAAATGTGAGAAATATTTAACAGAATCAAGAATACAACAGACCATAAATGTTAGCATGTGGTTTTCTAAGTCAATGTAGTACCCTCAGGGATCCTTAGGGCCAGTTAATGCCCTCTCCCTTTTTATTTGAGCTGGACATCATAGTTCTATAGGAAGCCTTTCCAAATCCCTCTTAATATCTAGTGCTTTCTGTTAATTATTTCCTTTTTTTTTTCCTGTATATATGTCTGTTGTCTTCCCCATTAGACTGTGCCTCCTTGAGGGGAAGAACTGTCTTTTGCCTCTTTTGGTATGCCCTGTTCTTTGCATAAACTTAATAAATTTTTGCTGAATTAAGACTCCTTTGCTGGATCATCACCCATGCTACACTCCCTAACTACGGGTGTATCCTAAGGCTCTGTCCCTGGCCCTCTTTTCTCATTCAATTCTAGCTAACCCAATCAGCTGACATCATGTCTAAGCAGAAGACTCAGTCGCAACCTCTTAACTAAACTCCAGGACTACCTCACAAACTGCCTATTAAACATTTAAAACTGGATACATCAAGGACACATCAAATTCAACAAATCCAAAAAGTGGACATGTTATTTTTCCCCTCTCCAACCTCTCTCCTTCAATCTTCCCTATTTCTGTCTAAAATATTATCATCCTAACACTGATTTAGACTCACAAATTCTAAACTTACTTTTTAATCTTCCTCACAAACCATCTATCTGGTTTTCTTTTCTCCATTCATATAGTCACCACTCTGGTTCAGGCCCTCTCCCATAAGAACTATTAAAACAGTCTCCTAATTGGCTTCTCTGCTTTTAGTATTTCTCCACATAACATAGCATCCAGGGTCATTTTCCTAAAGCCCAGAATTGACTACGTCACTTCCCAATTCAATAAACTCCAATGACTCCTTATTAATTCTAAGTTGAAATACAAACTACTGTGTTTGGCATTTAAAGCCCTTCCCAACAGGACTTCAGCCTACCTTACAAGTCTTATAAAACATTAGTCCTCATTTCTGCACACTGCAGTCTAGTTATCTTGCTCTTTCTCACACATAAAACTTCCATTTTCATATCTCTATACCAACCAGTCCTCCATACCCCCCCTTCTCACCCTGGCTTTCTAAATGAAGCCATTCCTGATGCTGCAGCTGCTAGTGCCACTCCAGCCCACATCATCATGCAATTATTACGTAACAGGATTTTGTATATATCCCACAATAGAATGTAAGCTTCTTGGAAGCAGGAGATGTTGCTTTTTTGTCTTTGTATTTTCAGCACCTAGTGCTAGTGTTTGATAAATGGGTGCTTAATGATCAGTCAGATATTTAGCTTCTCAAACTTGTTAATGTCCCTTCAAAATTAAAAACAAAAACCCATACATGTATATTCCTGAGTTCAGGGTACCAAATTTTGCAATTAATAAGCAAATCCAGGATTCATTCATTCAACAAACATTTAAACAGCACCAAACAGTGCATGACTTATGACCAACAATAATTCAGATTTAGATTCATTTTGTGATAGCAATGGTCATGTACATGTGTCTATTGATATTAAAGGGACTCAGAACTTCTGGCACAGACCAGATCAAACAAGATTGGGATTGTTTCCCCAACTTTAGCTACTTCTCTTTCAGTTTACTGCTCATTATATTAATTCTGAAGTTTTGAAAAATGAATACCACTCCAAAGAAATATGCAAAAGTTGACATTTTAAAGAGTATATCTGAATGACCATTAGAGATAGTGCAATGGCTGTTAGTGTGGGGAAGTCTAGCTTTTCAAGGATCACTTGAGTCCATAAATTAAGCAGGATCAACTATATGGGAAGTGCAAAGAGAATAGTGGTTGGAAAGGGAAATATAAGGCAAAACAAAACAAAAAGCAAATGCCAAGAAGTGACAAACTACTGCTTCTAAACAAGTAAATTAATCCAAAGAAAACAAGCGAAGACCTTCAGAGGGACCTGACAGTTGGATGGGTTATTACTTCCTTTACGGTGAGCCATAAGCTTTTTGAAGTTAAAAAAAGTGATAAGACTAGTAAACAACAGCTATTTACCATTACTATGAAGAAAAAAAATGCTTATCGATAGCAAGACTGTATTATTGAAGATTAGAAAAAGATCAATTTCACTGATGAAATTTACTTTCACATTGAAGGCCATATAAAACCTATGGTAACAAGTCCAAGAAAGGCCTCAGACTGCATCCACCAAAAGCAGTTTGTAGATTTTTTTTTCTTAACTTCTTAACTTCAAAGTTTGGTTTCAATAAAGAGAATGAGGAACTCTGTTAAATATACTGACATGTGGAGTAGAATTGTTCCAGAATTACAAAAATGCCCAAATAAGAGTTGGAACACTGCAACACAAGCTTGTGCAATGCAACACATTACAAAATGATAGAAAATTTAACAGAAAGATGGAAATACTTCATATCCCAAGTGATGTGTGGCTGTATGATGAATTAAAGAATGTGTCAAAATCTTGTAAACAAAATGCCAAATCATGTAACTACAGTAAAACATTTTTCATAATAAAAATTTTTAAATGTGTCAAAAGTTGTAAGGTTTATTGTATGAAGCAATAAATTTCATTATTTCATGTTATATCAAGTAATTCTCACACCATTAATATGTGCCAGACATTGTGCCAGGACTTGGAATAAAATTTGTGTGTGTGTGTGTGTGTGTGTGTGTGTGTGTGTGTGTGTGTGTATGTGTGTGTATCTGTAAAATCCTTGCCCTCAAGGAGCTTACATTCTATGTTCAATTATGTTCCATTCTTGAAATATTTCTAAACTACATCCTAATGGCATTGAACCAAAGGCTAAAATTTAGTAATGAATCACAGAACCACAACTCTATCTTAACTGCCTGCAAAACCTGTTTCAGGTACTTTCCACTACAGAATGTCTACTACAGAAGTCTCTTTCAAAATAACTCTCCTCATGTAAAAGAATAACTCACAATAACGTACTTGGTAACTTGGCTAACTTGAGTTGTATGAGTTTCAATTCTAAAATGGAAACCTAAGATCCTTGAGGTTTGTAATTACTATGCACTTTAGCAAGAGTATCCTGCTTCAGAATGAAAAATTAATCTGAAGCTAAGAAAATGGTCCTGTTTCTCAATTCACAGCCCTTAGATTACCTACACATGTCTTCTTCTCAGAAGATTGTTCTCTAAACCATTCAATATTTGTTGAGACCAGAGCACTATAAAAAGACATTTGCTCTGAACCCTAATGACCTCCAAGATTCAGGAGTGGCAACAGCTTGGAAATGACATCAAAGCTGAGAAAATGCTGAGCAAGAGTCTATTTTTTCCCTTCCCATGGCATCAAATGAATTTGCCCTTCCTTCTCTTCATCTTTACTTTCTCATACCATATCTCTTACTACCTAATCTTCTATTTTCTGGGCTTCACCCTACCCAATCCTCCTAATCACTTTCCCTTCTGCCCATATTTCAAATATTTTATTACCTCAACTGCATTTCTGGTCCCCATGTATCCAACTCTTACTTTTCCTGTGGACTTTTTCTCATTTTTGTCCATCACTCATAAGAACACAGAAATGCCTTTTAAAAAACAGTTAAATCTCCTTCGAAGCTCTGTAGATATATTCAAATAAACCAAGCTGACATTTTTACCACTAGGAAATCAATTTAAATAGTTCACTTAATATTTGCATCTCCTAAGTTTGTTCATTCAGGAAACATCACGTAACAAGCACTGTACTAATGTTACAGGGGAGAGAAAAACACTATTCCTGACTTCAAGAACTTATATTTTTTACTCATAAGCACTTTAAAGCTAAGCATGAAAAGGCTTGCCTTAGATATACCACCTAGCACCATTCACAAACATCATTCAGAAATTCTCATTAAAAATCCCTCATGTCTTCTCATGGCTCTTCTTTGAGAACAAATTTATCCTTTGTAATTTTGGAACATCCATTTTCAACTGTTATGTAGTTGGTTTTTTTTCCCATTTACATTGCTGTAGTCATCAAATATATTGCTTTCTGGTCTCCGCTTACTTCAACGGTGCATCAGTTCATGTACGTCTTTCAATTCTTCTCTGGGTTAATCATATTTGCCATTTCTTATAGGGCAGTAATATTCCATTACATTCATTTTGCAGAGGTGAGAAGGGGGGTTCCATAAGTGTGGTACATTGCATAATAAAATGTCAATTTTTGTTGCATTAATCAGTTTTGCTCATTTTTCCCCCTCTTCTTCCTTTTTTTTTTTTTAAATTCTTTGTCATAATGGATGGCTCTCTGGAAGGGGGCAGGGGGAGAGATACAGGGGAAATTTAGGTGACATAAAAACAAGATATCAATAAAAATCCATTTTAAAAAATGCCTTGTTGAATTTTATACTATACACCACAAATCAAAATAGATACATGATCTTAATATTAAAAATGCTATCACAAAAAAAAACTAGAAGAGAAGCAAACCCTTCTCACAGCTTTCATCTTCTTTCACCTTTCAAAGCTAAGACTAGGGAGCAAATTCTTAACCAAACAAGGCTGATTACAAAACATAAAATATACAATTTTGATTATATGAAATTGAAAAACTTATATGTAAACAAAACTAATATAACAAGAATAAAATGGCAGTAGACTGGTAAAAAAAATGTTGCAGCAAATATCATTGATAAGAGTCTAATAACCAACATATATAGACAAATAACAGAAATACATAAGACCAAAAGCCATTTGCCAATAGATAGATGGTCAAATGAGATGAGCAAACCCTTCTCAAAACAATTCCAAACTATTAACAAACACATAAAACAATGCTCCAAATCAGCAATAAAAAAAGAAATGGAAATCAAGACAACTTTGTGGTTTTAACTCAGATAATAAAATTCAACTTTAGAGGGACTGTGGAAAGAGAGGCACACAAATGCATTACTAGCAGAGCTGTGGACTGGAACAATCATTCTGAAAAGCCATTCAAATTATACAAATAAGTAGTTTAAATATCCATAACTTCTTAAAGATTCCACTGCTGGTCAAATAGTAATAATAATAATAACATTTATATAGTGTTTCAAAGTTTGCAAAGGACTTTATGTTACCTTATTTTATCCTCACAACAACCCTGTGAGGTAGGTGCTATGTTTATCCCCATTTTATAGATGAGGAAACTGAGGCTGAGAGAGGTTAACTGACTTGCCCAGGATCACATAGCTATTAAATGTCTTAGGCAGGATTCAAACTCAGGTCTTCCTGACTACAAATCCAGCCCAAATACAGCTCCACTATACCACCATCATGCTGCCTATATCCCAAGGAGGTCAATGACAAAAAGAAAAGCTCTGTATACAACAAAAATGTTTATAAAAGCATTTTTTGTGGGAGCAAAGAACTGGAAAATGTAGATGTCTACTGGGTAAGGAATGGCTAAAAAAAAAAAAGCTTTGGCATATGAATGTAATGGAAGATTACTGGATTCCAAGAAATATGATGAATACACATGGGAAGACTTTTATGAACTGATGAAAAGTAAAGCAAAAGCCAGGAAAACAATATACAAAATGACAGCAATGTAAATGGAAAGGACAACCATCACACAAAAACAACAGCAACAAAAATAACTGAAAATAAAAGTTTCTAAATCACAAAGAACAAGCTTGGCCCCCAGAAGAAATATGAGGAAATACTTCACCCAATCCTTTGCAGAGGTAGGGGTGTTCACAGGTGTGAAACAATGCATACAATGTCGAATTTCTCAATGTATTCATCACTTTTGATGAATTTTTAGTCTTCCTCTTTTTTTTTCCCCAAAAAATTCTGTTATATGAGATGGCTTTCTGGGTGGCAGGGATACAGGGGGAAATCTAGGTGATGCAGAAACAAAAGAAATGAATAAAATCTATTTTTTAAAACAGAAAGAAATGCACATCAAAATAATCCAGAGATTTCACTTCAAACCCAATAAACTGGCAGTTTATGACAAAAGATGGAAACAATTGGAGAGGTTGCTAAAAAAACAAGCATACTAACACATTGTTTGGTGGAGCTGTGAACTGGGACAATCATTCTGGAAAGGAAGGTGTAAATTATGTTTAAAAAGTGACTACACTGTTTATACACTTCAACCCAGAGATTCCAACTGCTATGCATTTAATTCAACAGTCAATGACTACAAGACTCCATATACACCAATGTTTATACAGTCATGTTTGTGTTAGCCAAGAACAGAAAACAAAACAGATGCCCATCAAACATCAGATTTTTTTCCATGGGCTTTTTTATTAGTTTATTTTATTTAGCCAGTTTTGCTAAACTTTTTTCTTCCTCTTTTTTATCCCTTATTATAAGAGATGGTTCTCTGGGAGATGTGTCGAGGAATAGAAAGGGAAGCTGAAAACCTTTGTTTTTATATAACCTATATACAACATTAAGTTTTAGTACCATTTTGAAAAAATACACAAATTATTTTTCGTCCATAGCATTCAAAGGGAAAGACCAAAACTGGCTAGTGTAGAAAGGGAATATTAAAATTCTTAAAGCTTTTTCTGAATATAGATTTAAGATATCTATTTCATGTTCAGTTAATTTGGGTATTTCTTATTTTTGCAACTATTCCTCCATTTCTTTTAAATTCTCCGTTTACTTGATTTATAACTGTACACAGTAGGTTCTGCATCTTTTTTGTTTTTCCCTGCTGTGATTTCACCTTTTTCATTTTCGTATGGTACTTTGATTTTCTTAACATCCACTCTGCCATAATGCCTACCATTTGCCTTTACTAATTATTGTTTTTCTTACATGATGCTCTACAAAGAATGTGCTTAGGATTTTTACTTTCTTAGTTTTACATGTAATTTCTGTGTCCTAGCACATGATTTCCCCAAATAATTTTCTATTTTTTCCTACACATACATTTAAAACACATTTTCACATTAGTCATGTTGCATGGAAGAATTAAAATAAATGGGAGAAACCATGAGAAAAACTCAAACAAAACAAAACATAACATAAGAGAAAATATTCTGCTTCATTCTGCTTTCCAATTCCATAGTTCTTTCTCTGGATGTGGATGGCATTTTGCCTCAAGAGTCCTTTGGGAATGTTTTAGGTCCCTGCACTGCTGTCAAAGGCTAAGTCTACCAGAAAAATGCCTTGCAAACTGGGGTATGTAACACTGGGGTTGTTACTGTGTACTCTATTTTTTCCTTTTTTCTTTTTTCAAGGCAATCAGGGTTAAATGACTTGTTGGGGTCACACAGCTAATAAGTACAAAGTGTCTGAAGTAATTTTCTATTTGTTCTAATAATTTTCTATCTTTTCTAAGATTTTGTTTCATCTACCTTTTTCCAAATTACTGAGGGAGAGCAGAGCTCTCAAAGTCAAAAACGGCAAATAAAAGACTAGGGAAAGGATCATGTTCCTGTCATTAATGGTATAAGACAAAGGGAGCTTTAGAGACTTTGGGTGGGTATCACTCTTAGATAGGAAGGAACTTCATTTTCCTGAAAATTAGGGAATTAATGGCCAGTGGCAAGAAAGAAGATGTTCAGAGACCCCATTTACCCCTCAGCTCACTGAATTCCTGTTAGGCAGAACCAGTCAAGCAAGCAAGCAAGCAATTAACATTTCTTGGGCAACTACTAAGAGCAAGGCAGGGGATCAGCACTAAGGACACAAAAAGAGGCCAAAGACAGCCCTTACCCTGAAGGAGCTTACAATCTAATGGGGAAGACAACTGCAAATATATATATATATGGTATCTATATATATAAAGATAAATATATACAGTATATGTATAGGTTAAATAGATAAATATAAATATATATACACAAATATACAGAATAGATATGTGTGTGTGTATATATATATATATATATATATGTATTACACACACATACACATTAAATAGGAAATAATTAACAGAGGGAAGGTACTGGAATTAAGAGGGGTTGGGAAAGGTTTCCTGTAGGAAGTGGGATTTTAGATGGGAAAAGTCATGGAGCACAGTAGAGCTTAAAAGAGGGAGAGCATTCCCAAAAGACACAGCATTTATTTGTGGAACAGCCAGGAGGCCAGTGTCACTGGACTAAAGAGTATGTGTTGAGGATTTAAGTTTTAAGAAGTCTGGAAAGGTGGGAGGAGACTAGGTTATGAAGGGCTCTGAATGCCACAGTATTCTGACTTTGATCTGGGAAGTCACAGAAGCCCCTGGAGTTTATTGAAAAAGGGAACAACATGACCTAATGTGTTTTAGGAAAATCATTTTAGAAACTGAATGAAGATGGACTGGAGAAGAAAAAGTGAAGTAGCAACAGGGAAACCTGCATGTCTAAGACTAATTCCAGGAAAACCAAAAGAAAAGTCGACCTAGTCTGAAAATAATTCAACAAATATTTAAATATCACCTATGATGTGGTAAGTACAGGTAATACAAAAATTAATATAGGTAACATTTATAATGTATTTTACACTTGTTATTTCATTTAATCTTCACAAACTTGTGAAGTATGTCTATTATCCCCATTTTATGGACAAGGAAATTGCGGCTCAGCAACATAACTTAAACACAGTTACACAACTAGTGTCTGAGGTAGGTCTTCCCTATTCCAAATGCAGCACTCTTATCACCATAATGTCTCTCTCATATCAAAGATGAAATTCTTTTGAGGACAGGGACTACCTAGTAAGGGACATGAGTGAAGTTGAAATAAGAACAAAACAGCATAAGAGATTTAAGAAAAACCATTCTGAAGTAGACATCAGAGGAGCCTTTGCTGAAGAGATGGCACCTGAGTGGCACTTGAGAATTTCAGCAGGTAGGGATTGGAGGTGGGGATTAGAAAAATTAATAATAGGATGGGTAGTGTGGAGAGGAAAGAAACTGGTAGAAGCAAGTGGCTATATAAGAGTTCAGATCATTAAAATTTGCTCCTTAAGATAACTAGGGGGAAGGTACCTGATCTAGTTTTCTAACTTTTTAATGGCTACATTTTATTTTTTTAAGTAGAAAATTTCAAATAAATATTATTAATATTCAGATCATATTTCCATTTTGAGCTTCTTGTGGTATATGGTATAAGATATTAACTAAAATTAATATTTACTTAGCTGCTTTTCAGGTTTCCTAGAAGTTCTTGTCAAGTAAGAGGAGTTTTGACAATTTTTGATCTTGGGTTTATTAACACTGGGTTGAATTCAATTATTTGTAATTGTTCTTTATCTTACCTGTTCTACTTCTCTATTTTTCAGCCAGGGCCAAATAGCTTTGATAATCACAGCCTTAAAGAATGATTTGAGTTCTGAGGTTCTTTCACTTTTTCTCATTATTTCCCTGGAGGTTCTAGACCTCTGGCTTCTTCAAACGCATTTTGCTACTATTTTGTTTAGTGCCATTAAAAGATTTCCTTGGTAATTTATGATAGCACTAAATCTGTAAATTAAGGTTTGTTTTTTTTATTATGTTGGTATTACTAGGAGGAATGATGGATTTGAAGGATTCAGAAAAGCTTGGAAAGACACACAAACTGATGAAGCAAATACAGAACAATATGCCCAAGTACAATATAAAGGGAAAAGTCTGATTTTTTTTCTTTTTTCACATTCTTTGTTTTAAGGGATGGTTCTCTGAGAGAGATGCAGGCAATGTTAAAAAAAAAAAAAAAAAGAGGACATTAATAAAAATTTATATTAAAAAGAAGGCTCTAAGATTCAAGCCTACGTGACTTAGCTGCACCAGGTAGACTCAAAAGGTAGACTAGTTATTAATGGTTTGAACAGTTTGGCAGTATGTACAACAGAGTGCTTGGTCCTCTGCTATTTAATAATTTTATCACAACTATAGATGACAGAAACCTGAGAAGGACAGCTAAGACAATAGAGTAAGGACCCAGAAAAAATTTGTAGGACTACTAAAGGCTCAATTTAAGATGAAATTTGATAGGAATGTCAAGTCTTAAACTTAGATTTTAAAAAGTCAACTTTACAAGTATGAAAAGGGAAAAGATTTGGTTAGATATTAGTTTATATGGAAAAGATCTGAGGGTTTTAGTAGACTGCCAGATCACTGAGTCAGTATAATATAGCAGTCAAAAAAGCTAATGAGGCCTAGAACTATACTGAGTGAGACACAGTTTCAAGGAATAAGAAGTTTTAAATCCCACTAGCCTCTGCCCTGGTCAGACTACATCCAGAGTACTTTGTTCAGCTTTGTGTACCTTTATATGAAGGACATTCATAAGATGAAGAGCCTCAAGGAGAAAAATCAGGATGGTGAAAGTCCATAAAAAATGAAGAAGGTGGGGTTAAAGGAACTTGTGGATGTTTAGCCTGGAGAAGACTCAAGGAAGCTATAGTAAGTCTCCAAGTATCTTAAAGGGCTAACACATGGAAGGATTATTAAATTTGTTCTAGTTGGCCCCAGAGGGAAAATAGGTGAAAACTGCAAAGCAGCAAATTCAGGCTTAGTGTCACAAAAAAAATTCCCTAGATTTAGAGCCAGGCATAAATGAAACAGATTGCCTCAGGAGGTGATATAGTCACTCTCATGGAAGTTCTCCAAGAAGAGGCTGAAGGCCCACTTGTTGGGTGTATGTATTAAAATGGGGCTTCTTTTCCGGTCTGGCTTAGGCTAAATGATTGCTAAGCTACTTCCCAATTCTGAAATTCTTCTAGATTCTATGACCAAGAGAATAGCAGTCCTATCAATAGAAACAGAGATGTTGGGAGACAAGGACTCATTCAAGGGAGATGTTTGAGTTAGTTTACCAGAAATAGCTTATCAAGTTTTCACTGTGATATCTGAGGGGAGAACACAGGGTTCTGGTGTCACCTTTTATGTTCTCTTTCAAGTCTGACCTCTCTGTGATATTTTTTCTCTCTTAATAGGCAGGGATTGTTCTGTGGTTTTAAGTCTGCATTTTGGTATTTAAATATCTTTTTATGAATTTACATGATAGCTTCCTTACAATACTCAAAAGTTCCTCAAGGGAAAAGTTCATGTTCTAAATCACCTAGGATCCCCAATATCTAGCACTGCTTATATATGAGTCATTCGATAAACGCTGGTGATATGTGTTGCTTAGGCAATGAAAAAGACAAACCTCAAGTTCATTAGTATCTCCAAGCATTTTGCTGTCTCTAGTACCTGAAAATTCATTAAGTTTTGCTGCCTTCTCTTCAAAATCAACACATTTTTCTCAAAAAGGAAGCAATCAAGATCTGAGTTTAGAATAACAGTTATGTTAAAAGTCTAATAAATGCAGAATATATTATTAATCCCAATTCTCCAATGAGTCATTTGAAGTTTTGGTCATTCCTCGCCCAGAAATTCTTGAAGCATATTGGGGGGACAGGAGGGCAGTGGTATAAGATAAGAACACAAGCATTCCCAGTCAGAGTAAGTATCTGAAGTCTTCCTTCTGTGATTTAATCAAGGCCAGCCCCTGACCTCTCAATTCTATGTTAGACAACTGGGTCAATAGTCTTAAGTGATTATTTTGGACCCAATTTGTGATTTCACCTGGGTAGGGAAATCCTAGTGAGGAAAGCCCCTCCAGCAGCATAAAATGGGCACTGTTCTGTAACCTCTAGACTTAGCAAGTTGCCTGAGGCACTGAGAGGTTAAATAACTGGCACAGAGTCACTCTGCCAGAAACTAGAATTGAGTCCAGGTCTTAACTGAGGATGACTCTCTAATCATGATGTCACACTGCCTCTCCGTCTTATTACCAATCAACAAGCATTTGTTAAGTGATCCAGGCAAGCTGGAAGCAGTTTTGGTCACTCTTTAGCCAAATATAAAAGTAAATTATTACAACAGTAAGAGGGTAGTGGCAGGGCAGAAAGAAGAGGGAATGAGAAAGATACAAAGTTAAACATAATACAAAGAAAAAGCAAACAGTCCCTGACACGTCAAGGAGCTTACATCCTAAGTACAGCAAAGTTAATGTAGTTTTAAAAGACAAAATAAAATAAATCAATAAAAGCACATCAGATAATCTGGAGGGTCCTTCCAGGACTAAGGGTCATGATTCTATGAAATACTGCTTGAAATAAGTAGAATTTAACCAGTCTGGGAAATGGTCAGATGGAGTTGACCTATATTTATACTATTAAAAAAAACTTTTCAGACACCCAAGTATTTAATTTTCCAAGTAGAAAAATAGCCTTTAGGTTTGAAAGGCTACAGAGCAAACAAATATGGTAAACTCACATTCAAAGGAGTCATGTGTAAGATTCATGTCTTATTTCTAATTAATTTCTTTCTCATTCTGTTGAGTTTCAAAAGCCAAATGGAATCAGCTCAAAGTCAACTCACCACTTCAGAGGTACCAAAAATAGAGGATCCAGGGTGGATATTCAACAATCACAGTTGTTCAAAATCAGTGAGCTAAATTCTGCAAAATCTGCAAACAATAAAGCAGCACTGCCGGAAGTCCTTCTGAAGAGAACTTAAAATAAATCAAGCCTCATTCACAAGGGCACATGTGCTGGAGCAAGGTCATCACATCCAAAAAGTTAACAATAAAAACGGATTTGACCATGAGTTGGGACAAAAAATACATGGCTGGCTTTTAAGTATTCGCTATTCTGAATCTAACCTAGCACTCTATCAGAAGTCAACAAATATTAACAAATTTAAATAAAGTTTGAGTAACAAGTCCTGATAAAAATAATGTACTCATAAGTGATTTCAACCTGAAGACAGAAAAATCATGAATAGGTCAAGAGATAATAATTCAAACATTTCCCAGAGTCCAGAGGGGCTATACACAATTCCATATTATTGCCATTACTAAGGCTACTTTAACTCATTGTTTGGGACAGTATAGTAGAGTAAATCCAACCCTGAAGACTGGCCCAAAGGAAAAGAAGGCAGTCTCACATAGAGAGGTGGCCTGCAGCCACAAATCAGACATCCCTGTCTCCCCCCTTGCCTCAGTGTGATAAAGGCTGTATAGGTCTCATATTGGTTTTCTTCAGTATTCATCATCATTAGTGTCATCTTCAATGGCAAAAGAACAATATAGACTGAACTCGGGATATGGAAACAGTCCCATAAACTAGCACATTTATTGAGCTATAGTAAAATCTCACTTAAGATATTATTTTTCATTTTCAATAATTATTTGGAACCTAAACCATGCTAGATTAAATTAACAATTAAATTAGCAACAAAACAGTTTCACCACTGCCAAGAAAGATTTTATGATTCAAAAAAATACTAGTGTTATGCATCTTTTTTTTCCCCATTTTGGGGGTAAGAATACATCTTTCCCCTCCACTTTAAAAAGAAAAAAAAACCTTCTTAGAAAAGTGATGGCTAATCACATTAAGATTGCTAATATGAGTAAGAGAGAGAGAGAGAGAGAGAGAGAGAGAGAGAGAGAGAGAGAGAGACAGAGGAGGGAACAGATCCTGATCAAAATCCAAGGGCATGAATGTCTCTCATCCCTCACCTATGTAACTGCTTTCCAAGGCCAACTCCTATTTAAATAGGTCTTTTTTTGTTCATCTCATAGCAGTTAGCACAATAATTAATTAGCACACATAAGGTCATCACATCCAAAAAGTTAACAATAAAAACGGATTTGACCATGACTTGGGACAAAAAAATATGTGGTTGGCTTTTAAATATTCTCTATTCTGAATCTAACCTAGCACTCTATTAGAAGTCAATAAATATTAACAAATTTAAATGAAGTTTGAGTAATATGTACTGATGAAAATAATGTACTTGAGTGATTTCCATCTACCAATCTGAAGACAGAAAAATCATGGATAGGTCAAGAGATAATAATCCAAACATTTCCCAGAGTCCAGAGGGTAGGCTATACACAATTCCATATTATTACCATTACTAAGGCTACTTTAACCCATTGTTTGGGACAGTATAGTAGAGCAAATCCAACCTTGAAGATTGGCCCAAAGGAAATTAAGTCACATTAATAAATGTGACTGATTTTTCATTAAAAAGTCCTTAGAAAATACAATCAAGTGTTTGTCAACCATTACTTTTATCAGATGCTCCTCAATATAGTCCCTCAATACATGAGTGGGGTTGTCAAACCATGCTTAAGCTCAACGTTTAAACAGTCATCAGTTACAGTTCAGATTAGAATTAACAGGTTTATAAAATCTCCTAATTCTACGATTTCTATTAATCTTACCAGGAATAAGGATAGAGTCAACTCAAAAGTATGACTCTTATAGTCAAAAATCTAAGTAAACAAATTAGTGTCATCTAAAAAGGGGGAAAAAAGCCCTTTGAGAATAGCCCAGGGTCACGTAGGAACTAAATAACAAAGCTGAGATTTGAACCCAGGAATTCTGACTCCCAAATGCAGAATTTTTTCACTTGTACCCCAGAGACTAAATATTCAAAGATACAATTTGTGAATTAGCTAAGCCATTCACTTCTTCTCCACTGGGCTACTTACTTATGCATCATTTGAGCATAATGGGAGAAAATAAAGAAGAATAAGCATTCATCAATTGTGGTACTAGTTAGTAGCCAGGTTCAGAAAAAAGTGTTAACTCCTACCTTACAAAATGTAAATTGTGGCATTAACAAAATTATCCATGCCATTCCTGTCCTCCACATGGACAAAATCAAGAGCTTACTATAAATCTAAGCATTTGGCGTTCTAAAATTAGTCAACTCAAGGGTCCCAATGGACAACTCTTCACTATGTTTATGGTTTAAAATTAGTAATATCAAAATCTAACAGAGTTCCTCTTTACCTCTACTTCCAGAGACTACACATTTCTGCTCATTTTAAGGTTTACAAATCCATTTCCCCAACAACCCAGTGAGGTGGATAGTACAGGCATTATTATCCACATTTTACACATTTATAAACTTCAGATCATAGTGATCCAGTGACTTGTCCACTCAGGGTCCTAACCCATGTAAGTGTAATTCCTGCACTCTTAATATCAAACAATACTGCCTCTAGTCAATTCAACAAATATTTACTAATCATATGCTATGTAAAAGGCAGAAGGAGGGATTGCATTCCAGAAATGCAGACCTTCTGTACAAAGGCACAAAGGCAGAAGACGTACTAGATGGGAAAAAACTAACAGGTTTGTTCGACTCTATGAAGTAAGATTGGGAAACATAGGTGGAAGCCATATTGTGGAGGGTTTTAAATACCAGCCAGAGTAGCTTGAATTTTATCCTACAGGCAGCAGGAAGCCTCAGAAGATGTTTGAGTAGAGGACTGCTTCTAGTTCTTGTCCAGTAAATGAACACACACCTTATATTTTCATTCAGGAAAGAACACACTTCAAACGCTTGACCCAAATGGTCTCTAGGCACAAAAGGTATAGGATATGACAGTGAGCCAAGGAATCATGAACTTCTAACAATTGGCAGCAATACAATCACCAAAATTATTACTTGAGTAAGACTCACCAGCTGAAAGGACACTGCAAACACCCACAGGATTGTAAGAAAAAACTGGCTCTGAGATTAAGTGAACCTTATGCTTAAATTCTAGAAACAGGTGTTAACTGGCTAGCAAAAGAGATGGCCCAAGAAAAAGGGCTTGCTTACTTAGGTTTTAGAGCAGCCATTATGGCACTTGTTCCTCAGTTTTCTGCAAAAACTGGAATCCACATTTACCTGTAAGGCACATAACATGCATGTGAGCATAAGCGGTGCCCAATAACCAAACAAGTTTTATTTAGCTATTATTACACACTCCGTACAGAATTATAACACTTTTGCGTTTTTATACTTATTAACACAAATTCCAAGCAATGCCTCCCCCCATCTCTTCACCCAAGCCTATATATGAACTAACTTCAAGTTTTAGCCCTCTCTTAAGGAAGTGAAATAGGCCAAATATTTAAGAACTTTTATATTACTAAAGGCCTGGTAAACATTCTTAAATGCTTGTTTTTCAGTTACATATTATGGCTACTGTTATTTTTTTAAAAAATCTTAACTCCAAGTATAAATTTAGAAAATATACAACTTTTGGGCAGGGGAAGGGGTGGAGTTAGTGGGGGAGGGGCACTCTATCGTCTCAGCAACTTTCTAGATTTAACAAATATAAACTAGAGGTTCCAATCCAAGCTACTAAACTATTTGATGGGATGGGAAAAAAATATCGATATTAAGGATTGCCCAGAAAATTGGGCATAATCGTTCGTCAACGTGAGTCCACTTTGGGTCAACTTTTTGAACTGCAGGACAATGGTCAGCGGCATTGGGGGGGAAAAAACCTAACTTCTCCACAATGATAAACACGATCGAGCTAACCCAGATTCCTCCCCCCCCACAACGAAACCTGCCCCGACGTGAGGAAAATAACAGAACGGGGGTTAGGGGGAGGGAATTTGGGCTGGTGATTACCTAGAGGGAGCGGGTAAACATTGGGGAATGGCCGCCCTTTCCCAACCACGGGAGCGTGGGTTTGACCAAAATTCCCCAACTAGAAGGTTCTTACTGTCCCCCGGGAATAAAAGTCTAAGCAAACATCACCTTGCTCGAATCTGGACAACCCGGGGGTCGCTTTCAATATCTCGGCCAGGATAGAGCCGCCGCGAGCAGCAGAAGCCCGCAGAGCGGCTGCCCTCGCCTCAGGGGCTCGGGAGACTGAGGCGCCGGCGAGGCCCCCCGCTCGCTCCCGGTCCGGAAGTACCTCGGCTCTGCGCACGTTCCGGGGGCTTTTCCCCTCGCGCGCAGGAGCCCCGGTGAAATTACGAATGGATTTGCCCCCAGTTCAGGGACCGCATCCCACAGGCAGTGCAGGGGCCAGAACGCTAACCGCCCCCCCCCCCGTGCCCCCGGAACTACCCACCTCTCCCTCCTCCTTTCCCTTTCCCTCTCCCCCTCCCCCTTTCCCGTTCCCCCTCCTCCCGCTCCTCCAACGGACGATCGGCCCTCCCCCTCTTTTTCGCTCTCCCCCCCCCGCCAGTCTCTCCCCGCTAGCCCCCCCCCCCCCCTCCCCGGCCTCCCGCCCGCCCAGACACCCAGGGCGCTTCCCGCCGAGGCCCGGGCGATTTTCTACCTCAGGGACTCAATGGTCATGTCTCCCCTTTGCCGCGCCGGCTTGTGTGACCGCAGGGCGCCGCTCTTACTCCTGGCCGGACCGGGAGAGCTCAAAAGGCGCAGGACTGCTTGTGGTCGTCGTCGTCGTCGTCACCGTCCCCGCCGCTGTCGCCGCCCCGCCTCCCGTCCCACAGCTCAGAAGCCACTGCAGGAGCCGCGGAAACAAAGCGCCGCCGCCGCCGCCGCTGCCGCCATTTTGTTGGGCCGAGGCTCGAGCCGAAGAATTGGCGCGTCCTCCCTCCGCGCCCTGCGACACCGCCCATTGGCTAACGCCTTGGCCGGGATAGATTCCTATTGGCTCCCACAATTTACCATCTTTTGGGGCCTGTTGCTAGGGCTGGCCTTGTCACTTGGTTGCCCCACCCATTTTCAAAAGGATCCAAAGCAGTCTACAGTGGCCTGAAAGTAGTAATGACGTGTCTTCCCTTCATCCTGACGGTTCATTGCCGTCCCCTTCCCTAACAGTGTGATGTGTTAAGGCCAACAACATTCTTATCCCTGTAGCATTCAATCAGCCCAAGGCCCTAGGGGTGTGATACTCAGGGGGTGACGCAAAGACAAAAGGGATAGGCAGGGTTTCAATCCCCCCAAAACTTAAAATCTAGGCGAGAAGATGGCAGATGCATGCGAATGTATGTAGTGTAATGCGAAATGTTGACTCCAATGGGTCAAGGAAGCGGGGGTGGGGGTGGGGATGGGTGGGAGGGGAGGGGAAAAATCTCTTCTGCATCAGAGAGGGGGGGGAGGGGCGTTCGAGAAGTCGCTACTCTTGCTATGGCGACTGAAAGATGGGCAATCAGAGAATGGAACAGGGAAGAAACCAGGGGATGGGCTGCAGTTTTCCTGGGATGTGTGAAAGGAAAATAAGGGAGAGAGTACTGAAAAAGCATATTAGAGCCAAATTGGGTAGAACCTCAAACGCCAGGATAAGATTGGACTTATTAGCCAATTAGGGAACCATGGAAGGTCTTAAAGCACTAGCAGGGATGAAGAGGGGTTGTGCATTAGGCAGAGGAATTCGGCAGTAGTACACACTTCGAATTGAAAGAGGTAGAAAATGGAGGTTGGAAGACATTTTAGGAACCTATTTATAATGCACTGGAGCCATAAGGCGGGGCTTAACTAGGAAGTGGAAATGGGAAGGAGGGGATGGACCCAGAACATATTACTGGAATAAAATTGACAGGATTTAGATTAGAATAGTAGGGGAGGAGGGGAAGGGGAAAATGGAGGATTCAAAGACACAGAATTTTTTAAATAGGCGATAGCTGAGATTTATAATAGCACTTTCAAGTTTTACAAAGCACATTTCAGCTATTATCTTATTTGAGCCTCCAGAAAGCCCTGGAAATTGGCACACTGAAATGAGAGTTGGTACTACAGCTACTATTATCCCCATTTTACAGAGAAGTTAAGTGCCTGCCCATGGATCAAAAGATCTCAAGCATCTCAGTCAAGTAGATCTTGTGTTATTGTACAGGGCAAGGATGAGTTTAGGAACTTGAAGAGAGTGCCTATTTGAAGCAGCTACTGTGGGGAATATGATAGAGAGGCAACTTGAAATGAATTACAAGATTGTTGAATGGCAGTGAGAGCTCATATGAGGTTAAGTAGCAGGAATTTCTAGAGGGCTCAATCAGTACAGTTTTGGTGCTCTCCAGCAGCACTTCAGACACAGAGCACAGAATCTGAGGCTGAAAACCTCTGAGGACAGGTCGTTAGAAAAATCTCTAACACAGATATTAAAGCCTGTAAAAATGAGTCAATCAGTAAGCATTTCACAAGCACCTACTATGTTCCAGGCATTGTAATAAGTCTGGGGCTACAAAGAAAGGCAAAAAGAAAGTCATTGCTCTCAATAGAGTATAGTGGGAGGAAGACAACATACAAACAAGTATGTACAAACAACAAAGGAAAGACACTAGCTTTAAGGGGAATCTGGAAAGTCTTCATATAGAAGGGATTTTTGTGACTTGAAGGAAGCCAGAGAAGCCAGGAGGCAGAATGAGGAGGGAGAGAATTCTAAAGAATTAGAACCAGTGTAACTATCCAGTCAGGACATTTAAGTATTTTGTTCAAGGAACAACAGAGAGGCTGGTGACACAGGATCACAGAGTACATGGCAGGGAGTACAGTGTAAGAAGACTGGAATAGGGGCAGAAGGGAGCAGGTTATAAAAGTCTTTGAATGTCAAAGTATTTTATATTTAATCCTGCAGGTTATAGGGAAACTTTGGAGTTTATTGGGGGGAGGGAGGGTGTGTGACATGGCCAGATCTCTAGAAAGATTTCTTTGACAGCCAAGTGGAGGATAGACTGGAGTGGGGAGAACGTTGTGGCAAGTAGACTAACCAGAAGTCTGTTGCAATAGTCCAGGCATGAGGAGATAACAGTCTGTACCAGGGTGTTGGCAGTGGCAGAGGAGAGAAGGGACCATATATGAGAGATATTGTCAAGTTATAATGGATAGGATTTTACAACAAATTGGATATGAGGTGTGAGGAAGAATGAGGAATAACATGACGCCTAGATTGTAACCCTAGTTAATTGGGAAGATGATGGTGCCCTGGACAGTAAAAGGAAAGTTAGGAAAAGAGGAAACCTTGAGGAAAAAGACAATAAGTTCAGTTTTGGACATGTTGAGTTTAAGGTGTCTGTTGAAGAACCAGTTCAAGATATTTAACAGAGTGTTAGACATGCAATTCTGGAGGTTAGGGGAGAGGTTAGCGCAGGATCAATAGATCTGAGAATCATCATCAGAGAATTGATCATTGAATCCATGGGAGCTAATGAGATCACCAAGTGAAGTGGTATAGAGCAAGAGTGAGGACCCTGTGGTCTTGAGGCCTCTAAGTCCTCAAGTGTAGCCCTTTGACTGAATCCAAACTTCATAGAACAAATAGGACAGCTCTAACCTTTGCAAGTCCTCTTCAGGAATCTTCAAGCATCCAGTAGCTTAAATGCTTCTGACTTTGAGGGAAAAGATAGACAAAGCCAATCCCACCTCAACCCCTGCTTGAAGAAATAGACACTGGGAAGACATGTGAAGAGTGGGCAGTCTCCATCATATTCCTATCTCTAGTTTGCTACCTTAGAGACTTGGGGGAACTTCCCCTTGGGTGAGATCCACAACTCTCTTTTGGTTGAGCTGAGATATCTCTTTCCCAATATGAGAATTCCTTCATTGTGTATTGTCTGGTATATGTCTTTCTATATATGCCTTTTTTGATTTCTGTTTTGCTACTGATTTGAATAAATGAGTTTTCTTTGCCATTAGTTATTCATTGTGGAATTGGTATCAGGTGGAAAAGGGGCCAAGCTTTGGATATAAACCTTGGAGTCATCCTTCTCCTCCCTCAGTAACAGTGAGACAGAGTGATCAGAAGTTAGATGGACTGACTTGCAGCTGAAACCTTCTATATGTGTTAAATATACTCCTCATTAGAATGTGAGCTCCTGGAGAACTGGAACTGTGTTTTCTCTTTATGTGTCTAGAGCTTAACACAGAGCTTTGCCCATAATAACTGCTTAATAAGGGCTTCATTCATACGAAGACTAAGAAAAGAAATAAGTCCTGTCAGTATGTGGATAAACGCTAAATTAAATATATTTGTATTTGATGACCCGCTTTGCCTCATAGACAAGGTAGAGTGGTAGGAGTTGCCAACAAAATGACTGTCAAATGACAATATTATTTAGTGTCTTTAATTACTGACTTAAGGTAGTTTCATAGTGAAATTGCTTACTAGAACCACAAAAGCTTAGTAGTAATTCAGATGAAAGTAAATATTTATCAAAATATATAATCTACAAGAGAAAATAAATTAAATATGGCTTCCAAAAAAAGAAGTTATATTGAACCTGATCATAGTCCCTAGACTAATAATATTTAAGGGAGGAGATATAATTCTAGCCTTCTTCCCCCTCTTTCTGAGGAGATCAGGGTGGCCACCAGTCCCAATTTCTTGCTTCCTCTTCTGACAAGAATTAAAGTCTCCTTTGGAGAAGGTTGGTGGGGAGAGGGAGAAGAGGCTAGGGATGTCTATTGTGCCTCCCTATGAGCCATACTACTTCAGCCCTCACCACAGTTAAGTCCTTCCCTACATTTGGGCATTCTCTACATTTCCTTGTAGAAGCTGGTTATTCTTGCTGCTCCAATTACTTTCTTGGTCATTTATATTACTCTACCTCTGCACCATGCTTTAAAAGGACTATAAAGAAAAATAGTAACAACTGTCCTTTCTACATCTACCTAGTCAAATCTTTTTTGTAAAAGCTAATTGATGCTACTGGGTGATAATCAATGGGAAATACAATGGTAGACGCTCATGATCAACAATACTGGAAACTCTAGCTCCTCACAGTTACTAGCTCCTAGAACTCTGAGAATAGTAAAAGTAGCTTCCTTTGGGGGTCCCACTTGCCAATGCAAGGGAGAGTTCGGGAAATAACCCTGGAGAGGAATGTTATACTTTCGTATATGCAGTTTTAGTTACCTAACCCCAAAAGATTTGTTTATTTTCTTTAGTTTTCCACTTAAAATTTTTCTTCTCCACTCCTAATTGTGATCACCAGACGTGGGTCTTACAGTGAGTTCCCTTGAGGAAATTATATAGCATATGTCCCAGCAGTAGATTTGGCTCTATTGAAATATATAGAAATGGAAATCTGTTAGGTAGGTGATTATATATATATATATATATATGTATGTGTGTGTGTATATATATATGCATATATATACATAAATATATATGTTCTGCTAATACAGAAATTGCAAAAGATGGAAATGTTCATATTTTAAAACAGCAAGTAAGTGGATTGTGGAAACAAGAAAACCATCTTACGTTGGTTCCAGGATACACTGGTAATATAGCTAAGGATGTAGATGCTTATTTATTTCAATTACATTGAGAAGTATCACCACCTGAAGAGAACTTCTTTACTCAAAACATTCTTGGACTTTGTAAGCTTCCAGAAAGAGGAGTCTTCTGAGAACTATGAACCAAAGAAGGAAGTGAAATCTTCCAAAATGCCACTTAATGAAACCACTAATGAAATCCTAACAATCTACTTCGCATTGAAGTGGAAAAATATACACAAGGAGCATCTCTGACTTCAATGAGGTATGAAAATTGTACACCTTTGCTGCATTTGGGAATTGTGTGGTTATTTGGGGGATAGTTGTTTAAGTGCTTCTGTGTCTTATTGCAGTACTTCACATTGCATAAAAAGGTAATTTATACTGATGTGAAAAGATAAAATGGGCAAGACATTTTGCTAGGAATCACAAAGAACAATCACTATTAATATTTTTTAAGACTATGTTTTATAAAAAAGAGAAAACACTAAATGTGTGCAGCTACTTTGCAATCATATTGAAAATACTTTAAAGATTTTTAAGACATCCAACCATTCTGGAGAGCAATTTGGAACTATGCCCAAAGGGCTACAAAAATGTATATACCCTTTGACCCAGCAATATCACTTTTAGGACTGTATCCTCAAGAAATCATAAAAATGGGAAAGGGTCCCACATGTACAAAAGTATTTATAGCAGCTCTCTTTGTGGTGACCCAAAACTGGAGATCAAGGGGATGCCCATCCATTGGGGAATGGCTGAACAAGTTGTGGTGTATGAATGTAATGGAACACTACTGTGCTATAAAAAATGATGAACAGGAAGACTTCAGAGAGGCCTGGAAGGATTTATATGAACTGAGGCTGAGTGAAAGGAGCAGAACCAGGAGAACTTTGTATGCAGCAACAACCACACTTTGTGAGGAATTTTTCTGGTAGATTTAGTCCTTCACAGCTATGCAAGGACCTAAAAAATTCCCAGCGGAATCTTGAGGCAAAACGCCTTCCACATCCAGAGAAAGAATTATGGAATTGGATTGCAGAATGAAGCAGACCATTTTCTCTTGTGTTACATTTTGTTTTGTTATATGGCTTCTCCCATTCATTTTAAATCTTCTATGCAACATGACTAAGGTGAAAATGTATTTAATAGGAATGTATGTGTAGAACCTATATAAGATTGCACACTGTCTCAGGGAGGAAGTGGGGAGGGAGGGGGGGAGGAAGAAGAAGGAAGAGGAAAAAATCTAAGATATATGGCAGTGATTGTAAAAACTGAAAACAAATAAAATAATTTTTAAAAAGATTTTTTAAGACAATTTAACAAATAATGGATAATTTTTTCACAGAGACACTGTGTAAAGCAAGAAGCCTTAATTATTAATGTGTTTGAAAAAGTCAATATACTATGTTCCTTATATCTTTTAAAACAGTCATGCATACAGGCATGAAATCAGGGGTTTTACAGTCATATAGAATATTGATTTTGGAACCTATTTCACAATTTGAAAAACTTGAGAATGTTTTTCTCTGATTTTTGCCAGAATTTTTGTGTGTATGTGTGTGTGTGGGAATATAAAAAACTGAATATTAATTGGATGAATGCTTAACTGGAAATGTCCTTGAAGTTGGCTAATTTACTTTTAAAAAATTATATGTGGGTTTCTATTATTTTCAGTTCTGAATCATTTGAATTTCTTTCGAGTAAATATACTAAATTATATGAATTTTTAAAATTCATATAATATTATCCATGTTCTAAATTCTTTGTCATTACTTGTGCTTTGGACAATGGTGTCTAATGCTTTAGAAATGTTTACAGCTAGAGTTGACCCTATGTTCTCCATCCAAATAATTGATACACTACCTTCTCTAATGGTTGCTTTGAAATAGGGTTCATATATACTCTTGGTGTGTACACACCCAGTTTTGATATGATTAAACAGTGGTATATGTTTAAAAAAAATGTTTAGTTGTACATGCAAGTCTGGAGGTTAGGAGTGAGGTTAGGACTGGATAAATAGATCTGAGAATCATCGTCAGACAGAAGATCATTGAAGCCATGGGAGCTAAGGAGATTACCAAGTGAAATGGTATAGAAGAAGAAGAGGGTCCAGAACAGAGCCCTAGGGGACACCGACCTTTAGGAGGCTGTGACCTGGATAAAGATCCAGCAATGAAGACTGACAAGGAGCACTCAGACAGGTAGGAGAACTAGGATAGAGTAGTGGCATGGAAATCTAGAAGGTAGAGAGTATCAAGGAGAAAAGGGTGACAAGTAAAGTCAGAGGCTGCAAAGAAGCCAAGAAGGATATGAATTGAAAAAGTCCATTAAATATGGCAATTCAGAGATCATTGGTGATTTTTGAAGAAAACCATTTAGGCTGAATGATGAAGTCTAAAGTCAGATTGCAGAAAGTTAAGGTTTAAGTGAGAGGAAGGGAAGCAGAAGAATATGTTTTATTTGACTTTCTCCAGGAGTTTAACCACAAAAGGGGGAAGATTTTTGGGATAATAGCTAGTGGGGATGGAGGGATCCAAGTGAGGGTTTTCTGAGAATAGGTGAGACATGAGCATATTCATAGACAGTAGAAAAGCAGCTCATAGTCAAAAAGAGATTGAGGATAAGTGAGAGAGTGGGGATAATGGAGGGGGTAATCTGCCGGTGAAGACAAGATGGTACCAGATCACTTTGTCATGTAGACGGGTTTGCCTTGGCAAGGAGAAGGACTACCTCTTCATGTGAGACATGAGTGAGGGAGGAGATAGTGGCAGAAGGCATTTAGGGTAATGTGTGATGGGGAGGAACAGACTGTGAGCCAAACACTGAAATTATTGAGAAAAAAGAGTTAACATTCTGAAGCCTGGTCAGCAACAGCCAATTGAAATTCTGATTGGTTGGTAGATATAGGTTGAGTGAACCTCAAAGGATGAGAAAAAAGAAATTAGGAAATTTACCCAGCTGAAGGGTGCAGAGGGGAGAACTGCTGAAATATCAAAATTTCTGAAGTTACCAAGGTAAGTTTAAAAAGAACACTAAGAACCGTTGTTCAGCAGGACTCTAACTCTCACAGGTGACAATGGTACAGCCTGTTAAATGAGGCAAAACTCAAGCAATTCATCTCCTGTATTTGGGCAAACTGCCACTCTCCCTAGTGCACTATGTTTCTGTCTTGTAACCCAAGATGAATCCCTTGAGGCTAGCCAAAAATCTCTGCCAAAATCTGGATTTCTAGAATATATCAAACTAATGAGTTGTGTTCTTAGTATCTTTCATCAAAGTATCTCAAAGCATGAGAGCATTATCTTATCCATCTGAAAAATGTAATGAGTTTTTTCAACATTATTACAGTTAAATGGCTAAAGATAGACACACTTTAGCTACTTACCAAAGTCTGAGTTAGAGAATGGTAATGTTGAGTTACAGAAAAGAGTGAAAGTAATTATGTATTTGGATTTTAACTCAGCAGTCAAAGGTTTATTGACTTTGGTTAAAGTTGTTGAAATCTGAGGTATTCTCACAGAGGACAACAGAAAGCCAAAGTACTCTGTCACACCCATAAAACCAGGTGAATTTTACAGTATTTTTGTACTAATTTTCATATACAACTTAAGATTTTGTCTATCATCCATATGATTTCATGGAAATCATAGCTTTATATTTTTTAAAATGTTTGTTACTAAACAAAACTGTACTTTTCTGAATCACCTACATATGTCTATTGATGATTTGTTTTTGACCTGTGGGACAGGCCGCCTCAGTGTTCAAATGTAGTTAGCAAGTATGGTTGGATTCCATGAGCTCTGGTATCAATCCCTTTTCAATTGCAGAGATTTTCTGGATGGAATTGTTCCTTATGCTCATCTCTAGTAACTCCTAGGTTTTTCAGGATGAAGTCCAAATGTGAATCTAACAAATAGATTTTGAATTACACAGGTTTTATAGGCTTGGAGAAGATCACTATAATAATTTCTTGATAATTTTCTTTAGTGACTTATTTTTTTAGTGCAGCTCTTAGCTTCAACTTCATCACTTTCCCTTATTTCTGGACTCACTAATGTCTCCTCTGATTTTTGACTCATTGCTTCTTGGAAGTTTATTTTTCAGATAGAAAAAACATCCATGTTGATCAATCACTTTTAATTTTTGTTTTTAATCAAACCAAGTTTAATGTGCAATTGTGGTAAGAAATTTTTTTCAAGACTAACTAATGATTGCCTTATATATTTTTCTTTCTCAGAATTGGTTCTTTGTTTTGAAGCCAGTGTTGTTGTTTTAATGTGGTAGTATTTTGGTGGTTGTAGTTTTTAAAATCTCTGCCAGTTCATTTACAAATAAAGCAGTGGATTCTGATATAGCCAAATTGTAATCCTCAAAAAAAAAAAAAAAAAGCAATCCTTTTCAGATCCTCATAGATATTCAACAATTATTTTTCATGCTCTCTTTAAGATACGTTTCATGTTTTAAATATATTTTTGTGCTCTCTGGCAAGAGAGTTAAGTCCTTTAGTCAGTTCGGCTTAATTCTTAGAACTGAAATTCACAGTAAGGTCACTTAATTGAGTTTAATAATTCAAGCTGCTTTACTTATTAAATGAGAATTTGAGGACAGAAAAGTTCCTTCAAAAAAGGAATCACTACCTTACTAGTTTTTTATCTTTTTATACTGAGTTTTATCATTTCATTCTGAATCATTAGTTCACCTTTATCCAAATTCCAGGTTTCTGGTGGTTTTAGAACAAGTATAAAACCTTATAGATAATGGTAAACTTGTATTTTTATATGTTACATTGAGATGTAGAGGTAGTCCCTGCTATATGTGTTAAGCAAAAATAGCATTCTGTCCAATGAACTTTTTATCTTCAAATTATAAGGAATCATAAATAGCACGTCATAAGATTCATGTATCTAGAGTGTCACAAATGTCCAATAACCAGCTTTCTGGGGGGAAAGTACATAGGATACACTTTTAAGTTTAATTTACATTATTAACATTTTTCTCTTTCTTAAATCTAGACAATGAACAAGACAATAAATCAAACTATGATTTGTGGTATTTGCTGATTTTCAAAGTTTAAATGCTCATCCAGAAAATGTAATAACCAGCTCTGGTCTGAGCTGGCTCCAGCCTGTTCCACATGTATCCATCCAGTTAGTGGTCTTACATAAGCGACACATCAGAAGTGGTGTGCCTGAACCTTATTCTGATCACCTATTTTTGAACTAACATAGAGTTCATATGCTTTCTTAACTAGAGGAATAAAGTTTCTTATCTGATATTTAAAAGTTAGTTCACTACATACATAACAAAAACTATGTGGAAAAATACTTAAGAACAGACTGTGGGGAGAGGAGGAGCCAAGATGGAGGAGTAGAAAGATACACATATGCTAGCTCCAAACCCACAGCCCATAAAATACCTGTAAAGAACTCCCAACAAATTCTGGAGCAGCAGAAGCCACACAACAATGGAGCAGAGGAGATTTCTGTTCCAGAGAGACCTGAAAAACTGACCTGAAAGGTCCGTCGTGCACTAGACCCAGAGCAGAGCCCAGCCCTGCCTTGGCCCCACTGCACTGAGAGGAGCAGATCTGAGCAGGATTCAGGGACAGAATCTCCAGTGACCGCAAAGGTCCCTCCACCCACAGGCACCAAAGGTAAGTGAAAGGGGCTTTTCAGTTCGCAGAGAGGGGAGAGGGGTACCCCCATAACTCAGGCTCCCTCAGGAGGCAGCAGCAGAGGAGGCAGCAGAGGACAGGGGCTCCCAAAGCAGGCAGGAGCTGGGATCCATTGTTGAAGGTCTCCACATAAACCCCCTGAGGGAGCTGAGCCTCGTGCAGCAGCCCTGCCCCCACCCAAGCAGCTGAACTTGATCTCACACTGAATAGCAGCCCCACCCCCGCCAAAAGCCCTGAGGCTGGGAAGCAGCATTTGAATCTTGGACCCCAAGCACTGGCTGGGTGGAGGCTGGATGGATCTGGAGGGGAGGTGAGTGTGGAGAAGACACTCAGAAATCAAGTAACCTACTGAGAAAATGCCCAGAAAAGGGAAAAAAAATAAGACCATAGAAGGCTACTTTCTTGGTGAACATATATCTCCTCCCTTCCTTTCTGATGAGGAAGAACAATGCTTACCATCAGGGAAAGACATAAAAGTCAAGGCTTCTGTATCCCAAACATCCAAAATAAATATTCAATGGACTCAGGCCATGGAAGAGCTCAAAAAGGATTTTGAAAATCAAGTTAGAGAGGTGGAGGAAAAACTGGCAAGAGAAATGAGAGAGATACAAGAAAAGCATGAAAAGCAGGTCCACACCTTGCTAAAGGAGACCCAAAAACATTGTGAAGAAAATAACACCTTGAAAAATAGGCTAACTCAATTGGCAAAAGAGGTTCAAAAAGCCAATGAGGGGAAGAATGCTTTAAAAAGCAGAATTAGCCAAATGGAAAAGGAGGTTCAAAAGTTCACTGAAGAAAATAGTTCTTTCAAAATTAGAATGGAAGAGATGGAGGCTAATGACTTTATGAGAAACCAAGAAATCACAAAACAAAACCAAAAGAATGAAAAAATGGAAGAGAATGTGAAATATCTCATTGGAAAAACAACTGACCTGGAAAATAGATCCAGGAGAGACAATTTAAAAATTATGGGACTACCTGAAAGCCATGATCAAAAAAAGAGCCTAGACATCATCTCTCATGAAATTATCAAGGAAAACTGCCCTGAGATTCTAGAACCAGAGGGCAAAATAAGTATTCAAGGAATCCACCAATCACCGCCTGAAAGAGATCCCAAAAGAGAAACTCCTAGGAACATTGTGGCTAAATTCCAGAGTTCCCTGGTCAAGGAGAAAATATTGCAAGCAGCTAGAAAGAAAGAATTCAAGTATTGTGGAAATGCAATCAGGATAACACAAGATCTAGCAGCTTCTACATTAAGGGATCGAAGGGCGTGGAATATAATATTCCAGAGGTCAAAGGAACTAGGACTAAAACCAAGAATCACCTGCCCAGCAAAACTGAGTATAATACTTCGGGAGAAAAAATGGTCTTTCAATGAAATAGAGGACTTTCAAGCATTCTTGATGAAAAGACCAAAGCTGAAAAGAAAATTTGACTTTCAAACACAAGAATGAAGAGAAGCATGAAAAGGTAAACAGCAAAGAGAAGTCATAAGGGACTTACTAAAGTTGAACTGTTTATATTCCTACATGGAAAGACAATATTTGTAACTCTTGAAACTTTTCAGTACCTGGGTAGTGGGTGGGATTACATACACACACACACACACACACACACACACACACACACGCACGCACGCACGCATGCACGCACACACAGAGACAGAGAGCACAGGGTGAATTGAATAGGATGGGATCATATCTTAAAAAAATGAAATTAAGTGGTAAGAGAGATACGTATTGGGAGAAGAAAGGGAGAAATGGAATGGGGCAAATTATCTCTCATAAAAGAGGCAAGCAAAAGACTTTTTAGTGGAGGGAAAAAGAGGGGAGGTGAGACAAAAACATGAATTTTACTCTCACCACATTCCACTAAAGGAAGGAATAAAATGCACACTCATTTTGGTATGAAAACCTATCTTACAATACAGGAAAGTGGGGGAGAAGGAGATAAACAGGGTGGGGGGATGATGGAAGGGAGGGCAATGGGAGGAGGGAACAATTTGAAGTCAACACTCTTGGGGAGGGACAGGATCCAAAGAGAGAATAGAAGCAACGTGGGGCAGGATAGGATGGAGGGAAATATAGTTAGTTTTACACAACACGACCATTATGGAAGTCATTTGCAAAACTACACAGATATGGCCTATATTGAATTGCTTGCCTTCCCAATGGGGATGGGTGGGGAGGGAGGGATGAAGAGAAGTTGGAACTCAAAGTTTTAGGAACAACTGTCAAATACTGTTCTTGCTACTAGGAAATAAGAAATACAGGTAATGGAGTATAGAAAGTTATCTTGCCCTACAGGACAAAAGAGAAGATGGAGACAAGGGAAGGGAGGGATGATAGAAGAGAGGGCAGATTGGTGATAAGGGCAATTAGAATGCTTGGTGTTTTGGGGTGGGGGGAGGGGAGAAATGGGGAGAAAATTTGGAACCCAAAATTTTGTGAAAATGAATGTTAAAAGTTAAATAAATAAATTTTTAAAAAAAAGAAAAAAAAAGCAGACTGTGGAACTTAAGTAATGTAAACCAGTATCTGCAAAGTACAAAACACTTCACAAAACCAGATTAGAAGCAATAATGGAGTTTACCAAATTATGTCCTGTATACAAACTAAACAGTTGCTACAAACTGGGGATTTCATGGCATGACTGAACATGAGTGAATGTGCCCTTGCCATGCCACATGGCACAGAAGCTAGAATTACACACAGTATGTATGGAAGTCAACTAGTAACTTTTCATTATCCCCACCCCAACTAAAAATATATTCTATTATTGCCTCATAATGTATAATTGATGTAAAAAATCACTTGCTCTTCTATGCAAGGCTTGGAGGTAGCTGTGTCACCGGAGTCTGATGTTCAAATCTGGCCTTGACCCAGGAACATCCTTTCCCTCCATCCCAATTTTTTCATCTATAAAATGAAGTCCTTGGACTAGTTAGCTTTTGGGGTCCCCTCTAGTTCTAGATTCATGATCCTTTAAACATTTACAGAAATTCTGTTTGCATTTTAGAATTCAGCATAAAAACATGTATAAAGAGGCAGCTAGGTGGTGGAGTAGATCAAGCTTTGGATCTGAAGTCAAAAAAGTCTTCAGGCACTTTCTAGCTAGCTATGTGACCTTGGGCAAGTCACTTAACCCTAGCACCTATCTCCCAGGGTTGTTGTGAAGATCAAATGAGATAATATTTGTAAAGCATATTGCTAACCTTAAAGTGCTGTTGTGGTTGCTAAACTCCGAAGAAATTGCCACGTGGCAAAATGCATATTGAACACTATTATAAGTGCCTTAAAGCCTCCTGCTGTGCCATCCATCAGTAGACAATTTTATGAGTTTCTATGGCCAACCTTATGACGAGTCACTCTCTACTTAGTCCTTCTTGTCCCTCAGATTGCAGCCATAGTCTGTTGTCCAGCTTGGCTCAAAGTTCTATCAGTTTCATAAGTTGGGCCAGGACTCGTGCTCCATGTGTAGAGCTTTTGAGAACCCATACTCACCCCAAACTCCATGAGGAGGCATTAGTGGAGGATAACAACTATTGATGTTGACTTGTTGTAAAATTAGTTTTTTTTTAAATTCGGAATGTACTTACAGAATAAATTCCTTATACATGGTAGAACACAAAAAAGGGGAATTCAGATGAAACTGTGATTATTTAATATGTAAAACACCTTACTTTTCTTCTAATTCATTAGGAATTATGAGTCACCTTGGTTGTCTGTTAGATTCAGACCTAGCCAAAAAGTTATTCTAGAACATCAAGAAACCTAATTTTGCATGCTTTAGATAGAGAGATAGGGAGATCATAAATGAAAACCCTGGGTCAAATATTTTTAGACTGTACTATTTCTGATACGGTAGGTTAGTCTGGTATAGAAAATCATAGGTCATCCACTTTTTTTTCTATCTCCGTGGCAGTAGATCAAGGTAGGGATGTGCTGTTTTGTGCTGGAAGTGGACAGGGGGTACCCTTTGCTTGGTTCTAACTTTGCTTATTTGTGTGATTACAACTTGCCCCAGGCATAAAAAATAGTTAGTTCTGCTGTTGGTCATGATGTTAGCTAATTATCAGATGGGTTTGGCTTAGATTATGTTGATCTTTCACAATTAAAGAGTTTGTACTTTATAAGAAAAAGAGGTACAGGGCCTTTGCTAGTTTTTGTGCTTCTGTATTATACTTCATAATCGTATTGAGATAAAAATGCACTGTGTAGTTCCATTTCTAGGAAGGAAAAAGCCTGGCACAACCCTGTTGGTGCTAGTAACAACTTTTTAAATGATTAGTAGATGGAAGAGTAATGTATTAAATGTTTCAATTATGAAATAATCCTCTTAAGTTTAGAATCCCTCCTCCTTCTTAAAAAAAAATCTCATCGTTAATTGAATTCCCACTGGCTTATGAGAAATAAACATTATCTAACTTAGAGCTAGCTCTGAGACACCAACCGATTTTCCTATTAAAAAGCTTCAATGCCTAAGACTCTTCATAATGTAAGAAGAGAACTTGTGTGCAGTGGGAAAGACATCTGATTTGATGGTCGAATCAGATGGTCAAAGTATTGGGGAAATTTTTTATTTAAATTACTAAAACAAATCTTTCTTTGTGTAGTTTGCTATCCTGGAGACAGGTGAGTCTATTTTTCTTCAGAAGCACATTCCTAAATCATATACTTAGAAGATTACTTGGAAATATAAAATTTTAGAACTGAAATGGATCTCAAGAGATCTTCTAGTCCAAGTATATTATTTTAGAGATGGAACAACTGAGACCCAGATGGTGTCATTGGCCCAAAGTCACACAGGTAATAAATAAGATACTGAACCAAATCAAAAAGCTAGGATCAGGTTAGTATTCTTTCTCCTCTACTTCAAGACTTCCTTTCCACTCACAAAACGAAGGACCAACACAAACCTGTGAGTAGATCGAGCTGCCTGATTGGGGATCCAGCTAGCTGGGTAACTCAGCTCATTTTCTCCCTTCTGTCCCCTACCCCATTCCTTCTCCTCTCCAAAGAAAGGTAAATTTCTCTCTCTCTCTCTCTCTCTCTCTCTCTCTCTCTCTCTCTCTCTCTCTCTCTCTCTGTCTTTCTCTTTCTCTCTCTCCCTTCCCTCCCCTCTTTGTTTCTCTCTGTTTCTTTTTTTCTTGTCTTTCCCAAACCTTAAACCCAGTTCACTCTGAAGCCCATAGATTGTACCCCAGTAGATCCCTGCCCAAACTCCACTTAATGGCTGTTTTCTGGACTCTCCTGGCTTAAGAGTGATTATCAATAATAACTGTTGCTCTTTCCGTTCCAGCTTGATTTACTTATATATTTTTTTCTTTTGCTCATTAAAAGGGCCATTCCCTGATTACTTCTTAAAGAGGCCTATTCACTGAATGGGCATCACCTCACTCTAAGTGAGTACGTGAACAGGGCTTAGTCAAAAAAAGTCAAAGTCTTCCACTGCATCCTGGGCTGTCTCCAGTCATCCTGTTGAATATCTGGTCATTGGATCCAGATGACTCAGGAGGAGAAAGTGAGGCTGGTAACCTTGCACAGCTCTCCCTCATAGATCGGTTACCCAGTTGTTGCATCCATACCCCATTCTATCATCAATAGGTACAAGCAGGTGTTGACTGTGGCTGTGCAGACTGATTATACCTTTCCAGTTGCTGAAAAGGTTAAGGCTTTCCTGGCTGACCCTTCAGCATCTGCAGTGGCAGTTCCAGCTGCTGAAGCACTTCCTGCTGTTGTTCAGGCCAAGGTAGAAGTGAAAGAAGAGTCAAAGGAATCCGATGACAATATGGGATTTGGGCTGTTTGATTGCTCTATAAGAAACAATTATTTGAGCCAGTTTTATTTGTGAAACAAAGAAATAAAAGTGGTCATTAAAAAAAATCATTCAAATATATTTTATGCCCATTATAGTAACAGATACTTTGAGCATTTGACCAAACATGGAAAATTAATTCTTTTTTAAAGAATTAATACAATCTAATGCTAACCAAAAGGAGCAGAACCAGGAGAACTTTGTGCACAGCAACAACCACAGTGTGTGAGAGTTTTTCTGGTAGACTTGGAACTTCATTGAAATTCAAGGACTTAAAAAAAATTCTCAATGGTCTTCTAAGGCAAAATACCTTTCACATCCACAGAAAGATCTATAGAATTCAATCACAGAATGGAGCAGATCATTTTTTGTGTGTGTGTATTACATTTTGGTTTGTTAGATGATTTCTCCCATTCATTTTAATTCTTCTACACAGCATGACTATAGAGAAAGTGTATTTAATAGGAATGTATGTGTAGAACATACATAGGATTGTATGGTGTCTCGGGGAGGGAGGGGGGAGGTAGCGGGAGGGAGGGAAAAACAATAATCTAAGTTGTATGGTAGTGATTGTGGAACATGGAAAATAAATAAGATTAATTTAAAAATTTTTTTTATTCACTTTGAATTTAAAACAAAAAGAAAGGAACTTAAGCAAAAAGAAACAAAGAACATTTCCATGTACACAGCACAATATAAAAAGAGGATTCACTATAAAGCTATGAATTTCCATGTCACCTTGTTTACTTAAAAAAACTATGTAAGAAACTGAATTCTAATAAAGAAGTATCAAAAATCAAATAGTTGGTAAGAAGTTATATGTATTTTATCATTGGATTTGTTATGGGACTTTTTGATTTCCTTCTATTCCTCCTTCATCTGTTGGTTAATATTAACCTCATCTGACTAAACCTGTCCCATGGGATGTAAAAATTTACTTAAGAGCCTTAAATATTCTTTAGATAAGAAGCAAGAGGAATATTCTCAACTGGCCCTGACTTGTGGGCAACATGTAAATCCATCTCCCCAATTAGCCTATTTGTGAATCCTCTAAATGTAGTTTAATCTGTAATCTGACTTAGTTTACCTATTGGTTGATGAAGTTTATTTCTTTAGCAGATGCATGAGATTATGGCGCTGTTTAACTAAATTTCTTCAACTTTTATGGCATTGGAGGAAGTATGAAATTATGGATCTACTTTTTAACTTTTATGGCCTAAGAGGAATGTACAAGATTGAAAAAAATTAAAGAATTATTCCTGTTATTCTGACGTAATTTTGTCTGAAAGAAGCATGATTAGAATCCTAATGATTGTTTAGAATTTCTTTGAGGCCTGAACCTAAGCTTGAGCATAATAATAAATCCTAGATTTTTACTTAGGGGGCAACTAAGTTGCACAGCAATAGAGAACTGGGCCTAAAGTCAGGAAGACCTGAGTTCAAACCAGCCTCAGACACTTACCAGCTGTGTGACCCTGGACAAGTCACTTAACCTCCATTTACTTTAATCCATTAGAGAAGGAAATGGCAAACTACCGCACTACCTTTGCTAATACAACCCCATGAACAGCATTCTTGTGCTATGGTCCATGGGGTCCTGAAAAATCAGACAATTGAACAGCAATAGTTACCCAACACATGAACTCAGAGAGAAGATATTTCTCCCATAACAAATTTGGCAAATCAGAAGGAACAGGCAGTGAGGTGGGAAAATCCAGGGTTGCCACTTTAGAAAATCTCCAGTTTACACAAAGGTACATTTACCTTGGAGAAGTTCTGAAGGGTAAAACCCTCCCAGACCATAGAGACTACTGTTCAAAAAAAAAATCACAGAAAGGGGGATGAGTTTGACCTTCTATATGTGTCCTGTATATTTATTTTGTATATTTTTTTTGTCTCTTGCATTTGAATAATCAGTCTGTTGAAACTTTTGGAGTGCCTAGTCTAGGAGCCACCCAGACATTCTGATGAGCAAGCCACTGTCACTTAGGTGTCTAAAGCAGGGGCTGTATTGAGGAGCTATGGGTTTGAACAGGCCTTTTTTTCAACCTCGTTTTTTTGCAAGTACATAAGTGAGACTCTTATTTGTGTGTTGTGGCTATTGTCTCTGGTTTGGCCCAGGTACAGTCCGGCACTGTGGTGCTGTTAACTGATTGAGTGATCCTGGTATTGACTGCTCCTACTTCAGGGGCTCTGTAATGGTTTACTCAGAGAATGCCTTTCTGGTTCTGGTTTTGATTGGAACTGGGTAGCATCTGCTGCTGTGGTTCTGACTGTTGATTTAATGGTCCTGGTTCTGCAGCTCTTGTCTTCTGTAAAGTACTACAGTGTGTTACTTAGATATCCCCTTTCAGGTCTGGTTCTGGTTCATCACTGGTTAAGTGATCCTGGTAAGAATGCACATCTGGCATATGACTCAGTGTTATATTGAGGATAGGTCAGAATTCATCTGGAAATCTCATTCCTTCCGTTTAACTGTCTCAGTTATCTATTTTTCAGTGTTGTTATCGCCAACAACAACACAGCTTAGACTCAACATGAAAAAAATTTATGTTGAGGCATTCAGTAAATTGGTTTTAGTTAATTGGTTTCAGTAATTTTGATTTGGTAGGAAAATTTGGTTCCAAAATAATTTTTCTTTTGGATCACTCAGATTCTGGTTCTATTTGTACCAACAATGTGAATATAGGGTTTGAAGAGGGTTTGGAAGTTTCCTGTGGGTCCACAGGCAGTGAAGGTTCTCAGCTTTTGAGGGAAGTAGCTTTGTGCATGGGGCAATTTCCCCCAGGAGCTTGTTGAGCCCTTTAAAATTCATGCCTGAAAAGATACAATGGCATATAGAAGAGAGGGTATGTGGTCTAAAGGACACTATTGAGTATGACAGACTTACAAGAGAATGCTTTCCTCCACAAAGAAATCCTGAGGGTAACTATCATAGAGAAGTTAATATTGTAACCCAAGAAACCCCCACTGCTAGACAGACCTGGTGAAAGAGGCTATAATAAATATGATTATTGTCACGTTGATTACCAAGAATATAATGAGGGCTGCAGTTTTTCTCATGATCAAAGAAGTGGTCCACCCCACAGAGGCTATTTTGGGAGTAAGTGGGGTGGGATTTGTTTGTTTGGAGTTGTTTTCCAGGCTCAGGCTAGATTGTGAGCATCAGAGGGTTCAGTCCCCTTTGAGCCCTGATGGTTCACAGCTGTATTGAGTCATGTGGGTTTTGTGCCTGCTGACTCTGAACCAATCAGAAGCCAAGTATTCATTATGTATACTGGGAGGTTAGTATTTTACTTTGGGGGATTCACTTATGAGAAGGATCTTGTGATTACCTGATCAAGACTCTGAGTGGCTGCATCTTCAGACTCCTGGACTGTTCAGATGTAAAGGCTCTCTCAGTCTGGGAATGGATGTAAATTATAAGTCAATATTGCTCTGATTCAGGCAGTAAGAGCCCTGTCTGTTGGTCTTTATCTCTCTGCTTATATTTTTCTGAATGTTGAATGTAATTAAAGTGATTGTTGACTCCTCAAAAGCTGCCTTTCCTCTTATAAATGCAGATTTAACAACCTGTGATAGTAGGCCCTCTTGTGTATGTCAGGGTGCTTACTGATACAGCTATGAACCCACCTATTGATGAACAAGGGATGATCATCCCATAAGTAGACAGCCTGACTATAGGGACACTAGAGATGATTTTAGAAGAAAAGTTTTCTACTCTTTCCACTACATGAGAGAACAATGTCCTTATAAAAGGGACAATCTGTTACTTCAGGAATCTCCTATAAATTCCAAAGATTCTTCACACAGCAGATCTGCTCCAGTGTCAGCGCAGAAGTTACTCTCCAGAACATAGCAAATCTTATTATTTCCACCAGTTTCAGCATAGAAGTAAAGAGAGACCTTCTATTCAGTCTTTGAAAACATCAAGAGATAACTTCTCCTTATGGTTCTTTTTTTAAAAATATTTTATTTGTTTTCAGTTTTCTACAGTCACTTCCATATATCTTAGATATTTTCCCCTCCCTCCCCACTCCCTCCCTGAGACAGTGTGCAATCTTATATAGGTTCTACACATACATTCCTATTAAATACATTTTCACCTTAGTCATGTTGCATAGAAGAGTGAAAATGAATAGGAGAAACCATAAAACAAAACAAAACATAACACAAGAGAAAATGGTCTGCTTCATTCTGTGATCCAGTTCCATAGTTCTTTCTCTGGATGTGGAAGGCATTTTGCCTCAAGATTCCATTGGGAATTTTTTAGGTCCTTGCATTGCTGTGAAAGACTAAGTCTACCAGAAAAATTCCTCAAACACTGTGGTAGTTGCTGAGTACAAAGTTCTCCTGGTTATGCTCCTTTCACTCAGCATCAGTTCATATAAGTCTTTCCAGGCCTCTCTGAAGTCTTCCTGTTCATCATTTCTTATAGTACAATAGTATTCCATTACATTCGTATACCACAACTTGTTCAGCCATTCCCCAGTTGATGGGCATCCCCTTGGTTTCCAGTTCTTGGCCACCACAAAAAGAGCTGTTATAAATATTTTTGTACATGTGGGATCCTTTCCCATTTTTATGATCTCTTGGGGATACAATCCTAGAAGAGCTATTGCTGGGTCAAAGGGGATGCACTTATTTGTAGATGTTTGGGCATAGTTCCAAATTGCTCTCCAGAATGGTTGGATCAGCTCACAGCTCCACCAACAATGAATTAGTGTTCCAACTCTCCCACATCTTCTCCAATATTTATCGTCTTCCTGCTTCATCATGTTTGTCAATCAGATAGGTGTGATGTGATACCTCAGAGTTGTTTTGATTTGCATCTCTCTAATCAATAGTGATTTAGAACATTTTTTCATATGACTACAGATAGCTTTAATTTCTTCTTCTGAAAATTCCCTGTTCATATCCTTTGACCATTTATCAATTGGGGAATGACTTGTATTCTTGTACATTTGACTCAGTTCTCTATATATTGTAGAAATGAGGCCTTTATCACAGACATTAGTTGCAAAAATTCCCAGTTTTCCACTTCCCTCCTATTCTTGGTTGCCTTAGGTTTGTTTGTGCAAAAACTTTTCAATGTAATGAAATCAAAATTATCCATTTTGCACTTCATAATGTTCTCTATCTCTTGTTTGGTCAAAAATTTCTCCATTCTCCATAAATCTGACAAACTCCCTGGAGTTCTACAGTAGTTCCCTCATCAAATGTCTTGGATAAACCTAGCAGGCTAATTGAAAAGGAGTTTGCTGAGACTGCAAACAAGTGGGCTGCAGAAAAATTAGAGAAGACTGATGAGAGTAACTTACCAGAAATTTTTGATTATGATGGTGGATCTTTGGAACCATTATATGATGACCTCCCAGAAGAACCCGAGACCAATGACATGGTTAATATAAAATTGTTTGAAGACAACCAGGTAGCCAGTTACTCAAAAGCAGTAGCATCAAAGACCAAGAAATTGAACAGGTTTATCAATAAGATTGAAACTTTGGGATGGTTGTGAAAATGCTGATTGATAAAGATCCTTCATTAGAAAAGTGTGCAGTTTTCCTTGAGGCAGAATTTGTGAAATAGGTGAGCCATACATTAAAGAACAGAAGCATTTCATTTCAGTATGATGGTGGCAATCAAGAATTTGAGGAGCCTTTCTAAGATTTTTTGCTGAGACAAAAGATACTATACTTCTGTGTTTGTTTTTTTCCTGGATTGTATAAATTCTTAATATATGGAATACTTTTTTGGCTAGTTAAAGGTCTACTTTACAACAATTAGCCACACATTTAGATATTTTTATCATTGTTATATTGGAAGAATATCTAAAAATATTTGACACTTATTAGCTGTGTGACCCTGGGCAAGTTACTTAACCCCTGTTTGCCTCACCAACAAAACAAAACATAATTAAGCATAAACTTTTTCTGTAGGATGAAGAGTGTTAATATATTTTTCTAAGTATGTCTCTTTAAGAAATATGTCCTAGAGGTCAGTTTTCTTTCTTTTTTTTTTATCTTTTCAGACAATTGGGGCAAACAGAGGTTAAGTGACTTGCCCAGGGTCACCCAGCTAGTAAGTGTTTAAGGTCTCAATTTGAACTCAGGTCCTCCTAACTCTAGGTCAGTGCTCTATCCATTCTGCCACCTAGCTGCTTCAGCTATATATTCCACAATATAAAATTTCAGTCTCGTACCCTATACAATCATATGCTTTGTCATGTGAGTCTAGACTTAGTTTACTGATTAGGAATTACATTGAAATAATTTTTTCAAGTAATTGAAAACCCATTGAATTTAGTCATCTAGCAGTTCCACATGACCTATATTTTGAAAGTTCAAATAAAATGTTCGATGACTTAATGTCATGATTTTATTACCCAACTTGTTTCTTAAGACTTTAAACTTTTAAATATTCTAATGATCTACTTTCCATATTAGCTGATGGCTTGAAGTTATTCTAGTTTAAATATACTATTCTGTTGTGCAAGAATTGCTAAAAAACAAAAAAAAAGAAAAAACCTAAACCTCTAATAACTTCTAGATCAAGAATACAGAATTTTTCTTTTTTAATTTTATATTTTATTTTTTCCCCAATTATATGTTAAAACAATTTTTAACATTTTTTTAATTTTTGAGTTCCAAATTTTCTCCCTCCCTCCCTCCTTGCTCTGTCTGCCTCATTGAGAAGGCAAGCAATCTGAAATAGGTTATACATATGCAGTCATGCAAAACATATAAATACAGACTTTTAATATTATTGATTCTAAACCTTTGTGTTCCAATACTTCTGAATCTCATAAGCGCATTGAAATATGTCTTACAAGATCATGTCTGTGACAGATAGAAGGGAAAATTTGTGAGTTGAAAGGTGAATGGCCTATGTAGGTTGAGATTTTCCACAAGTTTTATAATCCAAGAAATAAATCTTTATCGACATGAGAAACAATATACATTTTTCCCCATTGGTCTTTATTTCAGGGTTTATCAGTTGTCTTTTGCTCCATGGATCATTAGGGAGTTAGTAGATTGATTTTACCAGTGATTTCAGCCTAAAGGTTTGGTTTTTTCTTTTTTTAGTTCTCCTTATTAGGGACTCCTAGGACCATGGATACTCTACCAGTTTTTGACATTAAGCACAACAAATTTATTTTTTCTTTTTGTAGCATTAATAAGTCACAGAGCTATTTAAGCATGCTATCCTTAATGCCTACTTTCTTTATCTTTCCAATGTCTCTTCTCTAACCTGAATTCTGCCATCATTTTCACTGGCTTCTCTTAGTAATGTTTTGAAGAATTACAAACAGGAGACCAAAATAATGTTCAACATTCATTTATTTAAAAATCATGCTAGAATGGAAATAGAAGAAACCATGTGAGAAAAATATAATTCTAAATCCTCTTCAACCTTAGCCTTGCCAAATGTGGCCACGTTGAATCATAGTTCTCCATACTTAGAATTCTAGTTCACAGTTTTTGAACTATAAACTTGAACTAATCCTTATCTATCATCTGACATTCTTCTCCCATGTGTAGGACTATTTTATCAGCTACCCAGCTGATAAGAAAACTAAGGCAAGAGTAGTTTTATTGTTCAATTCTCCATTTCTCTTTCTCCTGTATTTAATTTTATTAAGTAATGTCACTTGAATAAAAACTGAGACAATATAATAGAGATACCAAAGAAAATGAACAATTTTTTTGTTGAGCTTGATTAAAAATAGTTCTACTAAGTTATTGTCTCATTGCAGATATTTATTTTAAAGTCTGTTGGTTAACCAATTAAATATAGTTTATTCTTCTTTCCCTCAAAACATTGTGTTTGGTAGCTAAAGGTTTTTACATTTAGCCATCGATAATATTTATGTAGGAACATCCATTATTTGTAGAAAAAAGGGTAGACTCTAAAGGGGAAATTTGTAGCATGTAAATTCAAATGTGAACTGAAGTGGTTTATGTTGTAAGAAGTTCTCCTTGTTAAGAGGTTTTTATCAGAGAATTATTTACTACTCTTTGCAGAATATCCCCAGGTAATGTGCTATACTTCAGTATATCTTCTTAAAGGCTAGCTCTTCTGCATGTAGTTGAAATTCAAAGGGAAAATGGAACTTTATGAGGCCCTCTTGTGTAAACTTTTAAAAAATAAACCACAACCAATTCATTTAATTTAAAAAAGAAAGAAAAGAGTTTGGAGTTTTAGAAAGAGAAGGTTTGAGGAGATTTTTTTTTTTATCTCATTGAGAAACAAAGATATGAGAAACTTTTTAAAGAAGTACCTGTAAGCAATTTGAGCTCAGTAATATTCTGTCACATTACAACATTTACCAAATGGAAACTATATTGTTTTGCAGTGTGGAATTATTTGAATATATCATGCTAAAATTCTGTCCTTGAAGGACCATTTGAAGGGGGTGTTCCAATATTTATGTGTGGTATATATAGTCATAATGTCACTATGTTACAGTTTCCATATTTTAGGAGAATTTTATGGACCCCAAAAGAAAGGAATGAAAATGTAGGACTGTTGTCATAAATCTTTACAACCAAGCCAACTGAAAGCAGTGGGCACTATAAGTTGGGGTGCTGGCAGCTAATGATTTTTGGGGAAAGCGAGATTTGAATGATACTACTTGTGATTGATTGTAATTCCAGATTCAACAGAATTTTTCCTAAGACTAAATTATAATGTGGTCTCATTTAAAATGAGATGTGTTCTATTTGGATAATTGTGATGTGTGACCCTCAATAGGCAGACCACATCTTAATGCAAAATACACTTGATATTTGGCATTAAGGCAATATGCTTGGAAACTTCATGAACAAGAATTAAAGATGTAATTACTTTATAGTGGCCTCTGAATGCAATTAGTATAGAATACTAAATTCATAGATGGAAGAAGTGATTTTCTATATTAAGATGATTCGGAAATGCATTCAAATGAATTGATGTCATTTGACTGTCCAATAAGTTTTGTTCTATATTTTCAATTCTATAATATTGCTTGGCTTCTAATTTTTCTGGTATTGTGATTTTTTAAAAATTTTATTTATTTTCAGTGTTCTACAATCACTTATATACAATCACATATAATTTAGATTTTTCCCCTCCCTCTCCCCTCCCCCCCCGAGATGGCATACAATTTTCTATAGGTTCTACACATACATTCCTATTAAATACATTTTTCACTATAGTCATGCTGTGTAGGAGAATTAAAATGAACGGAAGAAATCATATAACAAACCAAAATGTAATACACACACAAAAAAATGATCTGCTACATTCTGTGACTGAATTCCATAGTTCTTTCTCTGGATGTGGAAGGCATTTTGCCTTAAAAGACCATTGAGAATTTTTTTAAGTCCTTGCATGGCAATGAAGTTCCAAGTCTACCAGAAAAAACTCTTGCACACTGTGGTTGTTGTTGTGTACCAAGTTCTCCTGGTTCTGCTCCTTTCACTCAGCATCAGTTCATATAAGTCTTTCCAGGCCTCTCTGAAGTCTTCCTGTTCATCATTTCTTATAGCACAATAGTATTCCATTACGTTGATATACCACAGTTTAATTCAGTCATTCCCCAATGGATGGGCATTCCCTTGATCTCCAGTTTTTGGCCACCACAAAGAGCTGCTATAAATATTTTTGTACATGTGGGACCCTTTTCCATTTTTATGAAATCTTGGGGATACAGTCCTAGAAATGATATTACTGGGTCAAAGGGTAGGCACATTTTTGTAACCCTTTGGGCATAGTTCCAAATTGCTCTCCAGATTGTTTGGATCAGCTCACAGCTCCACCAACTCTCCCACATCCTCTCCAACATTTATCATCTTGCTGTTCTGTCATGTTTGCCAATCTGATAGGTGTGATGTGGTACCTCAGAGTTGTTTTGATTGGCATCTCTCCAATCAATAGTGATTTAGAGCATTTTTTCATATGACTATAGAGAGCCTTAATTTCTTCTTCTGAAAACTTCCTGTTCATATTTGCATTGTGATTTTTGAGAAATCATTGTATATGAAATACTGTGAATTTGAAAAATGATACCTAGAGAGTGATATAATTGTATACTAGGAAATTAACTTCTTTTCTAATCTGGATACTGTTAGATTATGAGTTGAGCTATTAGGATGTGCTCATGATGTTTAAAAACTTAAGTACTTAATTGAGTATATTTTGCTTTGAAACAGATAATAATACTTACTCAGTGTTTGGGGATAGTACAAAAGTTTTTCTGTAAATTTCTTTGAGGGCTTGCTAGATTTTCAGACCCTCAGATCTTCAGTTTTAGTGAGGTCATAAAATCTTATCAACTCTGAGAGAAGTTACTAAAGGAACGTGAGGTTCTAAAATACTGAAGTGGTCTGAGAAACTAGGACCACTCACAGCTGAAATAAGAATGTTTACAAGTTTATTTTATAAAGAATGATTTTTTTTATCTGATAGACTTTTGGCTACGGTTTATGAAAGTTTCATAATTGTACCTGGAATACGTAATGAAGTCATACCCTTAAACCAGCTTAGTCTCAACAGACTCCAGATTTAAAGGTTTTATTTTTGCTTTGGGGTTAATATGCAATTTCTTAAGATAATAGCTATTTGTCAAAGTGTAAGCTTATAGTGACCGGTGTTTTTCTGGGTTTTGAGTGAACTATCATGTTTTCACTGTAAGCATATAATTACAGAAAGTGGTTGTTTTCTTAATTTCTAATTGTTTTCTGCTTCAGGAAGGATTTAAACTAGAAAGGACAAATGAGATAAGGCCTTCTTTTTATGTGCTTATTGTTAACTAACCCATTGCAACAATAAGAAAAATGACCACACCTAGCCCTAAGCTGTGATTAGGGGAGCTTACAATTTGACATAAGCACTGCTGGGGCTGTATTTTGATATTGTTTTCAGTTTTGCTTTCAGGTAGGCTTGTCTGAATTATCATTAAGTCAGTAATCCACAATTCATGGGAAATGCTATGTGTCATTCAAAAGAGAATGATTTAAGAATTGGTACAGGTGGATGCTTGTGCCTGGGAAAGTAGACAGAATGACTTTGAATAGGCAAAAACAGGAGCCTGTTACTCAGTTTCCCTATTGTACTATTTCCTTTCTGAACAAGAAATTTTCTTACCTGAGCCTGGCTTTGATACCCTATGAATAATATGGAACACTGTTGCATGAATGACTGTTTAAAAATAAAAGCTAACTGTGACTATCACTTGGAATTAAACAAACTTAAGGAAGCTTTATCCTGTTATGCTTATGTTAGGATGTTATGTTAGGATGATCTGTGCCCTTGAAGGGACAGTCTTGATTTTATTATAACAATGTGCCTCCTTACTTTTCAAAGCAAACTTCTAAAACCATGGTGGGAGAGCTGTAAAAGATGGTTTGTTTGTTTGTTTAATGATGAATCTTGTTGTTGGATATTCAAACATCTCTGAGTTACTATAATTGGATGCAAACATGGAAGACCTTCATGTTTTACATTTTATTTTTCTTAATTTGTTCTGTTTTTTGAACTTCCTAACCTTAGCACCTAGTTAAATAAATCCTAAGCCTTGTCATCCATCCTCTTATGAATGATCAGGTCTGTACAGAATCACCTCTTTTCTAGATTAATGGGAGAATATATATGTGTGTGTATGTGTGTGTGCGTGCATGTGTGTGTATAATACATGTATATATATGTACACACAAGTATGTATATATTTCTAAGGACATACATATTCTCAAAGGGGGATAGTTTCAAAGATGCAATATAGTAAGACATAGAAGTTTTAAGTTTCAAATTTTATGTTAAAATTTTCAATTTTAATGGAGTAGTAAATTTGAAAAAAACAACAAGATTAGATTGTTTTCTCTAAGAACTAGGATGTGTGTGTGTGTGTGTGTGTGTGTAATATGAATGGTGCCTAGATATTTCTATTAAAAACAATGGCAAAAGTTCACATAAAAGTGATGTTCCTGGATGATATATTTTTATGACATATATTTTTAAATTTTTTCTTTTGATCTGATGGTAATTTAGAAAAATACTGTAAAAGTAGAACAAAGTACTGAATATTCCTCAGGTTCAATGGAATATATGCAGATGAATTAAAAATTTTCTTTCTTTTTTTTTCTGGGATAGAATAGACTTTCTTTGATTATGTTTTAGTAATAAGTTCTCAAAATTGGATTAAAAATTTTACGTATAAAATTGCATTCATATTATAAAGAAATTTTAAAATCATTGACTTTTTTCCTATTTTGAAGTCTTTCTCTGATAATATCAAGAGACAGAAGGGCTCCTTTTATAAGTCAGAACCTCATGAATTCTTTTTAAGATTCTTCCTTCATCCTATAGATAGAATTAGCCATATCAGGTGCAGGGTTCAAGTAAATATTGAGTAAATTAAAATTATACTATTATATTAATAACTAGTCATTGTGATTCACCCATTTTTCTTTCTAGGAAAAGGCCCAACTCCTGCTAAGATTGGTCAGTCTCTAAAGGGCATGATTGATTGGTGAGATTTAACATGCTTGTCAATTTGGGGTAGGACCTCACTCAACTGGGAGACCTAATTTCTGTTTAGAACAAAACTGCAAAACTTGGCAGTAGGTAGGGGCCAAAATTAAAAAAGGTTGGACTCCTTTGGGCCACAGATAGGTTAGACTAGAGACAGACTGATCATGATTGGTTGCCTTGGGTCACGTGAAAAACAGTAGCATAAGCAGTAACAACCCTACATTTTTCATGGGCCTCCAGAAATCCTTGGGTGGGCTTCAGAGAGCCGTATGTTGTGCAGGTCTGGTTTAGAGTATAAACAAAATCCACTCTGGGTGAGCTCTTACCCTCAAGGAAGGAACCCATGTCCTTGATTCTCTCCATTAGAGCTTAGGGTGACCCACACTGTGAAGGAGAAAACCCGCTAGTGATCTGAATGGTGATGGCTTCCCCCTTCCCAGGATGGATTCACTTCCCAGGGTCTCCCTTGGCATCTTTGATTATGAGAGAAATTAATGACCATCAATTTATTGATTGCCAGCTAGCCTAAATAATAAATTGATTTGTTAGTTACTCAGAAACTTCCTCTTTGGGTTTTTCATTTGTCTTAAGATAAAAAGGTAAGCCGCATGTAAAAACTGAAATTTTCTGAACTGTCAAGTGAATGATAGGTTCGTAGTTTGATGTTCATCTTATAGATCTTTTGTTAATAAGGTTATCTCCATAACATTTAAACTGGTTTTCATTATAGGAACTAGCTAACCTAGGGAACTTCTGCAAATGACTGAAACCAGGGAAACAGATCTACTAAGAGGAACTCCTCTCCAGAACCACCCTGGTAACAAAGCCTATTGCAGAATCTCCAAGGCAGATGAAATAAAATTATTAAATGGACAGTTGGAGTGGGTCACCAGAAAGAAGATGAATCAAAGAGACTTATTATTTAATATTAATACTTATTTAATATGTTTAATATTAATATTATTTAATATTGATGATCATACTTAAATTACTCTTGGTTTACTATCATATCCCATATTTTCCAATTTAATGTCTGCCTTTAGGAACACATGCATAAATCCAGTTGAAAATATGCCCAGGGCAGATAGATATAATTTATAAGTAAGTGATCAAAGACAGGTATTACAGACCTTTAAATGGTCAAAATGAGAGATTATTATGGGATTTTTTCATTTCCTTTTATTCCTCCTGCATCTTTTGATTAATATTAACCTCATCTGACTAAAATCTGTCCCATAGGATATAAAAATTTACTTAAAAGTCTTAATTATTCCTTAGATAAGAAGCCAGAGGAATATTCTCAACTATTCCTAACTCCTTGGCAACATGTAAATCCTCCTCTTCAATTAACCTATTTGTGAATCTTCTAAATATAGTTTAATCTGTAATCTGACTTAGTTTACCTATAGTTGGATGAAGTTTGTTTCTTTAGGGGATGCATAAGATTATGACTCTGCTGAACTAAGTGTTTAACTTTTATGACATTAAAGAAGTATGAGATTATGAAGCTATCTTCTCTTTTAATTTTGATGGCCTCAGAGGAACATACAGATTGCAATACGTAAAAAAAAAAAAAAATTACTTCTTTGTTACTCTAACGTAATTTTGTTTGAAAGAAGCCTGGTTAGAATCCTAATGACTGTTCAGATTTTCTCTGAGGCCTCTGGCCATAATAATATAGCCTAGGTTTTTACCTTCATAATTTTTGCCTTGTGGTAAATATATGTTTGGCAGCAGTTACCCACCATATGAACTCAGAGAGAAGATATTTCTTCCATAAAGAGATTATATCACAAATTATTCAATGTTTTTAAGTTAATGTTTACAGGGATTTTTTATTTTTACTTCTATCTTTTTCCAATATTTCAAGGATCTATGCTTTTGTCAGCATGACAAATCTGCCAACACAGATCACAATCCCACTAAAATGTGATAGGAAAGGTCTACGGGAGTTTCTACGATTAAAAAAAAAATCATTCTGTAGACATCCTGGTAATGAACCTCACTAAATTTAGCTAAACTGGTTCTTGCCAATCTGGAGATGAGGCTCTTTTGGCTTGGGGAGACTGGTACTTGGACAACAGATATACAGACCATCATTGGCCCCATCTTCAAAGCCTTTCCAACTTGGTCAGACCTGCCAGGACTTGTATGCTGCTGGCAGTCTTTGAGAACCTAAGACCGACACCCCACAAGAGTACAAAAGAACAGGACCTCTATTAACACCCACTTAAAAAAAGTCATCCCAATCTACTCTATGATTCTTGTTTTTTTGTTATTTCTCCCTCTGTGTCCTAAGCTTCCCCAGTTATTGTGTTACTACTGTGAATTTTAAGTACATTTTGTTTCTTCTCCCTTGGGTTCCAAATGGTGACAGAGAAGAAAATCCTGTCATGTTAAGTTTGGTACTTTGACAACCTAACCTTAATTCAATTGAAAATTTGGTGCTCAAATGGGCAGTAGAGGCAACAAGAGTAAGGAATCAGTTAAGGTAGAAAGCTCTCACTGATCATAGATTCACTGCTGGAAGCAACTTCAGCAGTCATCTAATTCAACCTTTTCATTTTACAGAAGAGGACACTCAGACTCAGAGAGGTTGGCATCCATCTCAGGTCACACACGTAAGAAGCGTCAGTCAGAATTTAAATGCAGGTCCTCTGACTCCAAATTCATCGTAACTAAGGTGCTTCTAGGAGTCAGATCGAGTCCAGGCTGAGCTCTGCTGCTATATTGAGTCAATGAAAATAAAGTTTATAGTAAGTTCTCCAATTCTCACACACATTCTCCTGTTCTGCTTATAATATCCAAATATTTCAATTTGACTAGTGGAGGAACCCTCACCCAGGAATTCCCACCTCTTCCTCTGCCCCCTTTCATTGGCCAGGGCTTACCTAAATGAAGGACATTCTCCTGAAAAGGATACTCTAAAAGCACCTGAGGAATGGTGTCAACCAATGGGTAAAGCAACATGACCCTTTTAAGTATTCATCCAGACCAGCGAAGTCATTCAGCCAGCAAGCACTGGCCTGGACACCCTGACAGACTCAGACTGCATCTCCAGAGACAGAAGGTGGAGGCCAGAATGAATACACAAACAAGTCTGAGGACCCTTCAGCTCAAATGTGAGAGCAACCACACTGACACCGGCCATGCACATGAATGAATGAAAAAGCGTTTATTAAGTTCTTACTGTATGCAATGCACTGCGCTAAGAGCTGGGGATACAAATACCGAGTTGAAACAGTTCCTGCTCTCTAGCTCACATTCTAATTAGAGCAGATAATACATACAGGAAGTTTCTGCTGTACAGCAGATGGAAAGGCCCAATGGTCCTTAGGGTGAAGAGGGAAATCACACGCAATCCATCTTCTTCTTGTCATGCCATTTCTGTTGATAAAACCAATTTCTCAAGCTGACCCATCGGACATTGCCAAGAACTTTTCTAAGTGTACCCTGGGTGGTATTAACTTACAAACAATTCAACAAAACATTTTTAAGTAGCTACTATATGCAAGGCACTATGCTAGGCCTTAGGAATATAAAGACAAAAGGTGGAAAATAGTACCTGCCCTGGAGGAGCTTACATAATAGCACCATACACATAGAGCTGGAAGGAACCTTAGAGGTCATCAATGGGAAAACTAAATCCCTCTAAGGTCAAACAGGTAATAAGTGGCAGCCTTATAAAACACCCACGACATCTTCCTGATGTTCTTAATTGTGTACAATGTTTGGTTTGTATAGTGGTGGAGGATAAAGCACTGGATTTGTAAAAACAAAAGATATTTATTAAAAAGAAAGAAAAAGCACTGGATTTGGAATGGGAGGACATCCCTTGCTTTCTGTGTGACCCCGGACAAGTCACAATACCTGGCACATAGTAGGTGCTTAAAAATGGTTATTGAATTAAATGGAACTTTCATCAATCTGGACTTTCTTCATCTGTATAATGGGGGTGAGAGGAGTTGGAATAGATTGGGCTCTTAATCTATGATACCACAAGGGACATATTAAGTAAGTAAAACTGATGAGGTTCAGACTCTAGGAACTTCCTTGAGCTCCCCTGGAATTTCCTCACTTAACCTGGCTTTTCATACTCAAATTGTGCTCTCTGTTTCTCCTCACAGAATCTGGCCTTTCATACACAGATCTGTGATCATTGTCTGTTATCCCTTGATTGCCCTACCTGCTTCCCACCCAAACCCTCCATTGTCTATCTCCTGATAGCCTCCAGGTGTTTCCCATCTTTGACCCTCTTTGGACTTCTCAAGACCCTTTCTAAACCCCTCCTCCCATCACCCTGTGCTACCAGACCACCCCCCAGATCCCTCCTATACTCTTTTCTGTATTTAAGTCCCATCTTGCCTCCATGAAGGCACTCAGATACAATCCAGCTCAGACTCTGTCTAGCTGGGATTGTGTCTGGCCCGCTTGTGAATACAAGCGTTACAAAAGCTTAGGCTCCTTAAGAGGCAACCCAATTAGGCGAATCCTTAATAAACTTTGTTTTCTTTGGCTTTAAGAAGGCTTGAGTCGAATGCATTCGAGCACGACCCGGACCGTCGGTATTTTGGGGTTCCCATCACCCATTAACCTCATCAAAACCATGGGTCTTTCATAGGCCCAGTGCTCATGACCCATAATATACTGCTGTGATTGTAAAAACTGAAATACTCAATTTGGCCAAGGAGGAAATCCCCCACCCAAGTACATCTCCTCTCCTCTCCTTCATTGGTCAGGGGCCACTTAACTGATAAAGATATACTATAAGCATGACATGAACATGAACTGTATCAACAAATGAGGAAAGCATAACATTTAAGTATTACCTATTACCTCAGCCAGCTGACCTATTAAAAACTCAGCCCCAAAGAAGGCATTTAGCTGGCCATCACTGGCCTGTTGTGTGGGCTACTCAGGGATTACTGAGAACTACTGGCCTAGATCTCAAAGTATCCAATTTCACATCATCTAAGTATCATCCTTCCAGTGTCACATGGTAATTATTGTCTTGATGTAAAGCCATTCTTACTGTACTGATAACCTTCCAATACCACCTAAGAAATAGAAATATTTAATGTCCTTAATGCTTTTGTGATTCAGAGTAAATCTGTTTGGCACTTTTAATATGAAAAAATCAAAATAAGAGTTAATGAAGCGAGAGAGCTACTGATTTGCTGTGTGAATTTCATTAGCTTCCCCAATTCAAGCACTAGTTTCCTTTTCTGTAAAATGAAGGGATCATACTAGATATATCGAGGCCTCTTTTAGCTCAAAAACGCTACTCTCCTCTAAATTTATACTTTCTACTATGTTTCACTTAGAATGAAACAGTTAAGCCTAGAACAAGATCTAGAAAACTCTTATCACAGATAGGAAAACTTGCCAATTGGAAGGCATCAGGAACCTTGCTGAGTACTACCCAGTGAAAGGGTCAGCATCATTTCATCCATGAATCATAGTTGCACATAGTACATAGCTAATATCTTGAAAAGTGAGTTCTCTCTAAAAGACTGAGGGTTAAGTTAAAAAAAAAAAGTAAAAAAAGAAACAAAATGGGTACACGTTCATTAAGGAAATGCCCGAACAAATTATGGTGTATCAATATAACAGATTCTTGGACCATCGAAAATTACAAATAGAAAGAATTCATAGAAACATGGTAAGACTTGTATGAACTGATGCAAAAGAAAGCAGAACCAAGGAAAATATACACACAATGACAAAAATTTAATGCAAACAACACTAAAGGGCATCAGAACTCAGATTCAATGTACCCACCAATCTTGGTTCCAAAGAACAATGATAAAACACGCTTCCCTTCCCTCCAGAGTCTACAGAGGCCGAATAATGCAAATGCCACCACATGCTATCCTCAAGTCAATTGGTTTTGCTTAAATGTTTCTGGTGGTTAAAAGGGAGATTTCTATGTGGGCTGAGGTATATTGAGAAGTTACTGATGCAGAACAAAAACTTTATTTTTAAAAAGTCATAGTATTAGACATTTTAGCAATATATATAGCATATGGAATTCCTCATATCTTTGTATAACATTTCACAATATACTAAAAGCCTATATTACACATAGCTTTCATTAAGTAGCCAAATATGAATAACAAAGAAAATTAGATATTCACTGAAAGTTGAACTCCAGCTTTAATACTTCACTAACTTGGAAACTGAGAATGTGAGAGCTGATTGGGACCATTCAGATTCCCCTACTCCATGGCCTTCATTTGCTAAACATATACAAATACAAACAAAACAAAGGATGCCCTAACCTGCCCTAGGCCATTCTTCCCTCGGTGCCCAACACAATTTTGGTAACTTCAATGGCCCCTCCTTTGCTCTTGGCTCCACAAGTGCTAGTTACCTCCTCTCCAATTTCTAGCCCCAGGGCAACTGCCCATGGAGGGATTACACTGAATTTCAGCTGACAATATTCCAACTCTTTCCCAGTTGTGGTGCATCAAATGACTCTGGTCTATTTAAAACTTCTGATATTTTATACCCAAGTCCTTATCCTCTACACAAAGGGTTTCTTCAAATCAAAGCCTTCATTTTACAGACAAGGATACTGACACCCAGACATTAAAGGTCACACAACTAGTTAATGGCAAAGCCAAAAATGGGACCTAGATCTCATTTCTAGTCCACTGATCTCTACTCTAATGATAATAATAGTAACAATAAATATGCAATTATATATTCATATAGGTTCATATCCACAGGCAACTATCACTGGAACTGTTTCTATGAGTACTGACTTTTTTAAAACTGCTAATCACAAACTTTTAAAAGGAGACCACCTATCCACCATGATCTTGGAATACTGAGGGCAGAATTATAAATTCCCATAATCCACAGTGGGACCTCCAAAGCAGAAAAGAGTGGAATCAGTCATGAAGCAAAAGACCCTATCCAGGGCTGATTGATCATAAAAGAGAAAGTTGTCTTACTCAAGATGTCTATGTAATTTTCTTAATTCTTGACTTTGTTAGAATAGACCCAAACATGATTATTTACTTGAACAGGATAAAACCTAAAACATTCAAATATCCATTCATTGACCTTCTCAGATATTCTGACTAATCCAAAAGACTATAAAAATAAACAAAAAAGACTAGTTTTTTAGTCTCACATGAATGCAGTATACTTAAGAGATAATAAAGATATCTGAAACCATCAGGTTCATTGTAATTTGGGTTACAAGTTGTAAAGTCATCAGAAATTCAAAATTGGAATCAGTTTTATAAGTCTCTTTTAAAATTGCCAGCTCACCTTTCAAAAATTAAAAATCATTAAAAACCTGCAATTGAGATTGTAAAAGTTTAATGAAATGTTATACAAAAGTAACAACCCAGTCATCTGTGGTACTTTTTAACGTATTAAAAGTAACTAACAGGGGATCTCTAAACAGATCATGGAAAGCTAAGTTAAATCTAGTTAAGGCACTTAAGATGGAAGTCAATTTCAAAATCCAAAAAAAAAGAAATGCTCAGTTTTGAATATAAAGGTATCTCTTTTCTCTACACACTAGTTCAACCTCCAGGGCATGTAACCTCCCTAGACAAGTAATATACTAATATTTTTCTGTGGCCAGACAGCTTCATACAAGTTTTACTATTAGGAATCACAGCTTAAATTCAGTGGGTACAACATGAGCAACAACAGCTGGTGAAGACACAAGAGAACGCACAAAAATAAGGTTCCCGATGGACTAACAAGTAAAAGATGAAACTACGTTGAAAACTACCAAGGTCAACCATTTCCCTTAAGCAAAGGCTTTTAAAAGCCATTTTTCTTCTGAGGCCTGGAGGCCCTTTCCAGACAGTGATCACCTATGGCCTCACTGGCATAAGGCCACAGAACCTTCCGGTATATACTCTGGGGAAGGTGAACAGCAGCTGGCAGTCGACAGTCACAGCTTAAAAAAAAAAAGGCAGGACTTCACTTTAGGTCTAGCATACTTGTCCACACCCCTCTCTCTCACCATAATTGGATTTGCCTTTTTCACCATCACTGAAGAGATTATCTATTTTGACCTAATGGTAAATAGTGAATTAAATTCTCACAGAAAGTTAGTAACTACTGTGGAAACAAATAGGGAGCAGAATCATTTGAGTTACAACAGTTCATTTGCAGACTTTTATCTATTATTTTCATTCATTGAAGAAAGTCAAGGATGAAAACATAATGAATTTTTATCTTGCTCTTTTCCTCTAAGAGGATGGGAGGAAAAAAGAATTCAATTTAGTTCAACAAGCATCTATTAAGCGGTAACTATGTACAAGGTGCTTGGAATATGAACAACAAAAAGTCAACTCTCCTGGCCCTCAAGGAGCTTATACTCTACCTGGGAAAGAAGAAAGGGGAAAATATAAGTACCACTGGTTTTCAAGGGCACTTCATTTACATACAGGGGCAGCAACCAAGACAAACTAGATGCCCAACGCATGACCCATGGGGAAGAGATTTTTTTTAACAGAAAAAAATTGCTTTAACCCAATTCATTAGTATACATTAAACTTAGCACAGTAGGGCCTGACCTCCTGTTCACCCCAACCACTGGATAATTGAGTCACTAGGCATCATGTTTAGCATCAATTAGTAAATTAGTAAAATTCATCATATAATTAAACATATTCATTCATATACTACCTGTCACATACCAAGTACTGATCATGTGGTTTCCCAGAAATCCTCATAATTATCACTTTATTTAATCATCTTTCAAACACTGTCTTAAAGAAGACAAAGACTGAAGGAAATGTGTCCTAATCAGAAAAGTGCTTAGGTTCACTCTGTGAGCTATGATGGTGACCCCTAAAGTAATTTCAAATTAGGATAATTTTTTTTTAAATTAGGAAGTTGGACTAATTGATTACTCAGCTGACATATTTTAAATGAGCTTTCTTGAATTAGAGAAAAACAGGGGAAAGGAATTCATCTGAAAGCTCTAGATATAAGACTGCTTATTAGCACCCACAGATATGACTTTTTTATGTGACTTTTTTCTATTCAAAGTTCCAAAGCAATGTGCTTGAGGAAAAAAGACCTAAGCAAAATATCCATTAGGGAGCTTTGGTCTGTACCCATGAGGAGTGTGTTGTTTTTAGGAGGCAACACAGCACATCTGGTTTCTCAACCTAAAAGACAGATGTGCAAAGCATCAATTTCATGGGGGGAAAAAAGGGGAAACGGGGAGTAGACATTTATTATAGTTATCTGAAATTGCTGGATAGATAAAGATTGATCAAGATATCTCTTCATACTGGAGTAGAAAAATATTTTATCAGGTGACTAAAAATGAACAAAAAGGAATTCCTCAAATTAGACTGAAGTACTGTTACTAGAAGATTTTCTTTTATTCCCAAAACATACTCTGTCTAAAAAACTCTGAATTCCACAAGGTTAACTGTTTTGTAAAGCTCACTGGGATGGGGAAGTTAACAACAGAAGGAAAATTTGTCCTAACACTGCATGGACTTTTAAAGCAAACTGCTTGTTAACATTAAGGCACTACACATCACTCTTTGGTTCAATTTTTTAACACAATCTCAATCCTTTTCAAGAGAGGTAATATGAACCATACACATTTTGCACTGTTCCAACACAATATATACAATTTCCAAGCTTTAATGTTCCAGCGTTGATTTGCTTCTTTTTAATTCATCAGGAAACTGAAATATATACATAGATCCATTAGTCATTACAGATCACAATGTAGGAATGTATTCAGGCATTAATGTACTCCCCCATCTGCCCCTCCCCCCTCCCATACAGACAAGGGTACAGAAGAAGAGGTAGGCATAGAGCTAATCAACAACCTTACCCCAAGCCTTACCTCACAAGAGGCACAGATTTTTTAATTAATTTGAGGATTCCTTTTCTTTACATGTCAATAAGAGAGGAAATGGAGTGGTTCCAGGAAAAGGGGGAAGGAAAAAAGTCCTGGAAGGCTTATTTAGCTCTTTTCCTAAGTATGCAGATGGAGAAGAGAAAACAATAATACTTTCTCCAAGAAAGAGAAAGGTGTTTGGGACATTAGAGCCTGGGGTGGGAAAATGCAGGGTCTCAAAGCAAGGAAAGGAAGTGGCAGAGATTTACATGGGTGGCTCGTGCTTTGTAACGAGTTGTGTGGCTAAGCTTTGAGAAACGGGGGCTCTCTCAGCTCTGCCTTGGACCACTGGTCAAATCGAGGTGGATGAACTATGAATACCATGCTGCCATCTTTACTTGACATTATACTAATCTAATTTAGAAATACTTAAAGGAGCATAGGTTGAACTAAGTTTGGGGGAAATATCATAACTCAGTCCATTTGCATGCAGACAATTTAAGAGAAGTCGGGAACAACTTTAAGACACAGAAAGAGTGAAACAAGTAGCAAGATGGTAATGCACCATCTTGTCCCCAGATTACAGTTAACAAAGGAAAAATCTTTCTTACCTGTAGGGATAGCCATGGTATTTAGACTTGAAGACAGAAAGCATCCAACTGAAAAACACGACGACCAGCACAATGCCGACGGCACACATTACTGTCAAAAGGAGACAAGGGCATGCTAACTAAGAGCTGTGTAGGGGCTGAATGAGACCGATTAGAGGGCCCTCATCTTCACTTCCAAAGGAAGAATTTGGCACATGTGATCCCTAATTATCTGGCTCTAGAAGAATAAAGAAGCCTCACTTTCACCTAACAGAGCTTGACGGTTTTCTAAGATGATTTTTTTTTTTTAAGTAGATACAAAGACATGGAGCATGTCCTAGTGGACAAGGTGAGTGCTTGCTAAACTTGGAGTCAGAATGAACTGGTTCCAATTGCTGCCTTAGATAACTGATGAGTTGTGGGATCCTGGACAAGCTTGTTTCTTCCTCTCTGATGGGAGGGTGGAACCATGAACTCCAGACCTCCATTTAAGGAGAGAGCTCAACTCAGACATCTTCTTTCTCACCATGCTGCACTACTTTGGGGCTTCTCTGACAGCCTTCTCCATCATGCCCCTGCATCAGGTACCCTCCTGTCTTCCCTTTCCCCCACTTTTGTGTTTTGTCTTACACCGAACCACCTCACATAGCAAAAAAAACCCTGATTTTTAGAAAAGCTTTATTGGAATAACAAATATCTCTTTTATGGAAGTAGGGGCTGGTAATTCAGAGCACTGGAAAAATGAAGAGTACCATTGGATTCAAATGCCAAAGGTAAAGAAAGGTTCATTCTTTCAAGGTATCATTTTTACATAAGAATACTCAGTTTTGGACTAAATATGATATTCCATAGAACTTGTACACTTTAAAGATATATAGAATTGACTTGTATCTTAGAAAAGAACAGATACCTAAGGCAAGGAGATAATTTTTTTTTCAAACAAAAGAATTAGTCATCAAACTGCTTCTTAGATGATATTTTAAGTTTTCTTATATATGAAATATCTATTTGATGCATTCACAGTTGAGATCTATGAATATACTTGGCTCTGGAAATATGAAGAACAAATCAAAGATGGTTCCTTAAGAGAGACCACAAAGAGTTAAGAGGGCACAGTAAAATCTGGGGCTTGGGAGTCAGAGGACCTGGGTTCAGAAGCAGCCTCTGAAACTTGTGAGCTGTGTGACCTTGGCTTGCTAACCTCTATATTGAGACCAGAGCCATATTATTCTTTGGTGCAACTTTAGAAGGACTAGTAATATTCAAATTTCCCCCATAATACAGAATACACAATAGAATCTCTGAAAAATGAAAAAACAAAACAAATTTGCCTTCTGAGATTTCCTCCAACCATTCATTCTCTTTATCTTTTAACAAACGAAAATTATATTTTCATCTAAAAGAAAAGTTAGCAAAAGTAAAAATGAAATATTTGTGATCTCGCGATAGGCAGTCCTAATTATTGAAAAGTGTCTACCCTGCAAAAAGAAGATCCCTTTCCCTCCCTTTACCTCCAGATTTCTTTCTTCTCCCTTGCTCTCCCCCTCAGCTCCTGCTACCTGCCCCATCCCAGGGAAAGTGGGTGTGAGAAGGGTCAAAGATTCAGAACAGGAAGAGACCTCAGAGGTCATCTAACCCAACTCCTTCCTTTTACAATTTAGGAAACTGAGGGAGGCCCAGAGAGATGAATTTTTTTGCCCCAAGATCACAGGCACTAGGGCTGGGATTGGAAACCAGATTATTTGCCTCCAAACCCACTGTACTAAGCTTTCTCCCAGGACCCCTTTCAGGGCAGTGATCCTTTGGATCTTGTGTTAGATAACTCTGGAGAATGTCCTACACTCCAGAGAAGCTTTCAGACGGTTCTGAAGAAGAGAAAACAAACTCTCTTCTTGAGCACCATCAATTTACAAAACATTCCATCTGAGTATTTTAAAGCCAGAAGAAAACAATACCCAAGGAAAGGAGGTGACTTGCCCTGGGGCACGTAACTATCAAGCAATCAAGGCCAAGATTCAAACCCAGACCTCTCCGGACTCTGCTATCTCACCTCTCAGGAACACCAAGAAAGGGAAAAAAGAGCAGTACTAAAAAGGGAAGCAGACAAGCCAATATCTTCAGGCTTTGAGGGAGAAAGGTTATGATTTGGAAGGCAGGCCAGGACTGGGAAACCTAGCTAAGGAAAGAAGGCTTCTAGAGGGAGGAGGTCAAGCTCTTCTGGGGAAGACAATCCCCACTTCTCCAACCCCCATTTTCTCACTCCACAATTCCTGAACCCTGTCCTCACGTCCAAATTCTACCTTCCTGAGATCTTCGAGTCTAGTTCCCATTTTCTGACCAGTGGGTGGGTTGGGTAGTCCTTGCTCCCATTTCAGGGTTCCTGGAATCCAAAGTTTGAACTTTAAATGTAGTTTCCCACAGAAACTCTGCTCTTGGTCACCTATTAGAATGCTGTAAATGGTGACTAGGTTCTACAGTATTATTAATATTGCATCATAGGTTTTTGTGGACAGGCCTAGGAATCTAACCATCATTTATTAGTATTGCTTGACAAGAGAATACAACCCACTTATAAGATGGGAGTTACTTGTGTTGATTTAGATAAAAGAGTAAAGTTGGTGCCATTAAACTGTGAAGAAAAACTTCTGGATTGCAAAGTAAAGGGAAAGTTCAGCCTTTAAACAGAGAGAACAAGCCGTCATTTGGAACATTTTTCGCTTATAACTCAATGCATCTCAAACATTTATTAAGCATCTGCATGGGAACAAGGCATATACAGCTCTTCAATTTCAAGTCAATACTCTGAATTGAACTTTTACAAATGCTTTATGAAACTTACGCTTTCTCTTTCCAATATCCATATGAGACGTGATGGCTTCACACAGCAACACTATCCCCAGGGTAACAGCACCATCTTTGAACTTGGTTTAAGGAGAAATTCAAAGACATTCATGATAAGCTACGCACATAATATTGGCTTTGTTTCTTCTGGGAAAACAGAGTATGGTGAACGAGGAAGATTCTGCCTATCTTAAGGTAAAAATTGGTACTTAAGCATAATTTAAAGAAAATTAAGTTTGGAAGAGACATCCAATAAGCAATCAAAAACCTACATTTTGAATGAAACATTTCAGTGCCTAAGAATGATTTACAAAAAACCCCAAAACTCACCAAACAAACTATTCTTTCCTACCTCTTTACTTTGCCCTTTAAACAACCTGTCCTACAACTCTTGCATAAAAGTATTATCTTACATATTTCCTCACCCAAAGTACATACAGACAGTGTAAGTGTGCCTCAACCAGCTGGAGAGCACAGAGACTTGCAGATTCAAAGAAGACTTTTCCATACTCTCCATTTTCCTCAGACAGTCCAGGATGAGAAGTAAAGTGACCCATCAGAGGATCCCAATTGTTATTTGAACCAAGACTAGGCCAGGCTTTGGCAAAAAAGAGAAAGCCAGCAAAGATAGGAATTTTAAAATAACAACAAAAGAAGCCATCTAAATATCAATGAGGAGCAGATGGATTGTGGGGGAAGGCCAATGGAGGGCATCTTTCCAGACCCGGCTCCTTGGTACTAACTATATGAGCAGGAAAGCAAAAGCACAGGTTTCCTTTCAGCAATAAATGTCAGGAAGCTTAGGAATGTATGCTGTCATGCCTCATTGGCTTAATTCTTTGGGGGAGTATGTTTGTATTTTTTGATTAAAAGACTATCAGTTATTTTTTCTTTTTTACTCCTTTTTCTTGGGTTTGTGAGTATGTGTGTGTTTTCTTTTGCAACATGGCTAATATGGAAATATGTTTTGCATGACTTTACATGTATAATTGATAACATATTTCTTGTCTTCTGAAGGGTTGGGGAAGGGGAAGGAGAGAATTTGGAGCTCCATTTTAAAAAAAATCAATGTTAAATTTTTTTTTTATGTGTAATTGGGAAATAGTTTAACAAAACAAATAAAAATAAAAGACTATCCATTTAAAAAATCTTGATATATTCTGCCATTTTATCAAGTCTGTTACTCTTTGTATTAAAACAGGTTCCAGCCCCTCTACACTTTGGGAGATGGTTCCTCTTAAGCTGTTGTGGTGAGAAAAAAAAAAAATCACTTGATGGCCAATGCTTCTCTAGGTGTAGTAGACTGGCCCTTAGATAACAATGAGTCTGTTTCTGAGTATTCTTGAAAGCCTTCCTAATTTGGCAGAGATGCGAGGGCTTCCCCTCCCCTAACATGAACTGTTTCCAATCACCTCCATGGCCCAAACCTATAAACGATAAGAACAAATTCGGTATCATGAAATGCAGATGCTGGATGCTCAGCAATAGTGGGGCACGCAACATCCATGATGATCCACCCTAAAGCAGAAAAATACATCTGGCTTAAAAGCCTCTATTTTTCCAAGTCAGAAGTGGAGAGAAGGTATACGTTACATAGCTTCATGGAACCTGCTCAGGTGCTCCTGGCCTAGTACCAGGGGAATTTCCCCTGTTCTCTGCATGTCCACTCCCTGTAATATCATCTAGCCAAACTAAAAATACCCTACTCTATCAAGCAATGCATCCAAGCTATTTACTGCTGAGAAACAACAACAGTAGACAGCTCCAGATGGTGGCTAGAAGGGGGGGATTCTACATCTTAAGCACAATGAATGTAGAGACAGAGGACCCTGAAAGAAAGGTTCAAACAGTATATGGAGGATAGACTCCAGATGCAGTCACTGTCTTGAGCCTATAGGTAAGGTGATCTGTCTTTTCCTGGAGTTGGGTTAAAAAAAAAACAACAAAGCTCCCCTAAAAGAGAAAAGAACATAGATACCATTCAAAAAGTCAAATTAATATACTTCGAAGCGCTTTGTCTGATTAAAGTAAAAGCATGAAGCAAGTTTTTGCTGCAAAGAGCATTAATGAAAGACCATCATCACCCTGCAGAGAGACTGTAGCAAAGGGAATGCAAGAAATGCTGATGAGGGGACAGGGACATGAAAACTAAGTTACTGCGAGTGAATTATTATAAGGAGGATACTAAACAGAAGGACGATGTGTGTTTCAGCTACAAACTGGGCCTGGCTGCTTCCATGAATGTAATTCTGGAAAAAAATAAAAACATACCAAAATTATTTTCAAAAATAAAAATCCAGATACCATTATGTGTGTATATATATATATGATATATATAAATTAAATTATGGAACTATATATCTAATTATGAAAAGATATTCAATTGGGAATTATACTCAATTATATATTATTATTCAATACATTCAATTATACATTATTCAATATCTAAACATACAATTATGGAAACAAACAGGAAGAAATGTTTGATTTTTTTAAAAAGAAAAATGAATGCTTTTGTTTTTAAGAAAACAAATCAGAAGTAAATACAGACTTTTACCTACAGGCCCTACTGAACAAAAACACAGAATATTTAAAGCAAAGACTACTTTTAGGGGACTATATGCCAAATAAAGGGGGCTTCAAAGCTTTATAAATGGAAAAGTAATGTAACCTGGAGATGTGAGTTGATGTCCCAGCTGTCCTTGTGTGACCATGGGTAAATCACACCTTATTTTGAGCCTTACTTTCCCAATAATTATAAAATGGAGATAATAACTGGATTCCCTCAAGATAAAGTTATTCATTGGGAGAAAAACACTTTGAAAATTTACAAAGTACTAGAGAAAGAGCTATTCTTATTACTGAGAGGCAGGCTGGTATATCACATAGAGGGCTGAACTTGGAATCAGACACTCTCTAGCTGTTACCCTGGGCAAGTCACTTAACCTTTTGTGGTCTCACTTTCCTCATGGGTAAAGAATGACATCTCTAATTGCTTCTAGCTCTAAATTTATGATTCTCTGAGCATTACTAAACCAAATATATAGAGTTTGGTTTGGGTTATAAGAGAAGGCTTAGTGACTTCACTAGATGCACCAGAGAATTTCAAGACAGTTGAAAGCAATACTAGGGAGATGCAATGGATATTATTAGACCATGAGGACTGAATTAGAAGAATTCAGAGAATTATGGGGAAGAATCATATGAAATGATTCACAATAAAGAAGAACCAGGAAGGTAATATACACAAAGACTATGACAGTGCAAATGAATACGATAAAAAAAGTCAGCCTACTCCTGACTAGATAGAATGACCACTTTGGGTTGCAAAAGATCCATAAGGAAACACACCCCCTCTTTTCCATAGAGAGGTAGGGGGCTATAGCAACAGTCTTGCCCCACTCTTTGTGACCTCATTTGGGGTCTTCTTGGCAGAGACAATGGAGTAGTTTGCCATTTCCTTCTCCAACTCATTTTACAGATGAGGAAAGGAGGCAAACTAGGTTAAGTGATCTGCCCAGGGTCACACAGCTAGTCCATGTCTGAGGCCACATTTGAACTCACAGTCTTTTATGCACTGTAGCACCACCTAGTGGCTCAACAAAAGGTAGACTACACAACAAGAACAAACATGCAGGGGGATGTATGTTTTGGATTGGCCCAGGGCCAAAAATTAACCCACAGTCAACAAACCAGCATTTATTAAACATCCATTTTTGTGCTAGGCACCACGTAAGGCAAAAAAAAAGTGAAACAGTCCTTTGCTTCAAATAGTAAATATTTCGAGTGGGAAACAACATGTACACATGTGTATATAAGCATATAGAAACTAAACCCAAGGTCACATGGGAGGGGGAAATCTAGGCTGACTAGCAGCTAGAGGCAATCAGGAAGGGCTTCATGGAGGAGGAGGTACCCTAGCTGAGCTCTGAGGAAAAAGAGGAATTCTAAGAGGCTTGGGTTGGTAGGGAGAGCAATCCAGGTACAGGGAGACAGGGGACAGCCTGCAAAAAGGCACTGGAGAAAAAATGTCATGAGAGAAGAATGTAGCAAGGCCAGATTGACTGGACTTTGGAGTGTATGAAGGGGAGTATCATATAATAACATTGGAAAGGGAGGTTGGAGCAAGGTTGGGAGGAACATTAAATGCCAAAAGAGTTTGTATTTGATCCTAGGGGCAATGGATGAGTAGGAAAGAACATGGTCAGCCCTGCGTGTAGGGCCAATTACTTTGGCAGCTGGGTGGAAGAAGGCCTCTAGAGGCAGGGAGCCCAAGTAGATGGCTAATGCGGTAGTTTAGGAGAAGGAGAGGTGATAAAGGCCTGAAGTAGGATAGAGGTGGCTGTAGAGGCCAGATGCCAGAGATGTCATGGGAGAGAAACAACGTTAGGTGTGGTAACTGATAGGACATGTGAGGTAAGGCAGGGTGACAAGTCAGAGATGATTGACCCTGTGAACCTGCCAGACAGGAAGAATGGTAGTATCCTTATTCAAGATAGGCAACTCTGGAATAACTTTATAGCAACAAGACAAGTTAGAAAAATCCAATGGGGACATTAAGGATCACTTTCTACCATCAGGAAGCTTAGTGACCAAATATATTTCATTAAGAAGATAGGAAAAATTCTACAACTTTATGGTCACAAATAAGAAAGTCTTAATTGCAAAGGGGGAAACCCCGCAACAGTTAGAGACCACTGCATCCTAATTATGCCCCATGGGGTTTTTTTTGCTACATTTTATAATTATTTCACAGAACTGGGGAAAAAAATCATATTAACTAAACAGGAATTTTCCATGGTTTCAACTTTTTAGGAAAATTCAAGGTTTTTTTTAAAGTAAATATTATTCACCATGAAAACAAGCAGAACACAGTCCAAGCACTGGAAGAAAAATACATTTTCTTTTGTTTCTTTGCATGTTGCTACTTTAGCTATGGATACAAAAATGTCTGGGAAGTGACTTGGCCCACTGCTTTTTAAAAAGTCAGAAAACTGCCAAATACTTCCCACCCACGCTGTTTCCCACCACAACAGGGAATGAAACAAGTCAAAACAACATTTCTCCAAATGGAGAATGCAGGCACCTGAAGAATTAAAAGGATTATGGGGAAAGATATGGACCAGGAGCTACAAATAAGAGACTAGCACAATAGGCAGTAAATCTGATGGCAGGCAACCTATATATTTTTCAAATATAGTTGACCTATTCTGCCTCTTTGCTTATGAAAGACTGAGCGGGTATGAGGCAATGGGATTCTTTATGGGGGAGGCAGAGGATAACATCCTGCATGAAGAAAAAATAAGAGAGTTGCAGAAATACTCAAGGGGCCAAAGGATCGAAGCACCACCAAGTTAGGGAACTGTCATGTGACAGATATCATGGTGTCTAATAAGTCTAAATCTTGGTTTTATGACACCCATGTTTTCTCCAAATCATTTCAAAGGGTATGGATAAATTCTCAAAATAAAATTCTAATTCACAATCCTAACAACAATGGGGTTTAAAAACTAATTGCCCCAAAGCTTGGTAATCTCTGGTCAAGTCAATGATTCAAACAGGAAGAAATGATGATGTTTAGCTTAGAGAAGAGCACTTCTAAGGAGGGTAGGGAAGAGCTAAGACATCATGGCTCACATTGGTTACTGGAAGGGCAGAAATAGGAAAGAGGAATCTGACTTGTTCTGCTTGTCCCCAGAGGGAAAAATTAGGAGCAACTCAACAAAGCTGCCAAGAGGCCACTTTAGACTCCGTGAAAGGGATTAACTTCCTAACAATTAGAGCTATTCAGAACTAGTATGGACTGCCTCTACAGTAAGTAGGTTTTCCTCTCATGGGAGGTCGTCATCCAAAAGATGCTAGATCATAGGTGGGGAACTTATGGCCTGGAGGTTCCATGTGGCCCTCTAGATCCTCAAGTTCAGCCCTCTGACTGAATCTCATCTTCACAGAACAAATTCCCTTTATAAAATAGCAGAGATGATTCCTTGTTAGGGTTACCTTTACAGTTACAGGTCAAAGGTCAGATTAAATGGCTTGAAGTTCCTTCTAATATAGATTCTCAGATTTTATTTGCAAATATGCATTAAGAGCCTGTGCACAAAGCACTATGTTGAGAGCTGGGCATAATATACACAAAGTTTAGATAAGACCCAATCCCTGCCCTCAGTGAACTTAGTCTACAGGGGGAAGAAAGGATACACAGCTCTCATGTAATATTTTATATAAAGGTTAAGTGTTATATGAAGAAGGACAGGAGAAACATCACAGGATGGATGACATTTGAGTTGGGTATTAAAGAAAGAACTGAAATTCACAAAGGCAAAAAGGACTTTGCAGACACAGAAAATAGCGTAAGCAAAGGTAAGGAGGAAGGGAAAAAAATGGCGGACTGGGAAGTAGAGAGAATAGTTTGCCTGCAAGGTAAAGTGAGATGGAAAGGTAGGGTGGTACCAGATTATCAATGGTCTTTGTATGCCAGGCAAAGGTTTTTCATATATGCAAACAATTATTTTTTTAACCATATATTTTTTAAGTAGGAAATATAGGGAACCACTGAAGAATTTGATGGAGAAGAATGACATGACCTAAAGATAATTCTGGCAGTGGCATGACTGTCAGGGACTGAGCAAAAGGCAGGAAGGCCTATCATGGGACTATTGTAATAATCTAGGAATTATGGAGGAGACAGATTTCTTGGCACTGGTATCTGAATGAAGAATGTAACCTCAAGGACCCCTGGGCCTTGCCATCACCCCCACACCCTTAGGACTTTCAGGGCTTTCCATCTTCCCAGTACTTGAACTTTCTTTTATATACAGTCACCCCTCATGGGTGTGTGAGATCCTTGAGATCAAAGACTTATCTCTCGTTCTCTGTTACTATCTCCATTTCTTAGCACAGGGTTAGGCACACAGTAAGCGCTTGATGAATGCTTTTTTATTCTTCAACAGGGGTAGTAATGATAAAGAAAAGCATATATTTCAAACACTGAGTTCATCCAAATAAATGCAAATGGTTAAATAATGGTTGAAGAACTCATTTTCAATAAGTGCTCAATTCTTTTCCCTTCTAATTAACAAGCATTTATTTTTTCTTCCACCAACTCCAAATGAAAAAAGAAAAACCTTTGTAACAAATAAATATACTGAAGGAAAACAAATTGCTACACTGAAGATGTCCAAAATGTATATCTTTTTCTGCATGCTGAGTCCATCAAAGAACTCAATTATTAACTGAGTTTTTCATATGAAATTAATTAGTCCAATAACCTACCTGTGCATCTGGAACTATATAGTAGTGTCATTTAGATACGAATCAAAACAAAGATTACTGAATAACCACTACCAGAATTCCCATCCTTGTGTGTGGTGTTTTACAGGGTCACAAAGTATTTTCATGCAGAGTAGCTCATTTCTTCCTAGTGCAGAGCTGAAATGGACCTCAGAGATCTCGCCCAGTTCTCTGATTTTGCGAACAAAGAAACTAAGAGATTAGCTAAATAGTCCCTACTGTTCAAAAGGTGGCAGGATTCAGTATTAGAACCCAGGTCCTGTGGCTTTATACCCAGTGCTCTTTTGCCTCTATCCCTAGAATGAACAATGAAACAGGCAGGATGGATATTTAAGTCCCTTTTTACTAAGGAAACGGAGGTACTTTGAGAGAGTAAGAGGCATGTTGAAAATTAAATAACATTAAATTGGGTTTTCTCGCTACAAATTCCACCATGGACAATGTTAACTCAGTGTTCATTCTACGTAGATCACAATTAAATTCATCCAGGGTGAAAGAGCTGCTTTACTTGAGACAGAATAACCGAGCAATTTGGATTTTACTATGCTATTTGATCTAATCATTTGAGACTTCATTTAAATCCTTTCCAAGGAAATAGTTTATAATAGTTTTTTAACATGTGTGACTCAACAAATGATGAAGTAGGTTGTATTCTCCAAAAGGCCCCAGGACTTTGATGCCTTATTCTACATGAAAATGAAGTTTCATTTTTCAACAACTGAGGACAATGTTTCTGAGGCATTTACAGCACTGCAAACTTGTATGCAAAACCTCAAGGTTTTCTATTTTCAAGGTATGAAGCTATGACAGATTGAAAACTTGGGACCAAGAAAGAAACTGAGCTTACTTCATATATCAGACAGATTACTATTAATCTAATTAATTACTATTAATCTAATTACTATTAATTACTATTAATCTAAGCCTGCAATTTAAAAGAATCCTGGCCTTTCCTTACCACCTGTCCTGTATGGGGATTCTTATGAGCGTATGGTGGTCCTCTTATGTGATTCCACATCTGTCCAGAAGTCATTGCAAGTACAAAGCACTAAAAAGAAAAAAAGAGATACAAAATAATTAAAAAAAAAAAACGACCCTTAAAATAGTGAAGTAAAATGGCAAAGCCTATCTACTCAGCATATTTGGTATACTTCTACGTTCTTTTTAATATAAGGCACTATACAGTAGCGTGGTAACCTCACGTATCTGATGTGATACAAGAAGAAGAGCTTTCTTTCCTCAAATATTGAGGCTCATTCTAAATGCTTTGATTTTATCTTGATAGTCACAAGTATATCAGGAAAAAATTATATTTACAAAAAAAGAAACATTTATTAAGCACGTACTATGTGCCAAATACTTTGTCAAATACTGATTACGATAAAGCTCTTTGTGAAAAGCTTCAAGTTAGCCAGTTAAAAAGCCTTTTCTAAACAGAAACAATTTTAGAATGTTATCTCTTGTCAGAGATAAGAGAATTACAATTTGTTTCCAAATAGAAAATGGAATATCAGCTCAAACATTCTAATTTTATAGCAAAAGATTACTGTGCTGAGTCTAGGCTAGAAAAAAACATAGTGCCCTTTTCCTCACAAAAGAAAACAAAAGATTCTTTTGAAACAGAATGTTAGAAAAGTCTTGCACTAAGACTTTGGGGATACACTGTATAAACTTGGCTGAAGAGATAGTATTTTGAATTTTGTTCAAAGAAAAAACTCTGATTTTAATAAATCACTTACCAAAGCTGCAAAAGCCCATCCAGTTTTGTTAAAAAGAAAATCGAGATTACTTCTTCGAAGATATACAAGGCCACCAATAACAGCCAAAAGCAATCCTAACATAAGGGGTCCAGCATAATTTGCAGGCCTAATTATTCGAATCTAAGAAGAGAGAAGAAAAATATGTTTAAAGATAGATTCAATGATTTACTATGGCAAAATAATTAGAAATGAAGGTATACATAAGGATACACATGTTAACCTCCTAAAGAGCATGATGGTTTCACTTCAAGGGAATATCATATAATAAAGTGACATATCACACACTTTATTGCAATTTAGGCTATCTAATCAAGAACGTGATTCTCTGTAGATACCACAAAGTTTTTTAACTTGAAGACCTCCCAAGGTACCTCACTAATCAACTGACAAATGAAATCCATGATGGGGATACCAAGCTCAAGAAGTCCTTTCACTCAGCTCCCTGATTCTGGAAACTATACCATCATTTTATAGCTTTGGGGGAGGAGGGAACAGTTAAAGTTAGTGACTCTGAGGAAGACAAGGAGGGGAGAAATGCTAACCTTCATTATATTGACTGTCTAGTAAACTTTCTGCAGACAAATTTTTTTTTCTCTAAATTGAGTAAACTTACATTGACATCAGTTCGATCAGCTATCCACCGGGCAATCTGTTCGGCTGAAAAACCCCGAACCTGCAACTCATATGTATCACTCTGTTTTGGCTTTCCTTTGGCAGGGAAGTTCATGAAAGTTGGAGCCGAATTCATGTTTAGCTGATTCGAAAGTAAACCAAACAAAAAACCCAATGAAAAGGAGGAAATCATGCCAGGAAAATAATTCACTAAAAACTGCAAGGGAAGGAAAAAGCTTAAAGGTTTTGACATTATAATGCCATTCTCCCAGATGTTACCCACTCTGATTCAGTATCTTAAGAAAATCTTACCATCTGAAATACATCAGACCCATCATCGAAATCTACCATAGCAAAAAATATCTTGTTGGTAAATGCACTGGAATATCTCCAGGAGTTGGCCAAAATATGGAACTCTTCATCAGCTTGCCTAGATACAAACACATTTGAAAACAAATAAAAAAGAATGATGGAATTTACTAAAAACAATAAGAACAGCACACATACATATAAACAAGAGTAGAGGTGGGCTTCTGAATGCCCCCCCCACCTACCATAGTGAAAAGGAAGAAAGTATGCATCTAAATGACACAAAAGGGCAGTTAGTGGTGAAGTAGATTGACTGTTGGGCCTGGAGTCAGGAAGACATCTTTCTGAGTTCAAATCTGGCCTCAGACACTTACTAGCTGTGTGATCCTGGCCAAGTCATTTAACCCTATTTGCCTCAGTTGCCTCATCGATAAAAGGAGCTGGAGAAGGAAATGGCAAACCACTCCAGCATCTCTGCCAAGAAAACCCCAAATGGGGTCATGAAGAGTCAGACATGACTGAAAGGACTCAACAACAACCACAAAAAAATGACACAAATTGGATCCTGAGCAAGGTACTCTGCCCTTATCCTGTGGAAATGAGAATCTCACCTGCAAATCAGAGAGGCAGCATCAAAAAGCAGCTGATGAAGCACTATGCATTGCTATACTGAATAAATGAGTCCATCCCAAAGAGGCAAGCTGCAGAGTTGGGTTTATATTCATCTTTAGTATTCATGTACTTATTTTTCTGAGAATTCAAAAATCAATACTAAAAGTTATTTCACCTGCAAGCTAAACAGTACTGTGATACTAACTAGACTAGAACTTTGGAAGTATAATCACTGGGCAACTATAAGGCTAAAGTGAAAACAGCAAGTCTGCACCCTGCGTTTCTAGCTTCATGGCCTTGGGCAAGTCACTCAGTTTCAGTTTCCTCATCTTGTAAAATGGGGATACTAATAGTATCTACCTCACAGGGTTAGTGTATGAATTACATGGAACATGATCTGTATTGTGCTTTGCAAACCTTAAGAATGCTATATAAATAATAGCTAGGATCAGAGGATCTAAAGCTGCAAGGGATTTAGTGATTCAGTCCCCTTATTTTCCATATCAAACTCAGGCTCAGGGAAATCAAATGACCTGTCTAAGATTAAACAAGCAGTAAAGAGAAAGTCTAAATTTGAACCTATGCTTTCCAAACCCTAATCCAGTACTTGTTCTGCTCCACTCCACTGCCTCTCCTCCTATGTAAAGAAGCTGGAATCTAATTAGAGGGAATGTTTAATAAATAATATCTTTTGGTGTAAATGATGAAAAATCTCAAGCCATCATCAGTTCTTCGATCATCATCCAATGGAGACCATCTATCTACCTATCCAGTACTATTACTGTCTTTTGACCTGATGTTAGGGGACAGAGACAGGAAACATCAGCATAACCGTGCAATCAGATTGGCTCTACTAAGGGGTGGGAATGGTGAACATTTTATGTTTCAATTTTTTAAAAAAAGCATCCCCAGATGACATCAGAATAGAGCTGAAAGTTCATACCGGCACACCAGACACTGGCGATGTGGTTCGAGAGCTGTGAACATCACAATCACTGAGTAGTTTTTGGGTGATGCCTTGACAAAACGTCGGAATTTATCTCCATTCATTCTTATCACCGCTCTCTTGCTGGTCCAGTCCATCAGCTGACTAACCTTTTCTGACAACACCATCTACAAAACAGAAAGCAAGGATTTTTCACAATACTAAAAATTGTTAGTGCTTTAAATTCTGATACAAATGATGACTAGGGGTAAAGAGGAAAGTGGAGTACGTGATGAAGTAAATATCCATATTATTGACTTAGCTCTTAGTTTTCTACCAGAATCTAAAAAAACCCACTTCTCTATTGTCACTTTGGTTTGGTGAGAAATTATATTTCAATGCTAATTATACTTAGCTCTCTGAGTTTTGGTGTATTCAAAAGAAAAAAGGGCATAGCAAAAGGGTGGAAGAGGGGATGTACAGAAGACTGCAAGGGGCAAAAGCTCTGCTCTTCTTTGCGGAATTGGATGATGGAGGGCTAGGAAGCTCATAACAAATGCAAGTTTAAATATTTTTAATGGACTATCACTGCAAATATGGAGATAGGGAAAAGATCCGTTGGGCTGTGAAACTTAAGGTATGCCTGTCAATCAAGAAGCATTTATTAAGTGCTTACTATGTGCCAGGCATTGGGGATACAAAAAGAGACAAAAAGTTCCCAACTTCAAGGAGCTCACAATCTGATGTGAAAAACAGTATGTTCTCCTAGATGTTAGACAGGAAATAATTAAAACAGAGAAAGCATTAGAATTAAGAAGAGTTGGGAAAGGTCTCCTGAAAAAGATTAGATTTTAGTTGGGACTTAAAGGAAGCCAGTAGGTGGAGAAGAGGAGGGAAAGAATTCCATGAAGGACAGCCAGAGAAAATGTCCAGAGCCTAGAGATGGAATAATTAAAGTGTCACCCTACAATATGAAGGAGCTGCACATTCCTGACTTCACAAACAGTCAAATAATTATGTCATAGACATTCGTGGATGGAAAGAGGGCTAAAATGGAGGTAGAGGTCCTGGGTTCATATCTCTATATTCAGTCACCTACTTCCTTTTCATGTGACCTTGGGCAAGTTACTTTAATCTGTCTACCCTTCTGTAAAATGAAGCTAGCAAAACACATAGATAAGACTTGGTTTCAGGTGTCCCTTCCAGCCCTAGGTCCCTGCATGCATGACTGCTTCTATGCAGAGCTGTCCTGCGTAAATTACATTTTAGCAGTAACACGTATCTTTATTGGCGTGTAACGTCTGCAGTAGCAGAATCCCTGGATTACCTGTATGTAAGTTACAGTACAGTGAGGAGACACGTGTATTTCAGTTAAGGCAAAGCACTGGAGACAACGAACCAATAACTAGGAGGGTTTAGTGGCCATCGTTTCAGTCAAGCAACAAATGTTTCGAAGAGAAACATTATAAAGGGATGGGGGGAGGGGGCAGGTGAGTTGCTCAGTGAATTAGGCAGGGAGGTGGACAGGCTGGCTGGTTGGGTCTTCCTTGCTCCCTCTCTGGGCCTGTGAAATGAGGCCCTTGAACCAAAGGTCTCCAAGGCCTCTTTCTAGATCGCTCGGTCTATGCTCTCTCTTGGGTGTGGCGTTGTCCTCAGTGCAAGACAACCAAGGCCGGGCTGCTCTGGGCCTGGAGTTTGGGGCCATGGCCAATGTCGGCAGCTTATTGACTTTCCCTAGAAGATCGCCTCTCCCAAAGCCTAAGGACTTGAAAAGCAGGCCCAGGGCGCGCCTCCGCCCAGGGAGGCAATCGGGCGAGGGGGAGCCGACCCCTCGGCTCCCCCGAATCAGATCGCGGCCCCCCTCCTCCCCGCCCCCCCCCCGCTCCAACCCTGGGGACACAGCGCCCCCCACCGCCCAGCCCCGTCCCGGCAGACAGCACGGGGGAGGGGCCCGAGGCCGCACCCTCAGGCCTCCCAAGCCCCCTTCCGGCGTCACACCCCCAGGCAGAGAGCAGCAGCCCCCCCCCCCCCCCCCCCCCCCCACCACCACAGCAGGTTGCGGAGCCGCCCCCGAACGGGCAAGCGAGCCAACCGAGGGCCGCTGCTCACCTCCTTTCTGCGGAACGCAGAGGCAGGGGGGAAGCGGCAAGCCACGAAGAGCAGCGCCAGCGCCAGCGCCGCCACCGCCGGCACGCACCAGACCCGCCAACCGACAGCCATGGTTACTCTGCTCCGCTCCGCTCCCAGCCCCGGCCAGCCCGAGTGAAACTTTCCTCTGCCGGTGATGGCGGGGGCGGGAGAAGGAAACGGCCCACCGGGCGCGTTCGCTCATTGGTGTAGATCACAAAAGACGCCCCGCCCTCTCCCTTCTTGTTTAAACCCGCAACCCCGGCTTCGGGACAAAAGGGTTTTTATTTCTGATTGGCCGGTATCCGGTGGTCTGCAGTCTTGAGCAGAGTGATCTGGAGTTTTCTGATTGGTCTTTTTGATACAGTTTCTGGGAGATGCTACCCGGAGACACCTAAATATAGATAAATGTACCGACTTTGCTGCATACATGAACTGCCTGGAGACAAGTAATATATGCCCTCTCCCTGTAAATCACTTTATATCTCTTTTGTATTCCGTTGTCTATGTGATTTTTGTTTCTTTCCCTCACGAGAATATACATTTCTCAAGGACAGGGAATATCCTTTCCTTCTTGTCTTCACGTTCCCAGAACCCTCCACTGTACCTGACCCTTAGTAAGGACTTGTTGAATTAAACTGCACATGCGTGAAAAATAGATCTGCAGCCTGAGATAATTTTGATCCTCAAACACGATAATCTGTTAATAAAATCATAAGACTTTCCACCACTCCCCCTTTTCAGGAATTAAAAACTGTATTCTACCTCTTCAATTAAATAACACCACGATGTAGACTTTTTTCCTTTTTTTGGTCCCACGAATTTTTCGAATAAAGATTCCAAAAAAAGACAAAAAAAGGCGTGAAGAGTAATTAATCAAGCGTTGTAATGTTTTGAAAAATTGCAATAGGTATCACTCGCTTAATAAAACCCCGAATCTGTCAAGTGTTTTACTACCTAATAGGCTTGGTGGGAACAGGCAGCAAGGTGCATGCGTGGGTTTCCGCATCCGATTGGGGAGAGGTAGACTGTAGGCAGGGTAGAATGGGGTGGAGTGGATAGAGAGAAGAAAAAGAGAAAATTTTAATTTTTATTCATCATTTATTTGCCAGTCAAAGACAGAGATAGAGAGAAGCACTATGGAAGCACTTTGCAGGCCTTGAATTATGCAGGTTATATAATAAAAGCTTTTTTGTTTTGTTTTTCACTTTCCTTTTTTTTAAAATGATTTCTGTAAGATGAATAAGGCTCAAGATCTTCCTTCTCATCCCAACACCCCCATGAGATTATGTTTAGTGTTCAGTCAACAGTTAATTCAGCTGTCCCTAAAATAAAAAGAGCATGCCAGTTAATTTTCACTGTCTAAATTAAGATGCCTTGCCTACTGTGGGAGGAAGTTAGAGACTTCCCTTTTTTCAGTACTTGCAATGTATCCTAGTAAGTTGTATGTAGTGATTTTTATGAGGAATTTGACATTATCTTCTTCAAATCCCTACAAGAATTTAGATGTAATGTTAGTGTTGTCCTTTTTTTGTTTCTTTACCCTGATAGCAAAAAAAGGAGTACTGATCTTATTGTAATGGGTAGGATAGGGTCAGAAAGACAAAGGAAAGAAAGAAAATAGCCCTGAATTACCAAAGAGTGAGAAGGGGGGAAAAACCCAACCTAGTGTGTCAGAAGTGAGATTCGACCCCACGCGTCTCTGCGGAGGCGAGAACAGAAAAGACAAATGTCATCTTGAGTCTGACTGCACTGCGACAAAAACTATCTGATTACATCATTGAAAGGGGAGAAGGGCTGGTATGTAAATTTCCTGATCAGACCCAGGGTCGAAATCACTTTTCTTGCCTAGGAATACAATTTTTGATCGTCCCTAACGGCACCCTGTCCCTGCTTTCCGCCCCCGTTGTATCTGAAATTCAAGGGCGCTTCATGGGTAAATTCATGATTAATGTTCTTTTTGTTGTGGTTGTTCGTTTCCAAAACTACATTTCCCAGACATCATTTCTCATTTCCACTGCCGCAAAAAGTTCTGCAGTTCCGACGAGAAATCACCGGTATCGCGAGAGTTACGATTCCCCTTTAGTGGGCGCCGCAGGCGGCCATTTTGTTTCTTTTGACTTCTTGCAAGGACGAAGCAACGCGCGTGGCGCGCTGTCGACAACCTGAGTCCGTTGTGGTTTCTTCTTGCTCTTTTGGCGATGTTCCCTCTGTTTAGGAGGGCTTTGAGCCGCTTTTCGGGTAAGAAAATTTCCTTTTTCTTGTGGACAGATTATCCCTTGAAAAGGCAAGCTGAACTTTTGGATAACCTTGAATGCCTTTGTTCTCCCTCCTCGAGACCTCTTAATTCTTTAGATAGCACCTTGTCGCCTCGTTTTGCGAACAGTGTTGTCTAACAGTGTTGCGGGGGAAGAGGTTCTCTTGAACCCCTAGCGTTTCTGGGTGTCTGAACGCCAGGGACCTAGCCACGTTTTCCTGCTTTCCGAAGGAGCTGTCATTCCGTGCTAGTGCTGGAGGAGGAAACCTGGCTAGCTCTCTGCTGTCATAGTGACCTTTGTAAAAGACCTCGGAAGGTCCACTGGGGTGTTGCACCCCCTCTCCTAAAACTAATCCCGGGATGGGCACTTGGCTCCCTCAACTGTCTCTGTCATTGCCAGGGTCGCGGTGACTTTGCAGGGAAGGACGGTCACACCCTTTAACTATCCTCTTGGTGTCTGTATTTGCCCGGACTTTTTCGCTACGGCCAAAGACACCTTCACTTCTCCCCTGGGGCACAAGAAATTAATTGCGCTTGCCGGGGGAATTTATTTCTCTGTACGTGGAAGGCTGGGCTCTCCAAAAACAGTCTCGTCCTTCTCTCTCCCCGTCCCCGCGTTCCCCCGTCCCCAACCTTGCCCTTGTCAAAATTAACCTGGTACAACTGGCCAGTGTGGGCCAAAATGTGTATTTCGTTCGGTATTGCCGGTTAGACTGTTAAGAGACCTGATTTCTATTATTGATTTGCCCCGGATCGTGTGACCTTGAGCATTTCCTTTCCATGTGATTTGCTCTAACCCTTTTTTCTCTGCAGAGGGCGAGGCTGGGGGTGGGGTTGAGGGAGTGTACTTGCATTATTGATGGTCTGCCGAACCCCTAGGCAGCTTCTAAGATGGCTACTAAAGATCTGGCTCAGCCCACCTTTGTCACAATCTAATCCCGCATTCATACCCCTGCAATGCACCAGGCAGAGGAAGTCACATGACCTATGCCGCAAACGCACCCCACCTGCCTGAAAAGAAATCGAATGTATTTTGAGAAGGCTACAGAAATAATCTAGCTCAATTAGGGAGGTTTCATCTCTGGCAGGAAAGAGTCTTTATGATATTGCATAGTTTTTATAGCCAATGTTTTTAGCCTTTCTAGGAAGACTTTGAATGCACCAATGAGTGAGTGAATGAATGAAGCTATTAAGCTCTTGTGTCAGCCACTGTGCTAAGCGCTGAGGATATAACAAAGCAAGACACTCCTTTTTTCCTGGAGCTTACTTTCCAATTCTAATAAGACAATAAAAGCTAGAGTTAAAGGGGTAAATTGGGACTTGGCAAAATAAAGTGAAAGCTCACTGGGGCTTGGGGGGGGTGAGATTAAAAGGATGAGGTCCTACAGATCCCTGCCCCCCCCTTTCTCCTTTTAGTCAATTTCTATGTGCTTTGCAGGGTGGCTCATAGCCAAGGTATGAAATATAAACGAATATTCTTTAAACTGTTCAAAGAAATATTAATGTCTAATCATCTTTTAAATAAAATTCTCTTCCTGTTTACTTGCTAGGAGGAAGGGAAGGAGATGGGTCTCGTGGGGTCATGTGGACAACCTGGACTTATTATATCGTGATCATCCTGGTGCTATTTCATCATTAGCATATGTAGATCTTGCCTGGATCTCACTAGGGACCATTTTCCTTTACTTGTTTAAGAATAATAGTATGTTTGTTTAGAACTGGAAGGGGCCTTGGAGATAATCTAGTCCAGTGGTGTCAAACTCAGTTAGAAATGGATCCCTGCAGGCCAATAACATCTACAATGTATTGAATTTTTATTTCTTTTGTGAAACATTTCCTAATCACATTTGAATCTGGTTCAGCCATACTCGGGAGTGTTATTGGCTGAGAGTTTGACACCTGATTTGGTCCAACCCCCTCATTTTACAGATGGGGAAACAGAGGCCCAGAGAGGGGAGGTCCCCAAGGACCTCACACAGCACAACTCCCAGGCCAGTGCCTCGCTGCCACTAACCTCAAGAGGTTAGTACAGTAAATGTAATTTTAAATTTTATGTCACCCGTGGAGCATGTTTTAAAACCTAACTGAATTCAAGAAATAGGGAACTGGTGGGAGATGATTTGGGAAAGGGCATAAAGAAATTTATGCATGCTGTTATATGGTTCTAGTGCAGCTCCATTACATCTTCTTTGGGGTGGGGGTGCAATAGGAGAGGCAGTTGGAAGGGGGGATGACAAACAACCACACTTTCAAGATTTTGAAGTTCCTCCTTTGGAGTAGGAAAGGACTAGGCCTTTTTTTTCCCACCAGGTTTATACAGGATCATGCATTTAGAAATCATCTCTTCCAATCCATCATTTTACATGAGGCCTAGAGGGGTTGAGTGACTTGGCCAAGGTCAAAGGCAGGAATCTGAGTTCAAGTCTTCTGATTCCTAGTGCTGCTTTGGTATTGCTAAGATATCAGTTAACATTGGTGAATACAGTCTTCCAAATATGGGGAAATAGATTCTGTTACAAGGAATTTTTCTTTACTATATAGTCGTTGTACACATGCTGGGTGGGGGGAATTTGTTAATACACAAAACTTATAATAGTTACTATAAGTGATCATTTTTTGATGATTATCTTAAATTTTGGAGATATCTGATGAGTTTCTTAAGTTAGGCTTTTTATTTATTGTGTTCCATTGATATATTTGAGTTTGAATTTCTTTGCCCTTGCATCTCAGAATTTGGTAGCATATCTCTCATTGTAGCATACTAGTATATTTTGCAGATGATACATCATAGTGGATTGAAAGAACTTGCCTTGCAGACACCTCAGTGCCTTGGAGTTGAGGATCAATCAATTCAGTTACTAGTAGTGCAAATCCTAATAACTATGACACTTCAAATACAAAATCTGTATTTTGATTTCTTGTGTAGTGTTTGAGACCATTCTTAGTTCACACTGCATAAGATGTTCTAAAAAGTGGAACTATAGTAAGACAAACATTTTATGCATGTCTATGAAGGGACAGAAATTTAAAATTTTTCTTTTTTGCTCTATTAGATGTCCCTATAAATTTCCACCCAATTTTTACACTATTTGGAAGCAATGCCATTACTCATTTATTTAAGGAGTACAGTGAAAAAAGCTGGCTTGGGAGTCTAGGACCTGGCTTCATATTCTTGTGAGCTTACTACCTGTGTGACATTTGGCAAATCACTTAACTTACGGGGGTCTCATTTGCTCATCTTTAAAATGAGAATATTGAACGAAATGACCTGAAGTCCCTTCTAGGTTCTAGATCTATGATCCTATATTCTTGAGTTTGTTTTGGGTCTGGGTGAATTTCTGTGATTCTGTTTTGTCTTCCTTCCTACTTTGTTTTATGCTTTTCTATATTTTCACTTTAAGCAAACATGAGGTGTTCAATACCATAAAGTCATATACTTGTCCTTCATGATTATTACAAATAACGGTCAAATCTGCTCTGGCTTCCTGAAAACTGATACACTTTTTTGTTTTGTTTTTTTAGTTCGCAGCTTTCAGCAAACTGTTGAAAGGCAGAACCATCAGGACAGGCTGCCTAATTTTCATGATAAGTATGGCACCCCAATATTGCTCAGTGGAGCCACTTTCTGTCTTGCCATTTGGGCATATGTAAGTACCATTGCATCCCTGTCTTAGTACAGAATTATTGCTAAGAGAAATGTGGGATGAAAGATAACTTATTAGATTAAAGTATTTACCGCTTACATTTGACAGAGACTGTAAGTAACCAAGAGTTGATTATTTGTGGTTCTAACCAGTGAAAAAAAGGGATGGAGAAGTTCTTGGGTATGGAACATTGACTAGTTATGCTGTGACTGTGGGAAGGAAAATTTTGAGGGAAAAAGTGTCCGGTACAGAAATGTAAGGTCTGTGAAACTAAATGACAGTTTTCATCAGTGTACACTTTAAGTTGACGAGAGGAGCCTGCCTTTTCTGAATTGTAAAGGAAAGTGGCTGGGGAGGCATGTGTAAAGTTTGCAAATGTATAACTGAGAACCCTTTTAATTTTATAGGCGGCAACACAGATCGGAATTGAATGGAACCTGTCCCCTGTTGGCAGAGTGGTCCCAAAAGATTGGAGGAGCCAATAAAGGAGAAATTCCTTTTCCAGAAAGCTGGCATCATTCTGGATTGCTCCAAAATTAACATAACAAAGTTAAAGGTAGTCTGTTATCAACCATAATGTGGCATTGTTAATGTAATAAAATGCATTTGAAATCTTTGTTGTGTAGACCTTATTCATTTCCTATATTAAAAAAGCTTGTGCTCCAATTAGTTTAATGGTCTTGTGAATGTATTAGTATTAATATTAAGGAGCACTGTTGCATTTCTACATTAGCTTTTCCCCTACCCAACAAATGAAAATTTGGATACCGAAGAGAAGCAAATTTTGCAGTACTTTTAACTTAGATAATTCAGAAATACCAGTGAGTTCACAAAGCTATATCCCATGTTACCTGAACTCCCAAGAGTTTGATATCAAGGTGGCCACCCAGTTGCCATTATCCATTTAGGTACACTTCCTGCTTTATCTTCTTTCTGTTTAATAAATCAAGGTGCCATGAGATGGAAAGGGAAAGATGTCCCTTCAAGAGTTCCCAGAATCAGTGAGAAAGGGCCTCCATCCTGACCAAACATTTCCTGACAAATAGTCATCCAGTCTCTGCTTACAGACCTCCAGTTAGGGGAGAACCCACTGTTTTCCTATGACATCCCCTTTTACATCAAAGCTAAATTTGCTTCTTTTATGACTTCCATCCCTAATTCTGCCCTCTAGGGCTGATCAATTTTTCTAATCCCTCTTCCAGATAGTGCTTCCAATACTTACATTGAAACATCTTTGTGTATGGAATGTTCTGTTCACTAGCTTGAATCTAGATTTTATGGCTATGTTCATGTAAATGTTGTACATTCTCATTTTCAGATGAAAACATTTGTAACCTTCATGCCAGTTCATGAAAATTGCCTTCTGTCCCACCCTCAACCCCACTGGAAAAGAAAACCCTTGTAACAAATACATATAGTCAAGCAGAACAAATTCCTGCATTGACCATGTCCAAAAAATGTCTTGATACGTGTACCCTGAGTCCATCACCTCTTTGGTCAAGGAGGTGGGTAGTATGTTTCATTATGAGTACGTTGAAATTGTAGTTGGTCATTGCATTGATCAGTTCTTTGACCTTTCAAAATTGTTCATGATGTTATTGTATAACTTTCTGGATCTGCTCACTTCATTCTGTATTAACTCACATAAGTCTTCCCATGTTCCTCTGAAAACATCTCCATCATTTCTTATAGTGCAGTAGTATTCCATGACATTCATGTAGCTTAATTATTCAGCCATTCCTCAAGTGATGGGTATCCCCTTTCTAGTTGTCACCACACAAAAAAAGCTTGTTATGAATATTTTTATTCATATGGGCCATTTTTCCTTTTTCTTTGATCTCTTTGAGAGTATGGTCTTATTAGTGGTATTGCTGGACCAAAGGATATATGCAGTTTAATAACTTTTTTCACATTGTTCCAAATTGCTTTCCACAATGGCTGGGCCAGTTCACAGTTCAACCAATGGTTCATTACTGTATCCATTTTTCCATAGGCCCTCTAGCATTTGTCCTTTTTCTTACAACTTTTCTAATCTGATAGACAATAAGGTATGATTTGCATTTCTCTAGTGATTTGGAGCATTTTTTCCATATGTGTATTGATAGCTTGGATTTTTTTGAAAACTGCATTTTCATATCCTTTGACCATTTATCAATTGGGGAATGGCTCTTGGTGTAATTAATCAGAATTAATTCCCTTTGTGTCTTATTAGAGAAACTTGCCGCAAAAATTTCCCAGTTATTTGCTTCTCTTCTAATTTTGTCTGCATTGGTTGTGCCAAAACTTAAATTTTGTGTAATCAAAATTGTCCATTCTTAAATTGGCTTCTGCTAGATAATGCAACACTGGGGGTGGGGGTAGGGGAGAATTATATGTGTTATGTGCTTTGCCAAGTGTTTAAAAAATGTGCTTGATGTGCAAAATAAAATTTCATTGAAACCAAAGTAGACTGGTAGTACGTTTTTATAGCAAGATATTTGGCTGAAGAATTTGTACACTGACTGTAGCAAATTTTCTCCTTTCAGCTTGGGAAATGTTGCTTACTATCACTACAGAATTGGTATGTATCTTGGGAGGTAAAAATTTGGTGTCAAAAGACCCTGCATTTGGGATCTGAAAAGCTGGCTTCAAATCCTGATTATGACCCTAGTTGTGTAACCTTAGTCAATTCCCTTGACCTTAACAGGCTTTAATCTTCCTCTGTAAAATGATCTGAAGAGATGATCTCTAAAGTTCTTTTGAGTTTTAAAACGTAGGAGTTTTTGAGAGACCTGTGATCATTAGGAAGAACACTCGACTTTTCACTTGCAATATTAATATAAGCTAAAATTGCTACAGAACTAAAATGAGAATAGAAAGATTGTAGCTTAGCCAAGGAAGTATAATGTGACTCATTTTAATCTTAGACACTGAAGGTACATGCCAAGGAAATATAAGTGGTCTCCAGAAACCAGTAGAGATTATTTTAGTGTATCCTTTTTTTCTTTTTAATGTACTTTACCCAAACTGGAAGAACTAAATCACCTGTCAAGTGTTCTCTTTATTTTGAAAGGTGGAGGTGTAGGATTTTTGAGGTTTGTTCACTAGTTAGAAAAGTCTTAGTTTTGACCTTGTAGCCAGTTGAGAAAGTACTTTATGAAGTACAGAAGCAGCATTCTAGGGTGTTCCCCTGTTCTAGGATGCTACCCTATCCAAGGATATATCATAAACATCATTTAAAACCCAGCCTACCTTAACATATTTAAGGTATTTTATTCACCTTCATACAATCTACGGCCCATGCTCTCATTCCCCAAAGCATAATAACAACTAGCGTTTATATGTGCCCAGTGCTATGCTAAGCACTTTACAGATGTTACTTTAACTTCGCAACAACCCCTGGGAGGTAGGTCCTATTTATATCCCCAGTTGAGGGAACTGATTGACAGATTAAATGACAAGGGTCTTGAGGTGGAAGTAGAACTCAGGTCTTTATGACTGAGGACTTGACATCTAGTTACTAGAGCTTAGAGGGATTGGGAAAGGTTTCCTGTAAGATTACATTTCTTGCCTTCTCAATGGGTGAGGGAGAGAATTCAAATACTTTAAAAAAATTAATACATTTTTTAAAATGTTCTTAAAAAGGTGGGATTTTATTGGGGACTTGAAGGAAGATAGGGAAACTAAGGTAGAGGGGAGAAGGGAGAGCATTTCAGGTATGGGGGACAGCCAGAGAAAATGCCCAGGGCCAAAATCTCGAGTGTCTTGTTTGTGGAACAGCACATGGAACCCAATGTGACCGGACTGAAGAATACTTGGGGGAGGGAGGTTGTAAGATGTAAGAAGTCGAGAAAAGGTGGGAGGATAGGTCATAAAGGGCTTCGAACAGGAAACAGGATTTTGGATTTGAATCTGGAGGTGATAGGAAGCCCCTGGAGTTTACTGAGCACCAGAGTAACATGGTTGGACCTGCAAGTCAGTTAACCACTCAGACCTTTTGTTTCCTCATCTATAAAACTGAGATCATACTCGCACTACTTGTTTCCCAAGATTGTGAGAAAAGCATTTTTTAAACCTTAAAGTAGAAATGTGAAATGTTATGCACACAGAAAGGTACATTGAGAACGTGCAACATAACTTTTAGGATTGAAAAGTAAGATTTCACCTGTCAATAGTTTTAAAGATCATGCTATTCTAACGGCAGGAAGCCTTCTTTCATGGACTTGACCATGCTTAGGGTCAAGAGTTTTGTTGTTTTTCACCTTTCAGATCCCTCAAGAAATGATCTTTTCACACAGAAACAAGCCATCATCTTGAGACTTCCAGTAATTCTAAGATTTGAAGGGGCCTGAGATCAAATTTACCTTACCTTTAAGTGTTTTTCTGTCTGAAAACCATCACTGACCCTTGAGAAGATATATGTTCTACATGATCAATCACTTTTTAAAGAGTTGGACTCTCCTGGTATGTATATCATACAAATAACATGCTTTTCTCCTACTTGGTTTTTATTTTCCATTTAACCTTTTTTTCCAGTAAGCATAGAGAAATTTGCTAGATATGTACATTTGAAGGGTATAAACCCTTTGGAAAAGACTTCTTAGAAGTGAAGGGATATGAAGTATTTTAAATGAGGGTAAATGCAGTATTACTGAATTTCCCTAATATTTTCACTCTGAAATGAAATTATTCCATTGTCCGGGAACTAAGTGACTATTGTCCTCAATTATCTGATGAGCAATAAGTGTGATATGTGTAATGGGACTATCTGTAAATGAGGGATGGTACTTGTACTGCTGGGTGGCACAAGGTAATTGTGTGTCAAATACTTAGGCAACCATCAAGCACTACAGAAATGTGTCATCTATTAATTTTTAAGAATTTGCATCTTGTTCCTATAAAAGGGACTTGACAAACACTTTCAGGTTAGAAAGCCCTTTAGAGTTGCTGAAAAAGAGACCCAAGGTGACCAGGAAGCAGGTCACTTTGCTTCTTTAGCAAAATCATGGGGTGTGCAACGAGGGGACATGATCTAGGTGGTATCAGATTACCAGATAAGATACTAGAGCTTTGAAGGTGGGGGTGATATATCTAGAAAACTGAAGTAGAAGGACTGGGAGAATATTTCTCTCTTCCTACTAACTAAGGTATTTTTCTAGACCACCCTCCTTTGAAAGCTTAGACAAAGAACTATTTTGATGAACAGATGTCTTACTAATAGTTTCAGTCATTTTCTCAGCAGAGATACTGGAGTGGTTTGCCATTTTCTTCTTCAGCTCATTTTACAGAGTAGGAAACTGAGGCAAACAAGGTGAAGTGACTTGCCCAGGGTCATACAGCTAGTAAGTGTCTGAGACTAGATTTGAACTTGGGAAGATGAGTCTTCCTAATTCCAAGCCCAGTGCTCTATCTACTGTGCCACCAACTAGAATTTCTTCAATGTCTACTATGTGCTCAGTGTTGGAGACACAAAGAATGCAAAAACCAGTAGGTGCCATAAAGGAGCTCATAATCAAATTGGGGAGTGAGTTGTCTAATATGCAAACACCTATAAACAAACAAAGTATAGACAAGATAAATATTTCAGAGGGAAGATTCTGGAAGATTAAGGAGGACTAGGAAAGACTTCTTTCAGAAGACTTGTAAGAAAACAGGGAAGCTAGGAGATAGGGATGATGTCCAGAATGACGCCAAGTCTATTGGCTTTGAAAAGGTGCTTTCTGCAAAATCTCCAGGATTTAAGCAATGCCTGCTCAGTCTCCTTTAAATATTGTGTCCCAGAAAAATTACAAAATGATTTCATGTATTTGTATTTTGATATTCAAATCCTGGATATTTGCTCCAGGACATCAAAAATATTCACAGCACTTTCTGTGACAGGAAAAAAATGAGTGACTACCATTTGGAGAATCACTAAACAAAATATCTCATATGGGTGTAATGGAATATTAATGCTTTAAAAATGATGAATAGGAGAATTTCAGGGGAATATGTGAAGACTTATATGAGCTGATGCTGAATTTGCACCATACATAATGACTACAAAAATAGGGAGTGGACCTGTGATTTAAATAATACAGGGAACTCCTGGGAGGGGGGGGTAAGTCATTCCACCAGTGCAGATGAGGCATCTCTAAAACTTTGAACACTAAAGGCTAAAGTGATTTGCCCAGGGTCATACCTCAGAAGTAGGATTTGAGCCCAGGTTTTCTTGGCATACAACTCAGATCTCTATCTACTATGCCACTATCTCTTTAATGTCAACCACACTGATGGGGTACAAGTGCAAGCCAAGACCTTTTTCCCTTGGATTAGGAGGGCTTTTGTCCCATTTGTCTGAAGGGCCCCTGAAATTCTGGCCTTGGGGGGCTCCTAGGATTCCCCTTTCATTTCTCCCAGCCTAGATACTCCCTATCTTACCATTTAACATTCTTTTCATATTCCTCCCTTTCATCCTATTACCAGCCACTCCCATCAGGATCATCCTTGGGTTTGATCTATCGAGAGCATCCCTGGGACCCCAAGACTACTTGGCGACACATGGATTTTTCCCTGAGTCTTTTTTTGTATTTAAGTTTCATCTCGCCTCTATGAAGGTGCTCAGATTCAATCCAGCTCAGACCCTGTCTAGTATAGATTCTGTCTGGCCCGCTTGTGAATACAAGCGTTACAAATGCTTAGGCTCCCTATGAGTATGGCAAATCTTTAATAAACTTTGTTTTTCTTTGGCTTTAAGAAGGCTTGTGTCGAATTCATTTGAGCAGGATCTGATGTGTTGGTATTTTGGGGTCCCCAGAACCCCAAACCTCAACAACACTACTGAAAGACTTGTAGAATTCTAGTTAAGGACCAATCTCAATCCTGGAGAATTGATCCCAAAACCAAGTTCTCTGTTTTATATATAGGGGTAGGGAGGAAGGATTGTGGCTATGGATTCTGATTATGTATGGTCTTGGGTAAGGTTGTCCTCAGTTTGCTAAAGTGTTTTCTTTGTTACAAGAGGAATGGAATAATGTAAGAGCACAAAGCAACAACAATTCAAATATCGAGGAGCTACAGTCACGCAGGACCTTGCAGCTTCTACATTAAAAGAGCGAAGGGACTGGAATGTGATATTCCACAAGGCAAAGGAGCTGGGACTACAACCAAGGATCAATTACCCAGCAAAGTTCAGCATAACATTTCAGGCAAGGAGATGGCCATTCAATGACATAAGGGATTTCCAGACCTTCCTGATGAAAAGGCCAGAGCGCAACAGAAAATCTGATCTTCAAACATAGGTCTCAAGAGAGGCATAAAAAAGGTAAACGGAAAAAAAAAACTCATTACACAATATGGGTAAACTGCTTACATCCCCATAAGGGAAGATGATACTTGTTAATTTTGAGAATTGTATATTTATTATGAAATGTAAAAGGGACATACAAAGATAGAGGAAGTGGGTATAAATTGAAAGATATGATGATAACAAATGTGATTTAAGGGTGTGAAGGGATCGTAATGGGAGATGTGAAAAGGAGGCAGAAAAAAATAAAATTCCACCACAGGAAGAGGCACAAAAATATATTTACAGTAGAGGGAAAGAGGGGAGGGAGATGAGCACTGTTTGAGGGTACAACAAACTCAGTTAAGCATAGAAATACAATTAGCTCCATAGGCAGTAGGAGGGAGAGGGGGAAAGAAAAGGGAGGGGAGGCTAAAAGGGAGGGAAAAAGTATTAAGGGAAAAGGGGAATAAAAGGGAGGGGGACTGAAAGACGGGAGGGTAGATTGAGGGAGGTGGTGGTCAAAAATTAAAACTCTTGTGGAGGGGAAGGGTGAACTAAAAGTATAAGCAAGGGGAAAGAGGATGGAGGGAAAGACACAGATAGTAATCATAACTGTGACTGAGAATGGGATGAACTCTCCCATAAAACAGAGATGGATAGCAGAATGGATTATAAACCATAATCCAACAATAGGTTGTTTACAAGAAGCACATTTGAAATGGGGATATACACAGGGTAAAGGTAAAAGGTTGGAGCAGAATATATTGTGCTTCATCTGATGTAAAAAAGCAGGGGTAGCAATCCTAATCTCAGAGAAGGCAAAAGCAGAAATAGATCTAATCAAGAGATGAGGAAGGAAACTATATCCTCCTAAAAGGCACCACAGACAACAAAGAAATATCGTTACTAAACATATATGCACAAAGTGGTATAGCATCCAAATTCTTAGAGAAGTTAAAGGAGTTACAGGAAGAAATAGACAGCAAAACTATACTAGTGGGGGGACCTCAACCTCCTCCTCTCTGAACTTGATAAATCTAACCTCAAAATAAACGAGAAAGAAGTTCAGGAGGTGAATAAAACTCTAGATAGGGTAGATATGATAGATCTTTGGAGAAAACTGAATGGGGATAGAAAGGAATGTACCTTTTTCTCGGCGGTACATGGCACATATACAAAAATTGACCATGTACTAGGGCATAAAAACCTTACAATCCAGTGCAGAAAGGCAGAGATAGTCAATGCATCCTTCTCAGATCATAATGCATAGTAGGCACTTCATTTATGCTTGCTATCCATCCGCCTGTCAATTCATATATCTGTTTATTCGTCTATCTTTTATTCACTCGTCTATCTATCTTCTATGTAATCTATCTAATGTTGGTTATGGAATTTAAACAATCTTTCTGGCGCCGTGGCTGAGTTTCCGCTCGATAACGCTAGGGGGCGTGCTGAACTCGCGCCATCCGCCGCCTTCCTCACTGCCCTCCCTCTCGTTCACGTGACTGATCTCCCTCTTCCCTGTCCTTCCCGCTTCCGGCCAGGGCATCAGCCGGAAGTACGAGCAGCCTGGGGCGGGGCTAGTGGCTGCGGCGGCGGCCGGAGGGGAGGGGGAAGAGGAGGGAGGAGAAGGAGGAGTTGGAGGGGTGTTGGTGCTAGAGGTGCTGCTGCTGCCGGTGCCTCTGCCGCCGCCGCCGCCGCCGCCCCCTTCCTACGGTGTGTGAGGCGGAACCACGTCCGCCGGGCGGCGGAGCTGCCGCCGCGACCCCTCAGCGCTGGAGCCCCGGCACGGTGCGCTTGTGAGGCTAGGTAAGCCCGGCGTGCCTCCCGGGGCGGGGGCAGGTGCGCCCTCCTGGGCGGGCTATGGGGCCCTGCTGGGTGACCGTGGGGGGCTGTGAGCACGCTGCCGAAGCCCCGATCGGGGCGGGGGCTCTGCCCGTGCCCCACCCTCTCCTTCTGCTGCGGCTGCCGGGGACCCCGGGGACTGTGGGGGGCGGCTGCTGCTGCCACTGTCGCTTCGGCTTTAGGGGCATCTCTTTGTACTCGGGGCAGGATCCCGAAAGGAGGAGGCAGCGGGGCAGTCTTGTCTTGCTCCGAGATCCTAGTTTAAAAAGGGAGGGCATGCACGTTGCTGGTTGCATGGGGGCGTATTCCTTGTGCCCTTGCCAATGGAAATGAGAGTCCTCGAAGTTATCTCCCTGCCTGGATACCAAGTCCGAGGATCGAGCTCTGTTTCTGTTTCTATCTCTCTCTGTTTCTGTCTCTATCTTCTTCTTTTGCTGACACTGACTGAAGTCCATTCCCAGCTGGGAGAAAGGAAGGCTGTCATCTCTGAAACCATTTCTCCCCTGCATCTCATCTTTTCCTTAATTGTTACCTCTTCAGCAGGTCTTTGCTCCGCCAAGTGCTGTAGGTGATAATGAGAGCTGATGAATTCAAAAGAAGTAAAACAGGGTCCTTGCCCAAAGGGAAGTTAAGCCTTTTATTAACTGAGCCCCAGTTAGGACAGCAACCACGGATTGCCACAGTCCCAGGGATTGAGTCACTGGGCAGTTAATCTTGTCTTTCCTTTAGGACCTTTAGAGTTTTGTTTTTCTTATTTCAAAATATCCATCATCTGTGTTTTCAAGTTCCGTATGGTATAATAGGTAGAGCACTGGATTTGAAGTCAGAAAACTTGGATTGTAATCCCTGCTCTGACACTTAAGCAATTTTGTGACCTGGATGCCTCACTTTGTTTCATCCTATAAATCATAACCTCCATGAGTGGGATCCATTGATAACTGGGATTTCGTGAGCCCTTAAATTTTTGGAACATATCTAATTGGGTCAGATAGTTCCTGATAATTTCTTTTATGTCTTTTTCGTTGGTTGGGAATTCGCCTTTTTAATTTTGGTGCTGGTAATTTGATTTTTTCTTCTTTTAAAAATTAGGTCACCTAATGGTTTATTTTTTAAAAAGTTCTTAATTTTATTTATTAATTTTTTCTTGCTTTCAATTTTGTTCATCTCTTATTTGATTTTCAAGTTTTTTATCTGGGTGTTTAAATGAAAGTTTTTAATTTATTGGTTTTGTAGTTATTTTAGTTTTATGTCCAGTTTATTGATCTCCTCTTCCTTTTGTTGACGAACATGTTTACTGATATTACATTTTCCTCTTAGTACTGCTTTGACTGCATCCCTACATTCGTATGTTGTCTCATTGTTGTCATTATCTTTTAATGAAATTTTTTGTTTCTATGCTTTGTTCTTTAACCCAGTGTAAGTGCTTAATAAATGCTTTTTCACTCATTCATGTTAGATGTCTTTTTTTCTTTAAGTTTTGCAAAACAATTTATAGTCTTGATTCTCAGGCCAGTATGTAATGTGCTAGTTAACACTTGATCTAACAACAAAATTCTACACTGTAGTCAATGAATATCAATAGTTAAACAAAACTCAGGTAGTTTCCATAGAACATTTGTGTGTGTTCCTCCTTTGTTGCCGGAGAACACCACGCCATCAGGGAAATAATGACATGACGTGCACTTGACTTTGTTTTGAGTGAGGGAGGGCTGTGCAGGTCACCAGCTTCACTTCTCCCCCAGAGCCATCTGGATCCAGTGATCAGATATTCATCAGGATGACTGGAGATGACCCAGGATGAGGCAATTGGGGTTATAAGTGACTTGTCCAAGGTCACATAGCTAGTGAGTTTCAGGTGTCTGAGGTGACATTTGAACTCAGGTCCTCCTGACTCCTGCACTGGTGCTCTATCCACTGCACCACCTAGCTGCCCCTGTAGAGCATTTGCTGTGTGACAAAAAGAAAGATATCGTAATGACCCACTATTACAGTGTTGTCATTGTTTCAGGAATAAGCAATCATGGTTCTCATAGTGTTACCATATAATGTCATTATTACTGGACTATAAAGTTTAAACCTCATGTAAACTCATGCCAAAAAGGGAGAAAAATGCAACTATACTCTTTAATTCCTTCATTCATACTACAGAGCTGCTTTTATTTAAACATTGCTTTGAATATTTGTTTTTCGAAATAACTACTTTGAGTAGGTCCAAGATTCACCCCACTCCACCACGCTCCCATTCTCCATCCTCAGTGTTTCTGCTTTTCCATACATCTCCCAGTTTTGACTACTTCCTCTACTGCATTTACTCATCTTTATGGAAACCATTGCACAGAGCGTAAGCATAACATTAAATAACTAATTCCCCCAAAGGACCACTGGCCTTCTGCATTCTGGCCTAAAAAATTGTTTTTCACTGAAGAATTATGTCCAGAAGAACAGAAATTTATTCCAAATAGAGAGCAAGAAAAACCCTGACTGTGACTTATACTTCTGAAACAGCTCCAGGCGGGATATTACTATTTTATATCCTCTGTTATGACTCCTTTTATCTCAATATTAAAGCACTTGACAAACATTAATTAAGGTTCCTAACATGTCAGTGAGGGAAAATGATTCTATTTGCAAGTGGGGAGGCAGGTTATGAGGGGTAAAGGTTTGCCTCAGACAAGCTACACACAGTTCTTGGAAGAATTGGGCATGAGATTTGAGTTTTGACTCACCATTCTTTCCACTTAACTACTATACCCAGTTTCTTTTGTTAAGAAGGTGTAATACCAGTTTGCCATAATCTTTCTGTGGTCTATTTGAACCAAAAGGAAGGTCTATTTCTAGTCCATGGATAAGGTTCTTAACTGTTGCAGAGGAGTCTTCTGGTTATGTGATCATTTGCTAGCGTAGTTGAGACAATATGGGAATACAAGTATTGTTCCTTTACATCTTTCATGGGAGTGAGAGAATATAGTATTTTCTGGTCTATAAAAGTGTTTCTGGTTTTTGCTCCGCTGACTTTGTGGGTGGAAGTAACTTCATCTAGGTAAGCCCTTATGAAAGTCCATTCTTTGAATTATGACAGTTTTCATTCTTAAAGGAAATAGTCATTTTATCTCCATTCTGCTTTAACTAGCTGCATGTTTCTTCCACCCAGGCTTACTTAGACTCATATAAGTGCATCTCACAAAGGGAAATTCAAATTTTATAAACTTAAAAAAAAAAAACTAGCAATAAGGTAGGAAGTGGGGAGTCTCTTGGTATACAGATCTTTTACCCATCAGTACATTTTAAATATTCATTAGTTAGGATGAAAGGGTAGTATCATATCTCAGTAGTTGTTTTTGCCTGGCTGACTACAGTGATAACATTTGAAAGCTAGTTGATTTATTTAAAAAATGGTTAATTAATTTTTTAGAAGGTATTTTATATACCTTCTATGTACCTATAGGTATATCCATTTATTCGTTTATTCAGCTTTCATTATGGCTTTATTTTTTCTGCATTTAGTTTTTATTTTATTTTTCTTAATTACATGTAAACAAAAAATTTTAACATTAGTTTTTTAAAATTTTGAGTTCCAGATTCTCTCCCTACCTCCTTACCCTCTTACTTCCTTTAGTAGGCAAGCAATTTGATATAGATTATACATGTACAGTCATGCAAAACATTTCCATATTGGACATGTTACAAAAGAAAACCCAAACCAAAAAAACCAAGAATAATGAAGTTTAAAAAGTATGCTCCAATCTACATTCAGACTCCATCAGTCCTTTCTCTGAATATGATAGCATTTTTCCCTGTAAATCCTTTGGCATTGTCTTGGATCACTGTATTGCTGAGAATATTGAAGTCAGATCATTGTACAGAATTGCTGTTACTGAGCACAATGTTCTTCTGCTTGTGTTCACTTCACTTTGTATCAGTTTGTGTAAGTCTTTTCAGGTTTTTTCTGAAAGTATCCTGTTCATCATTTCTTATAGCACAATAATATTCCCTCACAATCATATACTACAACTTGTTCAGCTACTCTCCAATGAATGGGCATCCCCTTGATTTCTCATACTTTGCCACCACATAAAGAGCTGCTAGAAATATTTTTGCACATGTAGGTCCTTTTCCTTTTTCTTTGATCTCTTTGGGATACAGACCTAGTAGTGGTATTGCTGGATCAAAGGGTGTGCATAGTTTTATAGCCCTTTGGGCATAGTTCCAAATTGTTCTCCAGAATGGTTGGATCAGTTTACAACTCTACCCACAGTGTGTTAGTGTCCTAGTATTTCCACATCCTCTCCAACATTTGTTATTTTCCTTTTCTGTCATATTAGCCAATGCGATAGGTGTGAAGTGGTATCAGTAGTGATTTAGATGACTTTATTTTTAAATGCATGCTGGTGGCAGCTCTAGTAGGTGGTAGCTCTATGCCATTGATACAGTGAATGGTGGCATGGTAGTTTCCTGGGGTGACGGCAGTTGATGTGAATAGGACTTAGAACTGGGAGACATCTTTGAGGTCATCTAGCCTGACCTCATTTTATGGGTGAAGAAACTGAGTCCCTGAGAGTGTGAGTGACTTGCTCAAGTCTACAGGCGGGTATCCCAGGTATCTCAGGTGGCAGAGTCATCAGAGTGCCCTTGGAGGTAGGGAGTCAAGAACTCTGAATTCCGAATTATGGCTAACTTGCAGCTTGGTAGGCAAGTCATTTTGTTCACCCCTAAATCACAGATTTCATAGCAGAAGCAGACTACAGATGAGGAGATTGAGGCCCCAGGAGTCATGAGGATATAAATAGCACAAGGAAGGATTAATCAGATAGGTGGCAGAGTAGGCACTTTGTTGGCATGGTGGATAGTGTTAGACTTTGAATCAGGAAGACCTGAAGTCAAATTGTGAGACAGACAGTAGCTATATGACCCTGAAGAAATCATTTAATCGCTCTCAGTCTCACATCCTTTCCTGTAAATTAGGGGTGATAATAGCACCTACCTCACCCGGTTGTTGTGAGAATTAGATGAGATAGTATATGTGAACCACTTTGCAAACCATAAAGTGCTAATGTAAATGCTAGCTATTATTATTATCATTGAGACCCAGTCAGTCACTAAGCATTTAAGTACCTGCTGAGGGTCAGGCACAAACATACTTAACATGGTGGATGAAAAGAAAGACAAAAGACAGTCTCTGTTTTCAAGGAGCTCACAGTTTAAGAGGAGAGACAACTTGGAAACAACAATGTACAAACGACGTACCATCGGTATAAATTAGAGATAATCAATAGAAGGAAAGCACTAGTGTTGAGAGTAATTGGGAAAGACTTCTTGTAGAAGACACAATTTTGGCAGAGACTTGAAGGAAGTCAGGAGGTAGAGATGAAAAGGGACAGCCTTCCAGGGGGAACAGAGTCAGACGATGGAAAGGCAAGGAGGCATATGTCACTGAACATCAGTATGTAGGGGCAAGTAAGGTGTAAGAAGACTGGGTAGGTAGGTAGGAAGTGGCCAGTTTATGAAAGGCTTTGTGCACCAAATAGGATTTTATGTTTGATCCTGGAGGTGATGAGGCATTGGAGTTTATTGAATGGTGAAAGGAAGGGGTGAGTGGTCAGATCTGTGCTTTAGGAAGATTTACTTGACAATTGAGTGGAAAATGAATTACAGTGGGGAGGGACTTGAGGCAGAGACCAACCCTGAAGACTGTTGCAGTAGTCAAGGTATGTGGTAATGAGGACCTGCATCAGGGTGGTGCCAGTATTAGAGGAGTGAAGGGGACATATGCAAGAGATGGTATGAAGGACAGGCCTTGGTAACAGAGTAGAGAGGGTGAGAGAGTAAGGAGTTGAGGATGACACGTAGATCGGGAGCCTGGGTGACTGGGACTATAGTGGTGCCCTCAACAGTAATACAGAAGTTCAGAAGAGGGAAAGGTTTAAGGGAAAAGATCATGAGTTCAGTTTTGGACCCGTTGAGTTTAAGCTCTCTGTGGGACATCCACTGTGAGATGTCATAGTAGATAGTTGGAGATGCCAGTCTCGAGGTTAAGGCGTAAATAGATTTGAGAATCATCAGCATAAAGATGATCATTGAATCCATGGGAACTGATGAGATCACCAAGTGAAAGAATATAGAGGGAGAAGAAGAGAAGGCCCAGGAGAGAATACTGTGGGACACTTGTGGTTAGTAGGTGTGATCTGGATGAAGATCAAGCCAAAGGCTTATGAGAAGGAGTAATCAGACAGGAAGAGGACCAGATAGCATTATGTCACAGAAACCTAGAGAGAAGAAGGTATCTAGAAGTATCACAGGCAGCAGAGAGATCAAGAAGGATGAGTATTAAAAATCACATAATTATAAGGGAATACTCCCTCTTCCCCCTTCTTCTGCACTATACCATACTGTCTGGGGATCTGTGAACTTTTTGCCTAAATTTGATAACCATTTCAATATACTTAGACCTTTTTTTAAAAATCCTAAGTATTTTATGCACTCGAACATGATTCTGAGTAAGGTTCCATAGTCTTCCTCAAATTGCCACAAAAAAAAGCTCGAGAACCCCTCTGCTTTGTAGTGTTACTGATGGCTGACAACTGTCCAAGCATGTCATTGTGGAAGCTTCTTTCCTGGGCCAGACTCTGTGACTACAATTCTTTTGTAATTTGATAGACACAGTGCTTTTACAGAATTATCTCATAGATATGTTACACGGGGAAGGGACCTTGGAGATGATTTAGTACAGTATGACTTCATTTTACAGAGGGAGAAACCGATCACCTGTCTGTCAAAGCTTATTTTAACATTTTTAAGTGACATCAATTACACTAAAATGTTGCTACTTGAAAATAATAGGCAAAATCTCCCAAAGACTTACAGTAAAAAAAAAAAAAATCAGGACAGTCACCCTGTGAATTGTTTTTTATTGCTTGTAGCCATCTGGTTGTATACCAGGTTTGGGTTGGTCTTGGTGTACAGCCTAACCCATTTTGACTTTGTGTACTAGAGTTCCCTTTCCTTATCTTAAAAGGAAGTTTTTGACCTAGATGATCTCCCATGCGCCTTTCTAGCTCAGAAATTCTATGACACTATCTGCGAAAAATATTAAGATCTCCTCTTTCACTAATCATTAAGATTTATTGGGCACCTCATGTATTGAGCATGTACACGGTGAATTTTCATGATTAGATGGAGGAATAGAAACTTTATATGTAACTGCTGATTGGTTTGGCCATCCAATTCAACCTTGGTTTTCTGAGGAGCTAATAACAACAGCAGCCATAATTCACATTTGTGTAATACTTTAAGGCTACATCTGTATGACTGTTTTTCTGAAGAGTTTATACTTTAGTTATCACTTGCCGATCAGGGAAAGAAAAAACTTGAGAGGCATTCGATTAAGATTGAAGAACTGTCATCCTGGACAAAACAGAGGGAAAAACCTCTCCATAGCCTAGGCCCCTTGAAAGAAAATCCTCCGGACTATTAAGAGGGGTAAATGTAGCTGATCTCAAGTGTCCTCTAGGCATTTGGAAGTGATCCTTGAGATAACAGAAGCTTATTTAGAGTTTAGGCGTTGGCTTTCCTAATGTGTTGTTCCTTGTGATGGCAAGTGAGGTCTGTATAGGTATTTAATACCTTTAATAACATTATTTACTCTTAGAATTCTTTCTGGAATTCAAAGTCATTTGTAAATTATGAAATTATTTTATTATGGTGAATCTAGGGTGATGTTATACATTACCATATCCTGCTACCTGCATTACTTCTTTTTTTTAATGTTTTTGTTGATATTTCTGGTTCTTATATTACCATAATTATCCCATGTATCCATTTCCCCACCTCCTCCCAGAGAGTCTTCCCATATGACAAATAGTATCTTTTTTAGAGAGGGAAAAAAAAGCCAGCATAACTGATTGATACTTTGAAAAAGTCTGAAAACATGTGCAAGGTATAGCACCCTCCACAAAGGGGTCTTCATTCGAGTCCTATTTGATCTTTATAATTTTGTTCCATTTACTTTTGATTTTTTGGTATGTCATTGTTCTTCCCATTTATATTGTATTGTTTTCTTGACTCTGCTAGCTTCATTCTGCATCAGGTCATATAGATCTTTCCACACTTCTCTGTTTTCATTACACACATGATTTCTAATAGTACATAGATATCCCATTACATTCATGTATTTGTTTAGCCATTCCTCACCCATTACTAATTTCTAAAATTTTATTTTTTCAACATGATTTTGAGTTCTAAATTCTCTCACTCCCCATCCATCTCCTCCCTCACTCAGTGAAAAGACAAGCAATATTATATCAGTTATACATGTGAGATATGGAAGACATAGTCTCACATTAGTTGTGTTGAAAAAAAAAGAAAAAGAGGAAAAAATATGTTTCGATCTGCACTCAGAGTTCATCAGTTTTCTCTCTGAAGATGGATAGCAGCATTCATCATAAGTCCTTTAGAATTGTCATGGGTCATTGTATTGATCAGAGTTGCTAAGTCTTTCACAAATCTGTTGTAATAGATTATCATTACAATATTGTTGTTAACTGTGTATAATGTTCTTCTGGTTCTGCTCCCTTCACTTTGCATCAGTTTGTACAAGTCTTCTGAGGTTTTTCTGAAGCCATCCTCTAAAGGGGATTTTTACAGCACAATAGTATTCCATTGTAATCATATACCACAACTTATTCAGCCATTCCCCTAATTGATGGGCATTCCCTCAGTTTCACATTCTTTGCCGCCAAGAAAGATGAGAAGTCTCCTGACCAGCTACAAGAATTTTGATTTGGATGGGAGATATGTATCAAGTGAACCTCAAAGGAGAGGCTGCTGAGTGATGGTGGTAGAGGAAGAACCTGCAAGTGCAATGGGGAGTAAAGAGTACTCCAGTTCCCCCACCATGACCAGTGAGTCAGCTGGAGAAGTGAAAGTGCAACTAGGCCTAGAGAGAAAGATCAGGAGGCTGTGCCATTATTACTAAACTAGGTCTCTGTGAGGAGTGGGAGAGGAAAATATTTGAGATTAAAGCAAGTTTGTTATGGAGCAAGCATTCTAGAGAACACAGGGAAAAGGATAGGTAGCTTTAGAGTAGAACGTGGTATTGAAAGAAGGGGAGGTTAAGGGGTATAGGATAAGGGAGCAGGCAGTGGGAGGAATGGAGAATGGGGTTTGAACAACAGTGGCCAGGGATTCAGAATCACTGGGATGGTAAAGGTATGAGTTTGTCAATCCTTAAAGTATGAGTTGAGGTAGGTTATCAACATCTCTAGGGCCTGGCTTCCGGGTGGAGTCCTCTAAAACTAGTGAGGCAGCTAGGTGTCACAGTGGGCAGAGTGCTGGGCCTTAAGTCAGGAAGACCTGAGTTCAAATCTAGGTTCAGACACTTACTAGTTATGGGACTGTGCTCAAATCACTTAACCTCTGTCAGCCTCAGTTTCCTCAGCTGTAAAATGGGGATAATAACAGCCTCTACCTCCCAGAGTTGTTGTGAAGATAAAATTAGATAATATCTGTAAAGCATGTAACACACAATGCCTGGCACTTAGTAGGTAATTAAATGCTTCTTTCCTTCCCTTCCCCTCTAAAGGCATTTGGCACCCCAGCCAAATGGACCAGTGGGGGAGCCTATGCAATGGCATTTCTCTCCTTAAATTCTAGGCAGGTCAGGCCAGGAAACCAACAAAGGGAACACAACTAAATGGTGCTCTTTCTGTACCTGGACGGACAGGCATAGGATAGAATGGCATCTTTCTCTGTCTCCAGCAGTCAGAGTCTGGGCAAGAAGACCAGCACATGATACCACTATAGAACATTTTAAAAGAGATAGCAGTCCAGCCTGAAATAGAAAAATAAATAGACTAACCGTATAACTAGGGAGAAACTAGTAGTGTGGAGAGGCATTATGATGCAGAGGATAGAAAGCTGATTTTGGCATCCAGAAGAAGACCTATGTTGAAGTCTTGTCTCTGACTCATATGGGTTTTGTGACCCTGTGTAAGTCACTGAATCTCCTAATGCGTCATATAAAGGTCGGAGGCCATGAATTGCAGAGTAGGTGATGATCTGCATCCACAGAAGGAGAATCTGGACCAATGAAATCACAAGTTTGGTGCAAACAAAAACAACTCTAGCATAGTAATACTCTGAAGTCATTGCAATTACTGAAAGGCATAAGGAAAACTGAAGATAGACTAAGCCATTCTTGTCTTTCAGGTGTAACATAACATAGCTTAGCTGTATATATAAAGACAAGGCAGCCTAATAATCTGCTAGCCCTCTCCCCCTCCTCCTGGGAAAATCCTTGGCTTCCTGCAAGGGAGGTCTGCTGACTACGATGCTTTCCCCAAATGTGAGCATCAGCAGTATATATGAATGCCGCTCTGGAAAGGGGCAGTATTAGTATTTTGCTTTGTTTTGCATATTTGGTGTCAGTGAGGCCACGGCCATGGTCTCAGTCCCTCTGTGGGTCATCCAGCTTCACACCAAGAAAACCAAGCAGGAGGATTGCTGTGCTAGGTATTTGGAGGGGCAGGAGCTGGCCTGGGTTTCTTTGGAGGACTGGGCTAGAGCAGTGTGTCAGAGAAGAGTCACGTGTTTTTTTTAATAGTTGACATTTATATGGCTATTTTTGTTTTGCAAAGCACTCTACATACGTTATCTTGTGTAGCTCATTTCCATGTCAGATTTGATTCTGGACAGTGTTTCTATGCTTGTTTGATAGTATGGCCACGTTGCTAGCTGGTGTGCTAGATTAGTTTGTAAGTAGATTGTAAACTCTTTGAAGACAGAGGGTCTTATTCATCTTTGTATTCTCTCCTCCCCGCCAGGGGCCTGCTATGTAGGCATCCAGTAGATGCTTATTGAATGAATGGAGAAATTATGGTGGCTTGTAATATTACATGATGCTTTCAGGAGCTGGTCCAAGCCTGCTGTTTGAACCACTCTGCCACATTTCCATTAGACTACAGAGAACCCATTGTGCATTTCCAGGCATGAGAATGGTATGTTGAAAACCACCTTTTAGGAAGATTAATCTGATAGCAATGTTGAGGGAAGGTGTGGAGGGGAGAAGGACTAGAGTGATGGAGGCCAGCTAGGGAGAAAATAATTAAGATCCAGGTGAGAGGAAATACTTCTAAAATTTTGGTTACAGTGCACATGTTTTCTCTTAGAAGTGTCAAGTATCATTCCCTTAGAAAGTTAGGCTCTAAGCTAATGAGATGCAAGACTATAGAGATGGTTAGGAAGGCACTGTAATGTAGGGGGAAGGGCCTTTGGGCTAGGAGGCTGGGTTTCTAAGGGCCCTTCCAGCCATTTGCAAGACATTAGGAGAATCCTAACTTTGGAAGGTTGGTTGGTATCACTGAGAAAGAGGTGAGATAGTGTTTAAAAGACACTAGCTGTCAGCTTGATCTGTGGCAGAGCCTGGTTCTGCTTGACCTCAGAGGGTAGACCAGAAATGTTGTGAGAAAGTTGCAAGGAAGCTGATTTAGGGCAGATATAAGGTAGAACTTAATGATGGAGGGATAGAATGGTCTTCCTAAGGAGGTGGTGGCTTCTTGGTCACTAGAGACCTTCAAACAAAGGCTGGCTGCCCACACATGAGTTGTCTTGTAGAGGAGATTTGTATTTAGGTGTGCTGTGGACTAGATGACTGCAAAGCTACCGAGCCCGTGGGAAAAGGTGCTTAGGCTCTTTGCCCCTACAGTAATGCCCCAAGGCACGTTCTTTGAGTTCCTCAGCTTCTATTTAGTGTTTTTTTCTAGCCTCTTCACTGTGAAATGTCTCTTTTCTTTATTCTCAGAGTGCTACACCTAGCATCCATCTCTCCTTTTAAAAATTTTCTGCTTGTAATCGTTTGTGGACTAGGAAAACAGAAATCACACCTGTTAGAACTGTGTGTAACTAAGGGGAAAAATAGCAGCTAGGTGGTTCAGTAGATAGAATGCTGGACCTGGACTCAGGAACACCTGAGTTCAATTCCAACCTCAGACACCAGCTTGTGACCTTGGACAGATTACTTCACTTCTGTTCATCTTAATCCACTGGATAAGGAAATGGCAAACCACTCCAGTATCTTTGCAAAGAGACAGTTACTGGGCCACGGAGTCATGAAGAGTCAGACATGCGGAACAACAACAAAGGGTAATATAGGCTGAATGAATAACTGATATCTCTCTGTAAGGTCTGTTTAAGCTTTAGTACTGTCTTTGCTGTTGACTAGCAGCCTGATCTAGTCTAAACAAGGTCTCAGTGTTCTTAAAATGAGGGACGGCTGGGATCCATTTGATCTGTAGAGGTCCCTTTTCACTATAAAATGAGTGGTTATCAGGTTATGTATCTTCCACAACCAGATTTTGTTATTGTTGTATAGAAACATTGATGTTTTTGTAGGTTTATTTTGTATACTATTATTTCAACTAGTTTATTTGCTGATTTACTAGGATTTTCTAAGTTAACCCTTATGTCATTGGCAAGTACAGATAGTTTGGTCTCAGACAGAGGCCTTTACGCATCACTCAAATTTTTTCCTTGCTTCTATGGGAAATCCCTTGGGTAAAGTCTTAGAAGTATCCATTTGGTTAGAAAGTAGAAGTCAGTGTGCTTGTTTTTTTAACTTCACTGTTTACTGGAGTTGGCTGGCCATACCTGATAAGGTTTTGCTTCTGCTTTCAAAAGACAGCTGTATTTGTGCAAGTTAATGATAAATTTTGTTAGTACAACACCTACTCAAAACTCTGCAAACACTGTTCCCCAAAAGCATATACCCTGAAATCCAGGAAGTTTGGGATGGAAGCAGTTGCTGGTACAAGGTGAATCTGTATCTCTATCAGGTGTACACATAGAGAAAACAGGCAGGATCTTAAGTTTTGTTTTTACATCATAAAATATAGACTGCCAGAGCTCTAAGGGACCTTTGACTGAATCCAAAATTCAAAGCACTGCTCCTGAGGACCTAGAGGACCACATGTGGCCTCGAGACTATAGGTTCCCTACCCCTGTTCCAGGACATCTAACTAAACCCCTTCATTTCACAAATGAGAAAAGTGGGGGAGAGGGGAAGCAGCTCACCCAAGACTGTACTAACTGATGGGTGAGAGAGCTTGAACTAGAACCCAGTACTCTTGGAGCCTGGCCAAGGTCCTTTCCATCATGCTTTACTATATAGCCTTGCTGAAGACTGTATGTAGTTGGCACCAGTTGGGGATCATACAGTGCCTTTCTTCTGAGAGGAAATCTTCAGACTCTTCATAGACATTAATTGTTCCAGGACTTCTTTGGAAAAAACTGCTCAAGACCAGGTTTATCTCCATGGATAATTGTAAGGCTGTAAATTCAAATGGTATTTGAACTTTTGTCGAGAGTATGCATAGATACCAAACTAAATCCACCGAACCACAGGGTTTATATGTTTGAGATAAAAAGTCATAGATTTGAATTGGATTTCTTCAGCCACCAGGTAAAATTCAAAATAGACTTCATTTTTCCTCATTGTTTTTTAGTTCTCCTTACCCCAGCCTCAAATCTCCTCCTACTAAAGATCTTTCTTCCCTGATGGTTAGTGATACCTTCTAGTTCTGAAATTGCTTTCTATTATTTTTGTGTATTTTTAATGTTTGCTTCGCAGGGTACCTGTTACCTCTGCCCTTCTCCTTCCCCCAGTAGAAGGTAAGCTCATTTTTTGTTTTTGTATCTCCAGCACCTAGCCTAGACCTGACATATAGAAGGCACTTAGTTGAATTTCCTTGAACTGGGATGGCCAAGTACAGGGAACTTCGTTCTACTTGATTTCCTGACTGAAGTCCAAACTGCTTACCCTAACTATTAAGGCCCTTCTGGGCTAACTGATCTACATTATTATTCCATACTTTTCCCCTCCCCGTGACTTACCCGAGTCTCTGCTCTACAGGGCATTCGTCCCTATGCTAAAAGCACAAAGCTAAGTAGAGACCAGATTACAATTTTGCCAAATTCACCTTCAAGAGACAGCGCACTGGGGCATGTCTTTGTTGAAAGAGACTTTCTTTATGAGCAGGCTAGATTTAATTTCTCTGGAACTCAATTTCCTCATTTATTAAAAGATACTTGAACTAATGATTTCCAAGGTCTTCTCCACCACCTCAGTCCATGTTCTACTCTTGCGATTCTTTGTTCCCCCTCCCCAATCTCAACAGAGCGAATTTCTACCTCTGGTTAAAAACTATCCCTCAAATTTCTATCTCCTTTGTAAAACCCTTCTCTAGTCTGCTTCTTCCCTCTCTGCAAAGTTGTCAGTGCTTGTTGTCCTCCCTTCTTTGGACTCTTAAAACGTTTTCTTTCCATCTCATATTATAATTTGTATCTTATTTATTTGTGACCATGTAATCCCCTCTATTTGATTGTAAATGTCTGAGGGCAGGGGCACTGTTTTATAGTCACCTTTGTATCCTCCTCAGCAGCTAGCACAGTGCCTTGAACATAATAGTCTTCTCAATAAATGTTTCTTGACTACTGTTGAATTATTCTATAACCAAATATATTTTGACTCCACCTAACCTCACAACTGAGTAACAAATGTGAGGCTAAATCACAGTATTCTTTTTCATATTATTTTAGTTCTTTGGACAAAAAGAATTTCCAACATTCTTACTCTGGGAAGAGGATCAGGATCCAGATCTCAAGGAACCTTAGGGGAGTAGGGATGAGATCAGGCTCTTCCAGGCTTTTGAGGTGGTAAGTGGTCAGGAAGGTGTTACCTGCCAGACTACTTTGGCAGCGTGAGATGAAGGGAATATTTCTCTTACCAAAGGAATATAGGATGCAAGTCACCATCTTGCCCTAGACAGACTTGTAGTCAGTTTTTTTGTTTGACCTTGGCACTGAAAAGCAGACTTCCTTAGACCAAAAACATGTTGTCCTCTGACATAGTAATCCTAGCTTAACAGAGTAAAATGTGGCCTTCCTGATGTGCTCATCTTAATCAAGTTTAGAGTAAATCATATGTGCTTTTTCTTTACCTTGGGTGACATTGTTAGTTTTGAAGGAGAAAGCTACACTTCTGAGTCTTAAGGTGCACATTCATTTACAGAGAGCAATCAGGATTTCTTTTAGCACTGACTTCATACAGGTGGGGGGACATATAGAGAAAGAGGAAGGAAGTAAACGTATTATCTATAATATTTCAACTTACATGAGCAAATGGGGTATCGGGGCAAAAGCCCTGGATGTGGAATCTAAGGACCTGGTTTGACAAATGAGGTCATAAAGCATTTAGTGAAGATCTGCTGTGTGCAGGGAATTTTGAAAACCAGACTAGTTCTTGCCCTCAAGGAGCTTATATTTTGCTGGGGGCTGGGGCAAGATCTAATACATAAAGAAATACTTCAAGGGTGAAAGCAAGGTTTAATATCTGAGTGGATCAAGAAGGACTTCCTCCAGGGGATGGCACCTGTTCCAAGGCTTGAGGGAAGCAGGGACTGGTTCTTAGAAGCAGAGGTGATGAAGGAGCCCATTTGGGGCATGGTAGCCACCCTGTACAAAGGCACAGCCATTCAAGCTGGGGTTTTGATTACTAGAGCCTTGCCTCTAAGATTACCTTGCATTTGACGGACCCTACATGGAGCTTAGTTGTTTATTTAGTACATAGTTGTTTGCTCTTTGTCTCCCTCATTCAAATGTGAACTCCTCACGGACAGGGACTGTTTCTGGCTTTCTTAGCATCCTCCAGCTCTTAGTGTAGTGCCTGGCACATAGTAAATGCTTAATAAAGGCTTGTTCTTATTACCTGGGAACAGTAAGTGGGCTAGAATGTAGACTGCATGTAGGGAAGTAATATACAGCAAGCCTGGAAAGGTCATGTGGAGTCAGATTATGAAAGGTTTTTAGTGGCAAGTTGAGGAGTTTGAGGAGCTCTTCATCCTAGAGGTAATGGTGAGCGATTGAAGTTTCTTGAGCAGGGCAGTGACATCAGACTCATGCTTTTTTTAGGTAGATTATTTTGGCAGTTGTGACCAGGATAGATTGGAATGAGGAGAGACTGAAAGACAGAAGTCCAGTTAGGAGGCTCTAGCAGTGGTCCAGGAGAAAGATGATGAAAGTCTGAATGAGGTGATGGTTATATGAGTGGAGAGAAGGGAATGGACATGAGGGATGTTACATAGATTGACAAGACTTAGCAACTGAATGGATGTGGGGGGAGGAAAGAACCGAGGATCATGCAGATGTTGCAAACCTTCTTGTCTGGAAATATGGTAGAATCCTCAACAGAAATAGGAAAATGTGGAGGGATAGGTTTGGAGGGGGTGGAGATTAGTGAATTCTGTTTGAAATACATTCAGGATGCCCAGATGTGGAGATCTCCACTATACAGTTGGTGATGAGGAACTGGCGATCGGAAGACACACTAGGATTGAATAGACAGTTCTCAGAACTGGCATAGAGCTGATTAAACCTACATGGGTCAATCAGAAGCAAATGTACACCAGAACCTTGGAGAACACCCATAGTTGCAGAATAGAACGTTGATGATGATAGGATCCTATGAATAAAAGTTCTGTAATGGAATTCGGAAGAGATGAGAAACATTCTGAAATGAAATTCTGAAGTCACAAAGGCAAACCATTTCAGTGAGGAAAAAAACAGGCATTGTATTTAGAAACAGATGCACAAAGAACTCACCTACCAACTCAGGGTTGTTTTTTGTTTTGTTTTTTTAAAGACATGTATATCACTGTTGGGCACATAATTTGAAAAAGTAAAAGGAGAGGGAAAGGATTCATGTGTACAAAAATATTTGTAGCAGCATTTTTTGTTATAGCAAAGAACTAAAAACAAAGGGACTACCAATCAACTGAGGAATGACTAAATACATTTGTGGTGTGTTGTTCAGTTGTTTTTCAGTAGTGTCCAACTCTTTGAAACCCCATTTGGGATTTTCTTGGCAGAGGTACTGGAGTGATTTTCCATTTTCTTCTTCAGCTCATTTGACAGATGAGGAAACTGAGGCAAACAGGGTTAAGTGACTTGCCCAGGGTCACACAGCAGCTAATAATTGTATGAAGCCAGATTTGAACTCAGGAAGATGAGTCTTCCTGACTCAAGTCCCAGCATTGGAGCTCTATCCACTGAGCCACTAACTGCCCAAATTTGTGGTATCTGAATGTAGAACATTATTGCATTGTAAGAAATGACAAGTATAATGGATTTGGAGAAACCTGAGAAGATTGATCTGAATTGATGCAGAGTGAAGTGAGCAGAACCAGGAGAACAGTTATTAACACAGTGACCTAAATTATGTAAAGGAAAGCAACTTTTTTAAAAATTAATTTTATTTATTTTCAGTGTTCAATAATAACTACCATGTAACTTAGATTATTATTTTCCCCTCCCTCCCCAAGATGATGTACAATTTTGTATAGGTTCTACACATACATTCCTATTAAATACATTTTCACTATAGTCATGCTGTGTTGAGGAATTAAAATGAGTGGGAGAAATCATCTAACAAACCAAAACGCAGTACACACACACACACACATACACACACACAAATACAAATGATCTGCTACATTCTGCGATTGAATTCCATAGTTCTTTTAAGTCCTTGCATTGCAATGAAGTTCCAAGTTTACCAGGAAAAACTCTTGCACACTGTGGTCATTGCTGTGCACAAAGTTCTCCTGGTTCTGTTCCTTTCGCTCAGCATCAGGTCATATAAGTCTTGCCAGGTCTCTCTGAAGTCTTCCTGTTCATCATTTCTTATAGCACAATAGTATTTCATTACATTCATGTACCATAATTTATTCAGCCATTCCACAATTGATGGTTATCCCCTTGATTTCCAGTTTTTGACCACCACAAAGAGTGCTGCTATGAATGTTTTTGTACACGTGGTACCCTTTCCCATTTTTATGATCTCTTGGGGATACAGTCCTAGAAGTGATATTGCTGGGTCAAAGGGTATGCACATCTTTGTAGCCCTTTGGGCATAGCAAGGAAAACAACTTTGAAAGACTTTAGAATTCTGATAAATGCAGTGACCAGTTAGGACTTTGAAAGCATGCATCTCGGCTCTTGGAACAGAGGTGGTAGACTTGAAGTACAAGTGAAACTACCTATTGAGACATGGCCAATGTACTGATTTATTTTATTGACTGTACTTATTTTGTTACAAGGCAGAGCTTCTCTTTAGGATGGGGAAATTAATGGGTAGTAAGTGGAGGTACAAGAACAAAAGTCACCTCCATTAAGAGGACAAAATTACATAGAAGAGAGCAGAAGGAAGTTGAGAAGGGGCATGGACAAGCAGGGCAGTTTGGTTGCTGCTATGTTCAATGTACTATATGCTTTTAACTCTATAAAAGACACTTTTGGTTTCAAAAATAATCTTTTTTTTGTTCTTTTTATGTTGAAGTTTTCATGTTTGTTAAGTTTCTAATAAAAAGAAAGTTTAAAAAAGTCAGAATGATCTACTTTTAAAAGGATATGTGCCAAATGAAGAGAAGTAAAAAGGACAGATAAAAAGCATAGGAGTGCTGAGACTCCAAATTAGCTGGGGCTTATGAGTAAAGCTGGGGATCGAAAGATTTTGTTGGTATAGGGAACTTGGAGGTGAGGAAACTCCCTCTACCAACGCAAGTCAGCACATTCTCTGTAATTTCTAGTCTTCAGATAATTTTGCAGAGCCCTAAGAGGTTAAGTGACTTGCCCAGGGTCACACAGCCAGGCTATGTTGGAAGTGGGCCTTAGATGCCAGTTCTCTAGCCCCACTACACCAGTGGTTTCCAACACAGATAAAAATGGATCCCTGCCAGTTGCTTGTTGCCTTAGAAAACCACAAATGAACATTATGTTGTACTGTATTTTTACTTATTTTATTCAACATTTCCCAGTTACATTTTAACCTGGTCTGGGCCCTGGAAGTTTGACACTTCTGCACTACAATATGCCACAAAGCTAAAGGCAACAAAAGGAGATCTTTAAAAATTAGTTTTGCTTTATATTACTTTGAATGGAGGGAGAGAGAAGAGCAAGGAAAGGATAGACCCACTTCTTGAGGGGGAGTAACTGCAGAGAGAAGATAGAGTTGCTCAATTCTAATTTTGTTTCTGCTTTCCTTGCTAAGAAGAGTGAATAACCTTTGGACAGGAAAAAAGAAAACAAAAATGGCCGATAGGAAGTTGATAGCTAAGATATGAAAGAGGATAGCAAGAAAGCATTTAGTTGCCCAGGATGAATTCAAGTCACTAGGCTCGAATGAACTATATCCTTGGTATTAACAGGACTGTTCCATGTGATTGCTGAGTTACTGTCAGTGGTAGATGAAAGAACTTTGAGAACAGTAAACGCAGAACTGGCGAAGGAGAGATACCCCAGTTTTCAGCAATGAGAACAGATGGTACCTGTGAAGTACTGGTTGGTGAGCTGAACTTTCATTCCTGGGAAAAATCCTAGAGAATATTATTGTTAGACAGGATATAGAAGGAGAATGATATCGATTTTAAAAAAATCTAAACTCAAGCAAAGTGTATGGTAATATGATTCTTGGAGGAGATGGACTCAAGGTTCCAAATGCGACATGCATTTTTGGATGAGACCAACGTGGGCATTTACTTTTGCTGACTATGCATATTTATTACATGGGTTTAGTTTTTGTTTTTTAAAAACAAAAATACATAAAATATTATAATTTTACTTTGAAATAAAAATTTTTATCCTGCTATCTATTTTCTTTGCCTTATGGATAAAAGAAAACATACTACATCAATTAATGCAGCTTGGTCCTTTGAAGTAGTCTTAAATTCTGATCCTTTTGGGGCAGAGGGGATGGGAAGGAGGGAGGATGATGAAAAGGTAAAAAAAAAAGATAGGGTCATTGAAGCATTTTTTTAAAAATGTGCTCAGTTTCTAGGTCTATCCCAAAGAGATCATAAAAATGAGAAAAGGACTTACATGTACAAAAATATAGCAGCTCTTTTTTGTGCCTTTGCCTGTCAGCTGTGGAGTGGCTGAACAAGTGGTAGTATATGACTGTAATGGAATACTTTGTGCTATAAGGAATGACAAGCAGGCGGGCTTCGGAAAAACCTGGAAAGATTTTATGAACTGATGCTGAGTGAAGTGAGCAGAACCAGGAGAACATTATGTACAGTAACTGCCACAATGTACAAGGACTGTTTTTGATAGACTTAGCCCTTCACAGCAATGTAAGGACCTAAAACATTTCCAAAGGGCTCATGATGCAAAATACCATCCATATCCATATTTTAGTTCATTTCCTATAAATCGTTAAATTTTGGAATGTTTAATTTTTCAATAATTTATTTTCTGATGTTTGCAATAGCTAATTATCATTAACTAAAAGTTTTAAGAAAACCTCAAAGAATTATGTGTATTAATTAGGGCCAGAAACTACAAACCCTTCTAATTCAAAGAACTGTCTAATAACAGGCTTAAAATGATAACTTTAAGTTCACTTCTTTCAACACCTAATTTGATACCCATCATGAAAGTACAGTTAATAGGTAAAGTGGAGATGGGGAAAACAAACTATAAGGGAAAATATACTCCTTTACTGCAAAGCTACAAAAAAAGAGACCCAGTGTTTAGTAGCTTACTTTGTACCATGGCTGAAGAAAGTTAACTTTTTACTAGATAACGCATTTCCTTATATTTATAGCTTTCTATCTGGTATTTAACTCTCCTCTAGATAAGAGATTTTAACCATTAAGTGGTTCAACTAGATAATCAGAGAATTATATATTACACTTCAGACTGCCTGGAATCAAATTAGTTTTTCCAAAAATGATTAGCAGCCCTTTAAAAAACAAAAAAAAAAACCCCAGCAGAACTTTGCTCAAAATTGTCTGAAGACTCACTAGAAAACCACATTGACACCTATTAATGAGGCTTGAAAATACATCACTAGGACACATCTGTCTCCTGATACATCCAGAACTGACCAGGTTTAGGCATAAGACAATAAACTAGCAAAAATAGAGTGCGTTTGTAAAGCAAAGAAGAGCTGGCTGTCTCAGGAATAGGACATCTGACCTTTGTAAAGGATGATTCTGTTCCATATGTAAATGTACTTCAACTTGACTATGACCAACTGGGTAACTCTTTCTTCATAGTGCCCTTTCATTAAACTAAGCTACTCCTATTCTCAAGACTCCTGTGTCAATGTGCAGAGCTTTTTTGCTCTCACTGTACTGTCAGTCATTTGTGAACAGGGTCTGCCCTGCTCTCCTGGAAAGCTTCTGCAGAAACTTAGCAGACATGTTAAATACTTAAGAGGCATTTCGTAAAAATCTGCTTTTCCAAATAGCATACAAATAAGTATTAGACCTCGAATGTAAAAACTTCCCATTCCACATTACAGTGTAAATGGCTTAGCATGCTACCTATTCCTTTCTCACAGAAAAAGCAGTAGCCACAAAGTTTTGTTCAGAATGGTTGTTTCACATTTTCAGTTTAGTACTTATTAATACCAAAGATCAGCACACCGTGCAGTTGTGGCATTTTGGGAATTAGCACACTCAGGAGAGAAGCTGTGTTTAAGATGAAATGTGTAGGATCATACTTAGTGTAGAAACTTGCCAGAAAATATAGAATTATTGGAGAAATTGTGAAGAGCTTCCATGAGGAAGTAAATAGCACTCCATAGTCCAGCTGTTCCCAGTGAGTTAGCAGCCTAGCTTTACCCTGTTCAGGAGTTTCAAAAGGTGTTCCTTTTACAGCATGTAAAAATACATACATTCCCAGATTATGTATGATATTTGTTAAGGTCCAAGCAACAGGAACACTGAAGAAGGGAATGCTGAGTAAGACAGTATGAAGCAAACCAACTCCCAATGCATATGTCAGCCACATACCACAACTGTTCATTACCCTGGTATTTGGATTTACCTCACTGTGAGCAACTCCAACATTCATTTTTGCTCTCAAAACGGGAACCAAGCGGGGGAAGGTGGCAGTGAGTGGCACCCACCATTTGGGACCCAATGAAGCACTCCAGCCCTGGCCTGTCTGTGGCTGGCTCCCTGGAGCCCAAGCCCTGCTCTTCCGATTATTTCTTTTAAAGGTGTTATTTTCTTCAGCATTGTTTTTGGGTCTCCTTTAGCAAGCTGTTGATTCACTTTTCATGATTTTCTTGCATCGCTCTCATTTCTTTTCCCAATTTTTCCTCCACCTCTTACTTGATTTTCAAAATTCTTTTTGAGCTCTTCCATGGCCTGAGACCATTACATATTTATTTTGGAAGCCTCTGATGGTAAGCATTGTTCTTCCTCATCCAAAAGGATGGAAGAAAATACCAGTTCACCTTCTATGGTCTTATTTTTTATCCCTTTTTTTGACATTTTCCCAGCCTGTTACTTGATATTTGAGTCCTTTGTCAAGTGGAGGGTATACTGTAGGGACCTGTAAGTTCTCAGTTCCTCCAAGATGTCACAATCAAGGGAGAGGAGTTTACTCTTCTCCTGGCCTGCGCTCTGGTCTGGGAGCAACCACAAGCTTTTCTGCCTAGGATCTGCAAGTAGAATTCCCTCTCTAGAGCCTCCATCAGCTCCACCAGGCCAGTGTTCCTTCTCACCCCTGGACTGCCATTCAGGCCTGAGATCCCAGTCAGCCGCTTGATTTCCCCAGGGGCTTTAGGCTGAGGGCTCCTAAAATGGACGCTGCTGCTCTGGACCTGGAGCCAGACCATGTTTCCTTCTCACTCAGGTGAAAGACCTTTCTTACTGACTTTTGAAGCTGTCTTTGGCATTTGTGAGTTGAGGAATCTAGGAACTGCAGCTGCTGGCTCGGATTCCGTGCCCTGAAGTCTGCTCCGGTCCTGCCCATGCAGGCTGTGCTCCGCTCTGAGCCCAGTGTGATAGACCCTTTTTGTCGGTCTTCCAGGCTGTCTTGGGCTAGGAATCTCTTTCACTCTGTTGTTTTGTGGCTTCTGCTGCTCTAGAATTTGTTTAGAGTCATTTTTTATGAGCTTTTGGGGGAGAGCTAGGGTAGGTCTGTCTTTCTACTCTGCCATCTTGACTCCACCCCTCTAAATTGATTATTTCTTGAAAATGAATAGCAAGCTGCACATACAAGACCTGCAGTCTCATGTACAATCCTCTTTTTTTTCTATCTTATATATGGAAATGCTCATTGTGTTTGGTACTAAAGTATAGAATTTTTAAAATTGATGAACTTATTTTGTAGTTTCTAACATTCGTTTCCACAAGATTTTGAGTTCCAAATTTTTTCCCCATCTTTCCACTCCTCCCTTACCCCTATATGGCATACATCCTTATTACCCCTTCCCCCAATCTATCCTCCCTTTTATCATCCCCCCCCCCCATCCTGTTCTCTCTGACTTTCTTGTAAGGCAATATAGATTTCTATACCCCATTGCCTATATATCTTATTTCCCAGTTGCATGTAAAAATAATTTTTAATATTTGTTTTTAAAACTTTGAGTTCCAAATTCTCTTCCTTCTTCCCTCCCCACTCACTCTCTTTGAGAAGGCAAACAATTCAATATAGGTTATTCATATGTAGTTATGCAAAACACTTCTATAATAATCATGTTGTGAAAGACTAACTGTCCTGCCCCCCACTTATTCTATTTTCAACTTTGACCCTGTCCCTTTTCAAAAGTGTTTGCTTCTGACTATCCCCTCCCCCAATCTACCCTCCCTTCTATTATTCCCCCTCCCCCCCTTATCCCTTTCCCCCTTACTTTCTTGTAGGGTAAGATACCCAATTGAGTGTGTATGTTATTCCCTCCTTATGCTAAATCCAGTGAGAGTAAGGTTCACTCATTTCCTCTCACCTCCCCCCCTTCCCCTCCATTGTGAAACCTTTTTCTGCCTCTTTTATGTGAGATAATTTACGCCATTCTATCTCTCCCTTTCTCCTCCCAATATATTCCTCTCTTACCCCTTCATTTTATTTTTTATATATCATGCCTTCATATTCAGCTCATCCTGTGCCATCCATTCATCCGTCCATCTATCTATCTATCTATCTGTCTGTCTGTCTGTCTGTCTGTCTGTCTGTCTGTCTGTCTGTCTATCTATCTATCTATCTATCTATCTATCTATCTATCTATCTATCTCTTCCAACTACCCTAACACTAAGCAAGGTTTCATGAGTTACAAATATCATCTTTCCATGTAGGAATGTAAACAGTTCAACTTTAATAAGTCTCTTATGATTTCTCTTTCCTGTTTATCCTATCATGCTTCTTTTATTTGAAAGCCAGATTTTTTTATTCAGCTCTGGTCTTTTCAATAAGAATGCTTGAAAGTCCTCTATTTTATTGAAATTCCGTTTTTTCCCTTTAAGTATTATAGTCAGTTTTGCTAGGTAGGTGATTCTTGGTTTTAATCCTAGCTCCTCTGATCTCCGAAATATTGTATTCCAAGCCCTTTGATCCCTTAATGTAGAAGCTGCTAGATTTTGTGTTATCCTGATTGTATTTACACAATACTCAAATTGTTTCTTTCTGGCTGCTTGCAATATTTTCTCCTTGACCTGGAAACTCTGGAATTTGGCTACAATATTCCTAGGAGTTTTCCTTTTGTGATATCTTTCAAGAGGTGATCAGTGGATTCTTTTAATTTCTATTTTACCCTCTGGTTCTAGAATATCAGGGCAGTTTTCCTTGATAATTTCTTGAAAGATGATATCTAGCTCTTTTTTTAGATGACAAATTTTTTAAAGTTTTTTTCCCAAAGTTATTAGTTTTCAGTTTTCAACAATCACTTCCATAAGTTCCAAATTTTCTCTCCCTCCCTCGCCCCTCCCTAATCAAGATGACATGCATTCCTATTAAACACATTTTCACATTAGCTATGTTGCATAGAAGAATTAAAACAAATGGGAGAAATCATGCGAAAAACATGACAAAGAAGACAATAGTCTTCTTCATTCTGCACTCTGACTCTATAGTTCTTTCCCTGCATATGGATGGCATTTTACATCTTGAGTCCTTTGAAAATGTTTTAGGTCTTTGCATTGCTGTGAAGGGCTAAGTCTATCAAAAATAGTCCTCGCACACTGTGGCTGTTACTGAATATAATATTCTCCTGGCTCAGTGTTCTTCACTCAGCATCAGTTCATATAGGTCTTTCCAGGTTTTTCTGAAGTCTTACCTGTTCATCATTTCTTATAGCACAACAGTATTCCATTACATTCATATACCACCATTTGTTCAGCCATTCCCCAATTGATGGGCATCCCCTCGATTTTCACGTTTTGGCTAGGCTCTTTTTTTGATCATGGTTTTCAGTTAGTCCAATAATTTTAAAGTTATCTCTCCTGGATATGTTTTCCAGGTCAGTAGCTTTTCCACTGAGATATTTCACTTTGTCTTCTATTTTTTCATTCTTTTGGTTTTGTTTTATAAGTTCTTGATTTCTCATAAAATCATTAGCTTCCATTTGCTCCATTTGGACCTCCTTTTCCATTTGGCCAATTCTACTTTTTAAGGCATTCTCCTCATTAACTTTTCAGACCTCTTTTGCCATTTGAGTTAATCTGTTTTTTAGGGTGTCATTTTCTTCAGTATTTTTGAGTCTCCTTTAGCAAGCTGTTGCCTCATTTTTCATGATTTTATTGCATCACTCTCATTTCTCTTCCCAATTTTTCTCTACTTTTCTTACTTGATTTTCAAAATCCTTTTTGATCTCTTCCATGACCTGCGATCAATTCACATTTTTCTTGGAGTCTTTTGATGTAGGAGCTTTGACTTTGTTGTCTTCTTCTGGTTGTGTGTTTTGATATTCTTTATCATCAAAGTAAGATTCTATTGTCTGAGGTTTTTTTTATGCTTTTTGCTCATGTTCCCAGCCAAATACTTGACTTTCTAACTCTTTGTCAAGGTAGGACTCTGTTTTGGGTGGGGGTGGGTGTACCATCCCCCTTGATCAGTTTTGTATCAGCAGCTTGATCCCTCACTATCTGTGGGCCCAGAGTTCCAGAAGTAGCTGCTGCTGCTGTTGAGGCCCCCTGAAGCTTCCTCCTCTGTCCTGAGGTTGGGGCTGGACCCTATCCAGACCAGGTTCTTCAGAGCTTTCTCATTGACCTTTTGTGCTGTCTTTGGCGCTTGTGGTTTGAGAAGTCTGAAAACTGACACAGCTGCCAGTGATTCAGACCCCTGAGGCCTGCTCTAGCCCTGTCTATGTTAGTGTGGCCCATGCTGGACTACACTCTGTTCCCAGTCCAGTACAATAGATGCTTCCTGTCAACCTTCCAGGCTGCCTTGGGCTGGAGGTTTGTTTTACTCTGTCATTTTGTGGGTTCTGCAGCTCTAGAATTTAGTCCTTTTTTACAGGTTTTTGGAGGGGTTTGGTGGAAGAGCTCAAGCAGATCCCTGCTTTTATTCTGCCCCCTCAGAATTTTTTTAAAAAAGAAATATTTGTATCTCATATTGATCTTGTGGAAAAGATAGAGAAATGTGGGCTTAGATGAGTGTGTAATTTGATAGATTCAGAATTGATTGACTGGGTCAGTATCAATTTGGAAGATCTCCACTCTAGTATCCTATGGATCTGTCCCTGGCATTATACTGTTTAACATTTTTATCACTGATTTAGATAATGGCCTATATGACATCCTTGTCAAATTTGGAAATGACACAAAACTAGAAAAACTAAGATGCTGGATGACATAGTCAGCATCCAAAAAGATCTAGACAAATTCCAAAATTCGATGGCCCATTCTCAGTCCTCATCTTTCTTAGCCTCTTGTGATAGGATCAAAGTTCTCTTGACTCATCCCTGAGTTCCCTGACTTCCCTGACTTCTTTGATTCCTTTCCCCCCCACACCCTGCAGTCTGATTGACCCTAGTTTCCCTGATGCAGTCTCCATTCAATTGTAAGCTTGAGGGAAGCGACTGTCTCTGGCCTCTTTTTGTATCCCCAGTGCTTATCATACTGCCTGGCACATAGTAGGCACTTAATAAATGTTTATTGATTAATTGGTTGGGAGCATAAAAAATCCCATTCTCCTGTAATCAATGCTTCTGAGACTTAGTGGTTACCTAAAACTATGGGAGTCACCAGACTCTGATCATGTACTGATCAGTCATGTTTCTATGGAAACAAAGAGGCTTTATCCAAAAATGTTGAGTGCCCCTATATCCTTGTTGAATTTGAACAAAGCAAATCTCCTTTGTTCAATGACTCACAAGTGAGTCCAACATGGAACCTGAACTAAGAGGGCTTTGGTGTTGGAGCACATACCACACCTCCCTGTAATATTTGAAATGACAGGCTAGGAAATTGGACTGAATATAATAAGATCCTACCTGACTCCACCCTCAGCCTTTAATGATGACAATGATGATAGCATTTACGTAACACTTTAAGGTTTGCAAAATACTTTACATAGATTGTGTCATTTGATTCTCACAACTCTGTGAGGTAGGTGCTATTATTATCCCCACTTTACAGTTGAGGAAACTGAGGTACAGAGTAGTTAAGTTACTTGGCTAGGGTCATACAGCTAAGTAACTGAAGCAGCATTTTAACACAGATCTATTCTAACTCCTCCAAGTCCAGGGCTTTATGGACTGCACCACTTAGCTGCCTCAGCAATGTACTTCATGTTTTATGTAAAACTTTGAGGACATCCATCTTGAACACTCATCTTCTCAATTCTACACTTCAAATCCACATTGTTTCCTATTTTGCTTCAGTTTCAGAGGAAAAGGTGCCTTTTCTTCTTTTAAAGTATCTTCTACTACCTTAAAAAACCAGAACAACAAAACCTTTGCTTGATTCTCCCATCCCCTCAAGCTCTCTCTCATCCCACATCCCTTATCTCTTTCACAGCCAAACTCTTAGAGGCATTGAGTGGTCTACACTCAATGCCTCTACTTTCTTGCTTCCTACTTCTTAACCTCTTGGAATCAAGCTTCTGTACTGCCACTTGATTGAAATGACACCAATGATTTCTAATTGCTAAATCTAAGACCTTGTCCTTCTTGACCTCTTTGCAATTTTGGACAGTGTTGGTCCCTCTCCAACAGAAACTCTCCTCTTTGGGTTTTTGTGACTTGCCTCTGATGTGGTTCTTTTCTGTGGTTCGACTGATTAATCCTCAGTGTTTTTTGCTGACTCAAAATTCATACCCCACCCTCTCTCTGCTCAGACCTTTTCTTTTCGGTACTCTCAGAGAGCTCCTTAGCTTTCATAGATTAAACTATCTTTATATGCAGATGATTCCCATATCTACATGTCCAACTCTTCTCTCTTTTGAGTTCTAGTCCTGCACCTCCCAGGGCCTACTAGACATTTCCATTCAGACGTTGCTCTGGCGTCTCAAATTCAATGTGACTAAAATAGAACTTATCTTTCTGTTTAAACCCACTCCTCCTCCTAAATTCCACATTTCATTTGAGCACGCATTAGAGGCCAAGCACTTTACTAAGTGCTGGGGACAAAAAGAAAGGCACATTTCAAGGGGCTTATGATCTAATGGGAGAGACACCTCTGCACCCTATGCAAACAACTATGCAACTGTGCACAAAAAGGTTATATACAGGAGAAATTGTAGATAATTAACAGAGAGAAGGCACTAAAATGAAGGGAAATTGGGAAAGGCTTCTTGTAGCAGATAGGATTTTAGCAGAGACTTGAAGGAAGCCAGCCATGAGGAATAATCAGTGAGAATGGCTAGAGTCAGGAAATGGAACAGCAGGGAGATCTGGGTGACAGTGGTTGGTGGTATATGGTAGGGAATTAAAGTGTAAGAAGACTTAGGAAGGTAGGAAGAAGCCAGGTTATGAAGAGCTTTGAACACCAAATAGGATTTTCCACTTGATCCTGGGGGTAATAGGCCCTGGAGTTTATTAAATGGATGTACGGGGTGTGTGTGTGTGTGTGTGTGTGTGTGTGTGTGTGTGTGTGTGTGTGTGTGTGTGTGTGTGTGTGTGTGTGTGTGTGTGTGTGTGTGTGTGTGTGTGTGACATGGTTAGAGTTCCTCTTTATGAGAGATATTATAAAGGTAGAATTGACAGGCCTTGGTGACAGATTGGGTAGGGGGAGTGAGAGGTAGTGAGGTGCTGAGGATGACTCTTAGGTTGTGAGCCTTGGTGTCTGGGAGGCTGATTGTGCCCTGTACAATAAAAGGGGAGTTAGGATATGGGGAGAGTTTTGGGGAAGATAATGAGTTTAGTTCTGGCCATATTGAGTTGAGGATATCTGCGGAATAATCAGTTTGAGATGTCCTGTAGGCAGTTGGTGATGGGAGACAGGAGGTCAGTAGAGAGGTTAGGTTTGGATAAGTAAATGCATCTCAGAATCATTAGCATAGGGATGATAATGAAATCCAGGGGAACTGATGAGATCACCATGGGAAAGAGTGTAGAGATAGAGGAGAAGAGGGCCCACTAGATTTGGCAATTAAGAGATAGCCAACGTTCTTCTAATTGGTCTGTTGGCCCCCTTGTTTTCAGGCTCTCCCCTCTTTAATCCATCCTTCACACAGCTGCCAGTTTGACATTCCTAAAGCACAAGTCTGATCATATTACTTTATTCCCTTCTTCAAGAAGCTTCCGTGGCTCCCTCTTCCTTGTGAATCCTTTGCTTTAGTGTCCTTTTCCTAGCTCCTTCCTTCACAGTTCTCAGGCCTGGAATGCCCTCCTCCATCTGGCTTCTTAGTTCCCACTCACATACTTCTGCAGAAGTGAATAGCCTCTAATATGGAAATTTGTTTTGCATGACTTCACATGTGTAACGGCTGTCAGCATGCTTCCTTTCTTAATGGGCTCAGGAGGGGCCGGACAGAGGGAGAGAACTTGGAACTCAAGATTTATAGAAAGACTGTTAAAGGGTTTTTTTAAGGTTCAGGGACACATTGTAAATGCAAAAATAAGTGGGGAAGTAAGGGAAAAAAAGCTATTTTGTTTCTCCTACTGCTTTCTGCTTCCTACCCCATAATGGGCTTTTTCAGTAAAGAAAAATGTACAAAAAAGAAGAAGCAGGTAGCCTCTGTGTTCTTAGGATTGTATGAAGAGAGGTCCTTTGCTCTTGTGTGTGAGGCTTGAAAAGAGAAGTTATGGTTTGGAGGAGCTGCTGTGGGAAGCACTTGAGTAAGTCACTTAACCTATCTCTGTCTCAGTTTCTTTATCTGCCAAATGTTGTGATGGATGAAATAATCTCTGGGCTACCACCTGGGGCAGCTGGGTGGCACAATGGATAGAATGCCAGGCTTGGAGTCAGGAAGACTCATCTTCCTGAGTTCAAATCTGACCTCAGACTCTTCCTAGCTGTGTGACCCTCGGTAAGACACTTACCCCAGTTTGCCTCATTTTCCTCATCTCTAAAATGAGCTGGAGAAGAAAATGGAAACCACTCTACCATCTTTGCCAAGAAAATCCCAAATGAGATTGAAAAGAGTTGAACACAATTGAACAACAATACAAACTACCTTATGGTTTTGATTTCTAGGATCACAGACTTTTGTCATCAATTCAACATTAAATTCCGAGCTGATGAAGTGCCGCATGCCATCACTCTAATCCATCATGCGAAGGCCACTTTGTGAGTAGCAGAAGTGGCAGCAGCTAGGATATCCTAGATTTTACTAATCATGATGAGGATATTTGTGGCTTTTATATGTCCTTTGGGTCACTTTTTGCCTCTCCTTTGGGTAGAGAACACTCCAGATTGAACTCGTTTCCTTTCAGAATTTCCATTTTTATTTTTTCTGAAGCTCAAAACTTAAGGTCAAAAGCCAACATTTCTTTCCTTGCTGCTTTAATACCTAATGCTAGTAGAATCACTGTCCCTCACCTTGCTTTTCCTCTGCCCCATATAGCATTTCCTGTTAGTCTTCTGTTCCTCTCTCCTTCCTCCCATCCATTGTTTCCACACATCCTCCCCCTTTCCTGCTTTTTGTTAGCCCATTGCTGATTTTCTAGCCCAGGGCCACATTTAGTAGGGAAGTATCTACTGTATTTCTCTTCTTTAATCCAGAAACTATATAGGTGTACAATAACTTGCTAAGTTTTCTTATTTATAATCTGTTTCCTCTTGTGTCTTGGGGAAATAAAATGACTATCTTAAATAGGCTTTTATAGACTCATTTAAAGCCAGAAATAAAAATAAGTTCTTTTACTGCAAGAAAGGAGAAAAAAAAATGTTTGGTAGGTTGTATCTTTTAGGATCCTTTTTTTCTCCCCAGAATTACAATTTGAGATCATTTTAACTTATTTGTCATTGTGGTCATTTTAATGGCTTTCTATGTAGCTCTAATTAGTTGCATTATAAAACTATAATAATTGGAAATTGTAAAAAAAAAAAAAAATGGCTGACTTTACTCAGATTAGTCTAAAAATGTGTCAGTGACTAAAAAGTTAAATTGATCAGTTAATGAAGAAATAGTGTGAGGCAGTACAATTAATGAAAAGAACACTGAAGTTTAGTCCGAATATGTTGTGGTTGTTCAGTCAGACCCTGTAGACCATATGGTGCCAATACTGTCCATGGATTTTTTCTTGGCAAAGATACTGGAGTGGTTTACCATTTCCTTCTCCAGTGGATTAAGGCAAACAAGGGTTAAGTGACTTGTCCAGGATTATACAGCTAGTATCTGAGGTCAGACTTGAACTCAGGTCTTCCTGACTCTAGGCCCTGTGCTCAATTCATTGAGCCACCCCGCTTCCTCAAGTCAGAATATCTGGGTTCAAATCCTGGTTGCATAGCTTACTGCTCATTTGACGTTGGGTAAATCACCTTATCCCCTGTGCTTCTGTTTCTTCATGTGTAAAATGAAGGGAGTGAATGGATTAGATGATCTTAATGGCCCTTTCTGGCTCTAAAGGCAGTTGTAACCTTAGAGTCAGAGGCTGCCTTCTTTCACAAAGGGCCTTCTTCCCTTCTGCCCTGGGACTACTTTAGGAACTTCTGTCATCTCTGACTTGTTGCCCTCACCTGGTTTCAACCTGGGAACCTCCAGATTTGGTTGTCCTCCAAAGGTAACTACTAGTTTCCCTTTAAAAGTGCTCAGTCTCCAAAGCATCTAAACCTTAGAGCAACCTTATTTACCTAGTAAAGAAATAGTCTGAGAACCAGGAGCTTTTCAAGGGATTCATTCACTCTTATTGTCCTTCCTCCACTATTGGTCCTTCCCCCTAGGGAAATAGGCAGACCACATGACTTCTAGCTCTGTCCCTGGTTGGAGCCCTCAGTAAGAAGAAAAGGGTTTAGTCCCATAGTCCCTTTAGTCCCGTAGAGGCAAGAGCAAGAAACTGAGACACCTCTCCACAGCTCCTTCTGGTGGGCCAGTCTTTTCCCCCCAGGGGCCTGCATGATCTCATCATTTTCCAGTACTGTCCTGTACAGGGCCCCAGCAGGGAGGAAAAGCTAGGGGGTTTTGTCTGATGCACTTATTTCTATTTCACCAGAGACTCTCCAATAGTCAGTGTTTCTTAGCTCCACTGCCATCAGCTTCTAGCAGGCATCATGGATCCTTTATCCCACTGATGGTCAACTCTCATTCCATTCCTCTACTGCTGTCCTGCATTCCCAGCAGGAATTGTGGGTCTGTGTTAGCTGCTGTCCTCAGGCTTTCTTCAGTGCTCTCTGTTTCTTTTTCAATGCTCTCTGATATTTCCTTTCTTCCCCAGGAGATAGTACCAGCTCTCAAGCAGCTGGAGCATGGAGAGATTACACTGGAGTCCTACTGACAGTGTGATAGTTCTTTTATATTTTCAGGGGCAGAATGCCGATAGGTAATGTCAAGCTCATGCTGTTTTACACTCAGGTCCCACAGTTCAGCCCTCCACACAAAGGGTCTCCTCATGTCACTGTGGGAATTACTTTTTTAGGGTGGGGAGTCACTCCACCAAGTCTCTGTTTTCCATGCTGGGACAGATTCATGGTGAATCCATCCCATTAATCTCTCTCCCACCCCCACCCTCAGCACCTAGGCAGTATGCCTCCCACTGAGCCTTTTAGGGGCTTGGAAAGTCACTCTTCTTTTTCCATTTGCCTTTCTATTCCCCATTTTCAAGGCAGCTGGACCAAATTATGCAAATCACCTCAAAAGTGAGGAGGAAGAAGGGAAGAGGTCAAGCTGGCTCCTTTATTTGAGGGAGAGGAGTCTATGAGAAAAGGAGATGCTTAGGAATCTGTGCTACACTATGATAATGGAAGTAATTTAAATGTTTCCCCAGAATCATTTGACCAACTGAATTCTGAAACTCAAATGGAAGTAGAGTTTCTGACACAATTGGAAGGATATAGGGGCCTCAAGTAGCAAAAGAGTAGAAAGAGGCCTGTTGTAGGTCTGCCACAAGCTCCCATGGCTCATACTACCTCATGAGAACAGCATCACTTAGTGTGCATGTAGGTGTGAGTGTGACTGCTTAGTGTGGGCTCCATGGGTTTGGGCTTGGAAAATCCCCATTGATTTATTGCATTAAAATTTTTTTACATGTTTCTGAAAAACATTTTTTGATGTGTTTTATTTTTACATCAAATTCATTTCTACATACACTCCACTTTCCTCCCTTACTCAGAGAACCATCCCACACACCAAAAACTCAACTAGAGAAACAAGCAGTTCAGCACCCTAATCGATAGCTGGACCATGTTTGGGTGCCATATTTTAAACCTGTAGGTCCCTGTGTCCACAATGAAAAGAGTCACCTTCATTTTTTTAATAATAGTGCTCACTCCTATTTACCGTTTTCTGACAGCTGTTGAGGGATGTTTCCACCTACAGAAAGTCCTTCACACACGTGCACTCACACACACACATATGCACACACTTACTTATGCACACACATACTACATTGACAAGAAATATATGACAGGCTCACAAAATGAAAGGAGCTAGACTTGAATTCTGCCGCATTGACCTTCAAAGATAGTGAGCCAAGATGCTTGGGACATTGATGAGGGCTTTGTTACCCTCACTGTGCCTCTGTTTTCTCATCTGTAAAATGTAGGCCCTCAGTCCATATGCTTCCTAAGGTCCTTTCCTGTTTTCAGTCTCTGACCCTGTTCATTTTCTGTGGCTGGGGTGGGCTTTAAGAAATCCTCCAGGCCAAACTACAGCTTTTAGACAGGACTGTACCAAAACTCCTGAAGATGGACAGGATCAGAGATTGAAAGTAGGAAGGGACTTTGGGAAGCATCTTAGTCTAGCCCCTTTGGTTTGCAGATCAGGAAACTGAGGCCCAAAGAGGATAAGTGACCTGTTAAAGATTATGCAGTAAGTAACAAAGTCAAGATTTTAGCCCAGGTCTCCCAACTCCAAATCTAGGGTCCTTCAGACTCCACTATTTACCTAGCATTCCTGAGACTTTGACTCAGATTTTTCTGATGTATATATAATCTCATTTTTAGCAAACATTTGTAACATCCCCTTCTTGCACTCCATCAGAAGTTATGTTTTGAAATAAATTTACAGGTGAACCTTTCTCTTTAGGCAAGATAAGCTCAGATTAGGACTTTTTTGTCTTCGTGAACTTTTCAATCACCTAAAGTCATCGTCCACGTTCTAACTTCTTAAGTCATGTTTGTATTTGGATCCTTTACCCAACTAGATACCTTAATTAGGTTTGTACCAGAAGGCCTGGCAAGAAAGTTATTTGGGGTTTTGGTTGGCTATCAGCTTTATTCTAAAAGTATTCAGGATTGGCTTTTGAATACTTTGTGAACAACTATTCAGATGGAACCTTTTATGCATAAATTATTTTCAAAAAAGCCTTTTTGACTCTGACTCTACCATCTCATAGTTGATTCTTTTATACCTAGTCCATCTTTGAGTTCTCTTGTTTGGCTTCTAACCAGGGAAGGAAAATCTAATCATAGAGGCTATTTTAATTTTACAAAACTAAATAACTCTTAAACACTTGGCCTAAGGTTTTAGGTCATATTCTTCACCTTTTTCACTATATGATAAATGCTGTGATTTAATTTCTGTGGTGCTGTGGGTGTGTGATTTTTTTTTTTTTTTTAGTCTTGGATGTTGTGAGGTATGTATCCTATAATTAAAAAGAATTTTATTTTAACAGTGAATACAATAAAAATTCCAATTTAATTTAAAGATCTTTTTAGTACTGGAAGATGACTGAATTTCTTTGGGCTATGCTTATCAAGCAAAATTCCTTGGATACTGAAGTGAACTTCACAAACCACCTCTTTCATTTATCTCCTTTTCTCATTCCTTATACTTGGCTCTCCTAGTAATTTGAGGTAGGATTTTGTGGTTTGAAGGATAATTAGTTGCACATTTTCTTTTAGGGCCTCTGTTAAAGTTTTCCTCTGATGCCTCATCAGGGCATGGGAGTGACTCTGGCCTTTTAAAGGCTGTGCCAGTCAACTGACAGCCTTGGCAGTTGAAATGCTTGCAGGATGGGCACCAGCCTCACTGAAATCAAACGGGGTCAGCCACTACCTTAGCCCTTGGGTGATGCATTTTTCAGCCTTAGTAATTCTTGAATATTGCCTCCTAAACTGGTACAGCACTTGCTAGCAAGAGTACTCATACCAATGGAATCACTGATCCCTGAAATATTTAAGAATTCTTTCAGAGAGAGGAAAAAACAGGTTTGTAACCTGAGTGGGCAGCAGAGAATAGTGAGAATAACAGTGAGTGCACTATACCAAGGGTCAGGAGACTAGGATTCTAGTTTGCCCCAGTTCTGTGATCTTAAGTAAATCACTGGATCTTTCTGGACCTGTTATTTCTAGAATTGGTCTAGAGTAGAGGGGTCAGACTTGCTGTTTGCCAAAGGAACCACATGAAAATGTAATTTTGAGATGTTTAACAAAATAAATAAAAATATAGTACAACATAGATAATGTTAATTTGTGGTTTTCTAAGGCAATATTGCAGACTTGTAGGGATCTGTTTCTATTTGAGTTTGATACCATTCATCTAAGGATCTGTCTCTGAGGTTCCTTTCAGCACTGAAATTCTCTGCCTTTAGTTTTCTGTCCCAGGCTTTCTCTCTGAGAGCCAAGGAAAGAGTAAAGGATCCTTCCACCTTTTGTAGCCTACTGATCCTGAATTCACTTGCTCTTGTCCCTCTCTTTTTTCAGTGCCAGTGCTGTTGTTTTCCTGCTGGTCCATTGACTCATTCTTAGCCCTTTAAAGATGTATCCGGACTTCTGGCACTAAATGTTTTGCTGACCCTGATAGTGTATCTGGTTAACTCAACAAATATTTACTAAGTGCATACGATGTGTGAGGTACTGTGCTAAACCCTGGAATCAGAAAGACCAATCAACAGGCTATTCCAGTCATCTGAGGAGGAAGGCTGTGTGTTGGGGTGGTGGCCAGGTGAGAAGAACAAAGGGGACAGATGTGAGCAATGCTAGGAATGGAATTTACAAGACTTGGCAACTTATTGCCCATCAGTCAGTCAGCAAGCATTCATTAATTGTACATCTGCTCTGTACCCGGCATTGTGGTGGGTGCTAGGGTTGGAGAGACAGAAAGGAAAAAGTCCCTGCCCTTAAAAAGTCTATTGGGAGGAAAGGACATGTTGGCAAATATGCAAATACAAGATATACAGCCTATCCCTAGTCTGAGTGCAGTGTTAAGCTTAAAACAGTATACAAAATAAATACAAACTAATGGGAACTGAGAACTGCTCAGAACTGGGGGAATCGGGAAAAGCCTTGTGAAGGAAGTGGTTGTTGAGCTGAGCATGAAGGAAGCCTAGAGGTTCCAGTCAGCAGACATGAGCAGGAAGAACATTCTAGACATGGGGGATAGAATGAGCAAAGGCATGGAGATGAGAGATGGCCTGTCCTTGTTTATAAGGCACAGTAAGTGATTCAGTGTGGCAGCTGTGCAGAGTGCATGAAGGGTTGTAATCTATAATCAGCTGAAAAAGATAGACTGGAGCCAGATTGGTCAAAGCTTTAAATACCATACAGAGGAGTTTATATTTTCTCCTCAAGGCAGTAGAGAGCCATAGAAGGAGTGATAGGGTCAGACCTGTACTTTAAAGCTATTGTTTTGGCAGCCATGTGGAGAGGAGAGAGACTGGATGCAGGGATATCAATGAAAAGGCTACTGCAGTAGCCCCAATGAGAGATGATGGCCTCATTTAGGGTAGTGATGGTGATGGTTGAGAAAAGGTGATGAAGAGTTTTACAGGGCTTCTTCGTTTTTCCACTCATGACCCCTTTAGGCCTTCTTAAACTGTGGGTCGAGACCCCAGATGGGAGCTGAAAGATAGAGTTGATAAGGTCTGGTATATGTGCAGTGAGTGAGGCTGAAGAGCTAAAGAGACCTCCTAGGTTTTGAATAATTCTGTTTTGGAGCTATTGAGTTTGAGATGCCAGCGGGACAGCCAGGCGGAGATGTCTGACTGCCTGTTGAAGACAAAGACCGAGTTTAGGAGAGAGAGAGAGCGCAGGACCGAATATGTATTTGGGAGTCATCTGCAATGAGCGGAGGAGATCAGTAAGAGATAGACAGAGAGAGACAGAGAGAGGGAGGAATGGACCCAGGCCAGAGCCAGGGGATACCTGCACATAGGGGATGGCACCCTGACAATACTCACGTGATAGAACCTAAGAAGACTTTGTCTACCAGGTAGGAAGAAAACCATATCACAGAAGAGTCGTAAAAACCTTGGAAAGAGAGAAGGTAAAAGGAGGAATCTGGAGCATTGAATGCTGCGGAGAGGTCAGGAGGAAACAAAAGATCATTGGTTATGGGGAAGAGGGAAGAATAAAAGAACCTTGGAAATAGAGATGTGAGACTTCTCTATTTAGAGTTGATTCAGGAATCCCAGGGAACAGGTAAGCTCTCCAAGGGAGAGAAGACAGAGCCCTGGGAACACCCAAACTAAGGAGGTGGGAAATGGCTAAGAATTCCGCCAAGGATTCTCAAAGGGAATGTTCAAGCCAATAGCAGGAGAAAGCAGTGCCTGGAAAGCCCAGGCCATGCCTAGGAAGAAGGGGCCTTGGGGACTTCCATCTGGTGGAGATTTAGGTGACTTCCACTGAGAGCAGTGTAGCTTGGGAGACTGGGGGTATTTTCACACTTAAAACCACATTTTTTTTTCATGTTGACAGTAAAGACCAAGAAGTGCCCTTTAGTCTTGGAAGTAAGTTATTAAGCCAAGAATGTACACTTTGTCAAAGGACAAATGGGAGTAGCCAAAAGCAAGTCTAACAAAATGGATATTTTGATCAGGGGAAGGGGAGGGTATATGTGGAAAATGTTGCTTGGTCTTAAAGGTAGGCCAAACCAAATTCCATGTGATTGCCTTTGAATTTGGCCAGCTGCTCCTTATTTGAAGCAGTGTGTATGATTTATAATTCCTTTCTGGTATATGATTACATTAAGCAGTAACAGCTGGCTCTCAATTAAAAAAAAAAAAACAACCCAAAGTTGGCTTTCTTAAGTTTCACAGCTTTTCCTCTCCCAGCCCTGGATGTATTTGGAATGCATATATGAATGGTTATTATTCTGAAGGGTGGATGTTTGGATAAGTTAACTTCTAAGGATTAGGATGGCTATCCTCTTCTCTCTGTCATGTGCCAAAATGCCAACCCCTCATGAACAAGGTGTCTAGGGTTCCCTGCTGTGTCCATAGGTGCCACACTTAGGTGCCCAGTATTGCTGGTAATCAATCTTGACTAGACTGTGTCATAGCAGTCTGCATGTCACTTGGAGTTCAGTTGACATGAGGTTATGTAGTTAGATAGTGCTTAAACCCCTACAACGCTATATCCTTCTACACTGTGGTCTCAGTTCTCACTTGTGGGAATGTTTAGAAGAAAAGAAAATCCCAGACTTTCCATTGTTTCTATCAGCTCTAAGAATGGGCACCTGATGAGCCAAGAACCCTTCTCAGCAGACCAGTTTTCACACACCCCAATCCCTTTGAAATGATTACAAGTAACTGTACTAGTCTGTGAAGCCAGTCCAAGAAAAAGCTCTACATTTCTGCCTAAAATCAATTTCAAAAGCCTTCATTCTGCACATGTTAAAGCTTATTTTGTGACCAGTCCTTTCCAAGGAAACCAGTGTGGAAAAGGAATGGCCAAGGTGAGTTTGAGGATAACAGATGTTGTTAATGAAATCCACTAATCAACACTGAAGTGACATTTGTAATAATACATGGCCAGACCTGATCTATTTCCCATTTCCAGTTTTATTTTCTCCCACATTTTCTTCCCTCTGGTTGCTCCTACCCCCAAGTTACAGTGGGATAAAAAAAGTAGGAGTGTCTGGCTTTCCCAATATACAGTAAACTCACCCTTTGTAATTATATAAATCTCAACAATACAAAGTTCCTGGCCACATAGAAAATTACTACAGCCTATAAATTTTTTAAGGGAGAGGCTAACTGGCTTGTAAACGATGTGGCCGGGAAAACATCTCTATGCTCATTCTGCTTCCCCTTCAGCATTCCAGCTGGTTACAACTTCAGCTTAAATAGAGAAATAATATTTTAGTGCTGTCTTGGATGATTGAGTGCTGTAGTCTATACCCTCAAAAAGCAAATATGGAAAATGATGCTGATGGCAACAGAGAAGACAGTTCCATGTTGAGGTTTCAGCTATGTCCTCGGCACAGCTATCAACTGTTCTCCTTTCCTTCTTGGAATTGGGCTTTTTTTAAAAATGGTAAACTGTTTCAGGTTTTGGTCAGAGTTGAAGATAAACAACCAGAGGGTATTATTTTTTCAGAAAAAGGGAATTGAGATTTTTTTCCCCCTCGTTGTTCTTTTACAGTAGCCCAGATTCTTTCAAATGTCATGCCTGATTACCAGAAGACGACAGGGTCACAGTCCTGGAGCTGGCAGGGGCCTCAGAGGCCATGGAGTATCCTCCATCACTTTAGAGATGAAAAACTGGGCCCCAGCCAGGACTCTCACTAAGATCCTTTGACTCTATATCCAGTACACTTTCAACTCCTCAGCATTGCTTCCCTCAGGATGGAAAGAATAGGAGGGAAATTTTGACATCACACTTGACTCTGCTTACAAATGACTCTTAGCACCCTATTATACAAATAACTGCTGATCGAAAGAGACCCGAACTTGCAAAATTTAAATTAAATTTACTTTTTTTTCCTCTCTAAGGATGCCAGTTTTCAACTTAGAGAAACCATCTTGCATCTTAATATCATGTTGGGTAACTCTGTACAGTCAACAAGTATTGACTAAGTTTTAAGTACCAATCATCTAGAGTGAGGTTCACACCATTTCAAATAGAAAGGGATCATCTGGTGCAACCCCTTCATTTGACAGATGAGGAAACTGAAGCCCAGAGAGGAAGAATGACTTGCCCCAAGGTCACATGGTAAATAAGTGTACTGGAGCTTGGATTTGAACCCAAGTCCTCTGGCTCCAGATGCAGTGTACTTGTTACTATGCTATGTTGAATACAGTGTCCCCAAAGTCTTCGTGTACTTTTCAACTAAAAACCCTCTAATATCTGCTCCTCAACCTTCTTCACAGTAAGGCTTGCTTTTAATATTTAATTAGACACTTTGACTATTATCAGTAGATCAATTCAAGGTAAAATCCTGAAGCTAGCATTTCGAGGCCTTCACAGTATGACTCCTACCCATCCTTCCGTTTTTCCATATTGATCCCTTTCCTGCACTTTCCATTCCATAGCCTCTTAGCTATTCTCATAAACACATTCAATCTCCTGCCTCTGCCTTTTCAGAGCTGGTCTCCTATATCTGGAATGCACCGTCTCCTCCTCACTTCCACCTGGTAGAATCCCTAACTTCCTTAAAAGTATAATTCAACTGCCATATCCAAAGGGTGAAGCTGTGCAAGCATAATCATTTCTAAAGTGCCTACTGTGTGGCAGGCACTGTGCTAAGCACTTTACAAATATAATCTCGTTTGATCCTCACAATAAGCCTTCAAGGTAGATACTCTTATTTTCTCCATTTTACAGGTGAAGAAACTGAGACACACAGAGGTGAAGTGTCTTGCTTAGGGTCATGCAGCCAGTAAGCATCTGAGATCAGATTTGAACTCAGATCTTCCTGACTCCAGGCTCAGCAGTGCTGTATCCACTGGTAGCCTTGCTCTATTACTGCTTCTATGTGACCCCTTTCCTATTCGTTATAGCTGCTAGTGACTTTTCTCCCTCGAAATGACTATGTGTTACCTCATAAATACTTTATATTTCCTTATCTATCTGTGTGTGTATTGTATCATCCCGGTGGGCTGTAAGCTGTCTGACAGTAGGGACTATTTTGTTTTTCTTTAATCCTGGCACCTAACACAGTGCCTTTTGTACAGTTGTTAAGCCGTGGTTTTAAAAAATCAATTTGAAATTGACTTCATCTAATAAGTGCAGTGGCCTTGCAGAAGCAGAAAGAATTCGAGGGATTCAGGAACAGAGGAAAAACTGTGTGAGTGCTGATAAGGAATGTTTACGGGGTCCCCTGAACTTGTCTTTTAGAGTTGCCATATTTTCTAGAAACACTGGACCCTGAATGTGTTGAGGGCGAAGCCACTGCTGTGCCACCTCCCCCCAACCCCTGCAGCTGGCATAATGTGTTGTTTGCATCCCAAACTGGACTCACTGTGTATCCTTGAGAGTCAGGAAAGGCACCAGTCAGTCTGCACCAACTGAAAAATTGCTTGTGCAGCTGGGCCTCGTGTAGATAAGCAGACCATCCTATCTTCATGGTCTAACACTGGTGTGGGGAACCCACGGCCTTGAGGCCACATGTGGCCTTCTATACCATTAAGTGTGGCCGAGAGAACAGAGGGACAGAAAGGGATAAGATTGAGGTGGATGAGAGAGACTATAGGAAGCAAAAAGGAAGAGGAACATGATGTTAAGAGTCTCCTGTGTGAAAGGGAGAGGTGACAGCTCCATTTCAATCTTAAGGCTATATTCCTCAGGAATGGAGGAACTAGCTAGAAGGTCAAGGGTTGGGACAAGCAGCTGTTGGTATTAATTATCCTCCCCACCCCATCTGCTCCTTGGTTGAGCTCGAAAGACGTCCATTCCCAAGACTGTTGCCAAGAGTTGGGGCCAATGCCCATGTTCTCCACCTGCCCTGTCCCTGCTGCCAGAAAGACTTGGTTAACTTCGCATCACTTTGGCCTTTTTGTCCCCTTAAGCATATGAAATCAGCAATGGAAAAGATCACCAAAAGCCCATGGACTTTCTGGAGACAGTAGGAGCACAATTTGTGGAAAGAATATGGATTCTAAGTAATTATCTTCTCTATTCTTCTAGTGGTTAGACTAGTGGAAAATTTGATCAAACTCATTTGATAGTATTCTCTGTATAGTTGTGACTTTTATCATTTATTTTATAAATGCCTTATTTGCTCAGTCACTTACAAGAAATGAAAATTGAGGATACTTGTTCAGCTGTCATTTTCAGTTACAGTGGTTAATACTGATAATTGTTCTGTCTTTCAAAGACATGTTGCACTTTCATTTAATAACTGAGAACTTTTTTCTATTTCAGTACCAAAATTTCAATATGAATTTGTCTCTATAGAGGAAACTATAGCATTTTATAAGCAGTTCAACTTCTAAATAAGCTAGGAGCTGTTTGGAACTCAAAAATATTCCAGTAGAAACTATGTTATCCATGATGCCGAGGTTCCCAGGATGGCCTACAACAGTGTATTTAAGCCTGATGGTAGGTGAAATCTAATGAAAACTCTGATTCTCCCTTCATCCCCTTACTTAGCCTTGTTGTCCATGGAGTACCAGAAATGTTCCTTCTCCTCTAGTTCATCTTAAAAGCAGCTACTCCAGAGCTCATGACATGAGCCCACTTGTTTGTTTTTTTCTGGGACATCCTGCTCTCCCCACCCAGACTGGGCCATAGCACGTACCAGATATACTGGTTGTTCATGATGATGTGAAGTTTAGGATGTTGCTGTTGATTCTTTGGGTAGCTAGGTGACACAGTGGGTAGAGGGCCAGCCTGGAGTCAGGAAGACCTGAGTCAAATACAGCCTGAACCACTTAATATCTGTGTGACCTTGGGCAAGTTGCTTTATCCTGTTTGCCTTAGTTTCCTCATCTGTAAAGTGAGGAGAAGGAAATGGTAAACCACTCTAGGATCTTTGCCAAGAAAACCCCAAATGGGATCACCAAGAGGCAGACATGACTGAAATAACTCAACAACAGTGGATTCTTCTCCCTACCTCCCTATGCTTCTTGGCTCATGTGAAACATCATGTGATATTCTGCATCAGTTCTTTTTACTTTGTACTTTCAATGTGAATCTGCTCCCTCCAAAGCTACCAGTCATTTAAGTGTCAAATCCCATGACCTTTTTTGATCTTCAGCTGTCCTGCCCTTTTGGCAGCATTAACACGGTCAGCTGCCTTCCTAAATACACTCTTCTCTCTGGGTTTTTGTGGCACTGCACTGTCCTAATTCACTTCCTCCCTTTTTGACTCTTTCTCATCTGATTCATCATCTCCATTATGCCTCCTAGCTGCGTGTGACCCCTTCAGGGGGGACCTCTGAAACTCTTTCCTGGGCTTTCTTTTCCCTTGGTGACCTCATCAGCTTTCATGGATTCAGGCGTCATCTCTGTGCAGATAACCACTAGATCTATATAGCTAGCCTAAGTCTCTTGATTGAATCCTTTTTTAAAAAAATTTTAAAGCATTTTTATTTAAAGTTTTGAGTTCCACATTCTGTTCCTCCCTCCCTTCCCCCCTCCCTGAGCTGGTAAACAACCAGATATACGTTATATATGTGCATTTATGTAAAACATTTCCATATTAGTCGTTTGGTACAAGAAGACTCAAATAAAAGAAAAAAAAAAGAAAGTGAAAAATAGCCAGCTTCAGTCTGTATTCAGTCAATATCAGTTCTTTCTCAGGAGGCAGATAGTGTGCTTTGGCATTAGTCCTTTGGGATTGTCTTCTCAATTGAATTCTAATGCCATAATCCATATCACGAACTGCCTGTGGGACTACTTTAAACTAGGCATCTCATAGGCATCTCAAACTCAACATGTCCAAAACAAAACTCTTTACCTTTTCCCCAAACATCCTCCTCTTCCAAACTTCGCTGTTATGCTTCAGGGCACCACCGTTTTTCCAGTCACTTCTGCTTGCAAACTTGGTGCCATCCTCAACTCTTCATCCTCCCTTACCACACCCCTGCCCATATCCAGTCAGTTGTCTTATCTTGGCCTTTCTGTCCTCACAGAATCTCTCCAATGGGTCCCCTTATCTCTACTCAAACAAACACCACTCCCGCTCACGCCTTCATTGCCTCTCATTTGGATTTCATTACTTCTAGGATCAAACAGAAGTACCTTTGTTTGGCATTAAACCTTCCCAGCTTGTCCCTTTCTACCTTTTCAGTGTTCATACACGTTATTCCCCTCCACTTACTTCTTGCTATAATGAACACACAGCTCTGTCATGTCCTAGCTGTCTCTATGCCTTTGCACTGGCTGCCCCTTCCCCTATTCCGTCCCCCCCACTTTCCAAGCCTGGAATGCTTGCCCTTCTCACCTTCAGCTCTTAGAATCCCTGACTTCCTTTAAGACTCATCTCAGGCACTACCTTCTATGTGAAGCCTTTCCTGATCTCTCCCTCCTCCAAACCATTTTGTATTTATGTTCTGCATATTCTGTACGTGTATGCACATTATATATACACACACATATATGTTACTGTTACTTCCGATTCTGTAGTTTGACTTAAAGATATCGTAACAGCAATGCTAGGCTTTGTCAGCAAGGTGTCGCATTTATCTATGTACCTGTTGTCTTCCTGTTGGAATGTTAGCTCCTTGGGAAGAGGGACTGTTTAATTCTGGCTTGATAGTTCCAATGCTGACCATGTCACCTGACATATAGTAGGCTCTTCATCAGTTGATTCATTGACAGTTTCCCCATTAACCCTCTTGGGGCCCTGAGAGGTGGCAAATTCCGCATGGTGTGTAATCTTTAGCTTAGAATAGATAGGGAGCTAGAGCTAGCTGGCTAGCTGGATTATAGATCAATCAATCTATCTGTATTTGAAGAGAAGTAACATGTATTGCTCAGGGCCCCATGGTAGATGTGGAAGCCAGTAAGCCACATTACCTTTTTCCATGTTGAATGTTCTTTTTTGACCTTGCTAATATATAGTAAACACTTCTTTTTAATGCTTTAAGAATGTTTGAGTCAAAATAAAAGTTTTGTAAAGTCACTCAGCTGCTGCAGCTGTTTCACCTGGCCGCCTAGTTCTGTCCCCAGGGACTGGGATTTCACTAAAAGGGATGGGGCCACACAGCATTCTGAAAGCAGGAAGGGTGAGGAATACAATTGCATCTTGAAAGGCCCATCCTAGTTAAAGGCTTGGAGAGAGGGGAAAGAGAGAGAGAGAGAGAGAGAGATATCAGAGGGAATCTTTTCCCCCATTTCCATTCAGTCTGTGGATGGTGATTTTCAATTGATAAGAATAGAAGGACAGGTACAGTGCCTGGGAATAAGGCTTGTCCACTTGACCAGTTTTTGTCCAGCTTTTTTTCCCCATGAATCATGCTAAATGGGGAATAGTAGCCAGATCCACTAAAGTTCGCCAGTTGAGTGTTTGCATAGCAGCAAACCACCAAGTTTGTTTAACAAGACAGGGGCACTATTGTACAGCTGGTACTGGTGAGCTGGATGAATGTAGCTATTCACGTTTCACTTGAATTTAGGTCTTATTTACCTCACTCTTTCCAGAGCTGGCTGGCTTTTGACAAATTCTCACAGGAGCACAGATTGAGGCTGGGTCAACTCCCTGGTTTTGCAGATGAAAAAACTGAGACCTATAGAGATTGTGATTTGCTGGAGCTGGCATCCAAAGCCAAAGACTTTTCATTCAAAATCTTAACACTCATGGTGCTGCATTGTGTGGTCTCTCTTCTGGTTTTTGCTTATCACTCCATCCTTCCATTTCTTCTAGGTTTTTTTTTTTAATGAATCTTTGTTAGTCTTGAGTGGAAAATAAAAGACCTTTACTATTACTAGTTAAAACTCATTTTTATTTAAAGGAAATTTGCCTTAAGTATCATCCTTGATCTTCTTTGATTGGCAGCAAGAAATGGGACTGAGTAATCAGACCTGAGGCCTCGTCTTCGCCCTATGTAGTTAGCATTTCCAACTCTATTGGATACAGTGATATCCTCTTAGAAGGTGAGTGCCCTTCACTTAGGGAAATGACTGAAGTGTGGTACATAAATGTAATGAAATATTACTGTGTTGTAAGAAATGACAAATATGAACAATTCAGAAAGACATGAAAAGACTTGTAGAAACTGATGCAGGCTGAAGAAAGCAGAACCAAGAGAATATTATACCCAATGACTGCAATAACATAAATGGGGGGGGGGAGGACCCACAGTTGAACGCAGATGACAAACAATGGCCAGTGTTGGTTCTAGAGGCCAGAGGATAAAACATACCACCTTTTCACTGGACAGGGCTGGGGGTAAGGACTACAGGCAGCCAGTAGTATAGTGGATAGAGACCTGGATCTGAAGTCAGAAAGACCCTAATTCAAATCTGGCCTCAGACACTAGCTGTGTGATCTTGGGCAAGTCACTTAACCTCTGTCCATTTCAGTTTCCTCAACTGTAAAATAAAAAATAAATAAATAAAAATAAAATAAAAATTGTAAAATTTTACATCTCAAGGTGTAAAATAACACCTACCTTCCGGGTTGTTGTGAGGATCAAATGAGATAATAATTGTAGAGCACTTAACACATAGTAGGCACTTCATAAATTCTTATTCCTTTCCTTTCCGCTATCCCCTCTGACAGACTCAGTGACTGTGGCTATGGGGAGATTGTTGCATATCTTTCAGCCTTGTTTGTGCCTTTGTTCATGCTGTTCCCTTAGAATGGCCTTCCCCCAATCCAATTCCACTTCATTTCTAACCATCCTTCAAGACCCAGATCAAATGTCACATTTAGGAAGCCTTTTCTTATCCAGCCTTCCCCCTCTCCCTCAGCAGAAAGTGACCTTTCTCTCTCCTTTGAACCATCATTGCACCTTGCACCTTTCCTATTTTACCTTAAATTTCTTTATAAATATGAGTGGTTGTGGTACTTTGTTATATTATGATGTTTATATTATTATTTTTCTGTTGAGAAAGTGGCCTAATGGTTAGAGACCTGTCCTCTGGCCCATCCTGGCTGTGTGACTCTGGATGAGTCACTTAACCTCAGTGCTCTAGTCCAGGTCTTCTTAAACATTTTCCAAGGGGTAGAGACCCACAGTTTAAGAAGCGCTTCAGGCCTAGTCAACTCTAAAACTAGAGACTGCAGAGAATATCTTTCACTGGAAGAGGGAATTCATCACCTGCAGCTTTCTATGCTGATGGAACAAACATTTCTCTTTCTGTTATTTGTTTGTGTTTTATTTCCCCTCCTGGGCTTTAAGACCATCTCTCTGTCTGTCTCTCAAACTCTTGTGGGCCCTGGGAGAGCCTTTCTCCTGGCGGAGCCATTGATGAGCTCCCTGGCACTTTCCCACACCTGTTTTTGCCAAAAAGCATGCCTGCAGGAACCTCTACTAGCCTACAACTCTGCTGAAATTCCTGAGGCAGAGATCTACCTGTGTTCAGTGTGAAGTCCAGAAATTTACTGGCTGAGACTTTGGCAGAAATGAAAAAAAAAAAGGGTCATAAAAGCCATTCCAATATGGTTGTTTGGAAATTCAAATCTTGCTACTTCAATTTCGAGCGGAAGCATGATCGGTCAGCAACTTTAAGAAAACATCATTAATTTTCTTAGGCTTGTCTTAAATCTAAACTCTGTTTTGGCAGTAATATTCAGTTGACATATTGGAAATGTTTAAGTTTGATCTAGTAAAGCAGCTCTAAGTTTAAAGTCCTTGAGATGGTTCAGTTCTACCAGTTGACCATTGATTTCCAGTACTGATATGTTTTTCTTGTTTGGAGTTTCTCCTTTTTACAGCTTTTCCAACTGTAAATCTGTTCCTGATAGGATTGATCCTGATGCATTTAACTGTGTCCTAGAACATCATGATCTTCATTATCATCAGAACCATTTAAGTGTTTACTCTGTATAGAACATCCATGCTCGGTGCTACAGGGTGCTACAAAGAACGTTCTTGACTGTTTTCTGAAATGAGATCACACAAATAAAGGACTTTGCAAACCTTAACATATATTTGTATATAAATGCTGGTTATTATCATTATTAGTAGTAATTGTATTAATATTGCTCCTACCATTGAGGCACTTTAAATTTTAAGAAGTAAATAGGACTGGCACACATTATATTATATGTTATATATTATATTATATCATATTAATTATACACAAGTGTTGCTAAGAATGGTGGAGTGGGTAGAGTTGCCAGAGCAACTAAAACCATATGGGATTAGGCTGACAAGGCTCCCAGAGAAGGCAAAGTTTGAGCAGCACCCAGAAAAAGCACATCATCCTTGCATGGGGGAGGGTGGATCCGTAGAGCAAATAGCTGAGAGGCAAAAGCCTGCCAGATGCCAGATGCCGATGTGGGCAGGCTGGGAGGATGGTCAGATTGGCAGCCAGTGGTGTCTGGGAAAACATGCATCAGGCTTTATGTAACAGGAGAACAGGTTGGAATAATCATGATTTGGACTTGTAAAGGTCCTCTTAGATTTTCACAGTGTGAGTTATTCCATTTTTTTCTCATGTTTCTCTTTTCTACTGGAAATTTTTCACCTTCTGAACAAGGGTTCTGCTCCATTATTTTGGTTTGAAGTATGCTCAACAGAAAACATCCTAACAAAGGACTTGAATTCCTAATCACAAACCTATGAGTAGATTGTCTCTCCAAAGTTCTTTCTTTGATGTACTGTGGAACATTTTTGGACAGAAATGGTGTTTAAGTTGCTAGGCCAGTCCACAAAGCCAATTTAGCCTACAAGACAGCTGAACCATAGTGCAGAGCAGGAGTACGATAAGAGTTTCTGCTTGCATAGTCCTGGCCCTAGACAGAATTTTGATACAGTCCATTTCTTTGCCATCTTTCCATTTCCCTTTCCGTACTAACTCTTCAGGTTCCCAGTGTTCTCATGCTGCCTTAATTAGCTACTGTGGCATCTTGCCTGGACCTGCCTTAAGAAGATCAATAAATCAGTGAACATTTATGAAGTGCCTATTATTCAGCTGGCATTGTGCTAAGCGCTGGAAATACAAAAAGAGACAAAAGACAGTCCTTACCCTCAAGGAGTTTACAATCTAAAGAAAAGAAGGCAGGAAGAGAGAATCAGGAGAGAGCAGTGCTTCTAAAGGCCAAAGGAGGAAAGAAAACACAGCAGTTGTGGATTGAGTCAGAAGGTGCACAAAGGCCAAGGAAGACAAGGCCTGGCAAAGGGCTGTTGAGTTTAGCACCCTATGCTTGGTAACTCTGTAGAGCAATTTAGGATCATAGATTTAGAACTGGAAGGGACCTTAGAATCGTGGAGCTGGAGATTTGGAAGGGTCCTCAGCCATCTAATATAGTCCGCACCTAATAACTACCATTGGTATAGTGCTTACTGTATGCTAGGCACATAGCAATTGTTGTTGCTCACAACAACCCTGGGGCGTAGGTGCTGCTCTTACTCTCATTTTAGAGGTGAGGAAACTGAGACGAACCGAAAGTTAAGTGACAGCTAGTAAACGTCTGAGGCTGCATTTGAACCCAGGTCTTCCTGGCTCCACGCCCTGGGCTTTGTACTCCCTAGCTGCCTCAAGAGAACCCTGACTCTGGCATACCTGATAAGTAGTTGTTTAGTCTCTGCTTGAAGATGTCCAAGGAAGGGGAACCTACCCCCTCAAGGCAGGCTAGTCCACTTTTGAACAGTTCGCCTTCTTAAGACATTTTTCCTTATATCAAACCTAAATTTACTCATCCCTTTCCATCTGTTCTACTCTCTGGGGCCAGACAGAACAAGTCCAATCCCTGTACCGACAGCCCTTCAGATGCTCTAAGACAGCTCTCACCTCTCTGCCATATCTTTTTTCCAGGTTGAACATGCTTAGTTCCTTTAACCAATCCTCATATGTCATGGGCTCAAGATTCTTCACCATGCTAATTGCTCTCCTCTTAACACTCTCTAATTTATCAATATACTTTAAACATGGTGCCCAGAACTGAACACAACATTTCAGATGAGGTCTGATCCCTTATCTGCTCCTGGAAGCTGTGCCCCTCTTCATGTGCCTTGTCCCCATCCCATCCCCTTTTTGGGCTGCCACATCCCACTGCTGCTCATTGCTTCCAGAAATCCTGAGGCCTCTGGCAGGGCACCTGCTGTCTAGCTACACCTCTCCCATTTATACTTGTCAGACTGATTTTTGGTACCCAAGGGTGAGACTACGTTTTTCTTACTGAATTTCTTATTAGATTCAATTTCATGCTCTAGCTTGTCAAGAAGCTTTCCTAGTCCAGAGCAGGTGTCACTTGCCCAGCATTACTCAAGTAGTAAGGGCAAGAGGCAGGACTTGAGCCAGATCTGACTCTGGAGTTGGCTCTCTTTCTCCTCTCCCACGCTGCCTCTCTTTACATGCATAAGTGAAAGACATGCTGTGTTTCACTTACTTCATGCTTTAAGGTAGTTCAAGCAGCATCCCTCCATATTCACATTCTAATTTATCCTGTCTCCTTTTGCACTCTGAAATTTAGTACTGTCATGTGATTTATCATAACATGTCATGACTACATAAATAGATGTACATATATAGTACTATAGCCTACACTGAAATTGAGATTTATAAATGTTGAAAAACCAAACATTTTCAAAATCACAGAATTTTAGCATTGAAATATATATACCTTAGTGATCATTTTGCCCAAGGCCCTCATTTGTTGAGTGGTGGGATCAGAGGCCTGATTATAAGGGGTTAAGAAGTGAGTGGGTGGTAAGGAAGTACAGGCAGTAAAATTAGATAGCTCTTCACTATAAGCTTGGCACTGAAAAGGAAGAAAGGAGGAGAGATCAAGGGGGTTAGCTTGAGAGATATCAGAGGGAAGTAGACTTTGGCAAAATGGGGGATACCTGGGCATGAATATAGACAGCACAGAAAGGGCCAGTTAGAGAGAGGGAGGGGATAGGATGAAAGGCTCTCGTCAAGGTGGCACACTTCTTCATCAGTAGAGGAAAGAGGAAAGAAGAGAATGGGAAAAGAGGGATTTTGAGATGTGGAGTCAGAGGTATAAAGGAGCTTATGGTGAATGGCCTGTATTTTCTGCAGTAAGTAGAAGGCAAGATTTTTCTTCTGGGGGAGGAAAGAATAGGGAGCTCCAGGAGACAGGAAGAGGTTTGGAACACCCTTGGGGAGTGTACTCTAGTTTGTCAGGGAAGAATTGCTTTTCATCAGTGAGGGCCCGGTTGACATTACATAATTTGTAGTCAACCCAGTCAGCCCAGTTGTGTGACTTCCTTTAGCAAAATAGAGAGGTACTGATCTGACATAGAAGATTGGTAGGGCACAAGTGGCTAATTGGACAGGGGGTAGTGGGTTCGAGAGGCAAATGTAGTGAATACGGTTAAACTGGTCGACTGTATAGAATCGGGACTGTGGAGAGAGAAAAATGGGGCCAGAGGAGAGGTGATAGATTGAGAAAACAGAGGGGGATAGATAAAGACATTGGCTATTGGGTGAGGACAAAGACAAGCTTGAGGAAGAGTTAGGCACAGGGAGAGATGGAAGGGGAGATTGAGTTCTCTTTCTACTTTGTCACACTCTCCTCTTCCCTTTTGAAGTTGTTGAGTCCTTCATAAGTCCAGGATTTTTCACAACTGTTTCCATGGTGGCAGCATCTTCTCTAATAGAAAAGAGTGTGGGGAGGCAGGGCAGGGGTGCAGTGGGGTGTCAGCTGCGCATATGTTTGGGGCCTTTGTGGGTTGCCTGTTTGTAGATCATGGACTGCCCTGTAGAAAAGTAGTAGGGCAGGTACACGTCAGAACTGCTTCTGGCCAAAGGCTATTGCCAAACTTATTAAGCAAAGAGGAGAGAGAATGTGATCTTTAAAATAGATTACAAAGATCAAAACAATACGAACAAGTAAGTTTCTGAGTATAATAGATAACATTTTAGAGTTGATTACTTAAGAATCACCTCCCTCTACTAGTTAACACTTGAAATTATGTCCCTCTTAAAATTACTATACAGACTGTATAGATTTACTTACTTGTGTATGTGTTGTCAGCAGCTAGGTGACAGTGGATAGAGCACTGGACTTAGGTCAGATTTGACACTTACTAGCTGTGTGGCCTTGGGTAAGTCACTTAACCCTCAGTTTCCTAATATGTAAAATGGGCTAGAGAAGGAAATGGCAAACCACTCCAGTGTCTTTGCCTAGAAAACCCCAAATGGGGTCATGAAGAGTCAACACGACTGAAAAACAGCAGGGCAACAATGAAAGTACATGTTGTATTTCCCTCAACCCAGTAGAAGGTAAACTTCTTCAGAGCAGGGGGTGCTCATTTTTTGTGTGTCTTTGTCTTCCCATTGCTAGCACAGGGCTTTGTTAGCATTACTAGGCACTTAGTAAGTGCTTGATGTAATGAATTGAATCAGAGCTATCACCATTTCATTTTAGCCCTAATGTCGGAATTTGTCATCCTAATTTTTGAGTAGGCTGTGTTAGCTTTCTGTGACATACATCTGTGCCCATGACTGAGAGCAAAGGACTAGCCTTTCTGGTAGCACATCTGATGGATACTAGTTAAAATGTCCCAAGAAGCTAGTCATACTTCCAAAGCCACAGAGTAGATTCAGAGGAACTGTGGGAGGGCTTAAAAAGGTGCTTTATAAATAGAGTTGCTGAACCTAAAGCACTCTGGTTAAGTGTGCCTTCAGGCTTGACAGTGGTCATGGTTTAGCTGTAGATTGCTGGAGAAGCTTGCCTGTTTTTAAATTGATGATCGGATTGACCAAGGAGAGTGATCTTTGTAATTGTGCCATCTGAGAAAATAGGGCTCTAAAATATTTAGACACCCTGTTATATGTGGTGGTAGAACATCAGTCAAATTAGCATCTGCTCCAAAAATGGTCAGAACATATCCTTGGTGATTTCATTGGAATTGAGGTGGTCTATGGTAGTTCTTATTGGGATGGTCTCCATTTCTTAAGTGTTTACTTATGTCGCATGAATACAGGTTCTAATTCAAATCAAGTAGATTCTAACAGTGAACACTGAACTTGAGTCATTGGATTCTGGCTTTTTCCTTTATTGCTGTCTCATGCTGGGTGTGATAATATCATAGTTAGATTTCTTTTATTTCCTGCTTTTCCCCTCATTGTCACCATTTGCCCTTTTCCCCTTTTTTTAGCTCAAAATTCCTCCCCTTCCTCTTCTGCAAAGCTTATTATTCTCTATATAACTTGAAGTGTTTGCCAAGTACTTGCATAATTTCCCTGTATCTACCTAACCTGTTCTTCCTAATGTGACTTCTCTTATAAACTAGAAAAATTTGCTTTAATTAGCACCTTCAAAGTTACACAAAATCATGGGACCCAAACATGAGTAATGTATGGTTCCTCTCAAAGCTGCCTACAGACATACATTGGGAAAAGCCCATTATTTCTCCTGACTCATTTCTTAGGCTTGCTTCTAATGTGACTGATCATACCAGTTGCACAATGGTATGTAAACAAAGCTTTGTAGAAATACGCTTCTTTGTCATTTCTTTCCCTTCTACTCCTACCAATATATTATCTCCACTGTTCTTGTATTTTTAAATTGTAAGCTCCATGGGGACGTGGCCTGTTTAAAATTTTATCTTTTTGTTAGTGCCTAGCCCACATAAATACTTGATGTTTGTTTTGTTGAATTGAATTACTGTATTTTAGTGATTTGGTAGTTGAAAGAAAATGACTCCAAAGATGAAAACAACTTGGTGCAGTAGTATTAACTGAATGAGTTTCTGTGAGGAATTCAGGTAAGAAGGAGAGAATAAGCAGGAGTAGGACTATTTTTTCTGTCCTCTTGAAAATATCCTACGTTTTCTCCTAGGGCTATATTCATTCAAGTATGGTGAAGTCTTGCCTTGCAAACAGCTTTTAACCTTCTCATCCAAGATGAAGGACAGTTGTAGGCAGATTTTGAAAAAGTAATTTATATTTACTTTACACAGTTCCATAAGGAAAGAAAAATACTCATTTTCACTGCTAAGTTAAAATCTTTTCCTTTTTTTAAAAAACAGGAATGTGAAGAAAAGCAGAATGGATCCAGTCATGGGTGTGAGTTCTATCAGCATAGCAGTGGAAGGTATGACGTGCGAATCCTGTGTCCACACCATTGAGCAGCAGATTGGAAAAGAGAATGGTGTACACCATGTTGAAGTAAGTAACTGTCCCAGATTTGGCAAGGCCACATTATGATGACTGCAAACCTGGTACAGAAACAAACTTGAGAGTTCAAGATTTGGGAGCACAGAATGTCATGGTTCTAAATATGCTGTTAAGTAGATCATCTCTGGACCTTTATTTCTCCTTCAGTAACAGAAATCAAGGTGATCAAGAGATTGCCTTTCAATTTTAAAGTATCTGAAAATGGAAACCATGGTGGCATTAGAATCATTGATTGTAAAAGATGGTGACACTTTCCTTCCTTTCCAGTAATTGTTCTGCGTAGGTCACATGGCTCACATGGTCACTATGGGCAGAGGCCCTTGCTTCCTCAGTAGTCAGCCTATCTGGCCTCATCTGGCCTCTTTTCTTCCATCTGAACAGTACATCACAACACAATTCATCTTTTCTCTTAAAATTGTCAATATAACTGTGAAAAAAACCAAAATTTGAAGTAATAAATCATGAAATATAGTTATTTAGTAGGATCCCGGATCAGTAGACTCTTTATCAGAGAAAGGAGGTAAGGATCATGTGTATGCTTTGGGGTTTTGTTCCTTAAATAACCCAGCCAATATTTCCCCTAGGCTGAAAAAATGGAACAAGGAAAAATCCTGAAAAATTACTGGTACTCATCGTATATGTTTAGCGTAGGCTGATCCTCAGTGGGGGAAAGACCATTAACGTGATTGGTTGCATGTTAGATGGACCTCATGATCAACAAGTTCCAGTTAGGTTATAGCTTTCTGATAACTTTATCTTGGTGTCTTGAGGTTATTTATGCTTCCTTGTGTGCATGTGGCATACTGGGGTGTGTTTGTGTCTGTCCTTCGTTGCCAAAAAAGACCATGCCATCAGAGAAGTGGTGTGTTTGCACACACAGAGAATGCCTGTCAGTTGGGAGCTCATTGTGTCTTCATTTGTATATGGGTGCTGACTGCCAGTACAGGCGATGTTTCCTTCACATCTCACCCTCCTAGCATGCAGCATGTCCTCATTGAAGAGAGTCCTATTTGGTGAACAGACATTGAAGAGGTCTGATTTTTCATGTGTTGCCAACTTGCTGCATGATATTAGACACACCTCTTCACCCCAGTTTCTGTTTCTTCATGTGTAAAATAGGGTTGATAATTCTGCCTCATACAGAGAGGCTCTACAGCATTACTAATTGTGGAAGTGAAAGAGCTTCCTTATTGGGTTCAGTGGGCTTCCTAGACTGCCTGTCTCCTTGTGGCTGCATTCCTTTCTTAATTTGTTAGGGCCTTGAATTTTGCAAAACTGCCTGCTGAGATCATAACCACCTAGGAGATGAAAGGGGACCTTAGAGGTCATTTAGTCTGTTTCTCTTATTTAAGACGAGGAAACTAATTATCTGCCAATATTTGTTTTAATCTTTATGCAAGTACTTTGTAAATCTGAAATATCTAAATGTGAACTATTATCATATAGGTAGTTAGGTGTTGCAGTGGCTAAAAGTGCTAAACTTGTGGTTGGGGAGACATGAATTCAAATCCTGCCTCACACACTTAGGATCTGTGTGACCTTGGGCAAGTCACTTAGCCTGTCTCAGCCTCAGTTTCCTAATCTGTCAAATAAAGAGACCTCCCAGGGTTGATGATAATCTATGCAAAGTCTATGGAAGTGCTAGCTATCGTTTTTATTATTCTCCCTCAGTATAAGTTGCAGCAAAATTTTGCTATATATAACAATAACAACCAAAATGGATAATGGAGGAGGTAAGTGATTTCTACCCACTTCTCCTTCTTCTTGCAAGTTGAATTTTTATTTCCTGTGGGATACTTACCTATCCTTTCTTTGCCTTAGTGATTTTTTAAAAACAGAATGACTGCTCTGACTGTGAGCAAGACCCTTCATCTCTTAGGTCTATTTCTTCCTCTGTAAAATGGAGGGTTGGATTAGATCATCTCTAATCCTCTAACATTCTCTGTCTGGCTGTTGTTACCCAATTGCCTTCTCAGCCTCATGTTCCTCTCCCTCATTTCCCCTTTCTTCTTCTTCCTCTTTTTCCTTCTTTCCTTTTCTTTGTCTCACCTATTGTTTTCACCTTCATCTAAGTTATGCCCTTTCCTGATTCCCCACTTTCTCATCAAGTTATTTTGTATTTACTATACTATGGGGAGGTATTGTGATACTACATAGTCCAAACAGTCTCACACTATAATGCCTGAATGACCCTTGGAAGTCCTTGAGCATCTCTCGATTTTCATTTCCTTATCTGTCAAATGAAGGGCCTCCGAGGTCCTTTCCACCTCCAACTCCCTAGTCCTACTTCTCTGGACATATTCTTTTCCACCAGCAGAAGGTAAGCTCCTTGAGGGTGGAAACTGTTTTCTTTTTACTGGCTTGGTATCTCCAGTCCCTTGCACAGTACCAGGCACATAGCAGGCGTTTAAAATAGATTGCTTGAATTGAATCCCCCTGAAGTACCTGGCATGCTACCTGAAATCAGAAGGTAACAGAAGCCAAAGACCTCTAAAGCAATGTCCCCTATGCCTTTCAAAAACATCCAGTCTTTCATCAGATCACAGAACTGGAGCGGGTCGCTTTGTAGGGCCCCCTCTTTGTGTAGATGAGTATGCTGAGGCCCATCGACATTAAGTGATTTACCCAAGGTCACACAAGGAGTAAATGGAAATGGGCTTCAAACTCAGTCCCTGGGATTCCAAGTTCGGGGCTCTTTCCACTATACCAATCCCATATTATCCATCTTCAGTATTGATTTGAATTTATGTGTATCTTTGTAAGTCAGTGGTTTTCATATTTGTCAGCCCTGTCTCTTCCCCCAGTAGCACCCTTCCCACTCCCCCAAAGCCCCTTACATTTTGTTTTAAATGTATCTCCTGTTACCAAATAGCTATTTGTGGCTCCATGTCTCTGGTTACCACAACATCCTTGAAATACTCTGTACATTCATTGAGAAACGCTTGTCTGCATCTCATTTTTAAATCCCCATTTATAACGTGTATTTATGCCCATATATCTAGTTTGATATGCCTGTTGTGATAAGTTCTGTCTTCACAGAAAGTCATATTCTTGGATTTAGAGCTCAGAGGGACCTCAGAGCTCATAGGATTCCAGAATCATCGATTTAGAGCTGGAAGGGACATTAGATGACATTTAGTACAACCAAAGAGGAACCTGTGGCCCAGAGGTGTTAAATGGCCTGCCCACTGGTACACAGGTGATCAATGATGGGCAGAATTTGAACTCAGGGCCTCTAATTCTAAATCTAGCACTCTTTTCCACTGTACTATGGTATCTCTGGATCTAGATCATCTATTCCAATCCCTTCACTTCACAGATGAGGAAACTGAGACCTGAAAGGAGAAATGACTTGCCCCAGGTCACACAGGTAGTAAATAGCAGAGGCAGGTTTGAAACTTGGATCCTCTGGGCCACTTTCCATTCTACCATACTGCCTCCAAATGGCTCGAATCACCTTTGTACTGTATTTCTCTCCCCAAAGCTTGCATACTACATTATACTTAATAGGTATGCAATTAATATTCAATGATATGAAACTCTTCATGAATAGCCAGCCCTATGTGCTACCACCTCCCCATGTGAACTTTTCTCATGGTTGGTTTGGGCTTTCTTAAAATGATAATTGTGCATCCTTATTTTTGATTTGTCAGTCAGTTGAATTAGAACATGGCTTGATTGACCCTTGGAAAAAGGGGCCCAGTTCTTTCTTCTTGTGATAGATTCTTGAATTCTACAGTCCCCAGCCAGGAGAGCAGGATCTGCCAGTCTTGCTGGAAACTTGCTTGTATGTGGCTGTAGAGTTATTTAAATAATCCTATTCTTCCAACTGTCTTGTCACCTTTTGCTTGGTGTTGACCACACCCTCACAGCCAAGTCTCCTATCGGAAAGGGAGTATATCAAATAGCACCCCTCCTTTGGTCTCTTTAGAGAGTCCCTCTGGGTGCCTCGGTGCCTCTTTAAGTTCTTGCTCCCTACTCAATAATCTCAAGGCATTAGGAAAATTAAAAATAGTTCTTTCTCACAAAAAGTTTAGGGAGCTGGTGTAACGTGACTCCCATGGAGGTATGCTATTATATATGTTTACTATGAGTTGGTGACTTTGAAGGTGTCATTTCACAGCCAGGGATTAATGAGTCATTCCCTAAACATATCCCTAGTAGCTCCAGGAAAGGACACCTGTTTGGTAGCCTCATCTGAGCAACATTGTTCTTATTATTAGTGCCTAAGTGAAGGTTTGAAAACCATTAGAAGAACCTTATAGCACTGGTGGTTTTTCTTTAGGACACTCTGAGGCATTGTTTGTAATTTGGCTTTTTTAAATCATTTATCATGCGAAGAGGAAAGAAAGTAAAGCCTGTTTTGTCTGAGTGCTGGTGGAGAATTGAATCAGTTCATAGCAATTCCAGAACTGATTCCAGAATACTCCAGTAAAGGTGACCTCTCCACCATTGGATTTCCCAGCTGCACTTTGTGCTCTTGTCTACCTATTCAAATGTGTATTGTGTTTGAAATCTATATTCAACATAATTTTTTCCTCCCAACTGCACAGGATACTTATACGTTCCACAGAGCATTATGTCCAGCAGAAGATCGGACTAATAAGGTCCTTATCATCAGTAATCTGAAAGATTCCCCTCTAACATCAAAAGCTCATTTAGTTAAGATGTGTACAAAGCTGATTAAATTGGTATTAGCGACCTTGTTGTGTTTTCCAGGTCATATAACCTTCAGTTCTAAGAAGTTCTTGCTTGGGGTTTTACTTAGCTTGCCATTTGGTTTCTCACAGTAATGGTTCCATGAAGGTGGCTTTGCAGGTGAATACAGAATTGTCCAGACTTGAAGAATTTGCCCCTAGTTTGGCTTGTGACTTTTCACAAGCACTTGAGCAAATAGCTTTTGATTTTACTTGTTGGGAAAAGATCTGGTTACCTCAGGCTTTGTGTTTCAGTTTGAGAAAGCACTCAGATCTTGAGATAAAAGGGCCTAAAGAGGTATGTATGTGGAAGTGGTGTTGAAATGTAGGCAGTTCAGTCGATGTACTTTCCTTTCCCTGCCCTTTCTCCAAATGAAATTCTATCGGTAAACTTCCATATTTCAATCCCATGTCCTTTGGGGTTGGAAATGAGTTTTCAATTGCTTTTACTTAATTTATGTGAGGAAAAAAGAGCAGACTCCAACCAGTCACAAGTTTGTGTCCATGGCCACAGCTACGAAAGTTTTTAAGGAAGGAGAGAAGTACAATAATAGTTTCCAAATGTTTTCTGCCCCTTTGGCATCTGGTTAAATTCCATGGACCCCTCTTTGGTGTTTTTCTCTTCATTTGGCTTTCTCAAATTCTTCCAAAGCTAGTGTTTCTTTATATTCGCCACCTGCTGGGGCGTAGGTCCTGGTCTAGTAGGCATCCCCTTTTAACCCCCCAGATGCAGTTGCCTCTGATTTGTTTTAGGGAAAAAGCCAAATTGGAAAGCCAGAATTGACAGGTGTCTATTTCATTTACTTATTTTTTAGACACATTTTATGGTTTGAATTGATCTCTGGAATAATTGCTTTTTTTTTTTTTTTTACTTCATAACATTTGTAATTCTTTGACTAATCAGAACTATTCATCAAGAAAACAAGTGGTATTTTTCAACTTGTAGACTTGGAAAAAAGGCTAGTAAGAAACAGATTTTTATTCTACAGTACTTAATTTTTTTCTTATAATATGTGTGGTTTAATTTTTAATGAGTAGTAAGTGTGACACCTGAACTTGATTTTAAAAAATCTTTAAATGAAACCGTTTAAGTCTTTCCTTGATCTAAAGTGATTGGTACTATGTGTCAGAATGGAGGCTGAATCCCACTAATTATGTAGTTATATAGGTTTACTTTTGGCATTAGAACCTTTTATAATTACAATAAGACTACTTTACCATCTAGAAACCCATACACTTGAATTTTTCTCCAAATTATGTCCTATTTACTGAGAACTAAATATTCTGTAGAAAACATGGCTCCCCTGCCTAGGGAGCTACTTCAAGTGGAAATCTTTGTTTCTGACAGCATTTATATTCATAATTACAGGGCTAAATTCTTCTTTGATATTTACATGTATGTTCCTGTTTGTTTTTCCAGAAAAGCCTACTGAATTCACTCATAGATATCAGTACTGTTTCTTCAAGATCTTCCCAGGATTTACCACTGCTTAACAAAGAACTGTTTGAAGTTAGACCAATGCCATTTGATTTTAGTTAATTTATTAAGAAATAGAATTAACTCTGTAACCTGAAAATACTTTATGTGATCAATGGTAAACTATATGTGTGTGTGCATACACACACATTCACATGCATATTTATAAATATATACATATTTATACATAAATATGTACATATTCACACATGACATATACGTATGTATATACATGTGTGTGTCTGTATTCTAAAACAGTGAGAGATACATGCTGCCATACTTTCTGAGTCTGGCAACTTGATAGTCAGCAATGAAAAGGAACAAGAACACTTCTTATTTCTTCCTGCCTTACTTTTCCTACTTTTGCTTCCTTCTGGCCCTTGCTCTGACAGGATTTCTATAGGTCCACTCTTGGTCTGTTTTGACATATAGGGACCATGCAAATGATATGCAATTAGTACTGCCATTCACTGGAAATTACCTGTTCTGTCTGGCCCAACACATTACACTAAGTATATTGTGGCCACAAGATGTTGGGTACTTTTCAGGGCATGGTTCCCATCCTCTAGTCAGCATAGAGAATGTGACTACCTTCAGAACATAAACATAGTAATACTGTTATAAATATTTTGATCCCTTTTTAGCCTTCTTTAAGTCCAGTTATGGTCAGCTGATAGGATCATGGTATTTATTGCTAGAAAGGACTTTAGAGATTATAATTTTTGAGAATGTAGCATGTGGTTTATTAATAATAGCTAGCATTTATATAATGCTTTAAGGTTTAAAAAGTACCTTATATTCATTATTTCATTTGGTCCTCACATCAACTCTGTAAGGCAGGTGCTATTTGTGAGCTGATCCAACCATTCTGGAGAGCCATTTGGAACGATGCCCAAAGGGCTACAAAAATGTGCATACCCTTTGACCCAGTAATACCGCTTCTGGGACTGTATCCCAAAGAGATCATAGAAATGGGAAAGGGCCCCACATGGACAAAAATATTTACAGCAACTCTCTTTGTGGTAGCCAATAACTGGAAATCGAGGGAATGCCCATCCATTGGGGAATGGCTGAACGAGTTGTGGTATATGAATGTAATGGAATACTGTTGTGCTGTAAAAAATGATGAACAGGAGGTCTTCAGAGAGGCCTAGAAGGACTTATATGAACTGATGCTGAGTGAAAGGAGAAGAACCAGGAGAACTTTGTACACAGCAACAACCACAATGCGTGAGAAACCTTTCTAGTAGACTTAGCCCTTCATAGCAAAGCAAGGACCTCAAAAATTCCCAATGGACTCTTGAGGCAAAATGCCTTCCACATCCAGAGAAAGAACTATGGAATTGGATTGCAGAATGAAGCAGATTATTTTTTCTTGTGTTTTGTTTTGTTTTGGTTTTTCTCCTGGTTTCTCCCATTCATTTTAATTCTTCCATGCAACATGACTAAGGTGAAAATGTATTTAGTAAGAACGTATGTGTAGAACCTATATAAGATTGCACGCCATCTCGGGGAGGGAGGGGGGAGAGGAGAGGAGGGAGGAGGAGAAAATCTAAAATTTATGGAAGTGATTGTAGAAAACTGAAAACAAATAAATTAATTAATAAAAAAATAAAAATAAAAAGTAATGGGGAAAAAAAGGTAGGTGCTATCATTATCTCCACTTCATAGATGAAAAAACTGAGGCTGACATAGGTGTCACATGTTCTGGGTGGATTTAAACTCAAACCTTCCTGACTCCAAATCCACTGTGCCACCAACTTAGTATGTAGCAACCAGAGCTTTGAGAAATTATCAATCATTTCAAAAAGCTCTTGATAGAATTTTGAATAAGCTCTGATAGGAAGTCAGCTATCCTCCCCATGGTGGAATAAGGCAGCTTAATGCTTTATGACTTTCGTGAGTTTACAGAGGGAATGAATAGGGAAGATTGGAACAGATGGGATGAAATGCCATGTTTTTTTCTCCTTTTTAATTCCAGAATTTAAGTACATTTCAGTAATTGTGTCTGTAATTGCAATGAACTAATCCTATAAAAGAATATAGCACTGTTGTTTGTTTTGCTAAGTGTCGGTGGAAATCAGGAAGCTAAGTTTGAAGTGATGTAGCTGGAATTTAATTATCATGGTAGTCTTAGACTCAAGGAAAAGATGCAATTAGAAAATAATATGGTAGTCTTTCTTTGAGACCATTTGACCTGATAGAAAGTGGAAATAACTACGACTTTATTTCCATGATCTGAGAAGACCAAATCTAATTGAAGATAAGTACTGAATGACTCTAAATTATCAGCGTCTCCTGCTGCAGTTCCTACACCGCCTCTTGTTCCTGCGTGCTATCAGCAGAGCATCCTGGAACCTCACAGGACTCAACCTTTCCCACCACTTGTCATGAGGTTGCATTTGAAAGAGGGATCCCAAACACTCTAATCACATGCCTTCCTCACAGATACATTTCTAACTACTGAGACTGCCTACAACTACTCCTCTATACTCTCTCTAGTCCAGTGATTCTGTATATGATACACGTACCATATTCCCCATCCCCAGCCACCTATTCCCTCACTCTCATTTACCTTAACCCTACCATGCCCTCGTCCCAGCCCTTTCTACTGTGACTCTTGAAATGCCTGCTCCATAATTAACAAACTGCCGTTTGCTTTGAGCCCCTTCCTTTCTCTCTCCTTTCATCTTCTTTCTGGCTTTTGTCTGACAACATAGCTTCTTGCCACCCTTTCCACTACCAATTGTACTTTCTTTCATATCCATGTTGTCATCATCATCATCTTGCCATCACCTACAAGTGATAAACTTTAAAATTTCTTTCTGTTCATGATGTTTTATCATTTCTTCTTTGTCTGTGCCTTAGAACCACTAATCCTGTTTTCTGTCCTCATGACCTTCATTCCCTCTACCCCTTGCTTCTTTTCCAGGCTATCACCTTGCACAAGCTACTTTCTTCTCTCTTCCCTATATCCACCCCTTGATGAACCAACCCAATTCTGTACTCTATTCTCAAATCCCTTGCCCCCTTTTCCCATGAATGATTATACCTTGTCAAATTCCAGCCTTGGACCACTCACACTACTTGCCTCCTTTGCACTGGTTCGCATGCTGCTGAATAGAGCTGGGGGAAATCATGAAATGGTGCCGACTAGGTCCACTGCCAGTTCATGGTATCTAATCTCAGCTGGATCCTCACTACAACAAGTAGTTGTTCTACTCCTGCCTCATCATTTCCCTATCCCACTCTCCACAGTTGTGATTCCAGACCTTTTCATCTCCCCTTAAGCTTCTACAGCAGCTCCCCTCATACCCTGTCAGCTGAGGAACTTGCCTTATAACGTCACCACAAAAATTGAAGCCGTTTGCCAAACACCCTCACCCCTTTTCCTCTCCTCTTCCTCTCACATCAGGAATACAAGCCAGAAAGACCCAAGTTCAAATTTGACCTCAGACTCTAGTTAGTAACTATGTGACCCTGCTAAGTCATTTAATGTTTATCTATCTCAGTTTCTTCATCTGTTAAATGGGAGCATATAATAGCATCTACCTTCCAGGGTGGTCACGAAGATAAAATGAGATAATATTTGTATAGTGCTTTGCGAACCTTAAAATGCTGTATGAATGCTAGCTATTCAATCCCTCCCTGTATATTTGCCTACAAACATCCATTTCTCCTTCATCTATAAAAAAAATCCTCATTTGTTTCTGCTGTCTATCCCCATTAGCTTTCATCCTCTGTCCCTTCTCCCCTTCCTGGTTAAACTCCTTGAGAGCAGTCTGTGCTCAGTTCCTTTCATTCTTCTTCCCTCGTTTTCTTCTAAACCCTCTGCAGTCTGGCTTTCAAGTTTATAATTCAAGTGAACTGCATTCTCCAAAGTTACCAGTGACCTTCTAACTGTCTGACCTAATGGCCTTCTCTCACCTTCTTCATCCTTCTTTACCCCTTGGCAGCACTTGATGCTGCTGGTCACATTCTTTTGGATCCTCTCTCATCTCTGGGTTTTGTGGCACTGCTCTCTTTCCTGAATTTTTTCCATGTCACACTCACTAAGCTTGGGTACCGCCCATGTCCTGAGCTACATTTTTTCCCCCTTCTGTACTATCTCATTTGGTGATCTCACCCTCCCAAGCCAATCTGTTAACAAATCTTGTCATTTCTACCTTCAAAATATCCCTCATATATATCCCTTCTCTCTTCTCATACAGTCATAATGCTATTTCAGGCTCTCATCTTCTCTCATCTGGAATATTGTAGTAGCTTTCGAACTGGTCTCCCTTGATCAAGTCTCTCCCCACTTCATCCTCCACTCAGTTGCTAAGGTCTGACCATTCCAGTCCCCCTCCCTACCCCTGCCATGAACTCCTTTCACTCCCTGTTAGCTCTGGGACCAAATAGGAAGTCCCCTGTTAGGCATTGAAAGCTTTTCATAACCTGGGCCCTTCCACCCTTTTCATTGTTCTTACATTTTGAGCCTCTCCACACACCCTGTGATGCAGCTATGCTGGCCTGCTCATTGCCCCTCAACCACAGAACTGCAGATGCATTCTCCATGCCTTTGCACTGACTGTCCCCTCACCTATTCCTCTTAGGCTCCCTGGCTTCCTTGAAGACTCACCTCAAATATCCCCTTCTGCAGGAGGCCTTTCCCAAGTCACCATGTAGGCGTAAAAATAGATGTACCTGAGACCTTATGTTTCAAACGTAGTTATGCTTGATGCTGTTGACATTTCTCCACAGTTAAAAACAGGTCTTGATTGTAAAATGTTTGCTGACCAATCCACATCCTTCCACATAATTTGCCTTTCTGGAACCTGTTAAAAACATCACCTTGACTACATCTGTGGCATTCAAAACCTTCAATCTTAATTTTTATATGTTCATCCAAGGTAATTCAGGGCAAAGGACCAAACTCCTGGCTCCTGTTCATTTCCAGAAGTTTGACTTTTCATTTATGAAGTCACTTTTGTGGGATTCTCCCTTATGACAGTTTTGAATCCTGCCAAGTTGGAAATAAATTTAATATGCTTCATTGACAGTATTTAAATGTACTCACAAGGATGAGGTGAATGTCTTTTCAACACGACTGTTTCCTTGATCACGTTTCAATTTTCAGTGTATTTGAAACCATCAGACAGAGCAGAATGTTAATAGGGACAAGAACTGGACCTGTGCTGCTGCTGCTGCTGTTGGTATAGGGAACTCCTAAGTAAGGAAACTTCCCATACCTGTGCAGCTCAACGCTTTCTCCGCATCTTATGTTGTTGAGTTGTTTCAGTTGTTTCCGACTATGTGACTGCATTTGGAGTTTTCTTAGCAAAGATCCTGGAGTGCTTGGCCATGTCCTTCTCCAGCTCATTTGACAGATGAGGAAACTGAGGCAAACAAGGTGAAGTGACTTGTCCAGGGTCACACAGTGAAGTAAGTGTCTGTGGCCAGATTTGAACTCAGGAAGGTGAGCCTTCCTGACTTCAGAACTGACAGTCTATCCACTGTACCACCTAGCTGTCCCCTCTTGCATCTTATGTTGTAGAGAATTGCTGAGAGCACTGAGAGGTTATGTGACTTATCCAGTGACATCCAGGGTGTGTCAGAGTCAGGACTTGAACCCAAGTCTTTCAGGTTTCAAGGCCATCTCTCTCTCTCTCCACTCTGTCACACTACTTTTTAAAAAATGTTAGTGTGTCATACAAACTCTTACTTTGAATCAGTGTGTTAAGAGTAGGATTGGTAGCCATGTGGGTGGTGACGTTGTGATATCATAGAAAGACCTATTAGATGCATGTATTGGGTATCAAATATGGTTAACAATTAGAACCTTGTGTAGCTCATGTGATATAGTCAAAAGAGTAAACTTAAAACCATCTGAGGAATCTCATACCAATCCTTAGCAAAATCCTGGCAGGTTTTATTTTATTCGGTCATCTAAAATAATTCCTGGGAGAAAGGGAATGCAATTTAAGATTGTAGTGGGGATTTTTGACTGCCACATCCCACTGCTGATTCTAATTGGGCTTGCAGTCCACTAACAGCCCCAGATCATTTTCAGAACAAGTGCTATCTAACCCTCCCTACACCGTGTAAGATTTTACATTTGTCCCTCAAGAGCCTTTGGAATCTTTACTCTGTCACCCATCATGTTAGCTCTCCCTTCAGGCTTGGTGTTTACAAATTCTGTAAGCATCCCATCTATGCTATTGTCTAAGTTATTTTTTTTTTTTATTAATTTTTTTATTTTTTTTAATGTTTAACAATCACTGCCATACAATTGCGATTTTATCCCTCCCCACCCACCCCCCACTACCTCCCTCCCTCCCCACGACTGCATACAATTCTGTATAGATTCTACATAAACTTTCCTATTGAGTATATTTTCACTATCGTCATGCTGTGTAGTCAGACTAAGATAAATGAAAGAATCCGTATAACAAATCAGAACATGATACACAAACAGATACACATACACAAACATGATCTGCTACATTATGTGAGTGACTTCCATATTTCTCTCTCTGAGTGTGGAAGGCTTTTTGCCTTGAGGTCCACCATTGGGATTTTTTTTTTTTTCAGAAGTTCTTGTGTTATTACAAAAATCTAAGTCTACCAGAAAAAACTCTCACACACTGTGGTTGTTGCTGTGCATAAAGTTCTCCTGGTTCTGCTCCTTTCACTCAGCATCAGGTCATATAAGTCCTTCCAGGCCTTATTGTCTAAGTTATTGATAAAAGTATTAAACAGCAGCCCAGGGACAAACACAGATCCCTGGAATGCCCAACTGGAGACTCCTTGACATGTTGACATTAAAGTATTAACACCTATATATACACATAGTTCATGTTTGTACTATGGATACATGTGTCTGTATATGGGTATATTTGCATATATAGACCTATATACCTATATACCCAGAACAATTTCACAAAAGCTATGAGTTCACCCTCATCTTCCTATTCATTCTATATGAATCCTATTCATAGCATTAGCACTTGCCAGTTTCCCCAGAACCTTGGGGCAGACACAAGCCTAGGCTGCTTAAACTGCTGAAAGCTTAAAGGGCAGTTTTTCTAATGTGAAAGTCATAGTTAGATGTGCATTTCCTCCCTGAGGACAGTGGGGCATTAGACATATTAGGCTCCATTAGCAGGGGAAAAAGCCGATTGGAAAAGTCAAGATAGTTGACTTATATTCACTAAAGTCCTCCTCTGATTGTGACCTCATTGTGGTAGACTGACTACCAAACTGAAGGTCTACAGAGCTGTTGTGCTGACCTCATTGTTGTATGCCTGTGAAACATGGACAGTCTACCAGTGCCATGCCAGGGAACTGAATCACTTTCATTTGAACTGTCTTAGGAAGATTCTAAGAATCATCTGGCAGGATAATGTACCAGACAATGAAGTCCTTTCTTGAATTGAACTGCCAAGTATTCAAACTATACTTCAGAGGCTGGCCACTTTGTTCAAATACAAATGTACGCTTGCCAAAAAGACTATTTTATGGAGAACTCATTTGGGGCAGGTGATCACATGGTGGTCAGAAGAAGAGATACAAGGACACTCTCAAGGTCTCTCTCAAGAACTATGGATTTGATTGTGCGACATGGGAGACACTGGCACAGGACCGCTCAGCATGGCATGCCCACATCAGAAAGGGTGCTGTACTCTTTGAGCAAAGCAGAATTGAGACAGCACAAAGTAAACGTAGGATGAGCAAATTTGGAGTATTCATCCCAAATATTCACATGGGCTATCTGTGCCCAATCTGTGGTAGAGTATTCCAATCTTGTATTGGTTTGATCAGCCACAGTTGTACACACTGAAATTTCACTTTATCATGGTGATATCATTTTGGTCCTCCTCAAGAATGAAGTATGACAACCAACCAACCATTGTGGTATGGTATGGAGGTGACCCTAGGTTTGCAAAGGCCAAGCCAGATTAATATTGTACATGCTCTGACACATTTTGCCAAGCTAGAAAGGCTCCACTTCCAGTTCCTGTGTCTCTTCTCTTAATTCCATCTTTGGCCAAGTCCTGAGAAGCTTCGTACCAAGTGACTATGTATGATGCATTTTTCTGCCACAGAGATTCTCACAGACCAGGGGTGAAGAACCTGTGGCCTTGAGGTCACATGTAGCTTTCTAGGTCCTTGGGTATGACCTTTTGACTGAGTTCAAGTTTTACAGAACAAATCCTTTTATTAAGGGGATTTGTTCTTTGAAGTTTGGATTCAGTCAAAGGGCCGCACTTGTAGAGGACCACATGTGGCCTAGAGGACACAGGTTCCCCACTCCTGTCACAGACCATCTCTTAAGTTCTAAGTATGTGATATGCATAGGTTGAAGGAGGCCCTCACTACTAACACCTCCAGTCCTGGAAATATATGTAGTTGGTGAAGTTTAAAGCGCTCAACAAGTTAAAAAATAAGGAAATATTTTCCTTAAGCATGAAGAAAAATGACAGGATTTCTTAGTTGATTAGCATGCTATAGTTTTCTTATTTATTTATGCTATTCATAAATTAAGAATGAAGCGATAAGGAGTCTAGTAAATTTGTCACCAAGCACTTTTTGCGTTTAAAATCAATGAAATGCTTTTTGATGACTTGTTTTTCAGTTGTTTTGTTTTTTTTAACAAAAAAGATGAATTCTCTACTGTTTTTTGGCCAGGGACGATCAGAAATACTAAAGAAGTCAAATTGACTACCAAAGTTCACACAGGTTGAAGTGGCAGCATCAGGGCTTGAATGTGGGCGTCTTCATCCACATCCAGTGTCCTTTCCAGCACAGCACCTTGCCTTCCAAGGAGAGGCCATCTAGCCAACTAATATTGGGGATAATCAGTCAGTAAGCATTAGTTAGGTATCTGCTATGTGCCAGGGACTGTGCTGAGTGCTGGGGATACAACAAAAGGTAAAAGCTCACAGTCTAATGGGGGACACAGGGTGCAAACAACCATTTATGTTAAATTGTTATGTTATATTCGATATGGAGAAGTCACTAGAATTAAGAGGAATTGGCAAAGGCTTCCTGTGGATGGTGGGATTTTAGCTGGGACTTGAAGGAGGCTGAGATGAGGAGGGAGAGCGTTCCAGGATTGGGGGATGGGGGAGTGGGGTTGGGCAGCCACTAAAAACTTCCAAAGCTGAGAGATGAAGTGCCTTGCTTATGGAATAGTAAGGAGGGTCTGGTGTCACTGAATTGAAAAATGTGTGTGTGTGTGTGTGTGTGTGTGTGTGTGTGTGTGTGTGTGTTGGTGGGAGGTGATATAAAGTGTAAGAAGACTGGCAAGATGGGAGGGGGGGTAGGTTATGAAGGATTTTGAATGCCAAACAGGATTTTATATTTGATATAAACATAATGAGATGTAGTCAGTTCTGCTATAGCGAGACACATATGTTCCTCCAAAGCACTAAGCTTTGCAGTCATACGGTGAAAGCCACAGGGCTTATGGGGAAAAGGTGATTGGGGATTAACTCTGAAAAACTTCAGTGATATGTTGAAAACAAGAATAGGAGCCTTATAAAAATGCTAGCAAAACTTTATACATGTTGAATGGTTAAGAAGTACATAAAGCGTCCACTAAATAGTTCCCAGAGTCCACGACCTCCAAGTGTCCATGACCTCCAGGTATCCAAGGCCATGGGATGCTGCTTATCCTGTGCTCTGCTCCCACCAGGGCCTGGCAGACTGCAGCTATTTCCTCAAGGCTGGTCACCAGCTCCTACTGCTTGAAAAGATACATCATAAATAGGACCCTTTGCCTTGACAAAGATCTGAAGTTGACTTGTGGAAGTAGGTGTAGACAGGGCTGCCATTTGTGAAGTGGTACCGTTTTCAACCATTGGAACAGATTCACATTTTTGAAGCCAGCATTAGAGCAGAGCTGATTGTACTTGCAAAGGAGAGGTCTAGGTAAAGCTCTCAAACAAGTCTGAGGAGGGAAAGGAAACTTTCACCTGGGGAGGAGGAGAGTTAGTGAAGGTTTCATGGCTGAACCGATTCCTGAGTTGAGCTTTGAAGGAAGGATAAGACTTAAACAGATGTGGAGATGGGGGGGGGCGGGGAGAGGATCTGAGAGTAATCCAGTTTTATTGGAACACAGAGTAGCATATGAAGGGGAATAATAGTGTGCAAGAATCCTGAAAAGTTAGGTTGAAGAGATTGTTGAAGTCATAATAGGCCAAGATCAGAAGTTTATGCTTTATTCGGCACAATAAATAAAGATATAAAGAACTTTATGAGTTACATTGACAACAGAAGGAAGAGTGACTTAATCACCATTGTGGAGAAATTGTAAATGTCTCCCATTCCTGTGAATTTCATTTTTAACACTTTCTTTTAAAGAGGTAGGTTTGTGTGTGTATATGCGTGTGTGTGTGTGTGTGTGTGTTGTGCTTTACACACCCTGAAACTGTGATGTCAGACACTCGTCTAATGCTCTCCCTTTGGCCCTGCTCTCTCACTTTATCTTGGGCTTTCCAGCAATCCTGGGGGGGGGGGGGGGGAGAGGGAAGGATACTTGGTATTCTCATTTTATATACAAGACAGTTGAGCTTTAAGGAAATTCTGCACCTGGCCTGAGGTCATCTAGGAATTGGCAAGAGCTGGCACTAGATAGAGTCCAAGTCTTCTGACAGCCAGTTTAGTGTACTTTCCCCTTTATCAGCCATCTTTGTAATGTGGAAAAAAAGAGTTGTCCTGGCAGTAATCTCGGTGTATTGTCATTGACCCTTATGGAGACAGCAAAAATAGATGCTGGAGGGGGGAATAGGCATGTATGCCATAAGGTCATGGGAATGAGCAAATGTGGCCTTGACTTCGACAGACACAGCAAAGTTTTTTTTCCAGACATAGACCTGCAATATGTTGACTTTGGCAAGACTTGTCTACACCTTGGCCCGCTGTTAAAGTTATCTTAATTGAACAGTTTCTGATTTGAAGATTAAGCTCTATACCTATTTATTTCCTTTAGCTGATCCGTTTCCCTAGGGATTTAGCCTGTTGAGTTGTTAGGCAAGTTTAAAGTATTGTGGTAATTTCTGTGAAGAGATGTTAGGAAAAAAATAGTTGGTATTCCATTGGGAAATTCTAAGTGTGTTTGTCCATGCCCTTGTGTCAGATGCCTTTCCAGTCCCATAGTCAGGAATGCCTATCTTCAATCATATCCATCTTACCAACATATGCTCTTTTTTTATTAGGGAGAACATTCAAAGTCAAAAGTACTGGAGAAACCTCTCTGAGGTGGAAGGTGTTGAGCACATTTCCTTGACCTTGTTTATGTCATAATGATTTGGCAGCTTAAAAATATTTGTCACATCACTTAACCAACATTGGCTTTCACAATTTTCTTCCCACAGGTTTCACTGGAAAAAAAAACTGCAACCATTATCTATGACTCCAAACTCCAGAATCCAGGCTCTCTGCGGGAAGCTATTGATGATATGGGATTTGAGGCTTCCCTCCCAGATCCTGCCCCTCAGCCTGTCTTAACAGATATTTTGTCTCTGACTGTTACTTCTTCACTGGCTCCATCATGGGACCAAGTCCAGAGCACATTGCTCAAGGCCAAAGGTGTAACCGATGTTCACATTTCTCCTCAGCAAAGCTCAGCAACAGTGACAATGATCCCTTCTGTTGTGAATGCCAATCAGATAATCCAGCTGGTTCCAGGTGTCAGCTTAGATACTGGAGCACCAGAAAGGAAGCCAGCTTCTGGTGAAGACACCAGTGTGGTTCAAGCAAACGGAGTCATGCTGAAGATGAAGGTGGAAGGCATGACATGCCATTCATGCACAAGCACCATCGAAGGAAAAATTAGTAAATTGCAAGGTGTTCAGCGAATTAAGGGTAATGCTCTTTATTTTCTTTTTTTTTTCCTTTATTTCTTTCTGAGGTGATGGAAAGGAGTGCTTTTCTTTCTTGGCTTTTGATCCTTCTCTTTCTTCCAAAGCTCCATTCTTTGAGTGGGTACTTAAACAATGGGAGTGTGTCAGTAACTTAATGCCTTTAATTAGAGAGTGGGAGATTCTCAGACCCTGATTTGAAGGAGAAGGAGGTTTGGGGATCTGGGGGACATAAAGAGTTGAGGATTCGAAAAGCAGCCACTCTCTAATGGAGCCTGGCTACAGCAGTCACTCTGCTTTTCTCTATTGCCACAGTAATATTATATAAAGTGTCTTTGCTTTTCTAGAAAGGAAAAGAATATTTTATGAAAGGAGGAGGAGCATGAGAGAGGGAAAAATGTATTACAGCATTGACAGGGTATCTTATGCCATGTTTTTTGTTAGGAGGGGCCTACGAACAACTAAATTATGCATTTTTTTGTTTCCCAGTCTCCTTGGATAATCAAGAAGCATCTGTTGTGTATCAGCCTCACATTATTACAGCTGAGGAAATAAAAAAGCAGATTGAGGCTGTGGGTTTCTCAGCATTCATCAAAAAGCAGCCCAAGTACCTGAAACTAGGAACCATTGATGTAGAGCGCCTGAAGAACACACCAGTCAAACCCAATGAGGGATCACAACATAAATGTTCTAAATCTACTAAGGGCTCAACTGCCACTTTCATCATAGACGGCATGCGTTGTCAATCCTGTGTATCCAATATTGAGAGCCATTTAGCTACACTCCCAGCTGTAAACAGCGTGGCAGTTTCTTTAGAGAGCAAATCTGCTGTGGTGAAGTACAACGCCAAATTAATCACTCCAGACGTCCTGAGAAAAGCTATAGAAACCATCTCACCAGGACAGTATAAAGTGAGTCTTGCCAGTGAGTGTAGTAACAGCACCCAGAACTCTCCAACAGTCACTTTTCTCCAGAAGCCACGTAGCAGTGCCACTAGCCAGCCTTTGACTCAAGAAACTGTTATAAACATTGATGGTATGACTTGTAATTCTTGTGTGCAATCAATAGAAGGTGTCATATCGAAGAAAGCAGGTGTCAAATGTATACGGGTCTCACTTGCCAATGGCACTGGAATTGTTGAATATGACCCTTTACTTACCTCTCCAGAAGTCCTGAGGGAAGCGATAGAGGACATGGGATTTGATGCCACCTTAACAGGTAATTCATTTTCTCACTTGCCTTTCGTTGGATGCTATAATGCTTTTTTATTTCCATTTTGGCGATTCCCTTGGTTTTTATCCCATGGAAATGAGTCGTAGAGTATCACAGTGAACAGAATGCTAGACTTGGAGTCAGGAAGACCCCAGGTTCCATTCCTGTTTACCAGCTTACTTGCCAGCAGGGCCTCAGTTTCCTTCCCTGTTAATTAAGGGAGTTGGAATAGATGGCCCCTTCCTGTTCTAATTCCATCATCCTGTGACATGCAGTGTTTATTTTAATCAGGTTCTTATATTAAGATTAAGTTTTTTAAAAAGTGGTCCCAAATTTTGTTCTTTTCTAACTAGAACTGAATTAGTTAATACCTTTGAACTTCAGTCTTAAATGTATACCCAACAACAGGTGAACTGGGCCAAACTACTGTTGTTTTGAACTTGAATTGAACCTGACCTGAAAGTGAAATGGAAAATATTTCAATGCACTTCTCTGATTTAGCATGTGAAAAAGCTGGCAGCTTCTCCAAAGGGAGCACAAAGTTGTTTCTAGACCATGTCATTTATTTCTACTGACCTAATGAAGGCAAAGGCCTCATGCAGAGATCTTCCCATTTCACTCTCACAGAAACTGAGACAGTAAAATGTACTCCCTGTGCCTCGTGATCAGGGCACATCCATGGCAGTGCAGGGAACTAAAATGATGAGGTCAGGGAACCATAATGTTGAGGTTTGTGGTGTTCAGGACCCCAAAATACTAATATGCCATGTCCTGCTGAATGAATTCAACTCAAGCCTTCTTTCAGCCAAAGTAAAACAGTTTGTTAAAAGTTTTCCACGTTGGGTTGACTCTTAAGAAGCCTAAACACTTGTGACACTTGTATTGACAAGCAGGCCAGATAGAATCTCAGCTAGACAGAATCAGAGAGTCTTCATGGGGGTGGTCTAGTAGTCTGGGAGGAGGGGTCTCAGGAGGATCTTGATGGAACTGGGGTAACTAGTGATGTAATCTAGGGTGGGAAACAGCTGTGGGTAATTGGGAGGTATCAGACAATGGAGCGCTTGGGGTGGGAAACTGCTGGAGGCAATCGGGAGATAATGTACAATGGAGGGCCCCCAGCTAGGTTAAGGGTAACAGATTTGGGCATGAAAAACCAGATTAAGTTGGAAGATTCCGGAAGAGTTCCAGGAGGTTCTCAGAGTCTGTACCTCAGTCATGGCCCTTTTAGAGAATGAAGGACAAACACAGCAACCTCAACATTATGGTTCCCTGACCTCATCAGCAGGGAAATAGGAAGGAATGCTTATTGACTGTTGAAGACATGCATGGCAGGAGGTGACCTTTTCTTGGTGTTAACTCCACTCACTTTAATATAGGGGATTTCCCAAGACTTAGTTTCTGACACATATTTATTCCTCTATCTTAGTAAAATCACATGGAAAGACTAGAAGGTTTAGTGCCTCTAATTCTGGAAATCTTACCAGATTAAAGGGATTTCACAGCAGTGACAAAGGAAAATAATTAAAAGGAAGTGTGGTAGGAAACAGCCAGGAATCACAAGTTCTGGGGCTAAGTGCCTTTAGTTAGCTCTGTGACCTTAGACAAATTGCTTCCCAGTGGCTTCTTTTCCTTATCTGTGTGCTGAAGAGATTAGGGAGGAGGGGTTTCCAGTTTCCTTCCAATTCAGTTCAGCAAACCTGACCAGTTACTGATTTGGGAATGTTGACTCTGACACCTGGTCAGATGATGATCCTAAGAGAAGGAGCAAGGTTTTCCGATAGAACCAAACTCTGTTTGATCCGTCATTATTGTTGTGCCATTTTCTGATTCTGCTGATGTATTGACATGGTGCGTTGCTCTGCGGGCAGTCACTTCGAACTGATGAAACAGTTTAATTGAACAAACATTTATCAATGACTCCCTCAGCTTCATCAGTGATTATTTAGTTTGCAGGAGCACACTGAAAATTCTTTCAGGAATTTTTTGGATCTCTTCAGTTTACTAGCTACCTACTTACTCAACTTGTTCTCCATGTACATAGTGTACCTCCTCCTCCTCCCTGGCTCCCAGATTCCATAGCTTCCTTCAGGGCCTAGCTCCTCCATGAGTTCTCTTGCGATCCTCCTATTCAGTGCGTTTTGGTCTTCTTTGGTGAATCCTATGGACTTTTCTTTGAATTATAGTTTTAAATAATTGAAGGAAATGCTGAATTTCGGTTAGAGGTTAGTGAACCTAAAGATGTCAATTTTCCCCATCCAGGTTCTCAGGCTGGGGTCGAGAACTCTCACACATTAGCCCTCTCCCCTTCTTCTCTTACTCTTCTCTGTCCATACTGAACCCCCAGTACAGTGAAACTCCTTGTGGCCATGGCCGAGCCCTGAGTCTTGCACGTAGTAGGAGATTAGTCAATGTTTCTTGAATTGAATGCTGATACAGCCTATAGGAAAGAAAGCTCATGAAAAGAAACTGGTTTGTTTAACTTCCTCGTTCTGACACTAAAGCCTTTAGGCCCATCTTTGGTTAGGTGGAGGCTTCTCTCGTTCTGCCTGACTAGTCATTCACCTGGAAAACGGCCAAACATTGGCTGTTTTATGGACCTGCATTTGGAAGTCCTGCCTAGTTAAGTTTCTATGATTTAAGATTCTTTTACACTTAAAAGGTGTCAAAATTGCAGAAGAATAAGTAGGTTAAGGGCTACATTGTCTTGCAGACTTGAAAGAACCCAATTAATCTGAAAGAAAACTTTAAGTGATTGCCGTTATTAACTGATGGTTTGCAGGAGCTGGGTTTCTGAGTAATTATTGGTAATTTTGAAGAAATGAGGGAGTTTTAAAGCAAGGTTAAGTTAGGAAATAAACTAGGTTTGCACCTTGTCTGGGGTCGACTGTTGCCTTAGAAAATGAGATACCTTTTGGAGTTTTTTCCCTGGCAACTCTGGTATTTCCTAGTACTCTTCCTGGGTACCAAATACCAGGGTAGGGCCAGCCCTTTGGGTTGTTTTCCCATGACCAGGAAAGTAGCTTAGACACTGGGAGAATCTTGTTCCCTATACTTGAGGGAATGACTCGAGCTTTTGCCAGAATTTGAACAAAATGAAGTCCCTTGAACACCAGCCCTGCTACAGGGGAATACCAGGCAAGCTGCCAACCAGTTGTCCATGGGGAAAAGACCACCTAGGGCCATTAGCGGTCAATGCTATTCAGCCCCTTGGTTTTCTTCCCATATATCCGCTCATTGCAGGTGGAGGGCTAGTCTGTGCTCCATTGTCACCCTCATAAGTGGTGGTTAATTGTAGAAGGAATAGTGGGAGCAAAGAGAGGAACATTTAGATGGGAATTTCCTGAGACTGGAAGAGGGAGTGGAGGCTTCATTCTGTTCCCAGGAGGTGAAAGACTGAAGCAAAAATTCCCTGCATTTTACCTTACAGCAGGGCATTAATTACTGCTGATCTGCAGAGAATTTTTCCTAAATGTCCTCTGCTCTGATATCTGCTGCTGCTTAATGAATATTTCTTGTGTTTCATTAGTGACATAAACTCTTTACCATGCCATCCGCCTGAAATCACTGCCTAATTTTTTACAGTTGAATAGTTAAAAGCTTGGGCTTACCAGTTTCCCTACTATTCTTAGCCTTCAGCTGGTAGGTTTATTTTTGCCTATTAGGGCTAATTAGGAAAAAAACCTGCTGTTTTTGACAAATGTGGTCTTATTGGTTAGATTCAGATGAAGAGTTAAGTAGGAATCCTCAAATCTAGTTTGGCCTTCACCCCAACTGTTGGGGTAATCAACAGACCTTGTGTTACCTCATGAAAATGAGGGTAACATTCTCAACTGCTTGTTTTATAATAGCTTCACCTGTGTAAATTGGGCTGTGTAGCTAAGGGGGTTTTGTTGAATGGGATGGTCACCATGAAGAGTCTTCTGACTCAACTTTAAGCTTGTTTTAGCCTCATAGAAGGTAGAGTTACCTCATATTTCAATGTATCATAGATTTAGAGCTAGAGAGGACCTTAGAAAATCAGTCTCTTTTTTTTTACAGTGTTGACCTGAAAACTCGTCCTGAAAAGGCAACAGGCTAATGCATACATTTTATGATTTAATTAATTAATTGATCAATTCCCCATAAAGAAAACAGTTACATAATGCATTATGGAGCCAGAAATGTTCTGGCTACCCAGTGCAGAAATCTTCTGGCTTATATACATTTTGCCGTGAGAAAGGAACTCTCCTAGTTGAACAAATCATAAATTTAGTAAGACAAGACAATTAACAAAGTAATGTTGGTCAGGCCTTGGGATTCCAGCTGGGTAAGCATATGTCTCGGTGATAAGGAAAGAAACCCCACCACTAGTAAGTGGTAGGCTTCCTCCCTTAAACAGATAATTGACATAGGAAAGGGTAAACAGTGTTCAATAGAAATTATGATCTAAGATGTCTATATTTTCTTTATCATTAATATGCCATAACATAGTATATGTCTATAGATCAAAGGAAAGTCCCATTATTCATAACATAGTATGTGTCTATAGATAATAAGATTCATCAAAGGAAAGTCTCATTATTCATCAAAGGAAAGTCTTATTATTCAAGATATAGTGTCTTAGGTTAAAGGTCTCCTTAAGGAGTGTAGAGTCGGCCTTGGCTGGCTTTTGCTGACATAGGAAGAGGCACTCTCTGAGTTTACTTCAGAGAGAACAAAGAGATTATTCTAAAATTTTATATTAAACATTATCAACAGATAAGTAAACAGAGGTCCAGAGAGAATAAGTCCAGGATTGTGTAGGTTGGAAGTAAGGAGCAGAGCTGGGATTTGAACTCAGTTTAAAGGCCTACAGATCCTTGCCACCTAGACTTGTCTTTGCTGTTTCAAAATTAGTTCATATAACTAACTTATCAAGAGAATCCATTAAAAGCATTTATGAAATAATTTCCACTTTTTCTCTACCTTTTTATTTAATTACTGGTATAATCTTTTTCAGTTTTCTTCTGTAAACTTGATCTCCTTTTTGTCTGCAGAGAGTCCTTTTCTGTTGTGATTTTGATATCCAAAGAGGGATATCAGTTATTCGTTTGAGGGTGAGAAACATGTGACTGGAGTGGAGTAGAGTGGAACATCTACTTCTTAGTATCTGTTAGTCAGTAAATATTTATTAACAAGAAAGGACTTTTACATTAACTCCTCCTTACAAAAAGTATCAGATAAGTAGAGAAGGATCAATGGGGCTAATGCATATTTTACTTAAAACAATCACAGCTACTTCTGCAGGGGCATTATACATATTAATATGACCATTAAAAGTAATTTTGAAAAGTTCCCCTTATCTGTTTATCCCCACTTAATTTATCTATCAGCTATTCATAGGAAGACGGCATGGCTGGAAGATCTTGATATAACTAGATCCTTGATCTTTTGATTCGATTAAGATTCCACTTGGACAGGACTGGGTAGTAAGGAAATGGGGAATCAGAGCCGTTGAAAGATAGCAAATTGCCCAGCCTAATAATTTTCATGGTTGCCTTATTGATTTATTCAGTACTTGGAGGTATCCCAGGGGTATTTGCATAGTCAAATAACCCGGAAGCATCTCTGCAGGTGTGGTTCCCAAACTTTTGTACTATGAGCACCCTTTTTCTAACATCCAACAATCTATTGATTCCTCACAGATTGTTGGATGTTAGAAAATACATAATGACAAAAAGTATTTATTTAGGATCCTTTTAAATGAATTTGTAGTACATTAGTCAATAGCATACATTATATATAATTGGAAAACTACAAACATGGAGGATGTTTTGTCCATAGAAGGTAGATTATTAATGAAACGGAGCCCTTGCCATAACTCCATGGTCCTCTAATGATCAGCAGCCCATTGGTGGGGAACCACTGGTGTAACTACAGATAAGCAAAGCCTATTTCCCCTGCCCCCAGGGATGGAACTTTTGTTGTTTATAACTGTCTTTATTGGAAATGTTGCTTTTAGATTCCGATAATGAAACATGCAGCAAACCAATGATGGCAGCTCCCAATAAAGAAGAGCCCAGAGCTCTGGTCCATGATAAGGAGGAGGCAAAGACTCCAGCCAAATGCTACATTCAGGTCACTGGCATGACTTGTGCTTCATGTGTAGCAAACATCGAAAGAAACCTCCGCCGAGAAGAAGGTGAGCAACTTAGGGAAGTTTGCTTTCTTTTCTAACAACTTTGAGACACTTTGTCCTTTGTGTGGTACTAGATGTCTCGGTGCTGGAGACTACCCTTGTGTATCTCTTTTTTGAGCATGAATGATTTCCAGAACTCACTCCAGGCCTCTAAAACACCTACTGAGAGGTTAGTCCCTTGACCACCAATGGTTTTGTTGCTGTCTTTGTTTACGTAGAGAAAATGTTCCATCTCTTTCACTTGAAGAATTTTATGTAGTCACAGGCAAGTCCTTTAGCCTTCTTGGTATTTTAGGTAACTCTCTATGACAGAAGCGGCAGAGAAAGTACTGACTTGTGTTGGCTGACAGGTTCCTTATCTGGGAATGCCTTATACTGATGAAGTTCTAGGTCCAGTCCTTATCCCAGATGCTCTAATTCCCTATTCCTCTTTAATAGTAATTAACACTTCTGGAGAAAGGATATAAAACCTGATCATATTGGTATTCAATAGGGGCAGCTAGGTGGTGCAGTGGATAAAGCACCAGTGCAGGAGTCAGGAGGACCTGAATTCAAATCTCCCCTCAGACACTTGACACTCACTAGCTGTGTGACCTTGGGCAAGTCACTTAACCCCAATTGCCTCATCCTGGGTCATCTCCAGTCATCCTGATGAATATCTGGTCACTGGATTCAGATGGCTCTGGAGGAGAAGTGAGGCTGGTGGCCTGCACAGCCCTCCCTCCCTCCCTCAAAACAAAGTCAATTGCAAGTCATGTCATTATTTCTGATGGCATGGTCTTCTTCGGCAACGAAGGACACACACGCTATTAATCTTCCAATATAAAAAATACTTTAAAAAAAATAAAATGAGGATCTGTAGTTTTAACCTTATCTTTTAGTTTAAGTATCTCAAGTTTGTCTAGGATCTCACTGCATACTTCCAGCACTTTTACCTTTATTTTCAATAAAAGTATTTGAAGGTGATATAATCATAATGAAAATGTTTTCAGGTTACAAGGTCTTGTTAAATCCATATCAGACATTTCTTATTCAACATTTGCTCCACATCAATCATCTATTAAGTGCCTGCTGTTTAGAAAGTAACGTGCTAGCTACTAGAGGGAGAAATGGAATTTAAATGAAACATTGTCTTTGCCCTCATGGAATATCATCTTGATGCAAACAGAGCTGTAACTAGAGCTCATGATGTTATAGGCTAAATATGCTAGAGAGATGTGAACTGGGACATTCTTTGCGTTCTGGGGAGAAAAGTCACAGAAAGGAAGAGTTCAAAGCAACCTCAGGGCCCTTCTAGCCCAGCCCCTCCAGGTCAGCCCATTTTATTTTTGGGTAGCTCTAATAATTGTTAGGATGTTTTTCTGCCCCATCTGGCTGATATCTTGCCTGTCTGTCTACACAACCTCTACTCATTGCTTGTGGTTCTGCCCACTGGGGTCAAGCAGTCCAAGTCTCATTTCTCCACCACAGGACAGCCTTTCAGATACTTAAACGTAGCTTTCATGTCTCCTCTATGTCTTCTCTTCTCCAGGCTATAAACATCACCAGCTCAACTGATCCTCCTATAAACATGCTCTTTATCCCTTCTGGGTTCTTGCTGCCCTCTTCTGGACACTGTCTTTCCTAAAATGTGGTCCCCAGAACTGCACATGGAGCTCCTAACATATTCTACTACTTCTCAGGATCTGTCAGATAGTCAGCACACATATTCTGCTTAGCAAGCAGATCCCCCACAAGGCTACTGCAGTATTCTAGTTGGGAGGTGATGAGTTCTAGATGCTGCTGCCTAGGGGAGCGCTAACTTTTTGGCTGCTATATCTATGTTGACTCATTGACTCACTGAGTTTTCACACCATTAAAATCCCAAAATCTTTTCCAGAGGCCCCCATGTGTCCCCCAACCAGAGAAAACTATAGAGAATGTGACTTTTTGAGTTGTTTCAGGCTAAATCCAGATTTTTTAGCCTGTAAAATTTGTTTTCGTATTTGTCAGAAATTTTTGCACAGGATAAAAATAATTTAGCTTATTGGAAAATTCTCTGCTGATGAGATCAAGGTTATAGGTCTGTTTTCTCTGCTGCACCTATACCTGTTAATGGTAATGTCTTACAACAACAACAACATAGTGTTAGTTACAAGGAACAAGTAAGTGTGGCTAGGTGATTGGAAACCCATCCCCACTACTGGGGAAAAAAAACTTCAGCATGCAGGTCCTGCTGATGGGAACCATTTTCACCATCTTGTATGTGAAGAAAGGCCCCTTATCACTGTGACAGTTTATGATCATACTGTCTCTAATGCAATAATTGTCAATACAGCTTAACCAGGTGTTACTCTGTGTGTGTGCTTCATTAATTTAGTGAAACTTCATTATTTCATCCTCTTGTACTTCCATTGTGGACAAGTGCTGGGCCAAATGTTATTTTGTTCTGTCTCTGAATTAAAATCAATCAATCAGTTAATTAAAGAGCATTTATTAAACCCTTTGTCCTAAATGCTGGGGATACAAAGGACAAAAAAAAAACCCAAACAAACCACATTCCCTGCTTTTATGGAGCATATATTTTAATGAGGGATCTGATATGTAAATAACTAGGCACATGTAAGATATATAGATATATCTACAGAGTGGAAGGTAATTGGAAAGAGGAAAGTTTTTCTAGCTGGGGAGCCTAGAAAAGACTTCCTGAAGGTGTGATTTGAGCTGAGTCTCAAAGGAAGCCAGGAGAACTAAAAGGCAAGGGTAAAGTATCTCTATTAGGCAATATTTTATTACCATAGCCAGGGTCACAGTATGAATACTGAAAAGTGATCAAATAGCACTTATCAAACTAATCTGAATATGTCACCTAAATATAGACCACACATAAAATGAAAATTCTATATGTAGGTGTGAACGCATACACCAAAAGATAATTACACAAAATTACCATGTTAAAAATATATTTACTGTGAATGTTGGCTGGTTTAAGAGGAGAGTCTTCCAAGATTCTGGAGTTGCCCCAGTGCCCACCTTAAATCCCCAGAGCTGAGGTTCATGGGATGAGTTATGTCAGTGGTTAGGAAATTCTGGCAGTAAATTCACAGACTTCAAATTCCAAATTCCTCCTTAGTCTCTTATGTCTTACCTTGGGAGACTAGGAGCATGGCCCATAGAAGCCAATTAGTTGGCCTTTATCAGTCAGGCATGCACAGGTTTTTTATATCAGCCAGATTTAGATATATTTAGTATACTGTATATATTTAGTATACTGTTCTCTTTTTAAATGGCCTATGATTCAGGAGAGGCAAAATGGTATTAAGGGGTGGAGGACTGACTGGAGTCAGAAAGATGTGCGTTCGCATCCTGCTTTGTGACCCTGAGCAAGTTACTTAACTTTTCAGTGGCCCCGGGCAACTCCTCAATGAGATTAGAAATTACTGTTGTTACCAATCTGCATTAGTGGAGGGAATTTCCACACCCAGAATTCCATTTACTGCAGATCTGGACTCGTGATTCAGACTTTTTACAGCCTGACCTTTTCCCAGAATATTCTGAATTAGTCAGGTTTCACTGTATTAAATAAGGAAATATATAGCTTTCTAATTAATAAACTTGCCGTTAGAACCGTAGCCTCATTAAAATCAGTTTTAGCTGGCTGTTTTAGCTAATTTGGGATAGATAGGATCTTCTTTTCTAACTTGAATTCAAACACACTCACAAGACCAAGGGCAAGTCGTTTCTCAGCCTTTCCTTCTCCTCACCCCCCATCACTCACACTGGGAGTTACAGATGAGTAGCTGATTTGAATGTGTGGAAGAAGATTCCACCCAGGAGTTTGCTATACTACTGAAATCACAGATTGGGACAAAACCCAAACCAGAACAAAGACATTTGGGAAAAAGAAACAACAACCTGAAACCACAAGTGTGAGGTGTTGCCGGCTTCTTTTTTTTGGCTGCTGCTTTTTTATCCTTCAGATTTTTCTGGGTGGACTGGTTGTTTTTTGTTCTGTTGCAGCCAGTTCAATGTTGTTTTCTTCATTCTGAAACTTCCCAAATGGTAGCAACAGTTCTATGGCTTCCTGGATAAAGCCACATGGGCAAAAGCCTGCCCCAATTCACAGCTTCCCCAACAGTGCTGTCATGTGCCTTTTAGTAATTACTGTGTAGCTCTGCCATCAATTGAATTTGTTCATTTTTGATACTCTCTCTACCAAAGTGATGGGTGTAAGGTGAGAATCTTAGAGTTTTAGTTTACATTTCTCTAATTATTAGAGAGTTTGAACAACTTTTCAGGTGGTTATTGATCATTTGTGCTTCTTGCAACAAATATCTGTTCGTGTCCTTTGAGAATGGATTTTATTGTATTAATTTGGGTCAGTTCCACATAAAATTTTGATGCCTGATTTTTATCAGAAATATTTATGATAAAAACTTTTCCCCAGTCATTTCTTTCTCTTTTATTCTTATGTATTGTTTTTTGTCATGAAGACACTATTTTTTATGTAATCATATCCACATATTTTGCCTCTGATATTTTCTTTTATTGATTGAATAAATAAGAATTTTCCTCCTAATTGTAACCACAGTAGTAATATTATCAATGGCAGAACTAACACAGGAAGACTGGGCTTTTAATCCAGGCATTACCATCTGAGGAGATGGAGTATACTTCTGTCCCTTCAAGTTGATTAGGCCAGATCCCTCACTGGGCTACCTCGGAATCTGTGACCACATCACACCCCTCATCCAAGGATGTGGACTGCTGCCAACTCAGTGGTTGGGCTGGAGACCTGAAAAAAGCATTGGTATCAGTGGGCTGGCAGTGGAGAGAGAGTATCAGTAACAAAGGCACCACCTGCACCATAAGTTGTAACTCATCCCTAGCCCTCTCTGGTCACCGTTCCCAACCCTCCGTTTCCCCTGTACCTTCTATTGGTCAACTCTTTGTTCTAGATTTCTTCCTCTCAAATTCCTCTCATCTTCTGGTACTCAGTAGCATCTAGCTCTCTTCTGAGAACACCACATTTCTTGGCACCCCCTTTAAGGCTGGCTATTCCTCCTCTCTCATTCCCTGATACACTGGAACAGAAGAAGAGTTGACATAGCCCTTACTCCTCACTGCTACTTTCAGACCCTCCTTCTGACATTCTAACTCAATAACCACCTGTCCTTTAAAGTTCATTTCATCCTGTCCTCGGCCTTGTTGCTATAGACCTCCCTATCACTCTTTTTCTCAAATAAGTTCAGCACCCCAACTTTGACATTATTCAAAATATCCCAGCCTGCCCAACTCTTAGGACTTCTATATGCCGTCTACCTCAACCACACACAGAAACCATCATCATATCATACTCTGCTTCTCACCCGACCCCCACATGCCCCTAGACATTGAAATTCATAGTTATGACTTTGTATGTCCTATTCCATTTTCTTCTTTTAAAAAATTAAATTATTGATTCATTTGGAATTTATTGTCATACGTGATATAAAAAGTGAAATCAACCCCCCTTTCTTTTTTACCATACTGCTGTCCAATTTCCCCAACATTTATATTGACCAATTCCCTTCCCAAATATATTGTTATATTGAATTTATCAAATACTAATCTGAAAGTTTTGGTTCTAATTTTGAATTATCTATTCCATTCTATTGACCTATTAAGACCAGTTTTAACTGGATCTGTCTATAAATCTGATTTTTTCATTTTGAAATACCATGCACATAGTAGGTACTTAATATAAATACTTGCTGACTTCACGTAAAGGATGATTTTTTTTGCCCCATTCTCCTAACCCTCATTCCCCATAGAAGCTGTTCCAAGCCTTCTCTTCCTGTACGTACCCCACTATCTATCTCCCCACCCATCAACATCAGACTTTGCCTCATACTTCACTCAAAAAACCGAGGCCATCCATTGTGCTCTCTCCCTCTTCTCAACTTTATGCTTCAAATCACTTTAGCATTGTCCTTCATCCTCTCCTCCTTTGTTCCAGAATGGAGTGGCACTTACCCTTGCCAGGGCCGACTCTTGGTCCTAGTCCCTCCCATAATCTCTGGCAGCTTTCCCCATCGATCATCCCTTATCTTTCCCTGCTTTTCAACCTTCCCTTACCCACTACCCCCTTCTCTACTTCCTTCAAACATACCCACATTTCCTCTACACACCAAAAACCTTCACTTGAGCCTAGCATTCCTTCAAGCTGTCATCTAATATCTCTCCTCCTTTTCTCAGGTGAACTCCTAGAAGAAGCTTTCTACACTCACTCAGTACTTACACTTTCTTACCTCTCACTTCCTTTGCCTTGTGATTAGGCTTCTGTCTCACCAGGAAACTACTTTTCTGAAGGTCACCAAATGATCCCTTTATTGCTAAATCCAGTGCATTTTTTCAGTCCTTATCCTTCTTGACTTATTTCTCTTTGTTGTTGGAAGAACACTCTCTTCCTTTTGGATACCCTCCTGTCTTTGTTTTCGTGACATTATTTTGTTGATTCTACTTCTGCTTGTCTAACCATCGTTCTTGGTCTCATTGAAGGATTTTCATCCATGTCTGCTTCCTTGTAGTAGTACCCCAGGGATCTGTCTTGGGCTCCTCTCCTGTCCTCTTTTCTCTCTCTCTCTCCCTCCCTCCCTGTTTCTCCCTCCCTACCTCTCCCTCTTCCCTGCTTTTTCCTCCCCAGTAATCTCATCAGCTCCTATCTATTCAACTGTTATCTCTATGCAAATAGATGCTATCTATCTATCTATCTGTCTATCTATCTATCTGTCTATGTAAATATATATATATATATGTATATAAAACTCTCATAATATTTCTCTTGAACTCTAGGATTACTTATCCAGCTGTCTGCTTGACATTTCCATCCGAATGTTCCATTAACTATCTAGTCTATTGCATTCTTATATTACAATTTGTTTAGCCATTTCCAAATCAGTTGGTACCCATTTTGTTTCCATTTCTTTGCTATTGGAAAAAAGAAGCACTGCTGTGAATACTTGTATATATCGGACCTTTCTTTCTCTCTGTCTGTAGTTAAATTGAACTTTAAGAAAACAGTTCCTTTTGGTTATGGAGATGTATGAGCCCCCCCCCCCCCCCCCCCCCACTGGTCTTTGGGAGTTCCTTTCTGCCTTTTATAGTTTTGTCTTTCCCTCCTTACTTTGACTTCTTAGTACTATGGGCTGGAAAACCAGATTGAGCAAGTTACTTCACTCCTCTGGGCCTCATTTCCTCTTCTGTAAGGGGTTGGCCTAGATGACCTTGAAGGCCATTTCTAGCTCTAAATCTAAGATCCAATGATATCACACTCAGTATTTACAAAACAAAATTCATCTTTCACCATAAACCTTTAACTCTCACCTCCTAACTTGCCTGTTTTTGTCAAGGATATCACCCTTCATCCATTTGCAAAGTTTCACTTTTACTCCCTCATCATATCTCTTGTTATTTCCACTTCCTCAAAATCTCTCTCCAGCTTCCCCTTCTCAATAGTTAGACCACAGCCACCCCAGTCCAGGCTCTCACCACCTCTTACCTGGATTCTTCCAAGGGATGAATTGGGCTCTCTCTCCATTCTGTCCTCTCTACAATCCATCTTGCACAAGTTGCCACATTGTTATCACTTCTGCTTGGGCCTGCTCACGCCATCCCCCTGCTCCAGAAACATCAGTGCTTTCCTGGTGAATTTAGGATAGCATAGAAACTCTTCTACTTGGCACTTAACACTCTTCACCATCTGGCCCTCACCTATCTTTCCAGGTCAATTATACATTAAGCATCCTCATGAGCTCTGCACTCTAGCCAAACTGGCCTACAAGTATACATAGTCAAGTAAAACAGTTTCCCGCATTGGGCATGTCCAAAAATATGCGTCACTCTACATCCCGAGTCCCTCACCTCTCAGTCAGGAGATAGATAGCATATTTCATCATCTAGAATCAAGATTCTCGACTCACTGATCAGAGATCTTAAAGTCTTTCAAAGTTGTTTTCCTTTATAATGTTGTTGTCATTGTACAAATTGTTTTCTTGGTTCTGCTTACTTCACTCTGGATCACTTCATACAGGTCTCTCCAGATTTCTCCAAAACTGTCCCTTCCATAATTTTTTATGATGCAATAACATTTCATTTTATTGATTGCCATCAACAAATGATGTCAGCATTTGGGGTACAAAGACAAATGAACAACAAAAGCCTATTTTTACTCGTTGGTGAACTTGTTGTTCCTTCCAGTAGTTGATAAGCTTCTTAGGGGCAGGGACTTTTGTTCGATTTTTGTCTTTGTATCCCCAGTGCCCACACATAGTAAGTATTTCATAAATGTTTGTTGATTGATTAGAAAGATGAGACAACATTCATAGAAGGTTCATATCTAAGCATATGGCAGTTGTTTTGCTAATGAATTCTTCCATTACCAATCTGTGTGTTCAGAAATTTGAAGTACAGGATACCTTTTAGATAATCTAACATACTAAGACTTATGTGCGCGGATATAGAGTGAAGTGAGCAGAACCAGGAGAACATTGAACACAGTAAAAGCAACATCATACGATGATCAACTGTGAATGACTTAGCTATTCTTAGCAATACATTGATTCAAGACTGTCTCAAAGGACTCAGGATGAAAAATGCTGTCCATCTCCAGAGAAAGAATTGATGGAGTCTAAATTTCAATTGTAGCATACTTTTTAAACTTCATTTTTCGTGGTTTTTTTTTTTTGGTCTTTATTTTCTTTTGCAACATGGCTAATATGGAAATATGTTTTGCATATGCGTAATCTATATCAAATTGTTTGCCTTCTCAAGATGGGGAAGGGAGAGGAGAGAGAATTTGGAACTCAAAATTTTTAAAAATGAATGTTAAAAAATGTTTACATGTAATTGAGAAAAATTTTAAAAAGATTAGATTAATCTTTAATTTAATTAATCTAACATACTGGAAGATTACAGAATAGTAGAAGAAAATAGTTTTATTTGATATTTCAATGTATACATTGTTCCTTTCTTGGCTATTTTGCTAGAGTCACCTTTAGCACTTGCATTCAATAAATCCAATTGAGTACATATGACTAAGCACTTACTGTATACAGACCAGGCTCTATGTTAGTCACTGGGTGAGATAACAAAGCTTAGGTAAGACCTGGGCTCTGACTTTGTGGGGCTTAGTGATATTGGGGAGAAAAAGGAAATACATGCAAAGCAATCATTTTTAGACCATGTCTGATAGAGCACTACCTCAATGAGTCATCCATTTTTCTTGAAGAAAAAGCTTTTTATCAGATGCTTATTTCTTCCTGCCACCTTTGGTTTCCCAAGATATGAAGGTTCCTTTTTATGGGCACTGAACTCATTAACACCAGTCCCTCTAGTCAGTCTTTGTTCTATGCTTAAAGGTTAATTTCTCCAGTTTAATTTTAGGCATTTTTGCCATTGGCCTTAGTTTTAACTGAATATTAATTAAAAGACAATGGCAAAACCCTTTCTTTCCTATAGGTATCATGTTGTCTGCATTGTTTCTTTTATTAATGTTCTCAGGGATATATTCTGTGCTCGTGGCCCTGATGGCTGGCAAGGCAGAAGTAAGATACAATGCTGCTATTGTGCAGCCCCCAACGATAGCAGAATTCATCAGGGAACTTGGATTTGGAGCTGATGTCATGGAAAATGCTGAAGAAGGGGATGGGGTTCTGGAACTTATTGTAAGTAAGACTTTCTTAAAAGCCTTCCAGAGAATACTTGGGGATGATTCAGAGTAGAACCACAAAGATGGTCAAAGGGTTAGAAAATCAAACCTCGGGGGAAAAACTGAAAGAATTGGAATAACAATCTGCAAAAGGCATGAAGATTTAGTGACAAGTTTGTAAGTGGTATAGGTGAAGGGTTATCCTACAAAGGATGATGACTGGGTCTAGTAGTTTAAATTGTAACATGAAGTATTGAACTGGACATGGGGAAGGCACAGAAGGACATGGCACAGTTCTTAGAGATAATGTAGCTGGGATACATTGTGGAATCTGTCCTTAAAAAAGAGGACAGATTCTCATATGTCGATGATCTCTACTATACATGAGTCCTTTTTTGGATGAATATGCATTCTTTTTTCATTTCTTCATTTAAGAGGAAAAATGCAATTCCTTATTTTCACAATACATTGCAAGCTATTTTATGGAAGGCATATTAAAGCAAGTAGACTGGTCCAGATGATTTCACTTTAAAAAAACTTAAATCTAGATGGATAACATGCCTACCCCAATATTACTACTCAGTACATTTTAATAATCATCTCTCAGCAGTACTAGAGGGAGCTCAGGTTATAGAGAATTGCTACACATGTGTAATCACAGACATGCACACATACATATATATGAAAATAGATTGCCACCTGCTGGTTGTATGAAATTTTATCTTATGTACAGTTGTGACTTTAATTAGCCATAATGTACAGCAAAAAGTTATTTCTGAAGGAGACAAATGTTTGTATTTAACAGGTGAGAGGAATGACATGTGCCTCCTGTGTGCATAAAATAGAATCTACCCTTATGAAAACCAGAGGGATCTTCTACTGCTCTGTAGCTCTGGCCACCAACAAAGCGCATATCAAATATGATCCAGAGATTATCGGCCCTAGAGATGTTATTAATACGATACAAGTAAGTACCAAGATTTTCCTTTTCTCCATTATTTCATTGTCGCCCAGAGCTGTCTGGTTTGCTCAGCTCAAGATTTATTACTTATTGTCTCTAGTACTGATTTGTAACCTGGAATAATTCTAGCCAAATTATTAACCAGTTGCCTAAAAATCCCCTAGAATCATTCTTTTGTGGCTCAACAACAGAGACAGGAGTCTGGGGTACTTTGTGTGATCCTTCCTATTTTTCCTGACAAGATTTGTCTCCAGATTCAGTCAGAAGGACCTTTGAGTAAGTCAATTTCCCCCACTCTCTCCATCCTCTCAGCCTCCTGTTGGTCCTCCTGGTCAACAAAAAGAGCAGGACAGGAAGACATAAGCCATTTATCAGGTATAAAATACAGATATCTCTGTAATCATGGCTGGCCTTGAAGTGGATGTGGAAAACTAAAAAAATCAGTGATAAAAGAACATTTGACACATTCATGGCTGTCACTTACCTGGCATTTTTGTTTTAGTTTTTTTTTTTGTGAAAGTATATAACTATTATTTATACGTTGGAAAAAGTAACTGAAAGACCAAATGCCTATACATATAGTTAATTTCTCCTCTCTTCTCCAGAAATTTACTTTGTTCATCTCTCGATGAGGATATTCGTAGTACACAAAAAAGCTCACTTTTTCATTCCAGCGGCCTCCTCCAATAATAAAAGTATTGTTGAGCTCCAACTAGTAATAGCTCATTTCTTTTTTTCTTTTTTAGGTTTTAGAGATGTTTTTAGCTTTTACTCCATAGTAATTTCTCAACATACTGAACCAAATCACTTAACTCTCCCTTGTAACAAAGAAAAACAGTGAAGCAACACCAGTAGATCAGCAGGCCAGTCTGTCGTGTGTGACACACAGTACATGTGACATTATGCTCCCGTAGCCCTCCACCTCTCTGTTGAGAGGAGGGAGGTGTGTTTCATCATCTTTTTCTTCAGGACCAAGATTGGTCCTGGCAATTAATGAAGTTCAGCTGCTTTGTACTATTGTTTTCATTAACATCATTGTAGTTATGACTACTAGATTTTGCTCTTCTGGTTCTTTGTACTTTATTCTGTTTCATTTCAAAAAAGGAGCTAGTCAGGTCTTTCTGATTTCCTCATATTTGTTGTTTCTTATGGCCTTTTACAATTATATAGCATGATTACATTCACGCCACAATTTGTTCAGCTGGTCCTTGATTGATAGCTACCATTCATATAGCTCTTTAAGCTTGCCATTTTTTCTCATTTTATCCTCACAACAACTGTGAAAGATAGATGCTATTGTTATCCCCATTTTCCACTTGAGGAAACTGAGGCAAACAGTGTTTCAATGACTTGCCTAAGGTCACACAGTAAATATCTGAGGCTGAACTTGAACTCAGGTCTTCCTGTACAGCATACAATCCATTGCATCCTTCTGACTGATGGACATCCACATTGTTTCCATTTTTTTGTTGCCACAACAAAATGCTGCTATGGAGTATGTTGATACAGGTGGGATCTTTCTTTTTGTTTTGGAATCAGAGGAGAAAAATGGTATGAACAATTGAGTGACTTTTCTTAAATAATGCCAAATTGTTTTCAACAATAATTTCTATAAGTCTTAAATTTTCTCCCCCTCCCTCTCCCTTCTCTCCCCTGATGGCATGCAATCTTATAAAAAAAATACATTTTTATTAAACACATTTTCACATTAGTCATGTTGCATAGAAGAATTAAAACAAATGGGAGAAACCATGAGAAAAACCAAACCAAAATATAACACAAGAGAAAAAAGCCTGCTTCATTCTGCATTCTGATTCCATAGTTCTTTCTCTGGATGTGGATGGCATTTTGCCTCAAGAGTCCTTTGGGAATGTTTTAAATTCTTACATTGCTGTGAAGTGCTAAGTCTATCAGAAACAGTCATTGAACACTGTGGCTGTTACTGTGTATGATGTTCTCCTGGTTCTGTTCATTTCACTCAACATCAGTTCATAAAAGTCTTTCCAGGCTTTTCTGAAGTCTTACTGTTCATCATTTCTTATAGCACAATAGTATTCCATTATATTCATATACCACAACTTGTTCAGCCATTCCCCAGTGAATGGGCATTCCCTTGATTTCCGGTTCTTGGCCACTGCAAAGAAAGCTACTATAAATATTTTTGTACATGTGGGACCTTTTCCCTCTTTTATGATCTCTTTAGGATACAGTCCTAGAAGTGGTATTGCTGGGTCAAAGGGTATGTATATTTTTGTAGCCCCTTGGGCATAGTTCCAAATTGCTCTCCACAATAGTTGCATTAGCTCGCAACTCCACCAACAATGAATTAGCATTCCAACTCTCCCACATCTCCAACATTTATTTTCTTCCTGTTTCGTCATGTTAGCCAATATGATAGGTGTGATGTGATACTTCAGAGTTGTTTTGGTTTGTATCTCTCTAATTAATAATGGTTTAGAACACTTTTCATATGACTACAGACAGCTTTAATTTCTTCCTCTGAAAACTGCATGTTCATATCCTTTGACCATTTATCAATTAGGGAATGACTTGTATTTTTCTAAATTTGACTCAGTTCTCTGTATATTTTATAAATGAGACCTTTATCACAGATACTAGTTGTACAACTTCTTTCCCATTTTTCTTCTTCTCTCCTAATCTTGATTGCATTGACAAAAGCACCATCCCTTGCTCCTCTAATTATGATATGATTATAATCATGTACTCATTTGGACTTTATTCTTGTGTACAGTGTCAGGCATTGGTCTACGCCCAGTTTCTGCCACATTATTATCCATTTTTCCCAGCAGTTTTTGTCAAACAGTGAGTTCTTATCCCAGAACCTGGGGTCCTTGGGTTTATCAAACAGTAGGTTGCTATGTTCATTGACTATTGTGTCCTGAGTAACCTATTCCACTAATCTACCCCTCTATCTCTTAGCCAGTACCAAGTGGTTTTGTTGATTGCTGCTTTATAATACAATTTGAGATCTGGTAGTGTGAGGCCTGTTTCAAGTAGTATTCAATATAACAAACACTATATCATTAATTCTCAGCCTTTTCAAGTATGACAACCCCTTTTTAACATAAAAAAATTTGGCACATCCCTAAGCTGCTGTGAGTTCATAAATTTGTATTTATTTCACTAATTATGCCAGCATCTGTATGTAAAAATTGGGAAAACACATGTGAGTAAAACATGTAGTCTGTAGGAGGCATGTTTGCTTTTCTCTGACAATTCTGCCCTCCCCTGTTGAGTCATCGAATGAGAAAGAGCCCTTGTAAACCTCTGTTCTTTCCTCCAACCCTCCTCTCCTCACGCCCACTTCCTATCCTTGGGCTATGGGTTGGTGGCTGTGCTCTAGGTCAGCCATAGAGACAGTTCATTGACACTTGTCACACTAGGACTTGATCTGGACTTATGACTTTTTATCTCATCAAATTTAATTTGAACATTTGCAAAACATGTTTACAGGGAAATGAGTTAGAGCAGGGCCAGTTTCCCATTCCTCCTTGCCATCCCCTGCACACAAGAAGAGAGAAAAGAGCTGCTAGTACTGGTGCCATGCTCATCCACAGAGGAGGCTTCTCTCCTCCTCCACTTAATAAGATTCTCTGGACTTCATTGTGAAAGACTTTCTGTTATTTATTGTGTAATTCTTAGGATGGCAAATAGGTGCTTTCTTTAATTATTTTTTTCACCAAGTTTACATTCACATAAATAGTATCTCTTGATCAGGAGAGATAATGGATGGCAAAGGTCTTTGGCAGTAAAACAGCAATAGCAGTAATTGACATCTATATAGTGCTTAAAGGTTTCCATGGTGTCAGAAATTCATAACAACCTAGTGAAGCATCATTATTCCCATTTTACAGGTAAGGAAACTTCACCTTAAAGAGGTGGTCACATAGCTAGTGTCAGGGTCAAGATAGGAACCCAGCTTCCCGCCCCCATCCCCATCTAAACAAATGTAACCAGACGTTAACCCCAACAACTGAATGTACTTTTTTTCTATCGTCGTGACTGTTGCTATCATCTGATGAGATTTTGTTTTCTGGTTCCTTTTTTCCTCTTTCTTTTTCATTGTAACATAATTATTTTTGCAAATGATCTTTTCCTGAGATGCTAGGAATAGTACTCAAGAAACATTCATCCTGTAGGTTAGTGTACTACCAAACCCAAATCTTAAATGACTTGGTATTCCTTGTTTGTATTGAGGATACGTATCTGTGTATATATCTATGTATACAGTATATATACACACATACATATATATGTATATATATATTGTATATCTGTATACAGTATATATCATACTATATCTATGTATAACATGTACATATCAGAGAACTGGTTAACTGAGAGCAGTGTCAGCACATTACATTATGGCTGTCTCTCCCCTTCTGTTGAGCAATTCTTTGAACTGCTGTCCTCAGTAGGTCTTCAAAGCTTAAGTATATGAAAACGTACCACAGTGACAAATCATACTTTTACATTTATTTCTAATTGTTTGGCTTGGCAGGAAGAGGGGAGATTTGACTACCTTTTGATATATGGAGCACCATTAATAAATGCATAACTATGCACAAACATACAAACAAAGATCAGGAGTAGAATGTGTTTGGGAAAGTGTATGTCTATATATGTATGTACATGTGTATGGATATATCTATAGCTATAGAGAAATGTATCTACATTTAATTGTAGCCTTGGGGAAGGGGAAAAAAGAACAAAATTTTAAAAAGTGCACAGCAAAGAACAAAAGAAAACTTACAAGGGAGCAAAGAAAAGATGGACAGCTCTTAAGATGTGTAGTATTTATCATATAGGCTTTCTTGAAATGAAAATTTATTGTTAAATATTTTGAATCCTCTCTTATGTTCATGCTATGTACATGACATGCTTTTTTAGTTCTTACTTTACATTTATGTTCCAATATTTAAGTTTATAATATGTTTTTGCTTCTTTTCTCTATTCTGTATTTCTGGTTCTGGTATTTGAGTATAAAATAAAATTAAGGGGCAGCTAGGTGGCTCAGTGAATATAGAGCATCAGCCCTGGAGTCAGGGAAAAAAATGAAGGACTCTCCTTCAGTTGGATAAACCAGCTGGGTGGAGAACTGACAAATAGGAGGAGATACAATGCCCTAATTTTGCTAAATGATTATCAGACATCAATTATTTCCTAACAGGGGAAACACTTGGCCCTTTGAGGAAGATGAGTATATTTTACATGATAGCCTGGCTAAAAATCTCCCTAGTTGCATATTTAAAAATAATTTTCTCTTGTCTTTCCTTAGAACTTAGGTTTTGAAGCATCTTTAGTCAAGAAAGATCGATCAGCAAGCCACCTTGACCATAAACGAGAGATTCAGCAGTGAGTAATTCCAAGTGTCTTGTTCTTCATAGTTTTGTTCTTCTCATTAAATGTTGGCAGGCATGCTGGAGTGTCAGGTGCCAATATTTTCCTGGGTGAAGTGGTCACAGGTTATTGTCTCTCTGTGTTATATGTGATTTATAATTGTTGTCTACCTACATAAAAGATTGTCCTATTTTTTTTTTAAATTTCAAGGTGGAAACGAGCCTTCCTCGTGAGTCTGTTTTTCTGTATTCCTGTGATGGGGCTGATGATTTATATGATGATTATGGACCACCGCCTTGCTAGTATGCACCAGCATCACAACATGAGTGAGGAAGAAATGGCGAGCTATCACTCCTCAATGTTTCTGGAGCACCAGATCCTTCCAGGGCTGTCTGTCATGAATTTGCTTTCCTTTTTATTGTGTATACCTGTTCAGGCAAGTGAAATTTGGTGAATATTTTCGTGTACTGTGGAAACAGTCAAAATTTCTGACATAGAATGCTTATTTTCAAATGTAAGCAGGAAACTAACCCCAAGCCCAATCTTTATACCGGACAAAAATAATTATATTGAACAGTTAAATCTAAATTAGATAATTCTTCTTTTAAAAGCTAAGTAGAGTGGTCTTTGTTATCAAGGTAGGAAACAAGCATGAGGAATTACTAGCTTTAGTATTTAAATCTGTCAGTACATATTATATGTTATATGTGTTATTTCTCCACAGTGCCTCCATCTAATCACTTAAGCAATAGATTTTGGAGGTCATTGTTTCCTGAGGCACTACCTAATGGCAGTGACCATTAATGGTAATGAGCATTGGACAAAGTAATCTTGAAATTTGAACTAAAACGGACAGCTGTACCTGAGGGGAGTTGTTTTGGTTTTTTTTTAAAGTCTAGGTCCCTCACTTTATTTGAATTAAGGACACATTTCCCAGTTATGTCTGCTTAAATCTACCATAAGGGGAAAAAAGAAAACACCTACTAAATTGTATATGAAATACCCCTGGTTGAAATACTAGAAAAAGGGGAAGTAAGTTTTATATACAGAGTATACTTGACAAGGGAATGCAAGTCTCTCCCTGATCCCTGTTTGTCCAAACATATCACAGGACCATCTTCTTTGTCAGGTTTACATTCTAACATGTCTGCAGGATAACAGTCTAGGCCCATGGGTCAAGTCAGAGGAACCAGGTTGTTCCTCAAAGGCTTCTAGCATATGCATAGTCACCAAGTATTTATCAAGCACCTACTATGTGCTAGGTACAGTGGCTACCACAAAACAGTTCTTGCTTTCCATTGAAGAAGCAGAAAGCTTATTCTTGTGTGTAGCCATTTGAAGATCCTTGTGGGATATATCATCCTTATTCCTGCTCGAAGTCTTTTCTTTAGCTTCTAAGGCCAAGGTTGGCCAACTATGACCTGAGAGCCAAATCCAGCCATCATCACCCTTCCTTCCCCAGTGAGTTAAATATGGTTTTAACATTTTTAACTATTAAAAAAAAACAATTTGATTTTAAAAATTAAAAAATACATATTCTTAGCTTTCAGTTGGACCAAAACAGATGGAGTTTACCAACCCCTAGTCTAAGGAATAAATCCAAAACTACCTGACCTTTAGTTCCTTCATGTGACTGTTTGTGACTCACTATGAAAAATATCTGTGGTTCTTTGCTGTTGCAGTTTTTTGGAGGCTGGCACTTCTACATCCAGGCGTACAAAGCCCTGAAACATAAGACCGCTAACATGGATGTGCTCATTGTGCTGGCGACTACCATTGCATTTGCCTACTCTTTGGTGATCCTCCTGGTTGCAGTGGCCGAGAGAGCAAAAGTGAACCCCATTACTTTCTTTGACACCCCACCTATGCTGTTTGTATTCATTGCGCTAGGGCGCTGGCTGGAGCACATAGCAAAGGTAAAAAGAAACAAGTGAAGAGGGCTCATTAGAGGGTTCAGCAACCTGGACTGGGAAACATGGATGTGACTCTTGAAAGACTGACACTGATGAAGATTTTTAAGCTTATTTTAAATGCCAAGGGGAGGATTTAGTAAAGGCAAGAAATTTGTTCTATATAGCTCTAGTAAATTCTTCTTTTAAGTAGAAAAAAAAGTAATGGGACAAAAATGTGTTCTGGGTACCCATCCAAATTATCATGAAAAATTTTCTAATTTGATCTAATTATATTTCCCAAACTAACTTTCTGCTACAGATGTCTTGCCATCCCAGATCTGAGGGCTATCTTACTTTTATTCCTTTAGCATTGTTACTACAGAATATTTTCCTTTATTTTTTTATTTTTTTATTTTTTTTTTTATTTAGGGAAAAACATCGGAGGCTCTTGCAAAGCTAATTTCACTACAAGCTACAGAGGCAACTATTGTAACTCTAGATGCAGACAACATCCTCTTGAGGTATTTGATAATTCTTCCTCTGGAATTCTCACTTTTGGCTTCATTTCCATAGTGTCATAGAATTCCTTCAACAAATTTGAAATTTCAGCAAAAGAAAATCCATGAAATTGTCTCCTGCAGCTTCATCTCTGACCATGTTATTACAGTCTGTGTATGTGTGTGTGTGTAACACAGCCTGTACAAAGTAAATAGGAGAGACGCAGGAGAAAGGAGGATGTTCTCATGAGAACTTGTCATGTTCATTCCTTTCCAGTGAGGAACAAGTGGACGTGGAACTTGTGCAACGAGGAGACATTATTCGAGTGGTTCCAGGAGGCAAATTCCCAGTGGATGGTCGGGTTATTGAAGGTCATTCGATGGTAGATGAGTCCCTCATCACAGGTAGGCATTGTAGAAAAGTCCACAAACTATTGGATGTTTTCAATCAATCAGTTGGATAGACTGAATAAGAATTTATTAAGCACCTACTATGTGCTAGGCAATGTGCTGAGGCAGAGAGAAGTCAAATGACTTGCCCAGGATCACGCAGCTAGTAATTGGGAACTCAGGTCTTCCTGACTCCAGGCTCAGTGTTCTCTCCATTGTGTTGTGCCTACTATGTGCCAGGCAGGCACTGTGCTAAATGATGAAGATACAAAGACAAGGCATGAAACAATCCCTCCTCTCCAGGGGCTTACTTTTTACTACAGGAGACAACATGTCACATTTACAAATCTATGTGGAATAACTACAAAATGGATAGAAGGTAGTTTGGCTGGGAGCTACTTTTAGGGTTTGTTTTTTCTAGAAGCTTCAGGGTAGTGGGTACATTATGATCACTGTGAATCATGCCACTTTGAAAATAATTCATACAGCTAATTTCCCCAAGCCCATTTGCTATTAAAATATACTGTGTTTGCTTGGGACTTGCCTGTGCTCTTGTGAATCTTGGAGTGGGTGGCCAAAAAAGACTGTGGAATCACTCAGTTTGGTAGAGAACCTAACGGACTCTGATACATTGTGGGGCAAATACGTTCAACCTTGTCACCAATGCCTGGTATAGTTTTAGCAGCGCTCCAAGAACATGAGTCTAAAATAGCACAGAATTCCTCTGTAGTAAACAGCAATCTAAACAGTTCTGGCCTGGCCCCAGGTTATCCCCTGGAAATCAGTTCATTCTATTATGCATCCGGTGTTTATTAAGTACCTACTGTGTACAGCTGTCTGGTGTTGGAAAAGGTATAAAATTTAGATAAGATGTGGTTCCTGTCTTTATCTTACCATCTGGTAAGGGAAAAATAAATTAATATGTATCACCATAATCTATCATTTTATGCTAAATGCTTCGATTGCAGAACAAAATGCAGCTTAAAGTCTGAAGAAAATTTTTATTAAATGCTGGGATAATGGAGAAGACAGGGCAGACTTCCTAGAGGAAGTAGCATTCTATTGGGCTTCAGAAAACACACATAGGAATTGAATGGATGTAGAGGGGAAGGAAGAGGACATTCAAAGTGCAGGAAGCAAAGATGCCTCCACTAGACACTCTTTTAGGGTGCGCATGGAATGGCCTCAAGGAGCCTATATAACTTGACCCAAAGTAGAGGAGATTGAGGTATTTCCCAAATTGGCCCCTTGTATGTAAAGTCTCTGAGATTAGGAATGGTTCAGGACCAAGGTGATGCTGCTGGAGCAGTCTCAGAGGAGAGGCTGGACCTTAAGCCTCCCCAGGCCTGGGTCTGTCTCCCCAGAAGTGGCCTTGGAATTGTCCTTTAGGGAGAGGAGCATGTGCATTATGAGGGGAAAGCTAACATTCACTAGGCATGCATTTATCCAGATTCCATCCACAGTGAAAATACTTTTGATAATTACAGGCAACACATGTACCCTTGGGTTACTTAGTTTAGAGACCATGAGAATAAACTAGAGGCTGTGTGCTGAGAAGAACACTCCATAGAATCCAACCTCTGACCCCAGGCCAACTAGCTGTGATGTTGGGCAAGGAAGGCATTTCCTCTCTCATAGCCTCTTAGCCTGCTTCCTCCATGGTTAGATAGCCTCCAAGGTCCCCTCTAGGTCTGACATTATGTGTTTTATATATATATATATATATATATATATATATATATATATATATATATATATATATATATACATATATATATATGTATGTGTGTGCGTATGTATATATATATATATATATATATATATATATATATATATATATATATATATATATATATATGGCCCCTTTGTACTCTGGTCTGAGGATTCTTGTGTTTCATTCTCTATTACAGTAGAGTAATTGGCTGCAATTTTCAAACAGTAGTGTACAAGGGAAACTGTCAGTAGTCAGTAAACATGGTAAACCATCACCACTCTAGTCCCTTCGATTGGGGGGGTAGAGCCATGAACTCCCAAACCTTCATTAAAGAGGAAGCTCAGCTCAGAACATCTTCTCACTCTCTGCTGGCTGCACTACTTTGGGCTTCTCTGAGTTTTCCACCAGTACCTTCCAGGCCTGCCCTTCCTCTTCACCACCAGGTCCTTTTGTGTATTATCTTCCTCTATTGGCTTGGAAGCTCTTTGAGAGCAAGAACTGTCATTCTTTTTTTATATTACTATTTCCAGTGCTTAGCACATAGTAGGTACTTGATAAATGTTTATTGACTATTGAAAACTGTGCCAAGGTGGATAGAGAAATGACATCAGAGTAAGGAAGCCCTGGGTTCAAGTCTTCAACACCTACTGGCTGTGTGACCCTGAGCAGGGCCCAGGCAGTTCTCTCAGACTAAGTTGTATTAATAGTTGCACACCTGCATTAGCAGAAAGAGTTTCTTCCCTGGGAATACAGAAATGAAGTCTAACTAAGAATCATCAGGCCATTATTTCTGCATGCTCTCTCAGGCCTGTTCTTACCTCCTTCTCTAGGGGAAGCCATGCCTGTGACCAAGAAGCCAGGCAGCTCAGTGATCGCTGGTTCCATTAACCAGAACGGGTCACTACTCATCACAGCAACCCATGTTGGAGCAGATACAACCCTCTCGCAAATCGTCAAGCTTGTGGAGGAAGCGCAGACATCCAAGGTGACTAGACTGGGGAGCCTGGGGTTACTAGATGGGATGTGGGCATGGTCTAGGCCAAGTAGTAGCCTTTAAATACCTCCCTAGGTGTCCTAGGCCAGAAGTGAATGCAGTGAGTGCTCTGGGTAGAGCATCATAATGGGGCCTACAGAGGCAGGGACAGACTGTGTGGTTGCTGCTCATTTGTTTCATTGTTAATTTGGGGGTCAAGAAAAGATGTTTCTCCACAGTGCCAGTCATAGACTGTCTTCAAAGTAAAAAAGAAAAAGAAAACAGAAAAAAAAAGACTTGGAGTTAAATCTTTTTTCATTTTTGAAATTCCAGGCTCCCATCCAGCAGTTTGCAGACAAACTTAGTGGCTATTTTGTTCCTTTCATTGTTATTATCTCTGTTGTTACCCTCTTGGTCTGGATTGTGATTGGATTTGTTCATTTTGAAGTCGTGGAAACCTATTTTCCAGTAAGTGGTTTGTAAGAACTTATTTTTTATTTTTTAATTGGGAGGAAATTTAACATTTCCTACGTATTTCCTGTCAATTCCTATCTAAGTAATTTAGTTGGACATTGCTTTAGCAGAAACTGATATTTTGTGAAAATCTCAGATGTCTACAAGGAGAGAGAGGGGGAGAGTCAGGAGTTCAAGTCTGGAGGCCATGTTAGGCATTCACATAGGTGTATAATGTTCCTTTGGCATCCTAGTCTAGGGAATACTTTTTATTTCTAACTTCCCCAAAATCTATATTGTACTTTTAAAATTTGTATCATTGATTTCTTTTTAAGCATTTTATCTTTATTTCCTTTCTAGTATTTTTCTTTGACAAGCTCCTAGATGACATCTTAAGGTCTCTTCTTTCTTGCCTTATGTATCTAATTCTATGACAGTCTTCTAGATGTCATATAGAAGAAAAGACATATGTAGCCTGTGAACCAGAAGACTTGAATTCGAGGTCTGGCTCTTCTCCTAACATGAAGTGACCTTGGAAAAATCCCTTTCGCTTTAGGTGCCTGAGTTTCCTCCTGTATAAAATGAAGTTTTGATCAAATGATTTCTGATCAAATTCTGTGATTCTGTAGCTTCTGACTTAAGAGTAAGTCAGTGTCAGGAAGTATTTATTGAAAGCCCTAAGGCTATAATGAACAAGAGACTGTTACTTTATCATGTCTCTTCAGAGGGCATTGGCTGTGGCTCATCGCTGCCAGAGCCCTAGGTTACTGAACACACTAAATTGAAAGAGCTATGTATTTGTCTTTTGTTACTAGGCTTTTGTGAAATCTAAAAAGAAGAAAGAGTTCTTTAAATGGTTCAGGCTGGTCAAGTACTTGCTTAACTGGAAAATTTCTAGGGTATATTTTGGAAGCTATTTCTGTTGAATTTTAGGGAGGGTGAGTGTCTTCACAGGATTTTCCCCAAAGGTCATTTGTTTATCCACATCCTTGAGATCACTGAATGCTGCTATTTCCTTAACAGAGAAACTTAACTCCCATTACTAGATCTGCTGGGATTTTGCTGGAATTATCGATTTGGAGCTGGAAGGGATATTAAAGGTAGTTCAGTCTGACCCATGAGTCAGTCAACAAGTACTTATTAAACATTTCCTACATGCCAGGCCCTGTATTAAGATGTGGTCTCTGCCCTCAATTGAGATCCCAGAAGTGAAGTGATCTGCTCAAGGTCTCACTGTTGCTTAAATGGTAGAACAAAGATTTGAACCTAGGTCCTCTGATTCCAAATCTAGCACTCTTTCCATGACACCATTGTCTCTCCTTTTACTCCAGATCCATTCTTCATTTCACTATGGCATGTTGTCTTATAAATTAGGGTTCATTTTTATAGATTCCAGTGTAAGTCTAAAAAATATTGCTCATCTCTGTTGCAGATGAAATTGAATTGTTCTCATTGGCTCATAGCATGGAATTTTCCATCCTTAGCGGTACCAAGAATGAAGTCCTACATATAGGGGCAGGGCCAGTCTAATAGTTGACTTTGATTTGTTTATAATCAAAAAGGAATAAATGTTTCTTTCTAGTTTTCTCTGCTAATGAAAAGCTTTATAGCCAAGTGTATTTGTAGCCAAATGTAGAAGCCAAGTTTCCAGCTGGAATTCTAATGTTTAAGCACCCTTCCTTCCCATTGTCCTGTTCGGCACTATATGATGCAGAAATGACAATGTCTTCTTTCTTGCAAGGGCTACAACAAGAGCATCTCCAAGACCGAAGTGATAATCCGATTTGCTTTCCAAGCCTCTATCACTGTGCTGTGTATAGCCTGCCCCTGTTCTCTGGGTTTAGCCACTCCCACTGCTGTCATGGTGGGCACTGGGGTAGGAGCTCAGAATGGCATCCTGATCAAAGGTGGAGAGCCCCTTGAAATGGCCCACAAGGTAAGTGAAGAAGCAGGCACATCAAGCTGGCTCAGGCAGAACTATGTGGGCCAGAGTGTAGTCATATTGTCTGCACAGAAGGCCCACTGCCACGTTGGGGCTCGGTCTGAGCTTCTTTCCTGGTCTTGTCACTTCTGTGAGTCTCCATTTCCTCATCCAAGAAGATGAGGCCCATAATATTGGCTCTGCCTGCCTCCTGGGGCTCTTTTGGGAATAGTGCACAGATAACATTGAAGTGCTTTCTAACTGCGCAGGGCTGTCTTTATCTCTTGTTGTTCTGTCTATCTCACAATCTCAGACCTGTGTTTTTGATTACAGAAAAAAACCCTATATTCTTGCCAGTGTGAGGATAGTCTGAGGGAATAAACTCCACCTGTATGCATATAAACTGTACAGGTAGGCGGCTCTAAGCACATGTGGGAGATTGAGCCCTGCTTAGGACAGAGTTGGAACAGCGATCAAGCCACTCGCAGTTGGCCTCTTCAGTGTTGGGTCGCCTTCTTTCTAGTGTCAGTCTGCTTCTGTTCCCAGTCTAGACTTGCCCTGAGTAACCTTCTAGCTTCTAATCTGGGGTTCCCTGGAGCTCCCTGACTGCCTGTGAAGCCAATTTCTCGTTTCCCACCTCTGTGTAGAGCTTCTGTTTACTTGGTGCCAGTCTGCCCTTCCCAACAAGGTCTGGAGTGGGCCTTTTCACTTTTGTTATGACCTGGACCCTTGGGTTATCTTGAGAAGCCTCTGGGCTCCTTCTCAGAATCATGTTTTTAAATACATAAAGTCAAATGTGCAATTACAAGGGAAATCAATTATATTGAACTTATGATTTCCCTTTTTTCCTCATCCAAGTTCCCAGAATCCCTGAACTCTACCCATGGACTCCCTGGGCTCTGTAGGAGCCAAGTGAAGAACTCCCCTGCTCTAGTTGTTTAGTACATGTGTGTAGTCATTAGCAGAATTACACAACCTAGCATGTACAGGGGGTGGGGGAGTAGAAGAGATGATTTACTACAGCTCTGACTCTTTTCCTCCTCCCCAATTCCCCCTACCTTCCCATTTTCCCAAAAATAATTGAAGGGAGGCCATTTCAAAAAATCCATAAGAAGACAGTGTTTTTGCTGAAAGTAGAGCTCCCCTCCTCAACATTGCAAAATTGATGATGGTAAGGAGTCTCATGAAATGTCATGATGTATATGACTTTTGCAGGTAAAGGTGGTGGTGTTTGATAAGACTGGAACCATAACCCATGGAACCCCAGTAGTGAACCAGCTGAAGGTGTTAGTGGAAAGTAGCAAAATATCACGCAATAAGATCCTGGCTATTGTGGGAACTGCTGAAAGTAACAGTGAGCACCCACTGGGAGCTGCAGTGACCAAGTACTGCAAACAGGTAGGAAATATTCCTTGTTTTCTCCCATAGTGATCCTTATATATTGACTTTATGAAGCAGAATGATCTTGGGAGCATTTGATTCTGATTGTGTATCATTTCTATGAGTCGACAGAAACAGATGGCCTGGGAAGTCATGCTTAAGGCTTGCTTCTACTCTTGGTGCACCCATTTCTTAATTTTTTTTCACTTCATCTTATTTCTCCTTACCCTTCAACTATGACCAGCCAAATTCTTTATCCCCAAAATATGCAGTAAAGACAGGGAGAGATACTGAGAGCCTGAAAACAGTGAAGATTAATAGCCTATGAGCTCTTTGAGGACAGGGTCTCTGTCTTATGTGTACCTCTGTATCTTCCCTAGCACCAAGTGTGACGCCTTGCATATAGTAGGCCCTGAAATATCTGAAAGAAAGAAGGAAAGAAAGGAAGGAAGGAAAGAAGCAAGGAAAGAAAGAAAGAAATCTTTGGGTCAGTAATGGCCACAGCACCATATTATAAAGAGTACTCTAGCAGATATGTTTTGGTTTGTTTTTTAATCAGTGAAGAAACATTTATTAAGCACCGACTACTTGCCAAGCACTGTGTGCTAGGTGCTGGGGGTACAAAGACCGACAATTTAGAAATCCCCATTCTTAAAGAACTTACCATTGGAGATAAATAAATGAAGGTGTTGTTGCTGATTCCCCTCTGACCTTCAGTGAAAATGGAATCTGAAATAATTAAGGATTTCCTTTGTGGTGCTCTACTTGAGCAAGTACAAAATGATCTACTCAACATGGATTCTTTGTATAGCAATTAGAAAATGAGATTGAGAAGAAAAAATTCTGAGGTCCTCTCTCATCTTTTCCACTGACTCTTAAGACTTTGGATGAGAGACTTAACTCTTCTGCATTCTTGAAAAAAATTTACATCCCATCAACAGCTGAATTCTTTGTGGTATGTGTCTGATAATTCATAATTAAATACAGGTTAAACTATAGTATTTGCATTGGCTCTGGCTAAATGAGGACCTTGTGACTCTGAAAGAGAATATAATATCCTTCTGGTTTTTGTTTCATTTTGGTTAGGAGCTGGAAACTGAAACCTTGGGTACCTGCACAGATTTCCAAGTTGTCCCAGGCTGTGGCATTAGTTGTAAAGTAACCAACATTGAAACCCTGCTCCATAAAAGTGACTGGGAAGTTGAGGAAAATAATCTTAAAAATACATCCTTGATGAAACTTGATGCAAATGATGGACAGCCAGGTCATTCTTCCTTGATTATTGACGCCCAGATGCCCAGTAAGTTACTTGTCGGTTTTTTTAGTATCATTTATAAACGTTTGAGGGCAGGTAGTAGACTTTGCAACCTTGAAATTTTAAGATTAGAAACACAAATCAGTTTGTTAACTGTGGCTTAATTTTCCCAAATTACCAACACTCTACCACAAAAATAATTCTAAGTATATCTTAGTCATATGCTGGACCTGAATTATCTGATAATATTGCATAGACTCACCAATAGTTCTCATAAGTACTCTGACTCATTTGCATACATATTAAATGTTTACATCTGAATTATATTTATAATACTTGTGATCCCAAGATATAACATCCTTTTTTTGCTCCATGTGTTTTTTCTTAAAACAACAATAACAAAAAAAGCAAAACGTGAAGCAATAACAGCACAAGATTGGATAAAAATAATTGGCTATCTTTCTTCAGCTGCTTCGAGTTCTCAGAAGTATACAGTTCTCATTGGGAACCGTGAATGGATGAACAGAAATGGTCTCGTCATTAAGAATGACGTGGATGGTGCGATGATCGAGCATGAGAGGAAAGGCCGGACAGCTGTGCTGGTGGCCATCGATGGTAAGTTTTCTACAGCTTTGTTCTAAAACTTGGTGTTCTGACGCAAAAATGGCAGCAGTAATTGAGTACTTAGTTTAGTGGCTTTGTGTATGTTTTTGAGAGCTTCTAAACTCTTCTTTGGAGAAGTATTCAGCACTAACTCTGTACCAGCTAACATTTGAATGTAAGGAAGAAAAGATGCTTCAATTTAGTGATAATTCAGTTCTAATTAAAGGTAATATATTTCACATAATTGAATTCTCTTGCATTTGCTTTTGCCTGGATCATTCTGTACTTCTTTGTCCTGTATTTGGTGGTAATGTCTAATAGAACGGAAATGAAATATCACCATATTTATTCTGTCCATTCAGAGTCAAATGGAAGACAATATTTTATTATAATCATGTTAGGTCTGGGATGAAGCTGCATTGTACAACTTCATCTTCTAATTTAAAATGGACCCCTAAGCAACTCATCTGCACAGTTGCAGTAATCTTGTCCTAATGTGAAATGTCCTTTATGTGGACCTTTAAATTAAATAATATGTTTAGGGCTATTACCAAATGATTGTTTGAGGGAAAGGAGAGGCTCTTTTATTATTCTTCTGTTTCCTTCATCATTCCCTTTTTCCTGCCCTCTTCACTAACCCCTTCCTTCATTCTTGGCAACATTTTCTTAAGGAAAAGTGAAGGTTTGTTTTAGCTTTGCATTATAGACCCCAGTATATGACTCAAAGTCATTTTGACTTGTTATGCTCTCCCTGATCAAGGTGGGAATCAGTTGGTTAGAATTCATTGGTCTCTGTGGATTTGTAGACAGTAGGCAGAATGTTGTTTTGTGTTAGTTATGCTCTAAGCTAAATGTATTTTGTCCATGGCCATGTATTAGGTGTGTTGTGTGGGCTGATAGCCATCGCTGACACAGTGAAGCCTGAAGCAGAGCTGGCAGTCCACACACTGAAATCTATGGGCTTAGAAGTCGTTTTGATGACTGGAGACAACAGTAAAACTGCTAGGTCTATTGCCTCCCAGGTGAGTTTCAGGTGACTTTGGTTCAGGGAGGGAAAGGGGTAGGTGGATCGTCAGCTGTATCTCCCCCTTTTTCACTCCCCAGTAGCTATTAATCCCACAACTGCCAAGCAGCATTAGCTACTTGTAATGTTCTCCCTAGCTGCAGAATAGGGTAAGCAGTTTGGGAACAGTTCTTAGAACAGCATTGGTTTAGATCCTGATGGCAGTTCTTAGAGGTTTAAGTGTTTGGGATTGGAGGAAAAAAGCTTTCTGCTATGTTCTATAGCATAGGATTTTTGTATTACACCTAATAGCATTCAGTGACCAAGTCCTATTAATTCTTATTTCCTTTCTGCCTCTTCCTTTTTATTCCCACCATTGCCACCTTAATCTAGGCTCTCGTTGCCTCATTCCCAGTTTACTAATAATTTCTTTGATCTCCAGCCTCTAATTCTTCCTGTATATCATTGCCAGATTAATCTCCTTAAAAACAGTACCTTGATCATGACACTCTCTACCCAAAAAGCCTCCTGTGACCCATCATTCTCTGCAAGATTAAGTCCAAACTCATTGACCATGCTGTCGGAGTCCTCCAAATAATTATCCTCCAGATAAGTAGCCACAGAAGTATTGTATTACTGGTAGAGCACTAAAGGACTTGGAAACCCTGGTTCCAGTCCTATCTCTGATACTTACTTGGATGGCTAAGGGCAAGTCACTTAATTGATTGGGATCTTTTCAAAACAGAAGTAATTATACAGAGTTTTGTGAGCTCAGTGCTTTGCAAACCTTGAAATCCTTAGAGGAGCAAGAAGTCACAGAGCTTCTCTGAGCCTCAGTTTTATGGTGCAGCTAAGGAGGTGGAGGCAAGACAGAAGAGTAAAGTCAGGGTCTCCCCTGAGAACTCCCAAATTCCCCTCCAAGTAACTTTAAAATAATATGTCAAAATGAATTCTCAGGCAGCAGAACCAACAAAAGGATGGAGTGAAACAATCTTCCAGCCCAAGACAATTTAGAAGGTCAGCAAGAAAGGTCTGCTTCACTGGGGTGAAAATGAAGCACAGTGCAGCCTAGGCTGCACTAAGGCAAGCTAGGAGCAGGCCTTGGGGGCAACTGAATCAGCATGGCAGCTTCCAGAGCTGTCAGCCCACAGATGGTAAGGAAGTTGGACAATGGGTCAGAAGGAGACTCCAGGGGATCCTTTGCTGGTACTGGGTACAGGACTCTATTGTATTATTCATATGTGGTTCTGGGTGACAGTCCCAGGATGAGGAGGAACACTAGCACACTGGATCTTGTAGCTGCAGGGGAGCAGGCACTCTGGTTACAGTACCAGGGCAGAAAAGAGTGCTTGTGTTTGCTCACAGACCAGAGCAATAGGATAAGATAACAGTGACCTCACCTCTCCTAAGATCATACCATCTTGGAAGAATTGAAAACTTACAGACCTCTGGAACTAGCTCTGAAAACAGTAGCATAAAAAACCTGAAGCTTGGGACAGTACCTTTTCCACCCTGGAAGTAGAACCCAACTTTAACACATAAAGTTAAAAGTTAAGAAATAGACTGGGAAAATGAGCAAACAACAACAAAAAAAGAAAATTACCGCTGAAAGTTACTATAGTGACAGAGAAAGTCAAAACAGCTGTATGCAAAGCCTCAAAGAAAACTGTGAATTGGTCTCAGCCACATTCTCCCCCCCCCCCCCAAATTCCTGGAAAAGCTCAAAAAGGATTTCTATTTTTATTATTATTATTTTATTTGTTTTCAGTTTTCACAATCACTTCCATATATCTTAGATTTTTTTCCCCTGCCTCCCCCACTTCCTCATTCCCTACCTGAGATGGCATACAGTTTTATATAGGTTCTACACATACATTCCTATTAAATACATTTTCACCTTAGTCATGTTGCATAGAAGAATTAAAATGAATGGATTTTAAAAATCAAATAAGAGAGGTAGAGGAAAAATGGATAAAAGAAACAATAGTGATACATGAAAATCATGAAAACAGAGTCAACAGTTTGGTAAAGTAGGCACAAAAAAATACTGAAGAAAATAACACCTTAAAAAAACCCAAAAAGACCAAATAGTAAAAGAGGTTCAAAAATCCACCAAAAAGAAACATTCTTTAAAGCGGAATTGGTCAAATGGAAAAAGATGTACGAAAATTCACCAAAGAAAAGAACTCCTTAAAAAGCAGAATTGACCAAATGGAAAAGGAGGTACAAAAGCTCTCTGAAGAAAATAATTCCTCAAAAATTAAAATTGGTCAAGTTAAGGCTAATGACTCCATGAGACATCAAGAAACAATCAATCAAAAGAATGAAAAAATAGAAGAAAATGTGAAATATCTGATTGGAAAAACAACTGATCTGAAAATAGATCAGGGGGAGATAATACACATCATCTTTCAAGAAATTATCAAGGAAAACTGCTTTGATATACTAGAACCAGAGAGTAAAATAGAAATGTAATGAATCTACCAATCACCTCCTGAAAGAAATCCCAAGATGAAAACTCCCAGTAATGTTATAGCCAAATTCCAGAACTCTAAGATCAAGGGACACAATATTGCAAGTACCCAGAAAGAAACCATTCAAATACCTTGGAGTCACAGTTAGGATAACACAAGATTTAGTAGCTTACATTAAATAATCAGAGACTTGGAGTGTGATATTCTAGAGGGCAAGGGAACTAGTATAACAACCAAGAATTACCTACATAACAAAACAGTATAATGCTTCAGGGGGAAAAGTGAACATTCAATGAAATAGAGGACTTTCAAGTATTACTGATGAAAAGATCACAGCTGAATAGAAAATTTGACTTTCAAATACAAGACTCTTGAAAAGAATAAAAAGGTAAACAGGAAAGAGAAATCATAACGGATTCAATTAAATTGTTCCCATTCCTATATGGAAAGATGATACCAACTCCTAAGAACTTTATTCTTATTAGGGTAGCTAGAAGGAGTGTACATAGAGGGCACAGGTAAGTTGACTATGATGGGGTGATATCTAAAAAATAAAATTAAAGGATGAGAAAGAGGAATGTAGTGGGAGAAGGGGAAAGGGTGAGATAGAATGGGGTAAATTCACATAAAAGAAGCAAGAAAGAACTTATATAGTGGAGGGGAAGGTGGGGGTATGGTGGACAAGGCTTGAACCTTACTTTCATTGGAATTGACTCAGAAAGAGAATAGAAATAGAGTAGAACTAAGGCACACTTAGTTCAGTATAGAGATCTGTCTTTCCCTACAGGGAAGTAGGAGAAGAATGGAGTGATAAAAGAGAGGATGGATTTGGAGAGGAGGTGGTCGGAAGCAAAATACTTTTGAAGGAGGGATGGGGTAGAGAGAGGGAGAGAAAAGGATAAACAGAGGAAAAATGGGATGGAGGGAAATACACAATAATCATAACTGCAAAAAAAAACTTTACAGCGAGTTTCTCTGATAAAAGCCTCATTTTTCAAATATATAGAGAACTGAATCAAATTTATAAAAATACAAGTCATTCCCCAATTGATAAATGGTAAAAGTATATGAATAGGTATTTTTCAGATGAAGAAATCAGAGCTATCTATAGTCATATGAAAAAATGCTCTATATTAGTGGTGGGATAAAGAGGGGAGGCAAGAGAAAAACATGAGGCCTACTCTCATCACATTCCACTAAAGGAAAGAATATAATGCACACTCATTTTGATAGGAAAACCTATCTCATAATACAGGAGAGTGGGGGACAGGGGAACAAGCAGGGTGGGGGGGAGGATGGAGGGGAGGGCATGGGGAGGAGAATGCAATACAAGGTCGACACTCATGGGGAGGGAAAGGACCATAAGAAAATAGAAGTAAAGGGGGACAGGATAGGATGGAGGGAAATATAATTAGTCCTATACAACACAACTAGTATGGAAATCATTTGCAAAACTAAACAGATATGGCCTATATTGAATTGCCTGTCTTTCAAGGGGAAGGGGTGGAGAGGGAGGGAGCTAAGGAGGTTAAAACTCAAAGTGTTAGGACCAAATGTAATGTTCTTACCACTGGGTAACAAGAAATACAGGTTCAGGGGTCAAGAAAACTATCTGGTCCTACAGGACAAAAGAGAAGACGGAGACAAGGGCAGGGAGGGAGGATAGAGGAGAGAGCAGATAGGTCACAGGGGCAATTAGAAAGCTCGGGTTTGGGGGGGGATAAAAGGGGAGAAAATTTGTAACCCAAAATTGTGTGAAAATAAATGTTAAAAATTAATAAAAAAAAAAAAAAAAAAGGAAAAATGCTCTAAATCACTGTTTGACCAGAGAAATGCATGTTAAAACACGTATCAAATTGGCTCATGTGTCAGAAAAGGGAAATGATAAATGCTGGAGGGAATGTGAGAAAATTGGGCTACTAAGGCACTGTTGGTGGAGTTGTGAACTGATCCACCCATTCTGGGGAGCAGTTTGGAACTATGCCCAAAAGGCTATAAAACCATGCATACCCTTTGACCCAGAATACCACTACTAGGTCTGTATCCCAAAGAGATGAAAAAAACAAACAAACAGAAAAGGACCTATATATACAAAAATATTTCTAGCAGCTCTTTTTGTGTTGGCAAAGAATTGGAAATCAAGGGGGTGCCCATCAGTTGGGAATGGCTGAACAAGTTGTGTGATTGTGATGGAAGACTACTGTGTTGTAAGAAATGACAGTCAGCATGCTTTGAGAAAAACCTGGAAGACTTACATGAACTGATGTAGAGTGAAGTGAGCAGCCCCAGGAGTACAGTATGCACAATAACAGCAGCGTTGTATGACAATCAGCTGTGAATGACTTAGCAATACAAATGATCCAAGACAGTTCTGAAGAGCTTATTTTGAAAAAATGCTCTCTGCCTCTGAAGAGAGAACTGATGGAGTCTGAATGCAGATCAAAGCATATACTTTTTAAACTTTCTTTATTTTTGTTTTTTTTGGTCTCTGTTTTCTTTTACATGACTAATGTGGAAATTTATTTTGCATGATTGCACATGTATAACCTATATCAAATTATTTGCCTTCCCAACAGGGGGATAGGAGGGGGAAAGAAGGAGTGAAAGAATTTGGAACACAAAATTTAAAAAAAAAAGTTAAATTGGAAAAAAAAGAAAATATTAATAATAAATTCCCTTTAAAAATAATAAAATAAAATGGGGTAGCTGGGTGTATAGGGATACAGGGCAGGACCTGGAATCAGGAAGACTCATCTTCCTGAGTTCAAATTTGACCTCAAGACACTTACTAGCTATGTGACCCTGGGCAAGTCACTTAACTCTGTTTGCCTCAGTTCCTCATTTGTAAAATGAACTGGAGAAGGAAATGGCAAACCACTCCAGTGTCTCTGCCAAGAAAACCCCATATGGGATCATGGAGAGTCAGATTTGGCTATGAAATGACTGACCAACAACAAAAATGAGTACTCAAGAATAGCTTCTCTTCTCTTTTTGTGTTTTTCCCCTCTCCAAATTCTTCTCCCCTCCCCCTTGAGTGCCTTTCTCAAGCCGCTCTTCCTTTGTGAAACTCCCCATAAACACTCTAGCTCACATGGATCTCTCCTTTTTCTAAACCTCTGAGGGCATTTATTGTCTAAACCGCTTATTTTGTCCTCTCTATTTTGAGTTAGTCTTGAATCCTGAACTAGATGGTAAACTCCTTTCTTCTACTTTTTGCTCCCTCCTATAGTGCCTAACATCACGCTGATTGAATTAAAGAAGCGTTTCTTGAATTGAATTGGTTTTTTTTTCTTTCCCTAGGTGGGCATTAAGAAAGTTTTTGCTGAAGTCCTTCCTTCTCACAAGGTTGCTAAGGTGAAGCAGCTACAAGAGGAGGGGATGCGGGTAGCAATGGTGGGAGATGGGATCAATGACTCTCCAGCACTGGCTATGGCTAATGTCGGAATTGCCATTGGCACCGGCACAGACGTCGCCATTGAAGCTGCTGATGTGGTTTTGATAAGGGTAAGTCATGTGACTGGTCCTTCTTGGAAAGCTAACTCATCAGATCAGTAACTATCTCACCAAAGATGTTGAGAAATCTGACTACTTCCCTGTTGAGACAGTTCATGTAGTGGATCCTGTGAGGGCCTGAATTTGGATCCCAGTTAGCAAGTCACAGAACTTCTCTGAGTCTCAGTTTCCTCATCTTTAAAATAGGGATAAAAAGAGTGCCTGCCTCCCCACAATTTTCTTAAATGAGATAGCTCATGTAAAGCGCTCTGCCAACCATAAAGCACTGTATGAATGTCAGATGCTTTTGTTGTTATATCATCATTATACTTTTGTACTGCCCAGCATTGAAATGGTGACAATTCAGGGTGAGGGCTTTGGGAAGTGCTTATTAGTTATTCTATCTTTCTGTAATTTAAAAGAAAAAGATAAATTGGATAGAAGATAAAGCACCTTCCTTCTTCCTATATAGATATCAAGAGTTCAGGAAACTTCCATGTTTGGGGTTTACAGCACATCCAAAGTCCAACATTTGTTCCTATTTATCGTCCACGTAAACATCAGTAGGGAATATTGTGTGATAGATACATAGGGGAAATATGACAGACAAGGAAGCTTTTTTGTCACTTGCCCATCTCTCCTTTAAATATATTTTTAAAAAATCTTGTTGATGCCTTTTGTCTTCATACCACAGTTGTTTCCCCACTCTATTGAACCCTCTTTTGGAACAAAGAAAAACATTTACACAAAACTGGTAGACCCAGCAACCAGATGTGACAATATCCTCTGCTCCGTTCTCCAATTGATCTTCCTCAAGTGCTGATCTGGCCATGTCACGTTCACATTCAATAAACTCTAGTGGCTCTGTGTCACCTCCAGTGTCAAGTATAAACTTCTCTGTTTGGCATTCAAAGCACTCTACGACCTGGCCTCCTCCTACCTTTCCAGCCTTCTTATACCTTACTGTCTTCTATATACTGCCATCCAGTGGTACCTGCCTTCTTGCTGTTCCATCTCCCAACTCTCGGGTTTTCAGTGGCTGTCCTTCATGCCTGGAATGCTCCCCCACCTCGTTTCTGCTTCCTGACTTCCCCGGCTTCCTTCAAGTCCCAACTAAAATCCCACCTGGGGCAGCTAGGTGGTGCAGTGGATAGAGCACCAGTGCAGGAGTCAGGAGGACCTGAGTTCAAATCTCACCTCAGACACTTGACATTCACTAGCTGTGTGACCTTGGGCAAGTCACTTAACCCCAGTTTACTTATTCTGGGTCATCTCTAGTCATCCTCGTGAATATCTGGTGACTGGATTCAGATGGCTCTGGAGGAGAAGTAAGGCTGGTGACCTGCACAGCCTTCCCTCACTCAAAACAAAGTCAAGTGCAAGTCATGTCATTATTTCTCTGATGGCACAGTCTTCTTCGGCAATGAGGGAAAAACACACACAAAATTCCACCTTCTGTGAGAACTCTTTCTCATCCCTCCTAAGGCCAGTCCCTTCCCTCTGTTGATTATCTCCGACTTATCATATGTGTATGTGTATTCTGAAAATATTTGTTTACAGGTTGTCTCCCCCATTAGACTGAGGGCTCCTTTTTTGTATCCCCAGTACGTAGCACAGTGCTTGGCACATAGTAGGCACTTAATAAATATTTATCAACTGACTACCAGACATCGTATACCATTCCACATCTGTAGTCTCCCAACTTTCTGCTGTGTGTTGCAAGACCAAGATTGTTTACTACAATTCATCAGAGTTCATTATCTTTTAATGTTCTTTTGTCTATTATTGTAGTCATTGTGCATATTAATTTCTCCTGATTTGGCTTATTTTTATCTGTACTAGTTCATACATGTCCTATCATGTTGCTCTCAACTCATCATATTCATTGTTTCTTATAGCAAGATATTTCATTATACTCATATACTACAGTTTGTTTAGCCACTCCCCATTTTATTTCTGGGTTTGGTTTTTTGCTGCCACAAAAAAACTTGCCACTAATATTTTGGCAAAATGAAGCCTTACTTTCTGTCATTAACCTCTTTTTGCCCATTTTTAAAAAATGATTTAACTTCTTGTTTCACTCACCTTCATACCCTGTAAATTGCAAAAGTTTACTTCTAATGAAATTCCACTATTCCAAAAAACTTTTCTGAAGCTTGTTATAATGGGATTTGACCTATTTAACAAGGAACAAACCTAAGGAAATTTCCACAGCCTCAGGAAAATTTTCTGAAAACCAGTTTGTATTTCCGAAGCTGCCTGTCAGATTTATAATGAATGACCCTATCATGAGGGAGTTGTCATTTTGCATATGTGTGGAAACCAAACTCAACAGTTATAAGTGAAGCTGGATTCTCTTCTTCATGTTCCAAATGTTTCTATTTTCAGAATGATCTCCTGGATGTGGTAGCAAGTATTGATTTATCAAGGAAGACCGTCAAAAGAATCCGAATAAATTTTGTCTTCGCTCTGATTTACAATCTGCTTGGAATCCCTATAGCTGCCGGTATGAAACAGCTCCTATTTTCATTGCTCAGAAGCCATTCCAGTTTTCTGCAGGGGGATGGAGTTTGGATTCCTAGAATGGTTTTCAGAATATGGTGATTGGGTGTGACTTTTTGGTATGGTAGTAGAAGATTTTTCACCAAAATCAATAATTTCCAGCAAAGCTCTAAGCTGCTTTACCATTTTAGGAATGAGAAGCATTTGAGTCTCCTTCCTGTTAGGCAAATTGCTTCAGAAGGGCCGCTAGCTAGCTATTAAGACACAAGAAGACATAAGCCCCAGGGCAGAGATAGAGAACTTATTAACAAGAATTTGAATGCCTACTTTATGCAGGGTCCTTTATTAGGGGCTGGGGAGGCAGATGGACCATATGCACTGTCTTGTGGCCTCATCGTCTATATTTGGTCTCTATTGGAAATAAACAAGTACATGAAATCAACTACAGATCAGTTTATCCAGCAAGAGCAAAAACCAGAAATACTTAGGGGATGTAGAATAAATGAATACTGGAAGTTAAATGGAATTAATTAGGAAAAAAAAACTTCCTTAAAAGGAGGGCTTTGATTCAGGGATTGAAGGAGATGAGGATTTTGTTTCTCTTGTCTCCTCACTAGATTCTACGCTTTTTGAGAGCTTAGCACAGTGCCTGCTACAAGGTCGGCAGTTAATAAATGTTAACTGAGATCAGAGACTGCCTTCACATTTCTCATACCATCCCCCTCCCCAATCCCAAGTGTTGAGCACTTGGTAGACACTAAGTAAATACTTGTTAATTGATTGAGGGGCTTTGACTGTAGGAGAGAAAAATGATAAGGGAATAACAGGAAGGTCAAGGATGTCAAAACTAGTCCATTTTTGGCAGATTGGTTTAGCTAAGCCAGAGGGTCCGTCATGGTAACAAGATGTGAGATTGGAGACATCCCAAAGTGGAGGCTGCTAGAAAGCTTTGAGTGTTAGCCTAAGGAGTTCTACTAGTCCCTGTCAAAATGGCCAGAGTCAACAGAAGGAAGTTCCAAATTAGTGATGGAGTGCCAGAGAATATCCTCCCTGCCCCTAATATTAGGCCAAGATATGACCCTAAATCCTAGTACTAATCAAGTATTGGGAGGTGATTGCACATCCCCTTCCTTGGTGTTACAATTTAGGAAAATTCAACTCATTTTGTTGAACACTTTGGAAACCATTAAGTTGTCCTCTATAGTGTTTCCTTTAAAATGTACTGTTTCCATCAACAACTTTTTACTGTACTACCTAGTCTATGTAGAACGTTGTACCAGCCTCTTTGGAGTATATGAAAAGAAGTAAAAGACGTGGTCTTAAGGAGCTTATGCTCTTGGGGAAGCAAGACAGAGATGAGAGGCAACTAGAACAATCCAAGGATAATGTAGTCCCATATCAAGCACCGAGGGAATACCCTGTGGAGAGAAAGACACTCTGCTTGTTGGATATATCTTTGCAGCTCCAAGCAATGCCATAGACTCAGAATCCTGACCCAAGGCCATGTTGTTTTCTAGACGTCTTTATGCCTATTGGTTTAGTTTGACTCTAGATTTCGAGCCCTGACCCAAGGCCGTGTTGTTTTCTAGGTGTCTTTATGCCCATTGGTTTGGTTTTGCAGCCCTGGATGGGATCAGCTGCCATGGCTGCCTCATCAGTTTCTGTGGTGCTTTCTTCATTGTTGCTCAAACTGTAAGTATGGCAGTGGGGCTGGATGTGTTCTCCCTAAACCATTTTATATGTCATAGACCCCTTTAGAAGTCTAGTGAAGCCTTTGGGACTCTTTTCAGAGTAATATTTTCAAATGAATATAATACAATACACAGAATTACAAAGAAAATAAGTTATATTGAAAAATAGTTATTAACAAGTGCATAAACCTCTGCCCTGAACCCATTATCACTAGTCTGTCTTGGTAAGTTTTGAAACCGAGAGTATAAGAGTCCAAACTTTTGTTAGTATTAAAAGGGAGCCCATAACTCTCCCCATAGGCAGCTAATATATAACAACCAGCAGCACTGAGGCAGGGAGCAACCAGTTCCATCTCAGGACCAGAATCCAAAGGAAGTAGAATTTTCCATTGTAATCACTACAAGCTTCATATGATCCACTTGGAAACCTGAATATTTCTGGGCTACTTCCCTTGCAGTGACTCCCAAGACACATCCCTTCCTGAGGAAGTGCGTCTGTTTCATTTTTGTCTTGTTTACAACATCTATGTGTCATCGCCACTTGGCCTAAAATAAGGAATTTGAAAAAAAAGAGCTATAGCCTTTTAGCGCCACATCAGTTGAGCAGGGGGACTCCCTTGGCAGCCTGAAAGGTACAAATTGTGGGTCCCAGATGCTGAGGATCCAGAAGGGCAATGCAAGGTGCAAAGAATAAGAGCCTCTCTTTAAAGTGAGGTGAGGGCAATAGTTTAATAAGGCTGGTACCTGGAGAAGACTGCTTGGCTGCACCTTGTCTGGAGGGCTGCAGCTACTGAATCTTCTAACCACACCTGTCCAGGTGTAAAACAGATATTCAACCCCAGGTACTCATTAGGTAGAATGTGTCAATGAACTGCAGTGTGTGGTAACAGCTTTGCCCTTCCTACCCCTGCCATTTTTATGGCAACATATAGAAAGAAGTTCTGAACTGTTCTTTTAAGGTGAAAAATGAACCATCTGAAGATATCTATGACTATCTACAGTACACACTTTTTATTACTTTCTGCTAAGTATGTATGTAGCTCAGTTGTATATTGTTGGAACATTTCCTTCATCCACATTTATTTATTCCAGTATTTGAAACTAAATTGTGCTTTTCTGTGTTTCTAGTTATAAGAAACCTGTTTATGAGAAGTATGAACTGCGGTCTCACTCCCAGGTAGGCCGGAGGAGTCCTTCAGAAGTTAGCGTTCACATCGGCCTTGATGACACCTCCAGAGACTCTCCCAAGCTAGGGTTACTGGACCAGATAGTTAATTACAGCAGAGCGTCAATTAACTCACTGCTGTCAGACAAGCGGTCCCTGAACAGCATTGTTCTGAGCGAGCCCGACAAGCACTCACTTCTGGTTGGAGATTTCCGGGATGATGATGACACCTCATTGTGAAAAAGCCCAGCCACTGCTGCTGGCCAGACCTCACCATGCACTGATGAAACTGGGGTTGGAGAAGTAATCTTAGTGTTGTCAAAAGTCACGTTGCAAGGATTTGGGATTGGTCTCCTGTTGTGAGACATCTGTGGCCGGGGCAGGGTGGGAGATGGGGGGGCAGGCAGGGGTGGGGGTTTGTCTTGTGACAAAAGTATCTTTTTCAGCATATCAGCTTTGAAGCTATTTGTGTCTGGTTTCAATGATCTTCAGTATTTTTTTTTTAACCTGAGAAAGTTGAGCAGCAGTGGAGACTCACATAAGTCTCTAAGTATTGCTGTTAACTGACTGGTCAGATGGTTTGGGGATCTGATAAGATGCCCCCTCACAAATAGCTTAGGAAGAACACTTCTTTCAGGAGATGGGCACTGAAGGCGTGGTGGCTGAGAGCTGCTCTCCTGGTGACTCTCATGGTCCGCCCACCCAGGACCACTGGGCAGGATGAAAGAAGGGAAGCAGTGGAAGCCATTGGTGGGACACTAGCTGTGCCTTATTTGCACATTTGCCTCCGGGAATCTTTACCTTCTGAGCTGTTAGCACCCAGCTTCTGGTGAGGCAGAGCATTTCTCATTCTCGGGAGCTGCACTGGTTGGGTTAGTTCAAGTCAGGATGGGAAAGGTTGACATAACTGACAGCCTTTTTTTTTTTTTTTAACTAGTTCTCTCTTGCTCTTTCTTCCCCAGCCTTCTGGGGCAGAGGAACTGAAAGGTCATTGAAGGTTTCTTTGTCTCATGACACTCCCATGCCTCCATTTTTCCAAAGATATCACTTACTTCTGACTTCAGTTTTAACCCTGCCTGTACAAATGTGATTTGTGGATCGAACTGAGATCAGCTCCAAAGAGCCGCTCTCAGTAAAATCGCTATTAGCCGCCCTCTTGTAGCCTTGTCTTCACTGAATTTTCCCACAGATTAACACTACCATATAGATATATATAAATATATATGGTTATAGAACATATACATATATTACATATATATTTCCTATACCTTGAGCTTTTTAGTATGCATTAAATATTTATCATTTGATAGATTATCAGATATCTTTTAGTGTTTTAAGTAACCCTTCCAGATTATTTTAAATGAATGTTAGTTGTGTAAAATTGCTTTTATTTAAAAAAAATCTTTTTTTTTCCATGAATTAAACTGTGGAAGTTAATCTTTACCTAGAATTATACTTATTAACAAACTGTATACTGTTTCTCTCTAGTTTGAGATGTTTATACTTAATAGTTTAATGTAGAAGGTAGATTTAAAGGCTTGTTCCCTCTGCCCTATGGGCTTAGAATTTCCCCTGTTACATGATTGGGAATGAGGAAGGGGGTCAAAGGTTTCCACTGGTATAACTACTAAGTGTCTTTGTTATTTGAAGGGTGTTGTTTTCATAGAGACTACACATGAGGAGAATTCATAAACAAATGCTCAGTTTTTTGATCCAGTTATTTAAATGTTTCAACTTGAGGGAGATTCTATAGCTAAGGCAACCTTGTGGGACTGGATCTAAGAGCAGCCCAAAGGGGAAACATCATTCATTCATTCATTCATTCATTCATTCATTCATTCTCACTCCCTCTCCACTTCCCCACACAAAACAAGAACTTTCATCTGTCATTTAATGGTATCTTTCTGGATTCAGAGGAAGTGTAATTTGTTTCTTGATCAAGAGACAGACAGAGTTGAAACTTTCAACGAAGATGCTGTTGGTCTAGAAGGGCACACTCATTTTAGGGAAAGATGAATGAACTTGTGGGTCTCAACTCTTATTCTCTCCTCCTCCTAATCCCATCTTCCATACATCCAGGTTTAGTTGTAAGGTTTCTTGGCCTAATTTCAGTAGCTTTTTTGTGCCATCCTTTATTTCCAGAGATTGCTTCTAGGGAGAAGTGGCCAAGGTGGTAAATACAGAATATTTTTCTTCCGCACTCCAGAATCAGATTTTTTCAAAGGAAGCAATCTCTTTCCTGAAGAGATTTGGTCATAGCCCGTCAGTGTTTCCAGTGCTATCATTGCCTGTGAAATTGTCTTTTGGAGCCAGTGGCCACACTCTGGGTTGGTGGCCATGTTTGCTGCCCTGGGAAAGAATGACTGTCCTGATTTCAGAATCATGGCTTTGCTGTGGGAACAGAAAACTTTTTGTTCAGGAAAGAGTCTTGCTTAACGTCTACAGCCACATTTTGGTCCTCTTCCGTATGTCTCTTCTGCGAGTCAAGAGTCCATTGGCTTCAGAACTGGGTTGTGGAGGGGAACAAAAATATTGCTTACAGCTTGTAGCAAGAGTTATAAAAACATATATATATATATATATATACGTATATTTTTATATTCAAAATTCAAATGAATTTATGTTTGTTTCTGATATTTGAAGTTCTTTGTTCTATCTATTTCTTGCATCCATTCAGTAGACCATGCATTTCGAGTCTGAGGATCACAAGTGCCCTTGGGTACCCAGTACTCATTTAGACTGAAATAGGGGGCGCTTCTAGTCTTACATGTCTGGAGATGCCTTTTGAATGTAGAAACCTACAATCTAGCTAAGATGTTTAGTGCTGTAGAAGGAAGTGTGGCTGTCTACTGTGAAAACAAGACTGTTTTCCTCACCTCCCAAACTATATGTGTATTGTGATTTAGTGTCAAGCTCTTAGAAAGTTAAACATGCTGCTTTGTGAACAAATGATTTTATTGTACAAAGGTCTCCAGTTCACATGTACAGAATGGTTGAAGTAGCACCAGAGGAAATGTAGTGTACATGTGCAAACTTTTTTTCTGTACACATTTTGTGATGAAACAGCTTACAATCAAAGGTTTTCAATTGTTATGGGAAATCATTTTAATTACTTATAGTTTAATAGCTTGTATTAGATTGATTATTTTTCTTAATATTTATTTTACCGTGTTTTGTCATTCTTTGTAGGTGAGAAATGTTCATGATCTGTTTACTCTCCAATCCTACATTGAACAATGCTGTGCAATGCCTGTCTCTCATACTGTTCTGTAGCTCATTTGCTCTCTGTGGTCTATTTTTTTCCATTTGCATGTAATTGAACATATTTCTGCCAACAATGTGCCTTCAACTTTGTAATTACAGTGTTGTCAAGATATATCATTCAGTGCCTCTTTCATGAAATATTCTCGCCAACACCAGTAGCTGTTAAAGACTCAGATACACATAACATTGGGAGGGTCCTGTTCCCTAAAAGCTAGAGGGCACTCTTAGGGTTGGGGTTTCATTTATAAGCATTGGTAAATACTGCTATTCTGGATAGGTAGAAAGGCAGATGTTGCCCTGTAAGATGGTATTTAAGAGTTCTTTTGTCTTCATTTAAAGGTAAATTCCACAGCATCTAGTATTTCTCTTTTAGTTTAAATTTTTATTTTCCCACAACAATCTTTTGAGGTAGAAAGTGCAAGTATTGTTATTATCCACATTTTACCCATGAGAAAATGGTGATTCAGAATGAAGTGCCTTTCCCAGGGTCACACAACTAGTAACTTCATGCTGCCCTGTCAATACCTCCCCCAAAACCTATTACTGGTGCTAAGAGCCCTATTACTTGAGCATCCTTTGGGATTTCAACTCAGTAAATAAGCTTGACACACCTTTAATATTCTCTGTGTTCTTGAATTCTCATATACAAATATTACATATTTCCAGTGCACAAGGAAGCATGACACCATGGAGGGGGTGCTGGACTAAGAGAAAATAAGGACTGGGTTCCATTCCTACCTCTGACTTTTATTAGTTGTGTGACCTTGGCCAAGTCAAGGACTTATCTACTCAAATGTAAAAGAGTTGCAAGTAGACTTGGTAGGAGTTCCCACACTGAAAATTACCCACCTTGAGAAAACCTAAGATCCTTCTACATATCTGTGTACATGCCAGGAACTGTACTGCATACTGGAAGTACAAAGTCAAAAATGAAAAATAGTTTCTAGCTTCAAGGAACATACATCCTACTAAGATGGGTGGAGATGCACTTATACAAAGAATTGGGATGCTCATTGGAGCAAGGACTGAGCACCAAGAGCTAGAGTGGCTCAGTGGTGTGGGGGTGGGACTCAGTGGGGGCCTCACCAAGAATATGCCCCCTGAGCTGAGCCTTAGAGAAAATAAAGATTGAGATGGGGGGAGGTGGGGAAGATGTGCATTCCAGGCACAGGGGCAAGCTTGTGCAGGTGCACAGAGGTAGCACTTGCCATGTCAAAATCAGGGAACCTGCTGATTGTTCACATTGTCTGGTATGTGGAGCAGTGTGAAAAACTACTAGAAGGGGAGTTTGGAGCCAGATTGTAGAGAGCCCTAAACACTAGGCTGAGTTTTGTTTTGTTTTATTTTATGTTAGAGAGGAATAGGTAGCTATTAAATGTGATTGAGTGGAATAGTGACTTAGTAAACCTTTCTTTATGAAGTGTCCACTATATGCCTGGCATTGTGCTGAGCGTTGGAAATACAAAGAAAGACAGTCCCTACTCTCAGAGAGTTCACAAAGTAATGGAAGAGACAACATAACATACAAACAACTCTGTGCAAACACGCTCTATGCAGGATAAATTGGAAACAATCAACAAAGGGAAGGCACTGGAATTAAAGGGGATGGGGAAAGGCTTCCTATAGAAGGTTAGATTTTAGCTGGGATTTGAAGGAGGGAGGGAAACCAGAAGGTAGAGCTGGGGAAGTAGAGCATTCCAGGCACAGGGACAGCCAGTGAAAATGCCCAGATCCAAGAGATAGTTTCATGTGTGAGGAACAGCAAGGAGGCCAATGTCACTGGAAGGCAGGGGTATAAGGTATAGGAAGGGTAGGGGGGCAGATTATGAGGGGCTGGTTTTGTGTTGTATCTTGGAGGTGAGAGGGAGCCACTGGAATTTGAGTTGGGAGAGGTGACATCATCAAACCTGTGCTTTAGGAAGATCACTTTGTCAGCTGAGTGGAGGATGAGCAGGGTTGGGGAGAAACTTGAGGCAGGGAGACCAGCCACTAAGGTGCTGCAATAGTCTAAGCCTGAGGTGATGAGAGCCTGCACCAAGGTGGGGGCAGTACCACAGAAGGGGATGTATGTGCCACGTCAGAAAGTTAAAATAACCAGATCTTAGCAACAGATTGCATATTGTGAGAGTGAGGAGTTGAGGATGGCACCTCGATCGTGGGACTCCTGGGAAGATGATGATACTCTCAACAGTAATAATTGTTGGAGAGGTAGAACTGACAAGACCTGGCACTTGATTGGATACAAAATGTGAGGAAGAGTGAAGATTTGACAGTGACTCTGAGATCAAAAACCTGGGTGATAGTGGTGATTCCTTTCACAAAAATAAGGAAATCTGGAATAGGGCTGGGTGTCAGGGGAAAGATCATAAGTTATTTTTTTAGGTCTGTTGAATTGTAGTTGCTTGTGAGGCATCCAGGAGGAGATGTCCAACATGCAGTAGGAGATATACAACTGGAACTCTGGGGGGAGACTAGGGCTGGATTCTGGAGTTCTCTACATAATGATGGTAATTGAATCCATGAAAGCTGAGAAGACCTAGTGAGAGAGAGTAGAGGAACTAGTACAGAACTTTGTTAAATTCATGGATAGGCAGCAAGACATGAATCCCACATCAGTTCAGCAAATATGAGTGAGGCAGTGTAATCAAATGGGTAAAAGGAGAACTAGGAGAGAGAGGTGTCATGAAAGTCAAGAAAAGAGAGAGTCTACCAGAAGGAAGAAAAGGTCAAAACTGTGTAATATATCTAATACATCGAGATGCCCAGAAAGATAAGGATGAAAAAAGATGCCCTTCAATTTAATAATTAAGTGATTGTTGGTAACTTTAAAACAGTTTTGGTCCAGCATTGGAGTCAAAAAATCAGATTATAAGAGGTTGAAAAGTGACTAGGATGTGAGGAAGTAAAGCCAACTGCTAAAAAGGTTTTTCTAAGAATTTAGCAGTGAAAGAGGTGAGATATAGGATGATAACTTCAGGGGATAGCAGGATCAAATGAAAGGGTTGGGATTTTCCTTTGTTTTGTTTTTAAGATTGGGGAGATCTGGACATGTTTATGTAGGCAGTAGGGAAGGAGCCAGTGGATGCAGAAATTGAAGATGGTTGGGGCAGGGTTAAAGGGGCAAAATATTGGAGGAAACAAAAGTAATAAGATTGCCAATCCCGATGAATATTTTGGGGTACTTTGGGTTGAACCATTCCCATTTCAGGATTTCACGCTAGAAGGTGAAAAATGATTCATCAAAAAAGTCCTGGTATTCAATCACAGGAATCAAGAAAAGCATGAAAAGGTAAACAGGAAAGAGAAATCATAAGGGACTTACAAAAGTTGAACTGTTTGTATTCCTACATGGAAAGATAACATCTGTAACTCTTGAAACTTTTCTCAGTATCTGGGTAGTTGGAGGGATTATACACACATGTATATAGATGGAGGGCACAGGGTGAGTTGAATAGAAAGGGATGATATCTAGAAAAATAAAATTAAGGATTGAGAGAAATATTGGGAGGAGAAAAGGAGAAATGGAATGGGGCAAATTATCTCATAAAAGAGGCAAGAAAAAGTTTTTTCAATGGAGGGGAAAAGGGAGGAGGTGAGAGGGGAAAAAGTGAAGCTTACTCTAATCACATTTGGCTTAAGGAGGGAATAACGTTCACTCAATTTGGTATGAAAATCTATCTTACACTACAAGGAAGTAGAGGAGAAGGGGACAAGTGGGGTGAGTGGGATGATAGAAGGGAGGGCAAATGGGAGGAGGGAGTAATAGAAGTAAATATTTTAGGGGAGGGACAAGGTGTAAAGAGAGAACAGAATAAATAGGGGGCAGAATAGGATGCAGGGAAATATAGTTAGTCTTACACACCATGACTTATGGAAGTCTTCAGGAAAACTACACATATATAGCCTATACTGAATTGCTTCCCTTCTCAGTGGGGATGGGTGGGGAGGGAGGAAGGGAAAGAAGTTGGAACTCAAAGTTTAAGGAATGAATGTTGAGAATTGTTTTTACAAGCAACTGGAAAATAAGAAATACAGGTAATGGGGTATAGAAATCTATCTTGCCCTACAAGAAAAGAGAGAAGATGGGGATAAGAGAAGGGAGGGGTGTGATAGAAGGGAAGGCAGAGTGGGGGAAGGGGTAATCAGAATGCATGGTGTTATGGGGTGGGGAGAGGGGAGAGATGGGGAGAAAATGTGGAACTCAAAATTTTGTGGAAATGAATGTTGAAAACTAAAAATAAATAATTTTTTTTTAAAGCCCTGGTGCTCTACACTGTGACCAAGGAGAATTTCATCACTTCTCACAAAAGGCAAACTGGGAGTGATTCTCATGTGCACTCAAGAGTCCAAAGAGCTGACTGAGCTCCTCAAGGAAGAGCTCCCTTATCTTGAAGGGATTATCAGCCCAGAAAGAAAAGCACCAAGAATGTGGCCCTCAAATATCTTATAGGTAAGTAGTTGGCTTTCGGTCTTTGAATGCCTCACAGCCTTGGATAGCGGGGAGATTGAGGACAGAAACCACATCCCCTTACCCCCAACCCTCCCACCACTCTCTATGGGATTTTTTTCAAGTGACATTTCCTAGAGACTAGAGATCAAAACATTTTTCTTCTAGTAACTCACTAGGGAAAATCAGCTGCCAGTAGTGCTTTCTTATGGTGGGTGCTCTGTCATTTGTATGGCTTGTCCCTGCCTGTACCCTTCTGCCAACTCCTCATGCCTTAACCCTTGCTGCCTAGACACTCTCCTGTGTTCAGGACAAACCACTGGAAGTTAATGTTGTGATTGCTGCACAGAATCAGTTATGTAACCCTATTCCCTTATGGAAAGAGCAACGCCATCTTGCATTTGTTCCTGGGAAGTTTTGCATTTCTGCATTCTGAAAGATTCTCAAATATTTGATCAACCTGGCCAGATCCACTTTGTGTTTTGATCAGCATGATGTGGTGGAAAGTGTCTCTACTTGCTTTAGCACCCTACTGACTAGCCATATGACCTTAGGCAGGGTGCCTAATCTCTTCATATCTTTGGCTAACAATCTTTATTCATGACGCTTATTCTGTGCTTTGGTATATAGGCATCCAAGGCCATAGGTCTGGCTCTTGACTCTCATTATAATTTATCTTCTCTTTAGAATTACTTGGTACTTCCCAGCATCCTTCTTTCTAGGTCATTTCTATCGTCCTTCAGAGTTTTCAGTTTTATCCTTTTATCTGGTCACTTTTCCCCTGGTATGTGGAGAATTGTGTGAAGGATGTTGGCCAGAAGGTAAAGAAACAGCATTTATTAAGCACTTGCTTTGTTCCAGTCACTGTGCTAAGTGCTTTCCAAGTTTCTTGTTGAATCCTCCCATCAACTCTGGGAGGTTCTCCCATCAACCCTGGGAGGTTTGGTGCTATTATTATCCCCATTTTACAGTTGGAGAAACCAAGATGGACAAAGATTGAGTGACTTAACCTCAGGGTCACACAGCAAATAAATGTCCAAACCTGGCCCAGCACCTTGAATGGATCTAATTGATAACATGGGACAGACACATGCATTTCTTTAGGTACTTTCCAGAAAAGATTATGCTGGCAATTGGAAATGAGGCTAAAAATCACACTTTAATAGGGCACAGACAGTACAGAGACAAGCAGTAGAAAAGAGGTCTAGAGGCAGACAGTGGAGAGATGGAGATGGGATGGTGGAGGAAGTCAGGCAGTGTGAGGAAGAGGAATGGGGAGAGACACTGAAAATCATTCACATAGCCATGGAGTAGAGTTGGGAGCACTCGGCAGCCTGGACCCAGATGGAGATGCCACCTTGGGCATAGTTCGTTAACTTATCTGCGTCATCTCAAAGTCATCAATAACATCTGGTGTTCTGCTGGTCTTCTGGAACTTGTCTGAGATTTACATATCCTGAGACTAAAAGGTCAGGACTGCAAAGCCTAGATGGCTTCCCTTGATTCAGCACACAGTATCAGGATGTGATTTTTGGTTGATAGGTGATCCAATTTGTAAATAATGCTCCTCCTCTTTGTGATCTTATTTTCTGCTCTTGCTGCTTTATGCTGGCTACTTACAAACTCACTATGCTGACTAGAAGGGGAGGGGATAGTCAGGGGGACTGGAACAAGATATAATTCAACACACATGCACAGAATGGAAGACCAACCAAGAGGATAAAATAGTCAGGGTCTCCAAATACTCAGACAAGCTGCTGAAGAGGGCTTTGAACTCTCCTTCCATGGAGATTTTTTTTCAATGATACTGTCTTGTATGGTTAGGTATTCATCTGCTTGGAGGCAAAACGCTGGGCAAGATGTTTTGAAGCCCCTACTACCTGTATTGTTCTATAAATATTCACCAAGGTCAGGCTACCAGGACTTCATTCAGTAGATCAGAGCAAGGGTTAAGAAGTCTCCAAGGGACCTTGGAAACTTAGAAGCGACCTCAGAGGTTGTCTACTCCAGGCCTTCTAAAACTTTTCCCACTCATGATCTCTTCAGCACTGATCCTACTCCAACTTGAATGTAAACAGAAATCCTCTCTGCAATGTTCCTGATAGTCATGTGCCCTTCTGTTAAAGATACTATGGGGAACTAGTTCTGAAGCAATCCATTCCACATTGTGGCAGTTTCACTTGTGAGGACATTTATTCCTTTACCATTTCAGAATTTAAGTGGCTCTATGATCTAGCTGATGAGGGCACTCCCTCCCCCATTGAAGGTCACAACCATGCCTCACCTGCTTATCCTGTGCTGTTCTCATCCATGTCTTCCCATAAATCCTCTGTGGAAGAGCTGCAGCCTTTCCGCCCTTTTAACTTCTGTGGGAACCAGTGCAACAACACTTTTGCCATTTGTTAGCTCTTCTTGCTATTGGCTGCAGGGGTGGGGAACTTGTGGCCCCAAGGCCACATCAGCCCTTTGACTGAGTCCAAGTTTTACAGAACAAATCCTTTTATGAAGGGGATTTGTTCTGTGAAGTTTGGATTCAGTCAGAGGGAGGCACTTGAGGACCTAGAGGGCCACATGTGGCCTCAAGGCTGCAGGTCCCCTACCCCTGGACTAACCCACATCCTTTTCTGGCTGTATGGGCCCCTGATGTCTTTTATGTTACTTCATGGATGCAAATCATTGTTAGTAATGTGCTGCAGTCTTCTAATTTTTAACTTCATCTTTCCATTCTCAATCCTACCCCCTTCATGGAGCAGAAATCTACTTCTCTGCAACTTCCCCTCATTAGTTATAGTTCCGTTTTCTGAGACTAAGCAGAACAAGTCTAATCCCTTTCTGATAGGATCATCCTTCAGGAATTTGATGACGATGCTCATTCACCCCCAAGTCTCTATAAGCCCAGGTTGGATGGTATCATAGAGCAAGAAGACCCAACAGGTACTCGGGTGGAGGAAGGGGCAGTCTGCTTGGAGTTTTAACTGCTTTCTGCCAGATCCCATGGCCTATGGGAGCCTTCCTTCTTCAGCTATTAGACCCAGCAGCAGTAGGTGAGAAGGGAGATCTGTGTCTCAATACCTCTGAGTAGTTCCTTAATGCCAAGGATCCCATAGTAGTACTAATCTCCTGGAATAACATTTTGCCTAAGCTGGTTATTTTTGTCCAGTCTCCTGTGGACCGAAAGAACCACTTCCTCATTGATCCATGATGGTAAATATTCTGGCACCACTGCTTTTAGTTCCCCTTCTTGGCCTTACTGAAGTGGCCAGAGAGATGCATTTTGTTTTTTACCTTTAAACTTGGGCTAAGATTGACTTGCCAGGCCAAAGCTAAGAGGACCTCACAGAATCCCAGAATTCTTCAAAGGTCATCTAGTCCAAGCAATACTTGAACAAGAATCCCTTCAACCTCCTGCCCAATAAGTTTTCATCTAGACTTTGCTTGAAGACCTCCAATAAGGGGGAACCCAGTACCTCTGGAGGCAATTCAGTTAACTTCTAATTAGTCGGTAAGCATTTATTAAGCACCTACTGTGTTCTAGGCACTGTTTTAAATGTTGGGGATACAAAGAAAGGCAAAAGACAATCCCTGCCCTCAAGGAGTTCACAATCTAATGGGGAAGACAACATGCAAACAACTATGTATAATCAATATATAGACAAGATAAATAGGAAAAAAATCAGCAGAGACAAGGCACTAGAAGTAAAGGGAATCAGGAAAGACTTCCTGTAGAAGACGGATTTTAACTGGGACTTGATAAAAGATAGTGACGTAAACTGGGGGCCCTTCGTAATCCTAGTTGCCTTCCTGTGAACATTCTTCAACTTATGAATATGCTTCTTTAATCGAGACACACACACTTGAATACAATATGCTCATCTATAATCTTTTCTTGTAAGGGAAAGTAAGTTCTACTTCCCTTCGCTTAGCCCAACCCCAGTGTTTCCTGAGCATGTGCACACACCCATACATAGACATACACACACACACACACACACACACACACACACACACATGCACGCACACATACACACACAGTTAGTACATAGAGAGAATTCAAATCCTATGAGCAAGTCACTGACATAATGATAAGTCCCTGCCCTTAAATAGCTTAAGTTCTGCTGGATTGACATAGAATATAAACAGTTAAATATTTATGATGGTTTGAGGAAGGAGAGAGCAGTAACCACTAAGGAGACCAGAAAAGGCCAATGAAAGGACATGGTGCAGGAACCACGCCCTGAGCAAGGTCAGGGATTCCAAGAGGTGGATGGAAAGGGAAGTGGGGTCAGGGAGGGTGTGGCAGCCAGGAGATTGTGTTCCAGCTTAGGCAACAAATGGAGCATCCACCGTATGTGTTCTTAAACTGGGAGTCCAGGAGTAGGTTTCAGGAACTCTGTGAATTTGAACAGGAAAAAATTCCATATTTATTTTTACTGACCTCAAACTAAAACTGAACATTTCCTTCAATGATGAATTTTCTAAAAAACAGAAACAAAGCCATTATTTTGAGAAGAGGTCCATAGGCTTTACCAGACTAGCAAATGGGTCCATGATACCTCCCACCTAAAAAAAAAAAAGTTAAGCACCTCTGTAAAATGAGGGAGTTGGACTAGATGAAATCCTTCCAGTTGTAAATCTGTGATCCTGTAGAATTTGGTCTGACAAGATTTTTACACTCCTTATTTGGGAAATTCTTCCCCTCAATCCAACCTAAGATTATATTAGCTTTCTTAGCCACCATATCATACTGTAGATCCATATTAAGAATTCAGGTTGCTAAACCTCCTAATCTTTCTCAGATGAATTGCTATCTATTTAGCTAAGTCTCCTCCATAGCATATTTGTGAGGTTGATTTTTCAGAGTCCAAGACTTGACATTTTTTCTTATTAAATTTCATCTTGCTAGGTTTAGCCCATGTCCTAGCTTGTCAAGACTTATTTGCACCCGGATACTGGGCTTGCTATTATTCCAGGCTTTGTCTCACCTTCAAATTGAATAAGCATACCTTTCTAGCCTTGATTCAAGTCCCAGATGAATGCCAAATTGCACAGTCTAAGCTCAGATCCCTGGGACCATTCAATTCGACCACCTCCAAACCCACCTAATTGAGTTATTGTCTAGCTCCTCTCTCTCCACTTTTCCCACAAAAATAACCTGAGAAACTTTATAAAATGCTAAAATCTGGGCAGAACAATTTTAACAAACCCTCAAGAGATAGTTTCTAGGTAATTAATTAGCCTAGCCTGTAATTATAAATTTATGGTCAGTGGTTTCTCTAGGTAAATAAAGATGAGAAGGGAGACCCTGAAATGCCTTAAATCAAATGTGTACCTTCTGAAAGGGAACTCCTCTGACAAGTAAAACTCAACCCTGATTGGTGGACATTTAATGTGGAGGTAGACCAAGGGTATTCAGTTCCTCCTGCTGAGAATGTGGCTTGATCATAAGACTCAGAAGCCTCCAGCAGGGAGAGGCCATTTTCATCCTGACCTCACTAGCTAATTTTCTCCTTAATGAACTGGGTTGCCCTAAACTCTAATGGAGGGGATAAGGACAAGGGGTTCCTCCCCTAGGCAAAAGCTCTCCCAAACTGGATTCAGTTTATACTCTAAACAGAAATTAGGTTTCCCCATTGGGTGAGATCCTGCCCAACCTAATTAAGGAATATGTGCCTTGGAGGCTAAGAGTAATGTCATCCTTCGGCTATGCCCTTCAGAGACTAACTGACCTTTTCAGGAGTTGGGCCTTAACAGAAATAGGAAGAAAAGGGTGGATCAAAAATTAATAATTAGTTATTAGTATAATTTCACAATGAAGCCCAGAGAAGAGTGAGGAAGGAACACATTTCACTTCTCTTGGTAGAAAGATGAAGGTCTATGGGTGTGGAACATTGTATACTTAAATGCTTTCTACCATGCTTTTGCCCTTCTGGTTCCTTGGAGGACAAGCAGTTATTTTCTTCTCAATGTTTCCAGCTGCTTTCTTGTTCCCCTCATATATATTTCTTAGGTCCAAGTGTTCATTGGCTCTCCTTCCCTTTGTCTTCCCTGTGACAGTCTTCTATCTACCAATCTCCTGTCATGGCAGGATTTTCCTTCTGCTTCTTCAGATTCTTTTTTTCGTTTTCATATTGAAGTGCTGTTTTCTTTTGAGACTATTTTGGAACTACTGGAAAAAAAGGTTGAATTTGGAGTCTGAGAAGCAAGGTTTGAATCCTAGCTTCTGCTACATACTTGTGTAGCAAGGCTTTGGACTTAATCTCCCAATTGTTAAAATTAATTATCTGACCTAGAAAATAATTCTGAGGTACAAAAGTTTCCGAGGAAGGATTTAATAGCAACAGTCAACTGGTTACCATTAAGTTAGGTCAACTAATCCCTCAGTAATTAGTGACCAAGAAGTGATTTACAGTTTATTTTTATAACAGAAAAGAGGAATTAAAAATTACAGCAATCTTAGGAAACTTGTTTTGAACATAATTCTATTGGATAAGACAGGTCATCTGACTATTTTACCCTGCCCCTGCTTTCTTAATCCAAATTCACACTGTTGGCAACATTTTGAGTGTGGACATGTGAAGGGGTGGGGAGGGGCACGGTGGTGGTGGTGGGAATTTCTAGGGTGGGGCAACCATTAAATCTGATATTCTATTGGATTAGGGCTTTTGTGTATCCACCTGTCTGTCAAAGTGAGATTGCCTAAGGAATCTCTGCTCTGCAGCTATCAGGAAAATGAGAACTTAAGACTGGGAAAAAGGACTTAACCTTTAATTAACTTATCCACTAAGAGTGGAAACGGGGACCTGATCCGATTCCATCAGGTTAAGCTAGCAGTCAACCCTCGTACCCCAGCTGCCAGAAAGAGAAACTTACCTGTACAAAATTATATTATCTAACTTACACTTAATAGTTTGTTCAAGAAAAAAGGGGCACTTAGAATCAATAAGCTCGGAGTCAACCTCCATTTCTCTAGCTGCCATAAAGGAGAACTTAGCCTTTAAAAAGAGTCTTATAATCCTACGATTATTTCATTCCTACAAAGATATATGTTTTACTCTAAATTATCTGCTACTAGCTGATAAAGTCCTATCCATCTATCCACTAAATCTATGAGTAACTTAGGCCCAGAGAATATATTTGTTAGTTTGGCTTGGTTGTTAGGGCTAGCTTTTTCTAAAGGAAAGAGTCTAATCTTATAATCAAACTAAAATCAAAGTAATCAATGCTAAGTGATTTAAAATGTATTCCTTTTCAATTCCCCCTTTTATCATTAAGGAAATAATTTCCTTACGGTTCACTTAAGTAGAGAATCAAACTCCTTCAAATGGTCTATGCTCTTAACAACCAGTTTCCCTAATTTGTCTGAGCGTATGGGAAATTGAGTCAAAAGGGTCCTTACCTTAGTCTTCCCAAGGTTGCCGCCCCCCCCAACCTGTCCCCAGAGACAGATAGCCACTGGTGAGAATTCATTCCCATTGGGCTCTTGACATTTTTCTTAAACAATGGGCTAGTGGCATTCTAAGAGGTCATTCACTTATATCTGAAATCAAAACTTAGAAGTATATCAAATTAAAGTTCCATAGGATTCTACCTCAAGTAGCAAAACTTCATTACTCATATGTTAGGGCAGAATATAATTAATCATTAACAGTGTTGGTTCAAATTTATATAGAATTCATTAGCAGTTAAGCTTTTCATATGTTCAGTATAGTTATTGGGGTCAAAATTTACCACAAGTACATATGCCCTATAGAGTTATAGCATTATCCAGTATGGAGGAATTATAGTCAATTAAAGAGTGACAATAGTTCATTTATGTACTTTACCATATGCAAGGGTTTTTTCTAGTTCTTAAAGATTACTTTAAAAAATTTCAGAGGCTTGTTTTCTGTAGTACTTTCGAATGTTTAGTTTTTGATTTCTCAGTTAATACTTGAATTACTGGTTAACTTATGTTGTGTGTGTGTGTGTGTGTGTGTTCGTCCTTCATTGCCAAAGAAGACCATGCCATCAGAGAAATAATGACATGACTTGCACTTGACTTTGTTTGGAGTGAGGGAGGGCTGTGCAGGTCACCAGCCTTACTTCTCCTCCAGAGCCATCTGAATCCAGAGACCTGATATTCATCAGGATGACTGGAGATGACCCAGGATGAGGCAGTTGGGGTTAAGTGACTTGCCCAAGGTCACACAGCTAGTGAGTGTCAAGTGTCTGAGGTGAGATTTGAACTCAGATTCTCCTGACTCCTGCACTGGTGCTCTATATGCTGCACCACCTAGCTGCCCTCAATTTATATTGTAGGGCAGTTGTAAATAGTAACATTGAAGTCTTTCCCTTTAGGAGACCAGAAAAAAATTTAAGCCCTTGAATATTTACTAGTTGGGGTTTTTTTTAAACAATCTTGCTACATTAATGTAGCAGTTCAATTCATAAGATGCTAAACTTACTTTAGTCAGATGACATCAACTTAGTTCATTTCAAAGTAACTTCACACAGGCACAGTTAGAAATTTAGACTGGTTGGGGGGGGGGTCCTCAAACCTCTTATTAAATCGTAAGAATTTAAGGCAAAAGGCACATAATCATTACAATATTTTTTCAAAGACTTATCGCATTGACTTTAATAACTCAACAGGGAAGTGGTCTCTCTAACAGCACTTTACAATGTTTTTAGAAAAAGGTCATGTATGTATTTAAAAGCATATGCTCCTAATTAAAAGAGAATTCACATTTCTAATCATATGTCTAACATGCTTCTAAATTCCACAATACAAGAAAACTGGAAGTCTACAGAATATTCAGTTTGATAAAATCTTAACTTTTCCTTCTTTAAAAATGATTCATGTTATTATTTTTGATATATTATTTAATCCAAAAGCCAATAACAATAATGAACATTTATACAGTGATCATTACACTAATTCCTCTACCAGCCCTGGGAGATAGGTGCTATTATCACTATTATTATCCCCTTGTACATACAAAGACTGATCAAACATTCTAATATACTACAATTAAAATATAACTTCAAAACAAAATTCTCAACTCAATCAATTTTTGATTTATAATTACTAGTAGCAATAACAAAACCTCATTTTTCACCAAGGTCCATTATTTTTAGTTGGCTCATTTTAACAAAAATCATGGCAATGCCCGCAGTCCCCATAACTGCTTCTTTATTTCTTTGAATTACCTAGAGAGTCAAATCAATTCTTTTTATTTTTTCTAACTTAACCCTACCAGTGTACCTTAAGTCATTTCTTTAAAAATTTCCCCATATCCCTTTTTTTCTTTAGTGGAATCAAAACCATTTCTCAAATTTCCTTTTTCAAAACTTCAACTCCTTTTCTATCAAGCCATGCATTTACACTGTGTCAGTGCAGACTCCAGCTTTCCTTAAATTCTCTACTCATTCTTCTCTCATCCCTACTTGTTAAACTGTTATCTTTTCTTTCATTTTATGAAAATCCTTCAAAACTAGACCTTTGTTGTTACTTTATCCAACATGCCTTACTTTTCCCCCTCTTGCTTATTTTCTCTAGTCTTTTATTTACCAATCATACAGACTTAATCTATGCTCCGCCGAATTTCTCTTTATACTTCAGCACAAGTTTTTATTATACAAAACTGATTAATTGCAATACTGTCACCTTCCCCCTGCCTTTTAGGGCTTATGATTGCACAGTTCATTCCAATTTCTTTAATGCCTATAGTTTTTTGTTTGTTTTTGATGAGTGACACTCAAACCCCAATATAACTTACTGAGCACAGCTGCAAAGTTTAGGTCCCTCCTAGTTCCTAATTGATGACCTTGGTGAAGAAGGCATCTAGCTCCTTCTCAAAGTTAACCTCTTTTATGCTGGAAGAGTATTCATCTACCTGTTTCATTGCCAAGGTCCAACTATGGCACAGGAATGTCACAGATACTGGTATCTTAAAGCTACCCCTCTCACTACAGTAAGTTTTTATTACTATGCTTTATTAGGCACTCTAAATGAAGTACAGAACATTTCAGCTACCTTCCTTTCTCAGTATATTCATCATTTAATAGCATTGTGTAAAAGCAGTTTCCATTTTGGTGCTGTCGGTTGCGAATCTTTTCTAATTGCCTCTTCCTTTTACAAAGTTTTTGATATTTTTCACTATTGTAGGTTATTAGGTTATTTAATTCTCCAATGATTTTAAATGAACAGAAATCCTCATCACATAATTTAACTTTGGATTCACCTAAATGAAATAGAGCTGTGTAATTACTAATGGTAATAACTTTCACAAGGGCCATTAAATTACATTAAACATTGAGCTGCTAGGATTTCACATTTCAGGGCCCAATATTATCAATGTGCTTCTGCTTTAATTTACATTTGACCATGAAGCAAGAAACATCCTGAAATAATTTGTCTTCAGTAATTCGTACCCTAACTTATTATAGCCTTACTTATTATAGTTCTACCAAAATACAATTTTTACTTCCACTGATTTCAACACAAGTTTTACTGTGTTTCTAATTTACTGAAACAATTGATTTAAACTACAGTGATAGCATTAAATTTCACTTACTTTTAGTTGCTTCATGATTTCAAAGCAAGCTCTTCTCTTTCGGGGAGCACTTTTGGATTCCCCTTCAATCTGGAAGTCTCAGTGTAGGGGCTGATAACAGGGCTTGTGTGGTGTCTTCAGGATGGTTGTTTAAAATTAGTAAACAGCGAAAGGCTGAATAAATTCCAACTCTACTTGATTCTTATGGAATCTGAAGGGAGTCTTAAAATTGTCCTGTTCTGCCTTCTAAAAAAAACATTCACACTTTCTTCCTGCAATAAATTTGGCTCACTTTTAAAGCACACTTTAAAAATATACCTTTGGTATGTACTAAAGTTAAAACCATTTTCACAGGGTGACACCCCAAAACTCAAGAGAAACTGCTTTGGGCTTAGCAAATGTTTCTTTTTTTAAAATTCTGAATTATTTAAACTCATAAAACTTTTATTCTAATTTCTCCTGTACTGTTTTCTTAAGTTTTTCTCATTTAACACTTCAAATTGCAGCTTAAACTCAAGATTTAGTCATTTTAAAGTTCTTCTTATGGAGTGACTGATCGGTCAATTTTTGTTTTCATGGAACTTTACCAAATTTGCTAGTACCTCAGAAACTCATCAAAAATTTCATAAAAACTTTCAAATCCTAATTTTGAAGTTTCCAGTAGAGAGCAACAAATTTAGTTTCTAATTATTTTATTTTATTATTATTTTTATCTGTCATGTGCAGCCTTCAATGTGGCTAGTGTTGGAAATGGAGAAAAGAAAGACTTGTCCTTTCTGAATACTTTAAAAAAACAGTTTTATTTTTTACTGTCTTTTTCCTTTGGTTGATTTATGCAAAGGAAAAAACATAGAATTAAACAAATACTTGGAAGCACCTGCCAGCACAGGTCAGCACAAACCACAGATAGAATCCCATAGATTTCTCACTTTGCCAGGGATAAAGCCTTTTGAGCAGTGTTCTTGTTTAGATCTCATTAAGATTTTCCTAGTTGTATGAGGTCCCTTTCTATCTGAAACAAGTAACCTACTATTCCTAAACTTAGTTCTATCATTCACAAAATGGACACACACAGAACATATAACAAGACTTGACACAATACTAAATCAGGTCTGAGTTTCTTCTAAGCTTCTTGAGGAGATTTATTTATTTATTTATTTTAATTTTTAAATTTTTTTTTTTTGTATTTAAATTTATTTATTTAAGTTTTCAACATTCATTTCCACAAAATTTTGGGTTCCAAATTTTCTGCCCATTTGTCCCCTCCCCCCACCCCAAAGCGCCAAGCATTCTGATTACCCCTATCACCAATCTGCCCTCCCTTCTAACATCCCTCCCTTCCCTTATCCCCATCCGCTTTTGTCCTATAGGACCAGGTAACTTTCTATATCCCATTACCTGTATTTCTTATTTCCTAGATGTATGCAAGAAAAATACTCAACAATTGTTCCTAAAACTTTGAGTTCCAACTTCTCTTCCTCCCTCCCTCCCCACCCATCACCATTGGGAAGGCAAGCAATTCAATATAGGCCATATCTGTGTAGTTGTCCAAATGACTTCCATAACAGTCGTGTTGTGTAAGAACCATTGCTACTGCGACTGGAGATTTGCCCCCCCCCCCCCCCCCCCCGCCCCAGGGCTGTTTGCAAGCCATGCAGCATGCGGCCAAGACTGGACTGGGCTCTGCTCCGCATCTGCTGCAAGTGATGTTTCCCGTGGGCCTTTCAAGTCACCCTGGGCTGGAAATCTCCTCCACTCTGATGTTCTCCACTTCTGCTGCTCCAAAATTTGTTGAGAGTCCCTCTCTACAGGTATTTTATGGGCTGTGTGGGGAGAGCTAGCATGTGTGTGTCTTTCTACTCCGCCATCTTGGCTCCGCCCTCTTGAGAAGATTTAGAAGTCAAGGTCTTACCTGTCTCCTCTATGACATTTACAACTTGTGATAGTCCTGTGTCTAGGGTCCTGTGGTCAGCCTACGATCAATTCCATTTACTAGTTGTAAAAATGTATTCACAATTTTATCAAAAAGTAAATTTATCAAATTCAGGATTTTTTTGACTGTTTACTGAAGTACATAGAGGGATTTTAAAGAAAGATACCTATTTGTTTCTTTAAAAGCTTTTTTCAAAAAAGTCTTTTCTTTCCCACGAGTATGGGGAAAAACTTCCTCTAAAAAAAGTCTTTTCTTTTTTTAAAAAATGATATTTTATTTTTTCCCCAGTTACATGTAAAGACAATTTTTAACATTCATTTTTTAAAAATTTGAGTTCCAAATTTTCTTTCTCCCTTCCTTACCTCTTCCCTCCCTGTTGGGGGTGTAAGCTCAGTTCCATGTGGACAGTCTCGGGTGGGTAAAGGTGAGAATTTCTAAACCTTAGAGTTCTCATGAGGCCCCCCAAGGAACAGCAGGGAATTGAGGTGTGAGACCGAGCTATCTCGTGCATTTCCGCCTCTTCCCGTGGGAAACGGATGGGAGAGAGCATCCCCGCCCTCGAGATTGGCCCGGGTCTGGGCACACCTATTGTTATCTAACAGGCACGGTATTGAGGTGCAAACTATGCGGCCGGAGAGCTTAAGTAGGGTCAGGAAAGCCTGAAGGCGCTCTTAGCGCTGAGGGGCCCTTACAGGACAGAAGGCCCCTCTTCCTTCTCTCCTCTCTTCTCTCTTCCCTCTCCCCTCTCTCCCCACTTCCACTTCCACTTCTGCTTTCATTCTCTTACTGTAAGATCTTTGCCTCCTTGGGAGATTTCCCTCTCTCCTAAGGAAGAGTTCCCTCTGCACATGTAACCAAGACCCTGAATAAAGCCTAACCCTCGTTCGACTCTGGAAAGTCTCTTCTCTCATACGTTTATCCGGTTTGGCCAGCCGAAGACCTGTGATAAGTAAGGTAAGACTCGGGTAGCCCTCAGGCCTCTAGGCCTGGCAGTTGGCGCATTCCAAACAGGGACAGGCGCAGATATCCTGGGTGGTTGGGACACCCGGAAGGGGCTGTGAAAGACGCGAGTCCCGAATCCTAGATTCGGAAGGAGAGAAAGAGTGAGTAGCTTCCCACACCCATGGGAAAAGGGCAGGGATGGGGAATCAATTGCCAGTAATAAAGCCAGAGGAACAGGAGGTCTGGGCTAAGATACTTTACAGGGAATGCAGGGAGGCGGGGGTCACTATAGAGTTAAACGACCTCCGAGAATTTTGTAAAAGGATTTGGAAGGTCTCTCCCTGGCTCGAGCAGACCGGAATATCAAGAGAAAGATGGGGAGCGGTCGGAGAACAAATGACCGCTTATGAACAACAATGCCCCGGGGGAGCTGGAGGATTTAGATTTCCTGATATTCGGTGTGATTAAAAGCCTTTTGGAAGGCCCGGAGAGACCAGGGCGGGATTGGAATGAGAGTGGAAGCAGAGAGAGGGGAGGGGAGAACCCTGGCAAGCAGAAAGTTAAGGAGTGTAGAGAAAAAATAGGTTCGGAGCTCCATCTAGCAGATGGGAAAGGCGAGGCAGAGGAGAATACACCGTGTCTTCCCTCGCACCTCCTTATAGCAGGCTCCATTGGTCAGACAGTCCAGGGCCACAGTCCAGTTTGGAAAAGGGAATACAAAAGGCCATAGAGAATGGAGAAGACGTAGGGACATTCCCTGTGCTAGAAATAGCGGACCCCAGTGTCCCCGGTGGGGTTCGGAGGAGCCACATACCCATAGAGTGGAAGAGAGTAGCGACTCTCAAAGAGGCTTGTACCAAGCACGGCCCCAATTCACCCTTTGTCATAGCCATGCTTGAGACTCTCAGTGGTCAGTTCATTCTGACTCCTAATGACTGGAAGAGCTTAGCCAGAGCCTGCCTTACCCCTGGGCAGAATGTGATTTGGGTGTCAGAATTTTCTCAGAAGGTAAAGAGCACTACCAGTGGGCTGGGTGCTCAGGCCCCCCAGGCTTATCAGCAATTTACAGGAACAGGGCAGTTTGAGGCTACAGGAAATCAATTACAGTACTCAGCCGCCGATTATGTCTTGATTGCCGGAATGGCTATTGCCGCCTGGAAGGTTATAGCCTCTAAGAAAGAGAGAGAGTTTCCCATGACTAGGATTACGCAAGGAAACATTGAGCCATTTACTAATTTTGTGGCCAGGCTGCAGGAGGCAGTGGGTCGAGACATGGGAGAGGAGAATCAAGGGACAGAGATAGTGTTAAAGACATTGCTGCGGCAGAATTGTAATCATGACTGCAAAAAGGCAATGCTGGGACTGCCAAAGAATGCATCTGTTGAAGAAATGATACAGAGATGTGAGAGGGTAGGACCTCCCTGGGAGAGTAAACAGTTTGATATAGATTATACATGTTCAGTCATTCAAAACATCACCATATTAATCATATTGTGAAAGAAGACAGACCTAAAGGGGGAAAACATGAAAAAATTACAGAAAGTGAAAAATAGTATGCTTTGATCTGCATTAAGACTCCATCAGTTCTTCCTCTGGAGATGGTTAATATTTTCATCATAAGTCTTTTGGAATTGTCTTGGATCAATGTGTTGCTAAGAATAGCTAAGTTATTCACGGTTGATCATGGTACAGTATAGTTGTTACCATGTACAATGTTCTCCTGGTTCTGTTCACACTGTACTTTGCATTGTATAAGTTTTTCCAGGTTTTTCTGAAATCTGTCTGCTCATCATTTCTGATGGCACAGTAATATTCCATTACAGTTATATACCACAACTTGTTCAGCCATTCCCCAGGTAATGAGTATCTCCTCAATTTCCAATTCTTTGCCACTTTTACAAAAAGAGCTGCTATAAATATTTTTGTACAAATAGGTCCTTTCCCCGCTTTTTTTGATCTCTTTGGGATACAGACCTAATAATGGTATTGCTGGATCAGAGGGTATGCACAGTTTTATAGTCCTATGTGCATAGTTCCCATTTGTTCTCAAGAATGTTTGAATCAGTTCACAACTCCAACAGTGCATTAGTGTCTCAATTTTCCCACATCCCCTCCAACATTTATTATTTTCTTTTTCTGTCATATTAGCCAATCAGCTAGGTGTGAGGTAGCTCCTCAGAGTTGTAAAAAGGCTTTTTTTCTAAAAAGCTCTTTTCCCCCTACTAGTGTGGGGGGTAACTTTCTCTTAATGCAATGAAACTAAATGAAACTAAATCAAACTACAATGAAACTAAAATCAAAGGAATCAACACTAACTGACTGAAAAGGTGTTCCTTTTCACAGCCCACATATGCAGGCCTCATAACCAGAGCTAGGCTGACTACATCTTCCCCTCAGGGTTCACGGAATATCCCTCAGGAGCAGTGAGATGCAATTGGTTTGAGCCCCTGTTCTGATATATGTTCCTTCCAATACCAGTCACCTAAGTGGTGACCAGCTAATATCTTATCAATACCAGGGATTAGCACCCCACTATCAATTTAAACAATTAACATCAATTTGTTCTTACAAAGGATATTTAATGAAAAAATTTAGCAAGAATCAAAATACCAAAACCTCTTCCCAAACCAGGGCACACACTCCCCTTTACACTTCTATCCTTAAAGAGAGTAAACTCCCACTTAACTGGTTAACCATAATTAGTCTTGCCCTGATAAGTTCACTTCTGGGTGCAGCACACAAGGTGGACAAGTCATTCCCTGGCTTGTCAGGCATAATGTCTCAGCTACTGGGTAAATTTATTGTTGGGCTTGGGTTTTTTTAGATTAAATTAAATTTAAAAAATTTTTATTTTTAGGTCCAAATTCTCTCCTTTATTTTACCCCCTTCCCCACACATAGAGAAGGCAAGAAATATAATACCCATTGTACACATGAAGTCACATAAAACATTTTCACATTAGCAATGTTGCAAAAAAAAAAAAAAAAAGACAAGAAAAAAAGTGAAAAAATGTGCTTCAGTCTGCACTCAAAGTCCATCAGTTCTGTCTCTGGAAGTGGATCCTTTGGAAGTGTCATGGATCACTGTATTGATCAGAGTAGTCAAGTCTTTCACAGTTGATTGTTGTTACAATATTGTTATCACTGTGTACAATGTCCTTCTAGTTCTGCTTACTTCACTTTGATTCAGACCATATAAGTCTTCTAAGGTTTTTCCAAAGCCATGCCCTTCATCATTTCTTTCAGCACATAGTATTCCATCACATGAATCATATACTGCAGCTTGTTCAGTCATTCCCCAAGTGATGGACATCCCCTTAATTTCTAATTCTTTGCCACCACAAAAAGAGCTGCTATAAATATGTTTCTACATGTAGGTTCTTTTCTTTTTTCTTTGAATTCTTTGGGATACAGACCTAGCAGCAGTATTGCTGGGTCAGAGGGTATGCACAGTTTTATAACCCTTTGCACAGAGTTCCAAATTGCTCTCCAGAATGATTAAGTTGGTTCACCTGATGGGCTTGTTAAACAGTTTTTTTTCTCAGGGCTAGCTTCTTCCCAGACTTGGCTAGAAGTCTAGTGACTTCTGGGTATCTTTTCTAACCTTTCAAGATCTCACAAAGCCTAGACCAAAGGAAATAGGGAAGGCAGCCCCATCCCAGACACAGACTTGTCTGGGAGGTCTTGAGCTCACAGGCCAGCTTATTGGGGTGGGGTTTTAGGCATCAAGAAGGCACCCTACCATCACCTCTCAAAGAATTAGAGATTATTAGGGTTTCGCTTGTCTTATGGCCTGCAGGAAGGAAGAGGAAAAAATGCCTTATTCATGCCTATTGTGTGCACACACAGCTTGGGGGGGAGGGGGGGAAGGGGAGCAGCTCAAAAGTCAGTTAAAAGCCTTTTTTTTATAACATAACAAGTAGACAAACTATCACAGGATCCCTGGGCATGCTTTTAAGTGGAGGACAGGGCCCCCATTATGCATGTTCAGAAGCAGGATCCTTAAGTATTCACGTGAGTTGACACCAGATAGAGTAATTTTTTGTTCATTCCCAAAGGACTAGGCCCCTACTGGCCAGTCCCCTATTACACTTGCATGACCCTAGGCAAGTCACTTCCCCTCGCTGGACCTGAGTTTCCTTTTCTGTAAAATGAAGAAGTTGGAATAGATGATCTATGAGCATATGGTCTTTTTGATTTCTGAGGTAGAAACAACCTGGACAGTAACTCACAAGCAAAGGAGATTCTCTAGGGTGGGCCTCACAGCCCCAACAAATCAAGGTATCTGACTCAGGTGGGCCAATCTAATTCATCTTTGTCCTTTCAAAGAGGAGAATGGCCCGGAGCCCAAACTCATGAAATAAGAGCAAGTGGTATTGACTCATAGTGTGTGGAGACAGAAGAAGAAATAAGAAAATGTAATCAGTGGCTAAAATGCAAAATACCAGATTATGTTAAAGTAAATCCATCCGTGAGAAATCTCAAGCTTCCTGGAATTAGATACCCTAGAGGGCCTTCACTAAAGGGGACCCATCTTCATTTATGATCCTGAACAAATTCATTAGCAATCCCAAGCCCCAGGGTACCAAAGGGTCTCTGCCCTCAGAGATTGGGAACCAAATACTTGTTCTATGTACATGGCATCATGTAGATATGCCTAATTCCTTGCCATTGGGGATGAAACAACAGTCTGGTTTCAAGTATGAGTTCAGTTCAGCCTGGAACACTCAAACACCATCTTTTTACTGTTCTAGATTCTTTAAGGAACTCTTGTTGCTTCTACCCACTGCCTACAAGGAACTCACATTATATAAGGGAAGACAACACATAAAGGAAAACTAGAGATGAAAAGAAGGAAGGGAAGGGACAGAGCAGCCTGGGTTGGAGAAGCCTAGGATGTGACACCCTGTGAAGTCATCCTGGGACTCTAAAGAGTCAACTGTTTCTTTTCCCATTCTATGGCTAACAAACTCCTACCTCCTCCCCCCCTTTCCCTCCAATTCAGGTGCCATCTGCTGGAGGGAAGATCCTTTCCTCCACTCACTCTCCCACTCATTCCATTATGTCCTCTGGAACCCCTCTGCTCTATTTTTCAACTCCCTTTTATCCTCGATCTTTTCAGCTAGGTGGCACAGTGTGTAGAGCTCCTGGGCCTGGCATCAGGAAAACCTGGATTCCAGCCTTAGGCACTTCCTAACTGTATAACCCTAGGCAAGTCACTTAACCTCTGTCTGCCTCAATTTCCTCAACTATAAAATGAGGATAATAATAACACCTACTTCATGGAGTTATTGTGAGGCTCCATAAAATATTTGTAATTTTTTAAAAGTATGTAGCACAGTACCTGACACATAGTAGGTGCTGTATAAATGCTTATTCCCTTCCTTTCCCTCACAACATAAAGTAACTTCCAGTTTGTTTCTTTCATAATAATTTGCAAACATGTGGCCTGTTTTCATTTCTTTTAGATGATTTCTAATTTATTAGGTAATTCTGTCAAATCATTCAGAAGCTCATGGTAGACATGTAAACTAAATTCTTAAAATGAAGTTTTGCATTTTTTCCCCTCAAAATGGTTTTTTCTAAATATTTATTTATTTATTTTCAGTGTTCCACAATCACTACCATGCCACCTAGATTTTTTCTTTCCTCCCTCGTCCCTCACCTCCCCCCTCCTTCCCCGAGACAGCAGACAATTTTATATAGGTTCTACACATACATTCCTATAAAAAACATTTTCACCATATTCATGTTGTATAGAAGAATTAAAATGAATGGGAGAAATCATATAACAAACCAAAACATAATACAAAAGAAAATGATGTGCTACAATCTGCAATTGAATTCCATAGTTCTTTCTCTGGATGTGGAAGGCATTTTGCCTTAAAAGATCATTGGGAATTTTTTAAGTCCTTGCATTGCAATGAAGTTCTAAGTCTACCAGAAAAAGTCCTCACACACTGTGGTTGTTTCTGTGTACAAAGTTCTCCTGGTTCTGCTCCTTTCACTCAGCATCAGATCATATAAGTCTTTCCAGGCCTCTCTGAAGTCTTCCTGTTCATCATTTCCTATAGCACAATAGTATTCCATTACATTCATATACCATAATTTATTCAGTCATTCCTCAATTGATGGGCATCCCCTTGATCTCCAGTTTTTGGCCATCACAAAGAGTGCTGTTATAAATATTTTTGTACATGTGGGACCCTTTCCCATTTTTATGATCTCTTGGGGATACAGTCCTAGAAGCGCTATTGCTGGGTCAAAGGGTATGCACATTTTTGTAGCCCTTTGGGCATAGTTCCAAATTGCTCTCCAGAATGGTTGGATGCACTCGCAGCTCCACCAACAATGAATTAGTGTTCCAACTCTCCCACATCCTCTCCAGCATTTATCATCTTCTTATTTTGTCACGTTAGCCAATCTGATAGGTGTGATGTGGTACCTCAGAGTTGTTTTGATTGGCATCTCTCTAATCAATAGTGATTTAGAGCATTTTTTCATATGGCTGTAGACAGCTTTAATTTCTTCCTCTGAAAACTGCCTTTTCATATCCTTTGACCATTTATCAATTGGGGAATGACTTGTATTCTTGTACATCAAAATTTTTTTTTAACTTGGCCTTTTTCTGAGAAAACTCCAACTTTAACAAGCTTCCTTCTTTCCAAGCTGTTTTTCCAAGCTTTCCAATTCTTTCCAAGAATTAAGATAACAATACCTGCTACCAATGTAATAGAATACTATCGTGCTATAAGAAGTGATGAACAGATGGACTTCAGAAAAACCTGGAAAGACTTACGTGAACTGATGCTGAGTGAAGTGAGCAGCACCAGGAGAACACTGTACACAGTAACAGCAGCATTGTGTGGTGACTGATCTTCATAGACCTTGCTCTTCTTAAGCAATACAAAATCAATCTAAGACAATTCCAAGACTCATGATGGAAAATGCTATCTATATCTAGAGAAAGAACAATGAAGTCTGAATGCTACTTTCACTTTTTATTTTTTTTTAATGTTTATGTATGTGGCTCTTCTCTTTTGTTCTTTTTCTTCTTTCACGGTATGACTAAGGTGGAAATATGTTTACATGATTGCACATTTAGAACTGATATCAGATTGCTTCCCATCTTGGGGATGGCAGGGAGGAAGAAAAAATTTCAACTCAAAGTTTTATAAAAAATAAATGTTGAAAACTATCTTTACATATAGTTGGAAAAAAATACCATTTCAAAAAAAGATAACTATAAGATGGTTCTTCAGCATTAAGAGGCTTAGCTGAAGAAACTTCAGGCTGTTCTCAGAAAATGTCTTGGGTTTTTTTTCTTTACCTGTTTTTGGCATCACTGGCAACGAAACTTTTGAAACCTTTTAAAGGCCTGAGCACCTTTTTGCCAAACATATACCAACACAAACACAAAGAACAGATACGTAAACACACCTGTTGCTAGCAATGTTCATCACACCACCAGAAATGCATTGAAATGTACTCTTCGTTTAGATTCAAAGTTTCTTTTTGAAAACCTTTTCTAATTCATTTTTGTCTAAGTTGTTTTATGTTTCATTTCTCTAATGAGTGAGATACAAATGCCAGCTTTTCCTGGGACAGAGACATTTTTTATATGATCTTTTCTCCTGTCTGATTCTCCTCCAACTTTTTCTGAGTTGGACACAAAGTACTAACCTCTCCTGCATAGTGGAGGACACAACTCACTGACCAACAGGAGCCTGAGACTAATAGGAGTTTCTACTCCTTTAATAGGGAACCTGGTCTTTTTTCTGGGCACAGAGGCATCTCTAGCCTCATTTCCCATCCTTGAGTATCTGTTGATCTTCCTATCAGCCACTCAGTCAGAAGGGTCCGTTGACTAGTTCTGGTCATTCCGAAACGACCAAAAAAATCTCTTGAGGTCAAACACTCCTAAAAGGGAACCTTGTGTTCTTATGGTCACATATCTCTTTTACTATGAAGGATCTGTTCATTTTAAGATCAATCACTCCATAGGCTTCTATATCTCTAAACAGAACAGATTCATAAACATTCAATAAACTACCTACTAACATCGAAGAAAACATCAAACTTTCACTTTAGCCAATCAGAAGTCCATGGACAGAGAGCCATTCAGTTCATGGAATTCCCACCTGCTCATAGACTGGGCCACTAGTCCTAGTTGATCTGCTGCCTAATGCTAAGAAGATAAGGAAAGCTTATCATATACAACATCCAAAGTGGAAGCAGATACAGATATGAACCCATCATGTACAGGCACCTCTTACTGTGTGTCTGACACACTTGATCTTTCAATCAGATTCCACGAGTCTAATCAGAAGCCAGCAAGCCTGACTGCTCTGAAAACACTTCCCATTTAGTTGGCCATGGAAGTCTTTCAAAGAGAAGTGATTCTTGACCCAATGCTGGCTTGTTTTAGGTATCAGGATTTGAGTAAATGGTACCAGTTAACTGTTGAAGAGGAAAATATTAATACTGTAATCTGCATTTTACTTGTAGATCTGCTGGGGAAGATGTAATTTAATTTATCATAAATCTAATTTATCATAAATCTAATATCTAAGTATTTTTAACCTAGAGAGAGTGAGAGATCCAAATTAACATAATCTCTCCCCTGTACCCTTGAACATGACTATGGATCTCAGGATGATTTGAGTTAACATTTATAGGAATCTTGAAAAAGGAAAAGATTCTAGTATTGAAATACGTTTGGGGTTGACATTTGAGAATAGCCACTATTTAATTCCTTCCTGGATCACTCCTCTCAAGGACTGAAAAGGGTTTCTTCCCAGTGATCTGTATCTTCTTAACTATGAATACCGAAGAAGATACTACCCTTGGATAGTTTTAGATGTGAGTTTACTTCCTCTGTGTGTGTGATATTCTCATCTAGACAAGAGTTTAGTTTCATTTTCCTAACTAATCTATTTCCCTGAGAAAGATCTTAGTATTTGTCCTACCTATTTTCCTAAAGGGAAAATTCTAGAAAGGGTTTTAGGCTGGAGAAAATATTCTTTCTTAATACTTTTGGTTGAATTTTCTTTTTTTTTTTAAATTTATTTATTTTAAGTTTTCAACATTCATTTCCACAAAATTTTGAGTTTCAATTTTCTCCCTATCTCTCCCCTCCCCCACCCCAAAGTGCTGAGCATTCTAATTATCCCTACCACCTATCTGCCCTCCCTTCCAACATCCCTCCCTTCCCTTATCCCCATCTTCTCTTTTGTCCTGTAGGGCAAGATAAATTTCTATACCCCATTACCTATATTTCTTATTTCCCAGTTGTATGCAGAACAATACTCAACATTTGTTTCTAAAACTTTGAGTTCCAACTTCTCTTCCTTCCTCCCTCCCCACCCATCCCCATTGGGAAGGCAAGCAATTCAATATAGACTATATATGTATAGTTTTGCAAATGACTTCCATAATAGTCATGTTATGTAAGACTAACTATATTTCCCTGCATCCTATCCTGCCCCCCATTTCTTCTATTCTCTCTTTTGACCTTGTCCCTGCCCAAGAGTGTTGACTTCTAATTGCTCCCTCCTCCCATTGCCTTCCCTTCTATCATCCCCCCCACCTTGCTTATTCCCTTCTCCCTCACTTTCCTGTATTGTAAGATAGGTTTTCATAACAAAATGAGTGTGCATTTTGTTCCTTCCTTGAGTCAAATGTGATGAAAGTAAGCTTCACATTTTCCCTCTCACCTCCCCCATTTTCCCCTCCATTGAAAAGTCTTTTCTTTGCCTCTTTTATGAGAGATAATTTGCCCCATTCCATTTCTCCCTTTCTCCTCCCAATATATTCCTCTCTCATCCCTTAATTTCATTTTTTTTAGATATGATCCCTTCCTATTCAACACCCCCTGTGCTCTGTGTGTGTGTGTGTGTGTGTGTGTGTATGTTTGTCTGTGTATGTGTATAACCCCACCAACTACTCAGATATTGAAAAAAGTTTCAAGAGTTACAAATATTGTCTTTCCATGTAGGAATGTAAACAGTTCAACTTTAGTAAGTCCCTTATGATTTCTCTTTCCCATTTACCTTTCCATGCTTCTCTTGATTCTTATGTTTGAAAGTCAAATTTTCTTTTCAGCTCTGGTCTTTTCATCAAGCTTGAAAGTCCTCTATTTCATTGAAAGATCATTTTTCCCCCTGAAGTATTATACTCAGTTTTACTGGGTAGGTGATTCTTGGTTTTAATCCTTTGATCCAAAGTTCCTTTGACTTCTAGAATATCATATTTCACACCCTTCGATCCCTTAATGTAGAAGCTGCTAGATCTTGTGTTATCCTGATTGTATTTAAACAATACTCAATTTTTTTCTTTCTAGCTGCTTGCAATATTTTCTCCTTGACCAGGCAACTCTGGAATTTGGCCACAATGTTCCTAGGAGTTTCTCTTTTTGGATCTCTTTCAGGAGGTGATCGGTGGATTCTTTCAATATTTATTTTGCCCTCTGGTTCTAGAATATCAGGGCAGTTTTCCTTGATAATTTTATGAAAGATGATGTCTAGGCTCTTTTTTGATCATGGCTTTCAGGTAGTCCCATAATTTTTAAATTGTCTCTCCTGGATCTATTTTCCAAGTCAGTTGTTTGTCCAGTGAGATATTTCACATTGCCTTCCATTTTTTCATTCTTTTGATTTTGTTTTGTGATTTCTTGGTTTCTCACAAAGTCATTAGCCTCCATCTGTTGCATTGTAATTTTTAAAGAACTATTTTCTTCTGTGAGCTTTTGGACCTCCTTTTCCATTTGGCTAATTCTGCTTTTTTAAGCCTTCTTCTCCTCATTGGCTTTTCGAACCTCTTTTGCCAATTGAGTTAGACTATTTTTAAAGGTGCTATTTTCTTCAGCACTTTTTTGGGTCTCCTTAGCAAGCTGTTGACTTGCTTTTCATGATTTTCTTGCATCTCTCTCATTTCTCTTCCCAATTTTTCCTCTACCTCTCTTACTTGATTTTCAAAATCCTTTTTGAGCTCTTCCATGACCTGAGACCATTGAATATTTATTTTGGATGTTTGGGATACAGAAGCCTTGACTTTTATGTCTTTCCCTGATGGTAAGCATTGTTCTTCCTCATTTGAAAGGATGGGAGAAGATATCTGTTCACCAAGAAAGTAACCTTGTATAGTCTTATTTTTTTCCCCTTTTTTGAGCATTTTCCCAACCAGTTACTTGACTTTTGGGTCCTTTGTCAAGAGTAGGGTATACTCTGGGGATCTGTAAGATTTCAGATCCTCCAAGGTGGCACAATCAAGCGTGTATGCTGGTCTAGAAGCAACCTTTGTGCCCAGAATCTGCGTAGTAGTTTCCTCTCCACAACCACCTGGCCTCCAGTTCCACCAAGCCAGCACTGGGGGCTAAGATTCAGACAAGCTGTTTGATTCCCCCAGGGGCTTTAGGCAGGGACAGGGCCACCATTCAGTGTGAGATAAAGATCTGCTGCTCAATTCCTCCAGGAGCATTTGGTGGGGGCAGGGCCGCCACATAAGGCTGAGGTAAGGAGCAGCTGCTCAGTGCCTCCAGGGGTTTTACTATCCAACAATGGATGTGGGCTGCTGTGGGAGCTGCTGCTGCCCAATGTAGCCTCTGCCCCAACCCGCATGAGGCTGGAGCTATGAGAAGACCCTCCTTCCTTCTCGGGCAGCTGAAAAAACCCTCTCACTGACCTTTGGCACCTGTGGGTTGAGGGATCTGCAAATCTGCTACTGCTGCTGGGAATTCTGCCCCCGAGGCCTACTTCAGTCCTCCTTCCCAAGCCGTGCCTTGGGGCCAAGGCTGGGCTCTGCTCTGAGACAGACCTTTCCTGTGAACCTTTCAGGTCACCCTGGGCTGGAAATATCCACTCCATTGTTCTGTGGCTTCTGCTGTTCTAGAATTTGTTGAGAGTCTTTCTTTGTAGGTATTTTATGGGCTGTGGGGGAAGAGCTAATGTATGTGTGTCTTTCTACTCTGCCATTTTGGCTCTGCCCCCGAATTTTCTTTAAAAATAGTTTTTTAAATTATATTTTCATAGTATAAAGGAGTAGCTTGAGAGGTAGTAGGTTCCTTCACCTCAGAGGGCTTCATGTAAATGCTGAATTACTACTCGTTGAAGAGATTATAGAAGGCAGGGATGTATGGTCAGGCATAGGTTGCTTTAGATGGCTTCTGAAGTCCTTTTCAACCCTGAGAACTATGAGTAAACTGTTTATACAGAGTTCTAAATTTCTGATGAAGTTCACTACCCTCTCACACGGTTTATCGAATCTTAGATTTAAAGCAAGAAGGGACCTTTGAGGCCATCATATTTGCATTTAACAGAAACATATGGAATCCTATATCTAGAAGGGACTCAAGAGCTCTTAGTATGATCCGCAGAGACATATTCAGTGTTACCTAGCTATTTAGTAGAGCCAGGACTAGAACCAGCAAGTCTCTTGCTCCCCAGCCCAGCGTTCTTTCCCTATTCTGTACTGCAGGCAGGGAAGGCAACCAGGTGGTGCAGTGGATAGAGCCACCAGTACTGGAGTCAGGAGGACCTGAATTCAAACCTCACCTCAGACACTTGACACTCACTAGCTGTGTGACCTTGGGCAAGTCATTTATCCCCAGTTGCCTCAGCCTGGGTCATCTCCAGTCATCCTGATGAATCACTGGATTCAGATGACTCTGGAGGAGAAGTGAGGCTGGTGACCTGCACAGCCCTCACTCACTCAAAACAAAGTCAAGTGCAAGTCATGTCATTATTTCTCTGATGGCATGGTCTTCTTTAGCAATGAAGGATGAACACACACACTGCAGTGAGGGTCAAAGCCTCATACAAAAATGTGTCATCAATAGGGGCATTTCAGGCATTAACCTAGACAATGGGGAAGATGGATGATAGAGCAGGTTAGCTGACCTGGAGTTACCACATAAATAACTAAGGGTCTACTCTACCCATATGTAGGATCAATCCCCATTCTAGGGAAAAAACCAAACTGGTCATTGAGGGAATGAGTTTGGAATGGAAGGAAGGATTGAGGAACAAAGTCTTCTACCTCCCCACAAGTGGCTTCCAACAGTTTATTAGGAGGGGAAAATACTCGCCAGTACTTTTCTTCTTTTTGCAGAGAAACCAAAGCTGGGGTGAAGTCTGAAGCATCATACATGTGAAGGGGCCTTTTCTTGCTGAGCATCTTGGGCCCACAATCAACAAGATGGACCCTGAAGCCAGGAGTATGCCATTGAAATGGCTCTGCTTCATATTTGCTGAGTTTTCTCTGCTGTCACTGGCAGAGATGTATGGATTCCATCACTGCACCCAGTACGAATTTGACATTCACCATGTGATCTGTGTCCGGAAGAACATCACCTCCTTGAAGGAAGGCATTCATGATCTCCCTGGATATATCACTCACCTCAACCTTACACATAACAAAATCCAAATTGTGCCCTCTGAGAGCTTTGCTAATTTGTCTAATCTTGTAGATCTTCGACTGGAATGGAACTTTATTTGGGACATTGGTCCAGAGGCCTTCCAAGGGCTTAAAAACTTGACCCTGTTAAATCTGGTGGAAAATAAGCTTACGAATATCAACTCTTCTTTTGAAGGCCTGTCCAGTTTGAAAACTTTGCTGCTGAACCACAATCAAATCACCTGGATCCATGAAAACGCCTTTGTCCCACTTGTCAATTTACAATACTTAAATTTGTCTCGTAATGCTATAACTAATTTTTCCAATGTTTTGGCAGCTGTCCAGCATCTCTCACACCTGGAGGTTCTTGATCTCTCTGATAACACTATTGCTTTCCTCAACTGTAATCCAACAACCCTGGTTTCCCTCACCAAGCTGATACTGAGGAGGAACAAGCTGGTAGAGTTGGATTTCTCCACTCTGTCACTTCCTAACCTAATCACCCTAGATGTTTCTCAGAATGCTATCCAGAATGTGCATCTGGAGTCTCTATCCCAGGTGAGGAGTTTGAATCTGAGTGGGACACAGATGAAAGTAGAAAAGCTACAGGTCAAACATCTGCAGAATCTAATAGAGCTGGACCTCAGTGATATTAATCCATTGCCTAGCACAAAGCCCATGAACCTAAGCACAGTATGTCACCTCCTCCAAAACTTGCCCAGGATAAAGACTTTGTTTTTTAAGAACAATGGAATTGACTCAGAGGACATCAAACACCTCACCAACTGTACCATGCTTTTGGCTCTTGACCTGAGCCATAACAAAGGTTTGGTCCATCTTAGTAATGGTGAGTTCAATGGCATGCCCAGCCTTCAGTGGCTGGATCTGAATAGCTGCATGCTCTCTGTGATCAGCAACAGGACTTGGAATACTCTCCAGAATTTGACAGTTTTAGACCTGAGTAGAAATAGGCTTGAAACCTTTCCAGATTTTGCATTTGCTCCTCTTGAACGTCTGCAGTCTCTCTCTCTTTCTAGAAACCCCATCACTGAGCTCAACAACCTGTCATTCTATAGACTACATGCATTAAAGGAGCTCAACTTGTCTGGGTGTTGGATAGTGACAATCGATAAATACTCTTTTGGTCAGTTTTTGAGTCTTGAGAACCTAAACCTTCGTGAGAACAATATCCGAACTCTGAAAGGGAACACTTTTTTACTTCTGAAGAATCTTCAGGTTCTGACCCTTTCCCAGAACCGTCTGACCACCATAGAGAAAAAGGCCTTTTCTGGCCTCACAAAACTGCACAAACTTGATCTGGCATACAACATCCTGTCTGATTTTCATCTTGGTATGTTCCTGGGACTGGAAGGACTAGAAGTTTTAGACCTCAGTTTTAATAAAATAACTTATGAAACTTCCAAGAGCCTCCTGCCTCCTCCTTTTAAGGATCTCCAGTCCCTCAAATATCTCAACTTAGAAGGACAAATAAATGGGATTCAGGTTGTTCCAATCAACTTCTTCCAAGGACTGGGTAGTTTGCAGGAACTACTACTGGGAAAGAACTCCAAGGTATTTCTAGACAACCTCCAGTTGGACCAGCTGCCTAATCTCACCAAGTTGGATATCTCAGGGACAAAAGCTGGAGACCGGGGTCTCTATTTAAATACCTCCTTATTCCAAAAGCTCAAACAACTGAAAATATTGCGACTAGAGAACAACAACTTGGAATCATTAGTTCCTGAGATGTTTTTTGGTTTGGAACACCTTCAGATCTTTTCTTTGAGGTTCAATAACCTGAAAATCATTCATCAAAGCCTCTTGCAAAACCTGAAGTCCCTGATGTACTTTGATGTCTATGGGAATAAACTTGAGTGCACCTGTGATAATGAGTGGTTCAAGAATTGGTCCATCAGTACACCTAGTGTCAATATCCCCTACCTAGGGAGTTTCCATTGTCAGCAGCCAAATACACAGAACCTACTGGTGGCTTTTGATACTGCCATATGCAATTTTGACACAGGTCAAATCTACTTCTTCAGCTCCTTCAGCCTTGTGCTTGCAACTATGGTCTTCTCTTGGTTTGGTACCAAGATGATCTCATCTGTGCGATATGGGATCTATATGTTTAAGTCCTTGTACCTGGCCAAGTGGCATCGGACAAAAAGGGAGTTCATCTATGATGCCTTTGTTTCCTTCAGTGCTGCTGATGAGCAGTGGGTTTATAAGGAGCTCATGCCTGCTCTAGAAAGGAGTAGCTGGCCTACTTTTAAGCTCTGCCTGCACCATCGGGACTTTGAGCCAGGAGTGGACATCTTTGAGAATATTCAGAACGCCATTAACAACAGTCGAAAGACTCTCTGTATTGTCAGTAATGACTATCTCCAAAGTGAGTGGTGCCGGCTAGAAGTGCAACTGGCCAGTCTCAGGATGTTCTATGACTACCAGGATGTGGTCATCTTGATTTTCCTGGAGGAGATCCCTAACTACCGACTATCCAGTTACCATCGACTCCGGAAACTTGTGAAAAAGCAAACATTCATCACCTGGCCTGAGAATTTCCAGGAGAGGCCCCTGTTCTGGGCCCGCATTAGAAATGCACTAAGCAACAGGAACGTTAGGGAGGAGAATACACAACTGATTTTGACTGAACCACTGGGAGACTGAAACTCTTGGGCAAGACAGGGTTCAATGCCAGCATGAGACCTCCTAAAACTACTGATCCTTTGGCTCCAGATAACACAGCAATGAGTATTTGGTGTGCAGTAAGGTGACATAGTGGATACAGTGCTACACTTGGAATCAGGAAGACCTGACTTCAAATGATACCTGCTAGCTATGTGACCCTGGGCAAGTCACTTAATCTCTTTTAACCTCAGTTTCCATATCTATAGATGAAGATAATAATAGTACCCACCCCATTTGTGATAACATATGTAAAGCACTTTGCAAAACTTAAAGTGCTCCATAAATGCAAACTATTGTCCTTATTATTATTTAAGAAGTTGATGGATGTAGTTCTCATAACGTAAGTTTATGCATGTGTGTATATAAGAAAGGTACAGAATAGGTTTCTCTGGGTATGAGTGCATGAGTGTGTGTGTGTGTGTGTGTGTGTGTGTGTGTGTGTGTGTGTGTGTTCTGGAGTAGCACAATTGATCTACCTATGCAGAGGAAGTCATTCTGAGTCTGATGTGTCTGTGATCATAGATAAAATGTTTAGACCCCAAAGAAAGCCTATTCCTTTCTGTTCTTTCTTGAGATAGTAGTGAAGAAGAATTCTAAAAGAAGTCACTTTGGGCCTTAGTTTCCTCAACTGTAGAATAATGGGTTGAGAGTATATGACCTCTAAGGTCCTTTCTTCTAAATTCAGTCATTTTATGCAATAACTTGACTTTCACTTTCTCCAAGCAGTCTTCCATGATTCCCTTGTGCAACCTCTTCCAGCCCTCTAAACTCTCCCACCAGGCCCCATGTAGCACTTCTCCCCTCTACCCCCTACAGTGCTAATGCTAATATGAATACCTTCTTTTGGTCCATTCAAGATCTAGGATATTGTTGGACTAGAGGCCTCCCAATGTGGATACCCCCTCCCGTCTGCTAGGTATAGATCAATGACTCCTTTGTAATTTATCATCTTGGGGGCACAGAAAAGTTAGATTACTTGTCCAAAGTCATGCAGCAAGTATCAGAGACAGGACTTGAACTCAGGTCTTCCTGACTCCATGGCTGACCCTCTGCCCCCTTTGCCACCTTGCCTTTCTGCACTTATCCTGCAATATACACAGCTAGTTCTCACTTTTATGTAAATTCACATTACACAAATTTGACTTTACATAAAGAACTCGGAAAGGCATAGGAAGATGTAATGAAACATATTTGAAGAGAGTTTGGAAAAAAAAGTGTACCTGCATTTCACTCCTGATTTTGGGGTATTTGACAAAGATGAAATGTTCAAAGAAGTGGGTAACAAGATTGTAAAATCAGCACAAAGAATTGCGGCTAGAAGTGGATGAGAGTGATGCAGAGAAGGCTGCAGAAGAAGAAAGGGAAACCACAGGATCCAGGGTCAAACCGGAAAGGTTCACAATGAAACGGTTGACAGAAGCATTTCCTCATTTGAGTGAACTTTTGTCATGTATAGAAAAGATGAATCCAAATAATTCAAGCCTTTTAAAAGTTCAAAGACTAGTTGAGGATAAAATTGCTTGCTATCATCAGCTACACAAGGGGAAAAAGAGAACCACTGTGTAAACATCTCTCCATAGCTTCATAAAAACAAAGGGGTAAAGGTAAAGGCTAGGTGCAGTGGGCAGGGAAGGAGCAACAGACTGTACACCTATGTTAACTTTACTGTAGAGTAGTGTGCATACTTTAGCATTAACTTTATCTTTCATTTCATAATTCTCTTTATAATCATAGTACAGTATTTAATGTATCTGCATTTTAGCACATTTTATGACTTGCATAAAGGTATTATTTTGTGTGTGCCTTTGTTATATAGGCTAAGTGAAGTGAGTGGGTAGGGGCAAATTCACATTACATAAAAATTGCTTTATATAAAGGTCTGCAGAACGGTCCACTTACATAAAGTGAACACTGTCTATATTAGAATTGTCTGTCTTACCCCCCCTTCTAGGCTGTAAGCTCTTTGAGGACAAGAACTTTTTCTCAGAGCTCTGCACACAGTGGCTTCTTTATTATTGTTGGTTGAACAAATACTTTCTTTCATGGGCACAGAGAACTCTTTAGATAAGAGGGTGCTTTATTTGTCCATGGCAGCAGCGTTGCTGGAGGACACTACACATATAAATTCTCTGTATGCGTTTGATGACATCAAGTGAACAAAGCCAATACTCACTTGTGGGAATACCAGCCAGGTCAGTAAACTCTCTGGCCACGCTCAAAATCTCCAATTCAGTTTGGGGAAACAGTCCATTTTTCTCTGGTCAATGGAACTGAGCAAGCAGCCTACCCCTTGGATGAATGAAGCTGATAGCACTGGAAACTCTCTGAAGAAACATGGACTATGGCACACAGTACTGCAAAGTAGTGATGGTGTGCCCCCGGGGGCATAGGCTCAGGGGAACAGATCATTTCACTTATAAACCCGGGGCCCATTTTTCCATCTGTTCACTATGAGTGAGAAGATTGGACATGCCTAGGGAACGTGGACAGGGGCCAGGGGTATCTGAAGGATCACACACGTTGAATGTAAGCTTGAGGGCAAGGATTGTTTCATTTGCAGTCTTTGTAGCCCCAGTGCTTGGTATATTGTAGGTGCACAATAAATGCTTATTAAACCAAATTGAATTTATGGTTTTGTTCAGTTTGTGTGCATAACGGTGAGATTTCTTTTATTTGTATAAGAGAAACGTGTGGCAATTCAAAGGCTGTCCATCATGTAAAGGTAAGTTTTATGTTTTGTTTGTTTTAATTTTAATTTTTTTTAATTTAGGCCATCATGGCTTCTAACTAAGGATGAAACCACTTAGGAACGATTACATAGGTGATTTTCCACCATCCCCAGCGTGGAGACAGTGTTTTCATCTGGACAGCATCCTTATAATCTTCCATTTCATCGGGCAGGTCTTCCACCAGTTTCCAGTCCCTTGATGCTATAGCAGATGAACCTGGGTACTTGTGATGGCTGACACATTCTTAGTCCTGCAGGCCTACCTGGTGATGAGCCTCTCCAAACTTAGGTGGGTTAGCCCCTGGATGACAACTATACAGTGCATCCCGGGGCCCGTACTCAAACCTTTTCCAGGATGGGACAATTGTCAGAGCTTATATTTCATTACTATAGCCTTAGAAAGCCCTGGGGATCAAATGAGAAGAGGGTTAGACTTTAAATTGTAATGGAAGGCATTTTTGTGTGGGGAAGAAGGAGATATTCCTGACCATGAGAATTATAACTGACCAGTTTCTTGGGGGATCCTCTGAGATCCCTTTCCCTACAGATATTTAAGAAAAGGATAGAAATCTGGCTGAGATACTTGCTATGGAGGGCTAGACTACATAGCAGACTTCCCAAGATCCCTTTTCTCAAAATCGTTGATTCTACCTCAGAACTGCCAAGTCCTCTATTGCTGAGGAATGGCAATGGCTCCATCTGGTGGATATTTATTACTTTGCAACTACACACTTCCAACCCCTCCTCTCATCATAGATAGTTTTGTGATTCGTTGGCATGTGAACCAAATAATAATGCTAATATTATTACACAGAAACATAACATTTTGAGCAAACTTTTCTTATATGTAGGGAAACAAGCTAAGAGCAGTGAAGTGATCTGCCAAAAATCAAACTACAAACGTTAGCGTCAGGTTTCAAACCCAAGTGTCATGGGCTTATGTCAAATGCTGTTTCCTAGTACGTCTTCCTGGGAAAGAGCTGGCCTTATCTAGAGATAGGCCAAGCTGTCTTATGGGAGCAGAGTTTTAAAAGGACCAGGAAGGCTACCCTCGATTAAAAGAATCCCTTCTTAAATGCCACTCTGCCTGATTAGAGTCATATTAGAGATTCATTGCTTTCCTGTGGTCCTCTTTTAAAACGGTGGTCATACATTGTATTTGTATAAGGCCTTCTAACTTTCAAATGGCTTTCATATTTATGATCTCACCTGACAACCCTGAAGAGATGTAGTACACTATAAAGCATACTAGTACTAGTACTACAGTAGCTACCCTTTATGCACTTTAAGGTTTGCAAAGAGCTTTACATGTTATCTCATGTCATCTTCCCAACAACCTTGTGAGACAGGTACTCTTATCCCCATTTTACAGATGAGGAAACTAAGACTGAGAAAATTTAACTTGCCCAGGGTAATACAGCTATAGGTATCTGAGGCGTGGGATTTAAGGCTGAGCCTCACTACAAGCCCAGTACTCTTAACTACTACATTAATCAGTTGTAGCACCCTGGGCACCCTCCTCACATGTGCTCTGCCCCGCCAAAAAAAAAAAAAACTATCACAGATTCAAAGTATTCATTCTATGGACCCACACTTACTAAAAATCCGTAGCCCACAAGTCCTTATCAACAGTTTTACTTTTAATAATCATCCGGAGCACACAGTAGAATATATGTTACTAATGATCTCTTAATTGCCAAATCAAATGGCCTTTGTTAATCCTCATCCTTGACATCACTGCAGCCTTTGACACTGTCAATTCCTCTCTTCTCTAGGATATTCTCTCCTTTCTAGGTTTTTGTGACACTGCTGTCTCCTGGTTTTCCTCCAATGTGTCAAATCTCTCCATCTCGGCTTCCTTTGCTGGATCATCATCCAAGTCCTGTCCACTAACCATGAGTATCTCCTAGGGCTCTATCCAGGGCCCTCCTCTCTTCTCCCTTTGTACTATTTATTTCACTTGGTGATCCCATCAGCTGTCATGGTTTTAATGATCATTTCTGTGCTGATGATTCTCAGATCTGCTTCTCCAATACTAACCTGTCTCCTAACCTCCAGACTCACATTTCCAAATGCCTGTTGTACATCTTGAACCAGACATCTTCAAAACTGAATTCATTATATTTCCTTTCAAACTCTCTCCTCTTCCTAACTTTTCTATTCCTACTGTCAAGGGTGCCACCACCCTCCTAGTCACCATGGCTCCCAACCTACCTTCAACTCCTCACTCTCTCACATTCCCATATCCAAGTGGTTGCCAAGGCCTGTCAACATCACCTTTGTAACATCTCTCCTCTGACACTGCCACCGTTTTAGTGTAGGCCTTCGTCACCTCATCTCTGGACTCTTGTAATCACCTCTGGGAGGTTGCCTGCCTCAAGTCTCTCCCCACTCCAGTCCATCCTTCTCCACTCATCTGTCAAATTTATCTTCCTGAAGTACCAAGTCTGACTATTTCAAACCCCTTTCCAGTGGCTCTCTGTCACTTCCAGCATCAAGTAAAAAATTCTCTGTTTGCTATTCAAAGCCCTTTGTCTCTTATCTTCCCTAACCTTTCCAGTCTTCTTACACCACCCTCATCTCCACACACTGGGATCCAGTAAAATTGGCCTCTTTATTTTTCCTCAAACAAGACTCCCCATCTCCAGACTCTAGGCATTTTTATTAGTTGTCCTTCATCATGCCTGAAATGCTCTCCTGCCTCATTTCCACCTCTGCCTTCCCCAACTTCCTTCAAGTCCCAGGTAAAATCCTCCATTCTACAGGAATGATAGTTCCTTCCTTCTGTTGATTATCTCTTATTTAGCCTACATATATGTATATGTATTGTCCCTTCCATTACACTATGAGCTCCTTGAGAGCAGGGACTGCCTTGCCTTTCTTTGTATCTCCAGCACTTAGTTCAGCACCTGGGACATGGGTGCTTAATAAATGCTTATTGACTGGCTATTACCCACACCACGAATGGGAAGATTGGACATGTCTAGGGAGTGCACATGAAGGGAACATGCATAGTCATGATATATACATAGAGTGGCACTTATATAGGAAGCCTATGGTAAACATGCTTCTGACACTGTCTTGTAGCTGCTGTCTTCTGAAGATGTCATGGTGTTTCTCCTGCTGAGTCTCCTCCCCTTTGGCCTCATTTGGCATGTATTTTCCTCAAGGTGATGATCACCTGGCCCCATGGCTGCTGCCAGGCACAGCTCCATTGGGCACATGGTTGTGGAGTTTCTCTTCTTCCAGCTTCTAGCTTTATGTGGAATCCTCAACTGTGGTGCCACCTCTTCTCCATAAGAGTGGTCTCTATGAGATCTTTTTCAGCTCACTGGCCAAATAGATGGGTTTCTGAGTCATAGGCTGCACAGATCCAAGTTCCCTTTCTTGGACTTCACTCCTTATTCATGTCAAACCGATCTCTCCTGGGTCTCTGCTCGACTGTACCCTCCTGTGTTCCCCTGTGCCCTGTGGAACACATCCTAACGTGCTGCTCTTTATCTGGTTTTTGTTCAGTCTCTTCATGACCCTGGTTGGGGGTTTATTGGCAAAGATACTGCAGAGGTTTGCCATTTCTTTCTGCAACCCATTTCTTGGATGAGGAACTGAGGAAAACAGGGTTCAGTGACTTGCCAAGAGTCACACAGCTAGTAAGTGTCTGAGGCTGGATTTGAACTCAGAAGATGAGTCTTTCTTACTCCAGGCCCAGTGCTCTATCTGCTGCAGCAATGCTGTGCTGCCCTATGCCTGATGTTCTTCATATATCCTTCCATCCATTTCCTTGTTACTGCAGAACCTGGCTCCCTCTGGAGGACACTGTATTCCTGGCCATTCTATTCAGTAAAAGACAACTTCTCATGCTCCCTGACATACTGGACCAGGAGGAGAAATGATGCTTCCTCCCTTCAACATCTCAGCCTTTTAGTTAACCAGTTCAACTTTATCTTGTCCTAAACCTTTGAACCAGGATGGGTAGGTGGTGCAGTGGGTAGAGTGCCAGCCCTGGAGTCAGGAGGACCTGAATTCAAGGTCCTGGAGTCTGAAGTACCTGAGTTCATACCCGGCCTCAGATGCTTACTAGCTGTGTGACCCTGGGTAAATCACTTCACTCTGATTGCCTCAGTTTCCTCATCTGTAAAATGAACCAGAGAAGGAAATGGCAAACCACTCCAGCATCTTTGCCAAGAAAACCCCAAACAGCATCACAAAGAGTCAGACACGACCCAAAACAACTGAACAACAGCAACAGACCTTGGAACTTGCTGCTCATCCATCCCCTTCCAAACTGGATTACTCTTGCCTGTCTATGTTCTCTCTTCTTTTGAACATTGTTGTAGGAAGTCACACAGCTGTATTGATTGTACCTACTACAAATTTGTTTTCAGTCTCTACTGGGCATTTACCGCTATATATGCACCCTTTCAGTCTTGCTCAGTGAAGCTCCAAAGGTGATTTGCATGGACCCAGACTATCCATCAAGGGCATGATGGAAGCTGAAGGAAATATACTCATCCCAAACCAAATAGCAGAACTGGTTCAGGGAGTGGCGGTTAAGGCAGAAGCAAAGGAATTAAAAAGAGAGACCTAACCTAATACCAGGTCTTTCAATAGCCTGGCTTGTGGTCCTGGCCCTGCAAATAGCTCTGAATAGATGGAAACCCTTCTTCCATGGGGAATGGGTCTCATAGTAATTGTAATTGAATGGAGAACCAGGAGAGAATGGTCAGCAGAAAAACAGGAGGTAGCAACACAGCAAAGACAATGACCCAGCAAAGGGCACCGGAAGACATCAGTGCAGAAGAGAGAGCAGCCAGTGGTAACACTAGAACTTAATAGTAGTCTGCGAAACATGAGTTACTATTACTTATCAGTTACTATTACTATGTAACTAGTGACTTACTGTTACAATGTAAATGGGTTACAAGTGTTTCTGATGCTTGTGTCCTTTCCCATGCGAGCTCGTTCTCCTGCTGTGGTGGGGTGGGAATTTGTGGAAGAGGATACCTCTCTATGGATTGCTGGGTTTTCCTTGTTATTGATAGAAAATTTAACTTTTAAATACAAGACTCAAGAGGAGCATAAAAAGGTAAACAGGAAAGAGAAATCATGAAGGATTCAATGAGGTTATAGTGTTTCCATTGCTATGTGGGAAAACGATACCTGTAACTCCTAAGAACTTCATCATTGTTAGGGCAGGTAGAAGCATACATAGAGGGCACAGGCATGAATTGACTATGATGGGATGATGTCTAAAAAAAAATTAAGGAGTGAGACAGAGGGATGCAGTGGGAGAGGGAGAAGGGGGAGGTAAAATGAGGTAAATTATCTCACATAAAAGAGATGTGAGAGACCTTACACAGTGGAGAGAAAGATAGATAGGTGATAGCAGACAACACTTTAACCCCACCGTCATCAAAATTGCCTCAAAGAGGGAATAATATACACACTTATTTAGGTCTAGAAATCTAGCTTATCCTACAAGGAAGTAGAAGAGGAAGGGGATGAGAGAAGGGGGCGGCTGATAGAAGGATGGGTAGACTGAGGGAGGCAGTAGTCAGAAGCAAAACAAGTATATAGCCCCTACTGTGTACCAGACCCTTTGCTGGACTCTGGAGGTACAAAGAATGAAATAATCTAGACTCTCAATGACCTTATATTCTAATGAACTTATATTCAAACAGAGGAGGCAATATATACACATACATATAAGCATATTTATTTATTGTACAACACTTTGTGAATGCTTCCTTCCTTCCTCACTCCCCCTGCTTACAAGGTGCATACATAATGGAAGGCAGCTAGAAGGACCAAGAGAGGCCTATTGCAGATGGTGGCATTTGAGCTACTGAAAGAAGTCATGAATGCTTTTTTTAATATATATTAATTTTATTTATTTTTAGTGTTCTACAATCAGTACCATATAACTTAGATTATTATTTTCCCCTCCCTCCCTCCTCCCTCCCTGAGATGGCATACAATTTTATATAGGTTCTACACATCTATTCCTATTAAATACATTTTCACTATAGTCATGCTGTGTAGAAGAGTTAAAATGAATGGGAAAAATCATATAACAAACCAAAATGTAATACACACACAAAAAAATGATCTGCTATATTCTGTGATTGAATTCCATAGTTCTTTTTCTGGATGTGGAAGGCATTTTGCCTTAGGAGACCACTGGGCAATTTTTTTTAAGTCTTTGCATTGCTATGAAGTTCCACATCTACCAGAAAAAACTCTCACACACTGTGGTCGTTGCTGTGTACAAGGATCTCCTGGTTCTGCTCCTTTCACTCAGTATCAGATCATATAAGTCTTCCCAGGCCTCTCTGAAGCCTTCCTGTTCATCATTTCTTATAGCACAATAGTATTCCATTACATTCATATACCATAATTTATTCAGCCATTCCTCAATTGATGGGCATCCCCTTGGTTTCCAGTTTTTGGCCACCACAGAGTGCTGCTATAAATATTTTTGTACATGTGAGACCCTTTCCCATTTTTATGATCTCTTGGGGATACAGTCCTAGAAGCAATATTGCTGGGTCAAAGGGTATGCACATTTTTTGTAACCCTTTGTGCATAGTTCCAAACCGCTTTCCAGAATAGTTGATCAGCTCACAGCTCCACCAACAATGTATTAGTATTCTAACTCTCCCACATCCTCTCCAACATTTATCATCTTCCTGTTCTGTCATGTTTGCCAATCTGATAGGTGTGATGTGGTACCTCAGAGTTGTTTTGATTGGCATCTCTCTAATCAAAAGTGATTTAGAGCATTTTTTCATATGATTATAGATATCTAATTTCTTCCTCTGAAAATTGCCTGTTCATATCCCTTGACCATTTATCAATTGGGGAATGAAGAAGCCCTGAATTCTAAGAAGCAAAGGTGGAGAGGGGCAGCATTCCAGGCCTGGGGGACAACCAGAGCAAAGGCATGGAGGCAAGAGATGACAGCTTGTGGAGTCAGGGAGTAATATCCACTGAGACTGGAAAGGTAGTTGGGGCCAGGCTATACAGGGATTTAAAAGCTAAACAGAGGAGTTCATATTTGAGTCTAGAAGTAATAGGAAGCCATTTGTTTGAGTAGGGGAAACACATGGTCAGATCTGTACTTAAGGAAAATGGTATTGGCAGTCATGTACTGTATAGAACAGACTGGAGTGAGCAGAGACATGAGACAGGGAAACTGATCAGGAGGCTGCTGTAATAAACAAAGAGGTGATGAGACCCTGGATAAAGGTGAATTGGGGCTGGAATTGGGTTTAGCGATGGAAGGTTTGTTCAATTCAAATAAATCTCTGAAATCCAAGTTTATATTTATTAGCTCAGAGTAAAAATCAAAGCAAATAATCCACTGGGGGACTAGGATTCTTGAATGTGGTTACTAGTTTGTCTGCTGTCTGGTCTTTGGCCACTGTACAGTTATCTGCCTGGTTGATTATCTCTGGTGAATTGTTAATTCCTGACCTACTTTCCTCCAACTTCCAGAGCATTCCAGACTGCCTTAGTTGTCTGCCCAGCCACTGCGCATTTAGGGAATTCAAATGAACCGTAATATTTGCATTAACAAAAACAGAACCCACATGTGTCCCTGAAAACTTCAAGGATCAGATCAGAGAATTAGAGCTAAAAGGGATCCTCATCTGGTCCAGCCCTTCCCTTCTCAAGGAGTTTACATTCTAATGGGGAGGTAACATATCATTGAATAGATACAAATGAAATCATATCTAGAAAGTGCTTAGTACAGTATGTGGCACAAAGCAGGTGTTTCATCTCACTTCCTCCCCCACCCCCCATAAAAGGTACAAACATACATAAACGGAAGCTAGCCTTAGAAGTCAAGGCTCTGGCAGCTAGAGGGACCAAGAAAGGTGTCTTGCAGAGCTAGCATTTGAGTTACTGAAAGAAACCATGGAGTCTACTTACAAGGGGGCAAGGATGCTGGGGTCGAGGTTGACCATGCCTGAGAGGAAGCTGGAAGGCCAGGAGAAATATGTCATGAAAACTGAGAGAGAAGAAAGTATTAAGGAGAAGAGAATGATCAACGATGTCTGGGCCTTCAGAGTGGTCTAGGGGGATGAAAATTGACAAAGGGTCATTGGATTTGGAAATTAAGAGATCATTGGAAACTTGGGAGAGAGCAGTTTGGGTTGAGGTGAACCATAACTCCTCAAGACGTGGGGACCAGGGCAGGGCAATCAGGCCTCAGAGTGGAGTCTACTCTGACATGGTAAGGCTCCCCTCAGGAGGTGGCGCAGACTGGTCATGGAGCTGGAAGTCAATAGAGCCAACAAGATCTGGCAGTGGCTTAGGCAAGTAGCACTGAGTGCGAGTGAGGGATCAAGGATCTTTCCCCTCTAGACCACCCCCTTCTGAACTTCCCCTTTACTTTAGAGGGTGTTTCTGCTCATTCTTCCAATCCCCCAGGCTGGAAATCTCATTATTAGTCTCCATTGATCACTCCTCCTGACACCTCTTCCCCTCCCCCTCACATCCAATCTGTTGCCACGTCCCGTTGATTTTACCTTTGCAACATTTCTCATATACATTCTCTTTTGTCCTTTGACCACCACCCTGGTGGGGGCTTTCATCCTCTCACTCCCAGACTATTACAACGTCCTGCTGCTGGTGGGGCTGCCTGCTTCGTTTCTATTCAAATCTCTCCCCAGTCTAGTTCATCTTTCCCCACTCAGCTGTCAAAGTGATCTTTGTAAGCCACAGGTCTGAGCATGTCACCTCCCTTCCCCTCCACTCAGTAAACTCCATTAACTCCCTATCCCCTCCAAGATCAGTTATGAAATCCTGTTCAATGTTCAAAGCCCTTTAAAGCCTAGCTCTTGGCCCCCTCCATTTCCAGTCTTCTTATACCTTCTATGTATTCTATGATCCAGGGACACTGGCCTTTTTGCTGTCCTTGCATAAAACATTCGATCTCCCAACCCCACCTATTTTCACTGAGTATCCCACATGCTTGGAATACTCTCCTCATCTCTTGTCACCTGGTTTCCCTGACTCCCTTCAAGTCCCAGCTAAAATCCTACTTTCTACAGGAAGTTGTTCTGAATGTCCTTCAAGTCCAGTCTTCCCTCTGAGATTACTTTAATTTACCCTGTATATATCTTGTCTATGCATAGTTGTTTACGTGTTTTCTCTTATTAGACTGTGAGCTCCTTGAGAGTAGGAATTTCTTTTTGGTCTTTCTTTGTATCCTGAGCACTTAGCACAGTGCCTGGCACATAGTAGGCACTTAATAAATGTTTGCTGATTGATTCATTGATAAATGATTGGATATGGGAGTGAGAGAGAATGAGGAATTGAAGGTGACACCAAGGTTTCTAGCTTGGGTGACCAGAAGGATGTTGATGTCCTCAGCAGTTATAGAAAAATTAGAAAAAGGTAAAGGTTGTCAGTGAGGAAGATGGTAAGTCCGGTTTTAGACATGTTGAGTTTAAGATGTCTAGATTACATTCAGTTTAAGATGTTCAGTAGGCAGGTGGAGATACAATGCTGAGGGTTGGGAGAGAGATTAGGGCTAGACAAATAGATTTGAGAATCTTTTCATACAGATGATAGTTGAATTCACGGGAGCTGATGAGATCAACAAAGGAGATAGCATAGAGAAAGAAGAGACAGAAGTCCAACACAGAGCCTTGAAGGACACCTGTAGTTAGTGGACATGACCTCAATGAAAAGTCAGAAAAGGAGACTGCAAAGGAGTGGTCAGCCAGGTTGGAGGAAAATCAGAAGAGAGAAGTGTCATGAAAACCTAGAGAAAGAGTATAAAGGAGAACAATGTGGTCAACAGTGTCACAGGCTGTGGAGATATCCAAAAGGATGAGGACAGAGAAAAGGTCATTAGATTTGGCAACTAAGACATCATTAATGTCTTTGGAGAGGGAAGTTTCAGTTGAATGATGAGCTTGGAAGCCAAATTGAAGAGAGTTAAGAGAATGAGATGAAGAGAAGTCTAGGCACCAACTGTAGATGACCTTCTCCAGGAGTTTAGATACAATAGGGAGGAGAAAGTGAGCAGGGATGGATGGATCAAGGGAGAACTTTTTGAGGACAGTGGAGATGGGTACGAGAAAGAGAGAGAGAGAGAGAGAGAGAGAGAGAGAGAGAGAGAGAGAGAGAGAGAGAGACACTGAAGACTAGTGAGAAAGTAGGGATGGTAGAGGGGGACAATTTGCTGGAGGAGAAGTGATGGAATGGGATCACTTGTACTTATAAAGAGATTAGTCATGGAAAGAAGGGTTATATCTTTTCTTGAGACAGGAATGAAGGAGAGAGGATAGTGGCAGGAGGCATTTGAGGAATGTGCGATTGAGGAGAGGAGAAGAAGGAGTTCTCCATGAATGGTCTCATTTTTTTTTCAGTGAAATATGAATCAAAGTTCTTAGTTGAGAGGATTAGGGGAAAAGGAGTCATGGAAGGTTTGAGAAGGGATGAAAAGGTTTGGAAGTCATGGAAAATGAATAAATTGAGGAAATGGGAAGTCAAGGTGTGTGAGGGAGCACAACAGGTATAGTGAAGTCCCCTAGTATGAGGGCAGGAGTTGGGGAGGAGAGAAATGTGAGCCAGGCACTGAATTCACTGAAGAAGGAAGGAGAGACTCCTGGGGGTTTGTAGATAATAACTAGCAGAATCTTTATTGGGTGTTAAATATAGATCGAATGAACCTCAAAAGAGCATTGGTTGCTGAATGATGGTGGTAGAGGGAGAGTCTGGAAGTGGCAATGCGGAACAAGTATTATTTAGATCCCTTTACCTCCACAAAAGGAGGAGACATTACCAAGTGATAGTGCCTCCTGAATAGTCTAATTATGAATTTCCCTCAATGGACTTGTTTCCAGTCACTGAGAGTCTGTCTGATCTCATTCTTCAGTGTCTTAGCATGCTTTCATCTCATTATCCTCTCCCCATCTCAGTGATTTCAGATCCCTGGATGTTATTGTATAAATCCCATTCCCCCACTGGCCAATCCCTTGCTCTCATTCCCCTCAACCCTAGCCTCTCCCCCCCACCCCACACTGATGTTCCACTCCAGATCTGCTCACCCCTTCCACTTTATTCTGTGGGATGCCTGCTTCAGAGCTAACCAACTTGCTTTATTTCCTTTCTCATTCCTTGCATCTTCTGGCACTCACTGAGACCTGGCTCCCTGATATCGTGGCATCACTAGTGCTTTCCAGCACTAGTCACAAGACTAGTGAGTGGTGAATAGGAGTGAAACTGGAAGGGGTGACGAGGGGTGCCAGATCATCAGGAGGGAGCCAGGTCTCAGAAGATGGAAGGAATGAGAAAGGAAAAAAAGGAAGTTGGTTAACTCTGAAGAAGGCATCCCAGAGAGCAAAGTGGAAGGGGTGGGTAGATATGGAGTGGAACATTAGTGTGTGTGTGGGGGGAGGGGTTGGGCTGAGGGGGATGAAAATAAAGGAGCTGGCAGTGGAAGACAGGATTGGGATTTGTCCAATAACAAACCAAGCTAGAACTTCAACATCACTAGGATTAGGGTTCTGATTATTATACATATTTCCATTTCCCCAGAAATTCCTGTTTCTTCTTTCTGTCTTCCCTCATGGTTTCAAAATTGTGGAAATTTTATACCTCTATGTATATCTATTTCTTGAGTTGACTGCCAAAGAATTCATCCCTTGGTGGCCAACCTTCTGGCCCTGTATTTAGCTCAGCAGGGCCTTGGATGACATTTTGTCACCAGGTATGTACAGAAAGTCTTTCCAGCTGGATAGAACCTGCCAAAGCTTGTATGCCATGCTCTCATGGGAATCTACTGGGTTATCGGGTTTGATTCATTTTCCTTGGTCTTGCAATATTTTTTCCATAGATGTCTGAACCCTTTTAAGCTAATTTGGAGGCTATATTCATTTATTCATTTCTATTATTAATATTTTCCCTGTTGGTTTATTTGCTTAGGCTCATTTTCTTGAACTGAGTTTTTATTTCCTCCTGAGATCTTTGACAATTTTCATCCTTTTTTTTCCTTGTAAGGCTTACTTTCTGACTTCTACTCCTCTGAGTGTGGTTTCCTTGTGGGCTAGTTCTCAAAGCCATCTTAGCTTCCTCTCTTGCAGGGCAATTCACATTTCACTAGCTTCAGTCTCTGCCCCAAGGGACTTCTGGGGGTGGTGGTGGCAGAACTGGCCTTAGCTGGATGCAAGGTTCTTGCCGGCGGGCTTAATGGAATTCCACACACATACCTGGTTATGTCCCAATTTGCTCTGTGCCTCTGTTCTCTGGCTGAACTGTAATTTAGCCATGGTGTTATTACACAGCTCCAGCAAGCTTCTGTCTTTTGATTTTCCAACAGACTGGGAGGAAGGATAGTGGTATAGAATTAAGTTCTGTTGCCAGGCTTTGGGTCAGTTTGTCCAGCCCTGCTATTACATCGGTGGAGGATGTGGGGGTTATCATTGTGTCCACTTATTTTCACTTCATTTGGGTTTGGGTTCTGGGTGTCCTACACCTGGGAGACAACTGAAATTGCACATAACTCTTTTTTTGGAGAGGTTCGAGAGATTATGAGAATCAGAGAAAATGTCCTCCAGCTTGCTGGCCACATGACCAGGAACCAAACTCCTTTACCAGTTCTTGCAGCAAAATTGTATTCCATTGCATTCTCGTACCATAATTTATTTAGCCTTTCTTCCAATTGATGGGCATCTCTTAGTTTCCAGGTTTTTGCCAACACAAAGAGAACTGCTATAAATATTTTTGTATATATCATATATGTACAAAATACATATGTTTATATGTATTTCCTTCTTTGATTTTCCTAGGGTATAGGCTTAGTAGCAGTAGGAAGTAAAAGTTTTATTAAAGACCAGAAATACACACACACACACACACACACACACACACACATCCAGGTTCATGAAGGGTCCCTCTGGAGCCTGAGCAAAATATTGAAATCCTGTGCCTTTCTAGGTGTTGTCTGTGATGCATAGAAAAACCAAGGCTTTGTTCCCTTAACAGTAATCCTTCCAGGGATCCAGCGCCTAACTTGTCAAGTTTTAAATGTCAATTTCTCTGGAAATATGAATAGAATTCTTCTTCAGGATTGGTGGCTTGGGGTGGCAGTTAGTTCTTATGTGAAGAACCCTGGTTTCCACACACATTAGAAATGTGACTTTGGGCAAGTCACAACGTTCTTATCTGCAATATGGGTATAAGCATATGCCTGGTCTCCCTCGGAATGAAACTCACCTGAACATAAGATTAGGTAACCTGGGAAAATGCTTGGAACTAGAAATCTGATGTAAATGCAAGGCATGGTTATATTCCTGGCAAACTTTTTTGACCTGGTTTTTTTTCCTTTTAAAGCAATCTGCATATTTATTATTAGTATAGGTTTTTGACAGCACAAATACCTCCCCCAAACCAGCCAAAAACTGCACACACACCCCAGTCACACGATCCCACTTAATAGTGATTATGACTGATAGTTAGAAGGCACTCTTTTCAGTGTATCCATTATTTACAGAAAGGAACTGTGCTTTCACAGCTTGATATAAACTTTATTTATTGTATTTGAGCTGAGTTTTGTTGCCATTTAGTGTTTTTATTTATATTTAGTGTTTATAAGTAACATTGTTCTTTCTTTATCTGCCTTCGTTATTTTATATCACTTCTTAAAAGTTTAGCTTCTTAGAGGATCTGGGTTAATGGTGAGAACAGGGCATCTGAGTGTCTGAAGAGGGAGCTGCCCTAGAATGGTGGACTAGGCAGAAGACTTTCCTGGTTGAAGCATGGTCCTGAGGATACATTTCAGGTCTCTGAAAGGGCTGGGCATGAGGGAAGCAAATAATGGGGAGACAACTTGATTGGGTTTTTCATCCTTTTGCCTTAGGTTTCAGACTAAAGGCGTCTCAGAGAAGGAACTCTTGTGCCCCACGTGCCCTGTGCCCTCCGTCTTCGTCACACTGATTTGCTGCTTAGGTGAGAAGAACTGCCAGAGTCATGACTGATTTGGTAGTTGACCTGTTTTTAATCCACCAAATCTATTTATCTGCATTTGCTTCTGCGGTGGAGGAAGTTTCTATTCGTGGACTACCCCAGACCGACCAAACTCCAGTCAGGCCCCAGGCCAACAGTCAAGCGTGATTTGCCCTGTTTGGTTTCCGTCAGCGGAAGCACGTGGGGCCTTGGGTGTCCTCCGTAACTTTGGAGAGCCCAGGGCCCGCGTCCGTGCCCTCTGTCCGCTAGACAGCATCACTTTTGGAGGGCAGAGGCCGTTTGGCTTCGCTCTTTGCACACGCCGTGCCTGGCCCGTTATGAAGCGCCTACTAAGCGCTGGCTGACGGACTGCAGGCGGCCTCTTCTGTCGGCAGGCTGGTATCCCGGAGCCCAGTTCCGGCCGCAGCCCACTTCCGCTGGGCCGGCGGCAGCCCAGACAGCAGCTTTTCACTTTCTTTCTTTCTTTCTTTCTCGGCCCCTCCCTAGGCCGCCGGCTGGATTCCCTCGGAATGGGCTGCGTGCGGGACGTGACAGCCTTGCCTCGTACGTCACCCCTTCCCACTCACCCCACCAGCCTTACGAAGGGCGGGCCGGACCAATGGCTGGGCCCGCTGCCTGCGGCCCTGGCCAATGGGGGCTTCGGGAGCCTCTGCAGGCTGGGCGGGGCGGCGGGAGGGAGGCGGGCTCTCGGGATGCTCCTCGAGGTGCGCGGCGCTGGGCACTAGGCAGTAGGCGCTGACCCCGGTGTGCAGAGCACTTCCTAACTCCGGCAAGCCGAGCTCAAGCCGCCGCCGCCCCGCCGAGCCCGCTGTCTCCTCACCGCCAACATGTCTCTTTCCAGCAAACTGACCTTGGACAAGGTGGACCTGAAGGGGAAAAGGGTCATCATGAGGTAATAACTGTCGGCGGCTCCTTCTCCGGGGAGCCCCCTCTTCTGGGGCCCCCAGAGTGAGCCCGCGGGCGGGTCAGGGTGTGGGCATCCCTGGTGCCCGAGTCTTAAGTTCCCCGGGCTCGTTCCCTCCTTGTCTCCCTCCCCCCGCCCCGGGCAGCCTCCTTGGGCTCGGGATCCCTCACCCTGTGGGGCGTTGGCCTCACCCTGCGGGCCCTTTGGGACCCCTGGTCCTGGGGGGGCCCTCGGAAGGTCATCCCCGTCCTGCCCCTGCCCCCAAGCGGGGCCCACGTGGCTCCATGTATTACATAAAGAATCCCTTCCCCCCAAGCCTCCAGCCCCTCTTCCCCCCCACCCCCACCCCACCCCCGGGAGAAAAGGAGGCACCTTTTTTTTTCAGCTGCTGTATCGAAATTGAGGATGCATGAAGAAAAGAGCGCCTCGAAGCTGTCCCAATTAAGACGTATGGAAGTGGGGGTGGGGGTGCCGGGTGCTATCCGGTAATGTTCCGCTAAGCTTGTGTAACAAGCCTTCTGCCTGACTGGGTTGGGCTGCGGGCTGAGGCATTTACATGAGGAGGATTGGGTGACACGAGGTAATTTTTAGGTAAACCCTTTATCCCAGAACTCCTGGGTCCAACTCTTCCCTCCATCGAAATGTGGATGCAGGATCGTAGCATAATCGTTTTAGAGTCGGGGTAGATCTTAAAGGTCATATAGTGTAACCCCTGCAATTGATGAACAAACTTCCGGCTCAGAGACGGGAAGGAAACTTGCCCAATGTCCCACAGCTAGAAAATGGGAGCGCTGGGAATGGAACCCAGGTTCTCCGACTCCAGATGCAGCACTCTTTTCAGAGCTGTTTTTCCTCCTTTCTGTTGAAATTCCTATGCCCCATTTACTCTCTTGCCAAGCATTTCTTCTCTCCTGGAGCTGCTCACAAAGTATCTTATGTAAATTTGCTTCTCGAAGCATTCTTGGGTGTTAGGAAGACTAGTACTGCTAGTCCCACTTTGCATATGAGAAAACTGGAGCTCAGGAGGGCGAGGTGATTTTTTTTATCCCTGGGTCTTGGTAGCAGGACTTGAATTCGAATCTTCTGAACTCCCCCCCCCCCCCCTTCATTTAGGGTGTTAGGTAGAAAAAAGGAACCAGAATGATGGCTTAGAACAGAGCTTCAGTTAGCATTAGAGAACCTAGCTCTGCCGTTTACTGCCTTGGGGAGTCACATCTCTGAACCTCAATTTCTTTGTAAAATGTGAGGGTGGAATAGAATGACTTCTTAGGTCCTTTCTTACCCCCCCCCAAAAAAAATCTGGGCTCATAAAAGTAAACTACAGCCAGACATTGATTTGTGAGACAGTTTGATTTCTCATGGTCTAAAAGAGTCCCTAGATTGAAGGCCATATATGTATATTGCATTGCAGTGCGCCATCTTTCCCTTTGTGGGCAATGCTTGATTGACAGGTTAGTATGTGATTATTGGTTGTCCAGGTCCTCTCCCAGTTTGGGCAGATCTTCTGACCTTTTGGGTATTAACAGACATCGGTCAGTGGGAAAGTCCCCTTCAGCGTGCTGTTCCTTCAGCATTGCAGGCCATTTATCTGGAAACAGAGAATGAACTGTAACAGATTTTAATCCTGGCTGAGACTCGAGATCATTTTGCTTAGCTCCTTGTTTCTAGTTTAGCTCTGGCTAAGTTGGGCCATACATGACCTCTCCTGTGTTGCCATTCACTGTCAGAATCATCCGGCAGCCTAGAACCTCTGAGAAACATTTCCTGATGTCCACATTTCTCTGACTTAGTTGGAGACATGCAAACCAATCTGTAAGCTGTTTTGTTTTATATAAGGGCCCCTCCTAGATAACGGAGAATTTCAAATCCTTGTGTAATGTATTGGAGACTTCTGCCTGAGACACAAAAAGGTAGAGGGTCATATACAATCATCTTAGGAGGCTTTTTAAATTTCCTTTCTCGCTTCTCACCCCATCTCTAGGCTCAAGGGTTCTCAAGGTCACCTCTACATTCTCTTGGTTCATGCATGAAGTGGGGAAGGATGGAGGCCTGGAGGTTACAAGCTGGTGGCTGGCTTCTATCTGCAGCACCAGACACTCGATCTTTAGCTTCTAGATATATAAAAATGGAACTTTGATTTCTGGAACTAACCAGATTGGAGTTGAGAATAGAATGTGTTTCTTTTCCCCTGGATCTGATAGGATAAGCATCTTCCTCCAAAGGGCTCAAAGTTTTTCCTAATTTAAGCCAGAGCATGAGGGGAATTAGCCAGGCCCAGTAGAAATTGACCTGTCCAAGGTCACCCAGTTAGTAGGTGGGAGAGGCAGATCTATATCCCTGGTCTCCTGACTGTTGGAACCTTAGGCAGGTTGAAGCAGCAGGACCTTGCCTCTGTTCACCAAAGGTTGTGATCAAGAACTTTGTATTTACTTGGCTGCAGAAGAGGTCTGGAAGTTTCGTTTGCTGCCAATTTGTGTAGGTCTTTTGAACAATGAATCACACTTGGGATTGTGGGACAGGGCCCACTTTTTCAGTAGGCCCAGTCAACCATGTGCTTGCTGCCAGCACAATTCCCTTTTGCTTTTCTGCTCCTATGGTAGTTACTGGCAGCAGCCCAGAACCTCGATCTCCTGACCACCTGCTTTTCCTCTTCAGCCAAGAGAACTAAGAAGTTTGCCCACTTTTCTGGTCCCGACTTAAATCTGAATAATATTTGGGATATATAGCACGACCACTTGTGCTGAAAAATTTGGTCAATAAAGTGCAGCCAATTAGTGACTCACTGGCCATGTCACTACAGCTCCCTTCAGTCTTCCCAACTCTCTGAGTAAACTTTCTGCTGCCACTTTTATGCAGTGTCATTTCCTTTCCCTTCACAACTCTTCACCAGCTTGTAAGCACCTCTCTTTCCTCATTTTCTTTGCTTTTTTTTTTTTTTTCCCTTCTGGCATGCTATAACCTGACAGACTATCTGTAGGATGTGTTCTGGGTGAAAATGGAAGCCAGAGTGGAAGCCATGGAGAGAGAAACTGAGACTTAAAGGGAGAAAAAAAGATTTTCATTCTTTTTTCATTTGGCAGCACCTTTGTTAATTTTCTGAGTCTGCTGCATGTGTTCCAGTGAGAAGATTTATTGCTTGTGTGGGGTAATAGAGATGGGAATCGGGCAATTAGGCAGTTTGAACTGGACTGGAGCTTAGAGATCATTGAAACTTCATTTTGTAGAGGTGGAAGGCTGTGACTTGTTAGAGAACCTGTTTTCTCCCTCCCAGGCCTTTTCCTATACCATATTGCTAGAGAATTAAGATTATGAACCTCAGGCCTCTAGATATAAGACAAGCCCCATTTTTGTTTAGGGTGAAGGAGGAGAGACATGATTTAAAGTGAGGTGGAGAATATGAGTAAGAAACCTGTACATGGCAGTCCAGAGGGGAAGGTGGAGGAAGGGCTGGAGCCAAGAGGAAAACTAGGCCTGTGCTACTCCATAGACCTAGGAATCTTCAAGAAGCAGGTTGGAGCGACTGATCTTGGGGTTGGTCCTCATCAAGAGACCTAGTGTGTATTCCTCCTTTTGAGTTTCTGGCTAGCACATGGCACTATTAGTCACCTGACTTCATGAATCTGCCTGCCTTTGAACACAGTGTTCTCTGTTCCAACCCACATGCCCCTGCCTCAGCATAGTAAAAGGAAAGTTGAACAACACATCATAGGTCTTTTAAAGAGATGATGATTAGTCCCATGGGGTCTGCTGGTTGGGTATTATTGGTGAACTCTGACACCTGACCAGTTATGAGAAACATCTGTACATTTACAGGAGTGTCTGCAAGGGTAAGAATGAGAACAGAACTGGCTTGTTTTTAACTGGTAGCAAGAGAGTGCTGTTTAGATCAGGGCTTGATCCAGCTCAAGAGAGTGCCAATCATTAATAGTCAACTCTACAAAATCAGGACCTGCTAGATTAAAGAAAGTGATGGAGAAACTTTGAATAATGCAGGTTATACTTAAAAGCATGTCTTGTTCACATGCAGGTTGTTAAATGTCAGCACATCCCTGATTTGGAGCTATCTTAGTATTTTAAAAAATGTTTTATTTATATCTTTTGCTTTTTACATCACAACCGTCACAGGTTATGGCCCCTTCACCTAATAAACATCAAGCCTCCCTCCCCCCCAAAAATGGAAAAAAAATCGGTTAAGCCAAATCTAGTGGCAGCACCTTCATTTGATAGCACATGCCACATTGAGCACCTGTAATGTCCCCCACCTCTATTGAAAGGAGAGAAGTATGTTTCCTCATGTGCTCTCAGGGCCAGGATTGGTCATTATTATCATTTAGAATTTTGAATTGTTTTGATGTTATTTTCATTTGCATTATGATAAGTCATGCATATTACTCTCCTGAACCGCTTACCTTACTCTATCAAATTCATCTAAGTCTTCTCATGTTTCTCTGAATTACTCAAATTCATTATTTCTGAAGGCAAAGTAAAACACTCTGTTACGTTCATATGCCATAATTTATGTAGCCATTCCTTGCTCAGTGAGCACCCATTTTGTTTCCAGTTTTTCTTTGGTTTTACTACCCCATAAAACTATTTCTGTGGCTACTGGAGTAGATGTATCCTTTGACCAGTATTTGGTCAAAGGGTACAAGCAGTTGGGAGTTTTAAAAAAAATAATTCCAAAATATTTTCCAGAATTGTTGAACAGCTCCACTAACAGCGTATTAGTGTCCTGGCCTGTCTTTGCACAGCCATCTTAAAGTAATATCTCTGCCTAGCAACCATTTTTCCTAGCTTTTCCCATTAAAAACAGATATTTTTCTCTTATGCTTCCTTCCCTTCTAAAATTTCTACCCCCTGAATCTGAAAACACTGGGCAAAACAAGTCTCTGTAAGCCTTGCTATCTAATCAGATAGGGTTCCCTTGCATTAATAGAGTGCTTTACAGTTTTAAAATCACTTTCTTGACAATTTTCCTGTAATGTAGACAGAAGAGAAAGTACCACCATTTTACAGGGGAAGAGACAAAAGGTTAGGGAAGTGAAGCCATCCCCCCTTCTCACCAATACAAGAAGCCGATGCTAGAAAAGAGTTGAGATTTCAGTTGTTTGGGCCAGAGAAGACATGGAATGAAGAGGCTTTCTTTAGTCATTTGGCATAGCTTGAGATTGGGAGGTAGGAAGGAGATGAATAAGTGAGTCTGAGAAAACAGGAAAGGTAAGGCTATAGGAGTTGATGAGGAAAAGGGAAGCTATGGGAGCTAGGAGCAGGACGAGAGTGTCAGAATCCACCATGTAAACTTCTTGCTTGACACTGTGGCCCTCTAGTGGATCAGAAAGTAATTCACTTCTCTTTCCTCTATGGAGTTCTTTATTGGAGGAGGAGAGGGAAGCCTTAGCACTCTTGGGGGTGGGGAGAATGCCCGGCTCTTAGCTTTTTCATCATGGTCCTTCTGCATACTTTGTGGAAAAATGAACCATTAAAATAGACTACTCTTCATCCTCTTTGAAATGTGAACTGAAGCTGGCATGGTGCCTTTCCTGTGGTATTTAAAAGGCAATGCTTGGGATCTGATCAGATTGCCTGAAACCACCTGCTAAGATACAGATCTCTTTCCTCAGCAGTATATAGTCTTTAAAAAAGTTTCCTAAGTCAAGCCACTTGATTTCTCCTACTCTGCTAATTTTGATTTTAGGTTTTATTTTCTGGCTGAAATTTCTTCCTCATTTCCTGATTTTGAATCACTCTGGAATTTCTGGCTGCCATTTAATATACATTTGGATCCAGAATTCCTCCTTCCCCTGATGTAGTTCTGCATTTCTTAGTCTTGTGGAATGGAGTTCTGACTTCAAGAAAAGACTGTGCTTTCCGCCACTACTGTCTTCCCTTGATTTTATGAAAAATTCTTAATGCCCTTTGACACCAATCATTTCCTAATATTCCCCCTCCCCCACTAGCAACAAAAGTTAAGGAAAGCCAACTATTAGTTAGGGTTGAGTTACCTTCTCTGAGTTACCTGAACTTGGTTTTGGATTTTTAAAAGAGCAGCCAATTCTAGGTTCTCAAATGGACTGAGGCAGGAGACCTGCATTAGAGCCCCACCTCAGATACTTTGGATGACCACTGAATATCTCTCAGCCTGTTTCCTCTGTAAAATGAAGATCAGAACACTTGCCTCATGGAGTGCTTAGGATCAACAGAGATCATGTGTGAGGTGCTTTGTAACCTTTAAAGCTCTTTGCTTATAGAGAAACATCACCATCCCATATTGCTATTTTTAGGCAGATGGAAACTTGTGAACCTGCATGGTATAGTGGATAGAGATCTTGAGTCAGACAGGAAGGTCTACTGGCTACGTGACTCTGGGCAAGTCACTTAATCTCTGTGTCTCAGTTTCCTCAAATGTAAAATGCAGGCCTCCAAGGCCCTTTTCAGCTCTGGCTCTATTCTGTGAAATAGGCTGAGGTCCCAAGGAGTCCTGAGAAATCTACAGGTCATCTCATTTTAACCTTACAATAAAAATCTGTCATTATTGTTAATAAAAAGCATTCATGGTTCTTTAAAATTGGCAGAGAAGCCCTGGTCTAGGGGGTAGGGGGATTTCAGTTTTAAGGACAAGCACCAGGAAAGTGTTATGCTTTTTGGGTTGGCATATGTGGCCATTACAGAATCGCTTTCTTATCTGTAAAGTAGGCTTGACCTCCCCTTGAAGTGAAAGGGCCGGCCTGGGGTCTTGGTTTTGATGTCATTGGACAGGGATAATTTGTGAACATTGTGCCAGGATCCCAGGAAGACTCCCAGGAAGAGTGATATTCATTTAGTAAGGCTCTTAATTTCCCTGCTGAATGCTTGAGCCTTCATTTTCAGTGATCATACCTGTAAGGACTTGAAGGGAGCAGCGATTTGATCACCTGCAGATTACCCCAGTGAAATAATTCATTATACATCTGCTTGCCTTCAGAACAATACGGTACCCATACATTGATGTGTATTGCTTAGGCACAGATGGTTCCACTTTTCTTCTTCTTGAAGTCTGGCATCTTAGGAATTAAGATGGCTTTGGTACTTTCAGGTGATAGAAGAAGGTTCTCCGGCCCACCTGTTCATGGTAGTTCATGATGCCTGACCTTGAAACTTCTGTTCTTTGCAGGGTGGATTTTAACGTTCCTATGAAGAACAAAGAGATAACTAACAACCAGAGGTAAGATCCCTCCAGTCTCCCTACAGAGAGGTCCCTCGGGGATGGGAGGGAATGTGTAAAGCTGGGCCTCTTCACCCTTTTTGTGGCTTGGAGCCCTTTGGCCCTCTGAATCTGTGGGTCTCTTAGAATAATGAGAGTCATTACCCCTTTGGATCCTCTGCGCTTAGCACTTAGGTGCTTAATAAATGTTTAATGAATGAACGATGATTTTCAATGCATAGAATTACAAAGCAAACAGGAAGTTAGTAGCCCAATGGACAGAGCCCTGGGCTTGGAATCAGAAAGACTTATCTTTCTGAGTTCAAATCTGACTGTAGAACCTTGGGTAAGTCACACCCTGTTTGCCCTCAGTTTCTCATCTGTAAAGTGAACTGGGGAAGGAAATAGAGAACCACAAAAGAGTCAGATATGACTGAAATGACTGAACAACAGCAAATTTTTTTCCCCAATCCAGGTTCATGATTCCATTCTCCTTCCCCCCATCTATCCACTGACCCCAGGTTCAGAACATCTGTTGTAAAAAGTCAGGTGTTTCCAAAAAGTAGCATTATAGAATCTTTAGGAGAGCTGCTTAGACTATAAACTCATCTTTTCCATCCAGTTGCTCCCAGTGTGCTTTGTAGTATCATCATCTGGAGATATGACAGTTTGAGATGGAAAAAAATAACTGAAACCAAAAGAATTCCAGGTTGGGGGAAGAGAGAAATTTTTCCCCCTTTGTTTTTATGGAGGTGCCTCCTCCCTCCCCACTGGGAAAATTTTAACTGTTGAGAATGATGAACACTTAAGATGTCTTGCTTCCTGGCCATCATTGTGCCAAAATAGTATCTAAAAAATACATACTAGGAAAATTGTTACATATTCTAGCATTCACTGTACCTGAATCAGTCAGTAGACTTAAATCAGGCTTTTTTCCCCTAGGTGGCCCAAGGAAAAATCACCTATTTACAAACATTTCATTGTTTTAAAAAAAATTGACCAAATTTTATTCCAAAGCAAGAATAATTTGTGCTCTTGGCTCCAAGATTCAGACATAAATATAAATGACCCTACATTTGACAGCTTGATGCTGGAAAGATACTTTCCGATGTTGTAGAATATAGTCTTGAGGCTTTGGGTACAGGGATGACTGCGCTGAGGTAATGAGGCCTTTGCCTCACCCATCCTTTCTTCATTTTGCCTTCTTTGGATTCCTCCATCTTCTGGAATATACAAAAGAAGTCTGGTTTTGGAAATGATGCCAAATTCAGAAACAAGCTAATAATGTGAAAGGCTTAAAAAAATCTGTCTTTGTCTTGGCAGTCCTCCCATTTTCAGAAGTCCATGAAATTTATGAAAATGAAGATCAGAAAAAAATGTAGACTGGTGTTAGGTTAGCAAGTGACCCTGATAGGACCAAGTTTCATATGACAGAAGTCATATTTATAGAATCATGGCCTATTGGTGGGTTCAGGAGGAGCCAGCTGTACCTGAGCAGACATCCTCTACAAGTGGGCGTCCATGCCTTTGCTTGAACAACTCCACCAATTGGGACTTCAGTTCCTTATGATGCAGATGCTACATTCTATTTTAGAACCATTCTCTTGGGAACTTTGCCCTTTTATTGAACCAAAATTTGCTTCTGCAACTTTCTCCTATTGCTGTTAGCTCTCTCTGTGGCCAAATGTAAATCAATTCCTCTCTGTCTTCGGGATAGCAACTTGGTTTTCTTTTTGCTAGGCTTAACATCCCTAGTTCTTAAACTCATTCAACTTCTTCCATCAGTCTCTGTTCTTCCACCTACAAATCTAATTTATATTCATGGTTCGACTTATGTCTGACATGGAATCTTGCCTGAGGATACCAATGTGATGGACCCAAAGATCCTTTCAAATGCCATATTCTTCTTATTCTTGACTCTAATGAATTTTGGTCCCCCCTCTTTCTGAATTGCTTACTTTGGATCCATTTTGATGCTGTGGGAGACAAAATCCAGGAAACATAACTTTCTTTGACTATAGTGTTAGTGGTTTCCTTTATTCTAAAGTTTCTACTTCCTTCTAGCTAGTGTTGTCTGACTATATCTGTAACAATTTTAAATGTGTAAAAAGCAAATTCTATAGGTCACTTTGGTTATTGTAGAAATAAACCAGGTTTTAAATATACCAAATGAGCTAACATTATGTATATCAGTTTATACATAGTTACTAAACAAACAAAGTAACAGGCACACAAAATGGCATTATTTTAATTTCCTTGACATTTCTGACTCGAACTTATTTTTCAAATTAAAACGTGTCTTAAGAAGGGAAAAAAGTCTCCCTCCCCTTACCCACCGTCTTGAATCTATCCATTTCAGGTATTTTATATATCTGCCACATTGACACATGATTGAGAAGTCTGCTGGTAATCAGGAGATCAGGATACAATGTAACTTACTCTAGATAGAATTTTAGGAGAGGATGAAATATGCAGGGACTTGAGAAGGGCAAGGTTTTATTAACTTGTAGGAATGATCTCTGTATTACCTGTCCTTTTTGGTTTGCAGAATCAAGGCTGCTCTTCCTAGCATCAATTACTGCTTGGATAATGGAGCCAAGTCTGTTGTTCTGATGAGCCACTTGGGCCGACCTGATGGTGTCCCCATGCCTGACAAATACTCCTTGGAGCCTGTGGCTGCGGAGCTCAAATCCTTGCTGGGCAAGTAAGTGCTGGAGTCTGGGTGCACTATGTTGGCAGGCATGTTTGTCACCAGTTTCCTAGCTTTCAGTCCACTCAGATCTCTGCATCCTTCTCTTAATTTCCAGAGATGTTCTGTTCCTGAAAGATTGTGTGGGTCCAGAAGTGGAGCAAGCCTGTGCTAACCCACCTAACGGTTCTATCATTTTGCTGGAGAATCTTCGCTTCCATGTAGAAGAAGAAGGAAAAGGCAAAGATGCTTCTGGGAACAAGGTAAATCCTTAAGTTTGAACCTCGAAAATTGTATCTGATAATGGAAAGTGAAGGGATGGGTATATGCAGAGTGCTGGAGGCTCATGTGGCTTTAAAAACAGATAAATGCATGTAAACCATTCAGGTCCAAACATTGTTAGTAAAAGTACTATTTTGGTTTGGTTTCTGTTTTGGGGAGGCGATCTGGGGTTGTGACTTGCCTAGGGTCACACAGATTTGAGGCTAGATTCGAATCTGACTCCTACAGTCCTCAGGGCACTTTTCTGTCACTGTGCTGCCTAACTGCCCCCAGGTGCTCCCTTTAGCAAGTGCCTCGAACCCGCCAGGGCTTAAATATAGAGCATTATTACTTTTGTTGCTGTTGTCATGTTCTGACAACATATGATTTAAATGGAGGAATCGCTCTGGAAGGGTAGTGGGAGTTTTGGGCATGATTCTGGATATTGTAATGCTTTCTTTGATATGGGAAGTACAAAGGGAGAACAGTGCAGGGTCTTATTGGGTAAGTGACTAAGTTAAGCCTTCAGAGCTGAGCAACATTTGCACAGTTCAGAGTTTGAGAATTAAAGATTTGGGGTATTATGGGCTAGATTTTTTGTATTGTCCTTGAAAGGCTTGGCATTTGAAAAAGTAAATTATATCTACTGCAATTGGGAATGTTCCTTTTTTGCAAAACTATTGAGGTGGGGAGTTGTGACTCCCCCAAACCTGCGGTGCAGGTGAGTGATGTGATCTTGGCCAGATTACCTAGGGTTTCTGTACTGCCTCTCTTGAAGAGCTCAAAGTACTTTCATACCCAAATTAATTTTCCTTCTCAATATCTCCGAAGTCAGCAGAAGTGGCTATTTCCCCCAATTTACAGAAAGACAACCTGGAGTCTCTTGAGGTAGGGGAACTTGACTGATATTGGAAGGTTTGTTGCTAGTGGCACAATAGTTTAGGTTCCTAATTCTTTGCCTGCTACATTATTACACAGATTGGAACAATATGATCGAAAGCCAAACATTGGCAATTAAGTCAGCAGTTAGAGCTGATTCTCTTGGGATCATTTCCTACTTACCTGATGACTACAAGGAGGAGCCAGAGGTGATCTTAGCAGTTTCTGCTTTTAAGGTCTTGGAACAAACAGAAGTTGCAGGCTAAGTGTCTTGGTCTCATTTTGCACAGCTGACATTTTCCTAAGGTCAGCAGGGAGTGCCTGCTATTAAGCAGTTTCTTTTCTTAGCACCAGTAGCCCTGGTCCTGCCCTCTCCTATCTTTGGCATCGTCTTGCTACAGTAGTAGTAGAAGGTTGACCTACAGTGCTGTGCCCTTTCCTCACTGAAACTCAAGACACTCAGCTTGAGAGTTTGAAAGTGGCAGAAGACAAGTTGCAGCCCCAAGGAGGAACGTGGAGCATTGCTTTTTGGGGGATCTACAAACTGGCTCTCTAGTTATATAGCTCACCGTGGCTTCTCACCTCTATTTTAGACTTTCCCATTCCAAAAGCCAATAACAGAGTTCATCTCGAGGAAGGCTTTGAGATGGTCATAACTGTAGAGCAAATTTGGGGGTGTCCAGAACTATATTAAAACGTAATAGGGAGATGTTTAACAAAATAAATACAAATGCAACACAACATAGATAATGTTAATTTGTGGTTTTCTAGGTCAATCTGCAAATGCAGCAATCTGGTTTCCATTTCAGTTTGACACCACTGCTTTGGGGCACTTTTTTCCTAAAATTTTTGTGCTCCGTTTATTTAAACAGTCTCAAGTGGGTGTGAATCCCCATGTCTTTTTCTTAGGAGAATTTAATTAACGTCATATTACAGAGGAGAAAAGAGCACATGTCTTGGATCCAGAAGCCCTGGGTTCATTTTCCAGCTCTAAGGCTTAGTATCTGTGATTTTGGGTAAATCACCTAACCTCCTGAACACTCCATTTCCCTAACCAGAAAATGGTGGTGTTGCTTGTTCCTTGGAGCTACCTGTCACCGAATGTGGTTATGAAGAAGGGTTTTGACTCTAAACGTTCTGACTGCTCCATATCATAAGCACTTCTGCTTTCAAAACATCTCTCTTTTTTTTGTTTATTTATTTTTAATTTTCAACATTCATTTCCACAAAATTTTGAGTTCCAAATTTTCTCCCTATCTCTCCCCTCCCCCTACCCCAAAATGCCATGCATTATGATTACCCCTTCTTCCAATCTGCCCTCCCTTCTATCACACCCCACCCTTCCTTTATCCCCATCTTCTTTCTTTTCTTGTAGGGCAAGATAGATTTCTATACCCCATTACCTGTATTTCTTATTTCCCAGTTATATGCAAAAACAGTTCTCAACATTTCATTTCTTAAACTTTGAGTTCTAACTTCTCTTCCTTCCTCCCTTCCCACCTGTCCCCACTGAGCAGGCAAGCAGTTCAATATAGGCTATATATGTATAGTTTTGCAAAAGATTTCCATAATAGTCATGTTGTGTAAGACTAACTATATTTCCCTCTTTCCTGTCTTGCCCCCCATTTATTCTATTCTCTTTTGACCTTCTCCCTACCCAAAAGTGTTTACTTCTAATTACTCCCTCCTCCCATTTGCCCTCCCTTCTATCATCTCCCCCACTCTACTTATCCCCTTCCCCCCTACTTTCCTGTAGTGTAAGATAGATTTTCTTTTTTTTATTAATTTTTAAATTTATTTTCAGTGTTCTACAATCACTACCATATAACTTAGATTATTATTTTCCCCTTTCTCCCTCCTATGTCCCCCCTCCCTCCCTGAGACAGCATATAATTTTGTATAGGTTCTACACATAAATTCCTATTAAATACATTTTTGCTATAGTCATGCTGTGTTGAAGAATTAAAATGAGTGGGAGAAATCATCTAACAAACCAAAACGCAATACACATACACACACACACACACACACACACACACACACACACACACACAAATGATCTGCTACATTCTGCAATTGAATTCCATAGTTCTTTCTCTGGTTGTGGAGGGTATTTTGCCTTAGAAGACCATTGGGAATTATTTTTTAAGTCCTTGCATTGCAATGAAGTTACAAGTCTACCAGAGAAAGCTCTCACACACTCTGGTCATTGCCGTACACATAGTTCGCCTGGTTTTGCTCCTTTCGCTCAACATCAGGTACGATAAGTCTTTCCAGGCCTCTCTGAAGTCTTCCTGTTCATCATTTCTTACAGCACAATAGTATTCCATTACATTCATATACTATAATTTATTCAGCCATACCTCAATTGATGGGCATCCCCTTGATTTCCAGTTTTTGGCCACCACAAAGAGAGCTGCTATAAATATTTTTGTACATGTGGGACCGCTTCCCATTTTTATGATCTCTTGGGATACAGTCCTAGAAGTGATATTGCTGGGTCAAAGGGTATGCACATTTTTGTAGCCCTTTGGGCATAGTTCCAAATTGCTCTCCAGAATGGTTAGATTAGCTTACAGCTCCACCAACAGTGTATTAGTGTTCCAACTCTCCCATATCCTCTCCAACATTTATTATCTTCCTGTTCTGTCATGTTTGCCAATCTGATAGGTGTGATGTGGTACCTCAGAGTTATTTGGATTGGCATCTCTAATCAAAAGTGATTTAGAGCATTTTTTCATATCACTATAGATATCTTTAATTTCTTCCTCTGAAAATAGCCTATTCATATCCTTTTTTAAAATTTATTTATTTATTTATTTTTATTATTTTTAAATGTTTAACAATCACTGCCATACAATTGAGATTTTATCCCCCCCCACTACCCCCCTCCCTCCCCATGACTGCATACAATTCTGTATGGGTTCTACATATACTTTCCTACTGAGTATATTTTCACTATAGTCATGCTATGTAGTCGGACTAAAATAAATGAAAGAAATCATATAACAAATCAAAACATGATACACAAAAACATATACATACACAAACATGATCTGCTACATTTTGCGAATGACTTCCATATTTCTTTCTCTGAGTGTGGAAGGCATTTTGCCTTGAGAGCCACCATTGGGATTTTTTTTTTTTTAAGAAGTTCTTGCGTTATTACGAAATTCCAAGTCTACCAGAAAAAACGCTCGCACACTGTGGTCGTTGCTGTGCACAAAGTTCTCCTGGTTCTGCTCCTTTCACTCAGCATCAGGTCATATAAGTCCTTCCAGGCCTCTCTGAAGTCTTCTTGTTCCTCATTTCTTATGGCACAATAGTACTCCATTACATTCATATGCCATAATTTATTCAGCCATTCCCCAATTGATGGACATCCCCTTGACTTCCAGTTTTTGGCAACTACAAAGAGTGCTGCTATAAATATTTTTGTACATGTGGGACCCTTTCCCATTTTTATGCTCTCTTGGGGATACAGTCCTAGAAGTGATATTGCTGGGTCAAAGGGTATGCACATTTTTGTAGCCCTTTGGGCATAGTTCCAAATTGCTCTCCAGAATGGTTGGATGCACTCGCAGCTCCACCAACAATGAATTAGTGTTCCAACTCTCCCACATCCTCTCCAGCATTTATCATTTTCTTGTTCTGTCATGTTTGCCAATCTTATAGGTGTGATGTGGTACCTCAGAGTTGTTTGGATTGGCATCTCTAATCAAAAGTGATTTAGAGCATTTTTTCATATCACTATAGATATCTTTAATTTCTTCCTCTGAAAATTGCCTATTCATATCCTTTGACTGTTTATCAATTGGGGAATGACTTGTATTGTTATACATTTGACTCAGTTCTCTGTACTAGAAATGAGGCCTTTATCACCGACATTAGCTGTAAAAATTCTTTCCCAGTTTTCTACATCCCTCCCAAGTTTTGGTTGCATTGGGTTTGGTTGTGCAGAAACTTTTCAGTTTAATGTAATCAGAATTATCCATCTTGCACTTCATAATGCTTTCTGTCTCTTCTTTAGTCAAAAATTCTTCCCTTCTCCATAAATCTGATAAATACGCTATTCCTTGCTCCACCAATTTGTCCATAGTATCAATCTTTATACCTAGATCGTGTACCCATTTGGATTTTATTCTTGTGTACAGTGTCAGGCATTGGTCTATGCCTAGTTTCTGCCACACTTTTATCCAGTTTTCCCAGCAATTTTTGTCGACCAGCGAGTTCTTATCCCAGAAGCTGGGTTCCTTGGGTTTATCAAACAGTAGATTGCTATATTCATTGTCTACTGTGTCTTGAGTACCTAGCATATTTCACTTGTCTACCCTTCTGTTTCTTAGCCAGTACCAAGTGGTTTTGATAATTGCTCCTTTATAATACAATTTGAGATCTGGTAGGGTTAGGCCACCTTCCCTAGCATTTCTTTTCATTAGTCCCCTTGATATTCTGGACCTTTTGTTTTTCCAGATGGATTTTGATACTATTTTTTCCAGCTCTAGAAAATAATTATCTGATAGTTTAATTGGTATGGCACTAAATAAGTAAATTAATTTAGGTAGAATTGTCATTTTTATTATATTGGCTCAGTCTACCCACGAGCAACTGATGTTTTTCCACTTACTTACATCTGACTTTATTTGTGTGAAAAGTGTCTTGTAGTTGTGTTCCTATAGTCCCTGGGTTTGTTTTGGCAGATAAAGTCCCAAATATTTTATAGTGTCTACCCTAGCTTTAAGTGGGATTTCTCTTTCTGTCTCTTGTAAGATAGATTTTCATACCAAATTGAGTGTGCATAAAACATCTCTCTTATATGCCCCCTTCTCTTCATTCACACAACCACAACTCACATTTGGGTCTTCCCTCATCAACTCTTGTTTGGATCTCCAATCTGTCTTCTACTCAACTGCCAAGGTGATCTTTCTAAGCTCCATGATCAAATAGAAGTTCTTGCTTGGCATTTAAAGTTCTTCACAACCTGGTCTCTTCTTTGGTTTCTAGTCTTTTTAAACATTACTCTCCCCTCCCCCCCACCCCCCCATTCACCTACTTGCAGGTTCTCCAACATGCCACTTCATGTCCTATCTCTGTGCTTTTGCTTTGACTGTACCTCTTACCTAGAATGCTCTCCTTCCTCACCTGCCTCTTAGTTTCCCTGATTTTCTTCCAAGATTCATGTCAAATCCTTCTTTCTCCAGGACTCCCAGCTTCTAATTCCTTTCCCTCACCTAGTATGTTCTATCTGCTCTGTATCTATCTTATGTCTACCCTAGTTGTTTGCTTCTTGCCTTCTCCATTAGAATATAAGCTCCTTTTTTTGGTAAATTTTTAAAAATTTTAAACTTAAATACAAAATAAGAAAAGATTCAATATTAAAACAATAAATTTCCATTTCAAGAAAACCTAGATAATAAATACTACACATTGTTTTCAAAGCTGCCCGGCTTTCCTTTGCTTCCTTGTTTTCTTTTGTTCTCTGCTGTGCATTTTTACTTGATTCTCCTCCCCCAAAGAAGGCTACAATTAAACATGGATATACATATATATATATCTATCTATAGATATATATATAGATATCTATAAATATACACATATATACGCATTTATGTAAAACTGTACTCTGCTTATTTCCTCCTCTGTCATCTGTTTCTCTGAAGGTAGATAGATAGCATCTTCCTTCACAAGTCCCAAGTCTTTGCATGTTTTTCTAAATCAACCAGCTCATCATTTCCTACACCAGAGCAATGTTCCAAACCCGGTCACGTTCTATCTATCTGAAAGATTGTCTGTGAAAGTTTGTTGCCAATTTTCTGCATTCCTTCTGTTCTTGGCTACATAGGTTTTATTTATTTTTTAATTTAAAGTAATTTAAATTTAAAATATCTATATACTTCAACAATTTCTCTCACTTATAATATAGTTTAAGGTCTGATACTGCTTAGTCTACTTTCTTTACATCTTTTTCCCTGGTTTTGTTGAACTTCCTGACCTTTTTGTTCTTCCAAATGAACTTTGTTATTATTTTTTATAACTCAGTAAAATAATTTTTTAATATTTTAATTGGAGTGATAGTGAATAAATAATTTAGGTACAGTGGTCATTTAAAAATTATTGACTTTACCTACCCATGAACAATAAATATTCAGTTATTTAGATCTGAGTTTATTTGTACAAAAAGTGTTTTATGTTTATGTTCATATAATGCCTATATCTGTATCTGTTTTGGCAGGGATACGCTTTTGTATTTTATACTATCTAGGTATTTTAAATGGTCTAAAACAATATTGAATAATATCGCTGACACATAGTGTAGTTTCTCTATTTTTCACTCTTGATTAGCTCTTTTTTAACTTTAACTTTGTCTGAGATCATGATTACCAACCTTTCTTTTTTTACATACGAGATTCTACTCCTCCCTTTTATTTTATCTTTGTATGAATATCTCATTTTTATGTTTCCTGAAAGCAACATATTGTTGAATTCACATTTTCAATCTGTTATCCATTTCCATTTTATGGATAAATTTATGCCATTCACATTCTAAGCCACAATTATTTGTATATTTTCCTCCTACCTATTTTTCCTCACTATCCTTCTCATCCTATTTATCCTATCCCTCCTCACTTCTCTGCTGTACTTCTACCCAGTGCCTTGCTCTTCTATTCCTTAACCTACTCATGCAAGAGTCCCTCCCTTATCCTCTCCCCACCACCCTATTCCCCTGTCATCTTCCTTTCCAAATTTAGAAGACGTTTATACCCTTCTAGATATGGATGTTGTTCCCTCTTTAACCCATTCCTGATAAGAGTAAGGTTCCACTACTAACCAATCATCCCCCTATTAGCTTCTTCTATATCAGTTTTTCCTTTTATGCCTTATTTTTATGAGATAATTGCTTCTTTTTAATCTCTCCCTACAGTTTTATTTTTTTAGAATCATCCCATCATACTCAGCTTAGCCCAAGCCTTTCTTTTAACCTACTCAAATAATGACAATCACAAGAATACTGTTAATATTTTCACGTATACGAAGTAAACAGTTTGACCTTATTGAGTCTCTTATATTTCTCCTGGATTTGTCCTATCAAATTTTCCTTAACTTCTGGGGTTTTTGTTACAAAAACTTGAACATCTTTGAGTTTGCTAAATGTCCCATTTTTTTTTTTTTCCCATTCAGGTTTATACTTTGCTGGGTAAATTACTCGTAGTCATAACCCCAGCTCTTTTGCTCTACATGATATAGTATTCCAAGACCAGTAGTCCTTCAATGTTAGTAGCTGCTAGTTCTTGTGTAATCCTTATTGTAGCTCCATGATATTTAAATTGTTTTTTTCTTATTGGTTCCAATATTTTCTCCTTAACCTGGGAGCTTTGAGACTTGCCTATGATATTCCTGTAAGTTTTCCTCCTGGGATCTCTTTCAGGTGGTGATTGATTTTTTTTCTATTTCTACTTTGCCTTTTTGTTCTAGAACTAAAGGGGAATTTTTGTTAATGTCTTGTAATATTGTATTAAGATTCTCTTTTTAATCACAGTTTTCAGGTAGTCTGACTATTCTTATATTATTTCTCCTTGATGTGTTCTCCACATCAGTTTTTCTGATGAGATGTTTCACTTTTCCATTTTTTCATCCTTTTGATTTTGTGTTATGATTTCTTGGTATCTTAGGATGTTATTAGCTTCCCCTTGCCCAATTAAGTTTTCAAGGAATTATTTTCTTCCTTAAGTTTTTGATTCTCTAGTTCCAGTCGGTTGGCTTTCTTTTCATGATTTTCTTCTATTGCTCTTTTTTTCTTCTAATTTTTCCTCTTTTATTTTTAAAGGCCTTTTTAAGTTCTTCTAAGATCTCTTTTTGTCCCTGGGACCATTTGACCTTTCTCATTGAAAAAGGAGTGGCTTTTTTAGTTCCATTATCTTCCCCTGAATATGAACCCAGATCTTCTCTATCCTTATAGTAACCGTCTATGGTTGGGTTCTTTGTCCTTTGCTCACTAATTGTTAGTTATTTATTTATTTAGCTTTATGTTGTTTTTAGCAGCTATTAGTGTAATCAAGTTGTAGTCCTGAGGTAAAGGGGAATGATGCCCCAAGCCTCAGGTCCTTCTTATTGTTATTTTCTGAGGTCTAACTTGGGCTCTCCTCTCTACTCCTAAGCCATGGCTAGGGCCTCCAGCCACTCTGTCTGGTAAATAATCTTGTTTCGTATGGTCCTTCTGGTGGTTGTAAACTCTAGCTGGTCCTCTCTGCTCTTTTGCAAGTGCCCATAGCCAGCTAGGTCCCTGCCCCTTGCTACTACTGCTCTCGGTACTATGGGTGTGTGCCAGTTCCCTGCAGCCACAGCCCAGGGGCCCCTCCACTAAGCTGCCCCCAGGGCTTGTTGTTTGTTGATTCTGCAGAGTCGGCCTGGAGGTGTTTTCACTTCACTCTGGTTGAAGGAGGTCCTGTCTTTTTCTGGGGGCTTCTCACCTTATCTTAGGAGGACTACTGCTTTACGTGGTGTTTATTTGTGTTTATTTCCGCTTCTCTGAGGCAATAAGCTCCTTGAGGGCAGTGAAAGTGTTTTTGCCTTTCTTTGTGTCCCTGGCACTTAGCACAGTGCCTGACACATACCCAACACATACCCAACACGTAGTAGTTGCTTCATGGTGTAATTAGATCTGACTTACCTGGTTGTTTGCCTTTTACTCCCCAATAGTAGGTGCCATTTTTGAAGGATTATGGGGCAGCAGGCTGAGTACCTTCCTCTTGATTCTCTGGGTGACTTGAGGAAAACTCATATCTTGTCTTAGCCCATTCTCTCTCTTTTTCATTCATTTATTCATTCATTCATTCATTCATCCATTCATCCATTCATTTATTTTTGATTTATTTTTTCAGTTTTGTACAATCACTAACATAAGTCTTAGATTTTTCTCCCCCTCCCTCCCTGATATGGGTTCTACACATACATTCTTATTAAACACATTTTCACATTAGTCATGTTGCATGGAAGAATTAAAATGAATGGGAGAAACTATGAGAAAAACCCAAATGAAACAAAACAACACAAGAGAAAATGTTCTGCTTCATTCTTCTTTCCAGTTCCATAGTCTTTCTCTGGATGTGGATGGCATTTTGCCTCAAGAGTCCTTTGAAAATGTTTTAGGTTCTTGCATTGTTGTGAAAGGCTAAATTGACCACCTCGTACAGTAGGGTTGTTACAGTGTACAATGATCTTCTGGTTCTGTTCTTTTCACTCAGCATCAGTTCGTATAAGTCCTTCCAGGCCTCTCTGAAGTCTTCCTGTTCGTTATTTCTTATAATTAGCCCATTCTCAAATGGGTGCTGCCTATACTTTGCTCTTTGGGAGTGGGTTGTGCTTGGTTTGTATTTTGGAGAAATAGCCCTGCCAGGTTTCAGTGCAAATACTCTGGGTTTCACCTTCTGGTCTCTGCCTCATTTTCCACATTGATGCCCCTTTTGCTGTCCTGCAGCTACTCTGGATCTTAGATATCTCGCTTCCTGAATTTGTCACCTCACAACCTTTTAGGAAGGGTCATTCCACCCCTTTGTGGGGGAGTGTCTTGAATGATTCTGTGGTATTTTAGTCCTAGCTTTTATTTCTTTGTTTTGAGTCTCTCTTTTTGGTCCATGAACAGCCATAACCATCTCGGAGCACTGTGATCTGTAGCTGCAGTTGGTAAAACCATCCTTGTAGTCTTCTCCTTTGTCTTAGCCACAGTTCTGTGAGGAACCTGTGTGAGGAATTCTGTACCTTAGTACAGAGTGGTTTCTGTGGGACACACAATGAAATCACAACTTTGGCAAAGGCAGATGTTTTCAAATGAAAATGGAAGCCAGAAAAACTAGTGGCTGATCCAAGGGGACAGTTGGCTTTCTCAGGCCCACCCCCTCAGAAGCTGAGCTCTAGGCACCCGCACCAAAGTCCTGTCCCTTCCTTGGATGGGTGAGGAAAATGAAGCCCACAGACACAAAGTGACTTTTCCTAGTTTGCACTGCTGGTGAATGACAGGAGCAGGAAAAGTCTGGGCCAAGTGAAGTTTCTTCGGACTCCAATTCTAGCGCTCTTTCCACCATCCCATAGAGACCTAGAGCATTAGGGAGAAGAGAAGAAAGAGAACACGTGATCTTATTGGCAATTAAGAAAAAAAACTGTCCTGACATTTCCTAGATCTTTAAAGTTGTTGTGTAAGATTACCTGTACTATGTTCTTTTCTTTCTAAAAACACTTAATGTTTGCAGGAAATTTTTATCAGTTGCTTTCTGCGATACTGATGTTCGTTGTGTTTCTTGTCTCAGATCAAAGCTGAACCAGCCAAAATGGAAGCCTTCCAAGCATCCCTCTCCAAGCTGGGGGACGTCTATGTCAATGATGCTTTTGGAACTGCTCACCGTGCCCACAGGTACCCACTTCCTTGTGTCGGTAGTGTTGCCAACAAGGCAGGGCTTTCAAGATGGGAGAGGAAAAAAATTGAAAGCCATGACACTTAGAGCAAGGAGATACGATGAGGCCATCTGTGGTTCATGTCATTTGGCCTTCCTGAGCCAAAGGGGAGAATGAAAGCTTAATGTTCATGGAGTTATCTGACGAGAGAATGCTAGTGCTGAAGAAGAAGCTAGTTCTCTCCCACATGAAGTAGCAGGAATTCAAAGCTTATGCCACTAATAGGAAGCCAATTGAGAAATCACTCCCCAGCTCTGTTGTCAACTGGCTAATAATTTATTGCACTTGAGTGTCTCCAAGTCATCATTGAGAGAACTTTGACCTGACATGTACTCTTGTATCCTCTAGAACAGCATAGGTTGGGTAACTTAGCTGAATTATCTTTCCTGTGGCGGACCTTCCTTCTTGGACCTTTGGTTTGTCTAGGAGAGCAATTCAGTTAAGACAAAAATTCAGGTTAGTGCAGATCTCTGCTTGGTTCTAAGGGAGAGAAAACCTAGTTACTGCCTGCCTGATAGGCAGATGAGATACAGACACAAATGATAGTCTGTCCTCTTATTTGTTATATTATTGGATGTTATATATTATTGTACAGAAAGTGCTGAATTCTGAGAGGGGAACTTCATTATCAATGGGAGTTCAGGGAGGAGGTGGCCTTCAGAGGCTGGGTGAGAAGACAATTGGAAAAAGAGGGAAAGGAGGATGTTGCCAGCATAGAGATTGTCATAAGCAAAGGCACATCTGGGAACAGAAAGCTGTCCAGGCTGGCTGGAGTGTCAAGGTTCATGGAGGAGAGTGATGGGAAGGAGACTAGACATAGAAGATGGTTCCACATTGTGGAGGGGCCTGAATGTCAAACAGAAGAGTTCTCACATTTAGCCGGTAAGCCACTGAGAGCTATACCAGAGTTTTGAGCATATGAGTGATAGGAGGACTGGATCAAACTTAGAGATTATTCTAGTACATGTACCCTTGTCTTCCATTTTATAAATAAGCAAACTGAGGCTCACAGAAAGTCAGGTGACTTGTTTGTATTCTCATAGCTTATAAGCTTGGAAGATCCAGCATTTGGCTCCAGATGATAATGACATGCCCAGATTGCTATAATACATAGTAGTGCCTGTCCCAGAATGGGGAGGGCAAAGAGAACAAATGAGGATTAAGTGCCTGCTGTGTTCCAGGCACAGTTCCTAAGCAATGGTCTAGGAGGTATGCATGCATATGTCCTTTCCAGTTTTGGTAAAAATCTCCTGCTGTATCCAAATCACATCTCTTGGTTGACTTAAGGAGTTAAACCCTAGAAAACAGATAATTTTGAAGTTCACACTTCTTTGTAATGTCCAGCAAGATTTGCATGAAAATATCTGTTGCAGTTAAGGTAATGATGAGAAGCTGTCCTCACTTCTGTACCAAATCCTTGCTCATGTCTAAGTTAATGTCACAGTTTTTAGATTTAGGCCTAATGTGGAGTCCCTGGTTATTTGCACATAAATTTGTTATTGCTGACGGGCTCTTAGTAGGCAGCATGACTAAAGTGAACCTGTATGCTCTTTCTGGGCTTTCACCAGGAGTCAGAGGCTCAGCTGATTTCCCAGCATGCTTCTGTCTTATTTTATGGGATGAAAGCTCTAACCCTACAGTAATCCCCCAGGGGTTCTGGCCAGGTCTAGGATTGTCTGAAACCTTAATACCTTTCTTTGTTCTTTCTCTCTTAGTTCCATGGTGGGAGTGAATCTGCCCCAGAAGGCATGTGGTTTCCTCATGAAAAAGGAGCTGACCTACTTTGCCAAGGCTCTGGAGAGCCCTGAGAGGCCCTTCCTGGCCATCTTGGGCGGGTAAGAGTTGCTTTCTGAGTTCTTGTTCCTTTTGTTTTCTCTTCACCTTTGATCACTTGAGCTTTTTACCTACAGATGTTTTAAGAAAAAAATGTCCATCTTAAACTCTAGTTTCTCAGGGTTTCTTATGCTCATCACTTGACCATACCCCAGTAAAGAAGGCAGATGAGCAAGCAAAAAAAGACCTCTGAGTCCTTGGGTTAAAATCAGAAATCAGAGATCTTGTACCCAGGGGAAAAACTAGAAAATGTATTTATTTTTACCTGTATAGTCCCTGGGACTTTGTCAAATAGTTCCTTTTCCCTGCGTGGCACTGGAAATGACCACCTAGAAAAGGCTGCCTCAGGTCAAGGTTCACTGAGCTGGTAGAAGCCCTACCCCTGGCAAAGCCATTTGTGTGCCAGCCCTGAGACTCTTGACTGGGCAATGGTTAGAGTCCATGGGACAGAAAACACTCAGCATTTCCCAGTGTAAACTGACCCTGGGAAGGTGGATCAGTTTCAGATAACTCAGAAGTTCCACTCAACAGGAACCAGGCCCCCCAGGTACAGAGTTTCAGGATTCTGGAGGTTTCTAGTGGGGATGGATTATTATCTTTCTCATTTTTGTCCCCCCAAAAAGTAAGTAGTGAAAGAATAATGTGCAAGTTCTGTCTGGAAACTTTTCTCAAGTTGAGATTGACTTTGAAAATACCTGAATCTTCACCTTCCTTTCCATTTGGGGTTTTTGGAATCTAAAAGCTCTAAAAACAAAGTCAGCACCAGAGTTTGTTTTGGTTTGGTTTCAAGTCAGCTAGTCAAGAAGCATTATTAAATGCCTAGTGTGTACCCTGTGCTAAGCACTGGCGATACAAAGAAAGGCAAAAGCTAGTCCCTGCCCTTGAGGCACTCACTAAAGTATCACAGTCCAGCTTCTTTCTCTCCTGTTAAATTGTCTCCCTTTCCCATTCTTTAAAAAAAAAAAAAAATTGTCCTTCCAGTGAAGTATTTTGAGGTGAATTCTTTGCTGAACAAAACATAGTATGGGTTTTACTGGTGACAATTTCCCAAGCGTCCTGGGAGACTTCTTTAAACTCTGAATCAAATTGGGGGATTGCTCTTTTTAAGAGGTAGAGCTTACATACAGCTTGGAGTTGGAGAAAAGTGTTGACTGACTGGTATACTTAACATAACCCAAATAAGCTACACGGAAATCCCTGTCTGTTACTTGAATCTCTTTGCTTAGATTAGACTTGTTTGGGGGAGATGCCTTCTCTTTATTTTTGTAAAGAAAATATTCCAAAAAAAGAAAAGAAAAAATTTCATAGGGATAGTAAGTGCCCTGCTTTGCTCTCCTCTTTCCTTTCCCTTTTCCTCCTCCATTGCTTTCCTGTGTGCTCTGACACACAAACATCTCTGGAAGATAGGAAGAGGACAAGTGATAGTTTTCTTTGGTTGGGCTTATAAAACAAAAGGTCTCCTCATCCTGCCCACTGGAGTGGGATTTAGCTAAGTGGGGAAATTTACATGAAAAAAGTGAGTTCTTTTCTGAATGATATTTCAGAACAAATGCTGGACTTCCAAAGTTTGCCCTTATCCTGGAATGGCAGTACGTGGGCCTCCAGTGTCCAGTGGAACTGAGAAACAACAGCCAGGTCACATTCCTGGCCCAGTACCCCCAGATGATCTAGCTGGAGCCCTGGCCACAAGGCTGAGGGCCAACTTGAACTCTGAGCTCATTTTACCCCAGAGGAAAAGATGTCCATGGTCTATCTGCAGACTGCAAAGGATTTGAGGGGAGGGGTTTCAATGGGGGGGGCTTGTTCTGACACAACTTCTCTAGGTTGACAGGGACTATCTTCATTTGGATGGTGCTCCTTTGTCTTTTTCTCCAGAGCTAAAGTTGCCGACAAAATCCAGTTGATCAACAATATGCTAGACAAAGTCAATGAGATGATCATTGGTGGTGGGATGGGTTTCACCTTCCTCAAGGTGCTCAACAACATGGAGGTATGAAACCAACAGAGTTGGATGAGGAATTACTGCACACATGGCTATTTATGCATGCCTAAAAGGAAAAAAAAAACCTCATACTCCCAGTCTAAGCCTAAGTCAGTTCCCTTCACATCCCCCAAACTTTGATTTATCCTCTACTTGCCCCCTCTAGTTGGTCCTCTCCTTTCTTGCTGCATTGTCCTTGGATATTCATGCATTATGCGTTAGCTCCCATTTGTCCCATGGGGCATTGTCCCTGTGTCGATGTCCTTACTTTTGTCCTGCTCCCCAGATCGGAACTTCTCTTTTTGATGAAGAGGGGGCCAAGATTGTCAAGGACCTGATGGCCAAGGCTGAGAAGAACGGCGTCAAGATCACGTTGCCTGTTGACTTCGTCACAGCAGACAAGTTTGATGAAAATGCCAAGACTGGCCAAGCCACACTGGCCTCTGGCATCCCTGCCGGATGGATGGTGAGACCACTTGGTAGATGGCACTAAGAGGCACAAGGGGAGTTTGTTTAGCAGTCATTTACTGAGTGTTCCCCCCTGTGGAAGGGCTCCCCTTGAGAGAAGGTGCCAGTATTGAAACAGCCTTAGGCCCTTGTGGGAAGGGTGACACTGAGCCAGCTAAAGAACTGGGGCCACCAATTCCTCATTTTGGTCCCAGTGTTGCTGCAAGGTCATATCTGCAAACACTGTTAAATTGTATATAAAATTAACCTTCCTGGCCTTTCTTAATGAGATAAACTGCCAATAAATGAATGAAAAATCAGTATTTGTTTCTGCCAGCTTGGTATCAATTTCTGCACAAGGTAAGCAAATAGCTACTTTTGGGGCTGCCTTTTGGTCTTTTAGAGGCTTTGTCTCCTGGCTCCTTAGGATCAAGTGGAAGGTCTTTGCTCTTATCTGTCCAAGTGCATTTCCTTCACAGCTCAGCTTTCATCTCTCCCTCTTAGGGTTTGGACTGTGGCCCCGAAAGCAGCAAGAAGTACGCAGAAGCTGTGGCCCGGGCCAAACAGATTGTGTGGAACGGACCTGTTGGAGTATTTGAGTGGGAAGCCTTTGCTCGAGGAACCAAAGAGCTAATGAATAATGTGGTGGAGGCCACCAAGAGGGGCTGCATCACTATCATAGGTAAGGGGATCCCACCCAAACCCTAGCCATGTAAGCTGATGCGCCAGTTCCTTACGCCAGATGGCATAGTTGCCATCCACAGGACTATGAGGAACCCCCTCAGGGCACTTAGTTATATCTAGGTAAATCACAAAAGCCAAATGAGTGTCTGGAGCTAAGATGCCCTTGTGTGGAACCAAGGAAAGATTCCTCAGTTTCCTTTTGAGTGTGAAGAGCAATTGCCTCATCCTCAATGCCCGGCTAATGCTCAGTTTTCTTTCTCTTCTTCCCCTTGCCCATCACTTGTCAGGTGGTGGGGATACTGCCACTTGCTGTGCCAAATGGAACACTGAGGACAAAGTCAGCCATGTGAGCACTGGGGGTGGTGCCAGTCTGGAGCTGCTGGAGGGTGAGTCGTGTTTGCTTCTGCCATCTTGGGTGGGGCTGGGTAGGAGAGATGATGAACACAGTAAAGGAGGGGGAAGTTTGCTTTGGATATGAGGAGGTAGGCAGTCTGTAATTTGGTCCTGGCAGCTGGTGACTGGAAAGTTCATGTACTTAAGCGTCTGTGGCATCATCTATCTGATACCTTTCTTTTAAAATTCAATTCAGTATTTAAGTGCCTAATATGATAATTTTGTGCTAGACTCTCAGTAGTCTTACATTACGCTGATAGGTTTGTCCTTGCCAAAGGCCACAATTGCTCAGTGCGTTGCTGGACCCCGTGTCCTGCTCCCTTGTGCTAGCCTGCTCTGTTCAGGGGTCCTGGAGCTGTCTCCTTTTATGAGGCTAATAGACAGTTGGAGAGGGGCTGAGATGTTATCTATCTCCCAAGACATCTGCTGTAGGGATTGATGTGCAGATCTGCCTGGAAGCCAAGGCCTATGTAAGGTGACCTTTCTTAGAACCCTTAGTTCGGGAAATGAAAAGAGCTGGGATCATTTTACATTGACCTGGGGCCCTGTTAGGGTTTCCTCAGCTGTTAGGAGCGCTCTAGCAGGGAGTTAATAAACCTAGATACTGAGCCATGGATGTTCCCTTTAGGTAATTTAATAGGAATTTTATTCACATTGCTGGATCAGGATGGCTGAGAGATGATTGATTTTCAAGACTTTGTTTAGAGGTTGACTGTAGTGTCCATAGAAAAAGCCAGAATCTTCTGGGGCTGGACTAAAGGTGGAATTTTCCTAAACCTTTTTGAGGGCTTTTTTTTTCATTTTACCACCACATACAGAAATGGGACTAGTATGAACTTGCTTCCAAGATTTTGGAAAACAATGAAGTCTTTGTGAAGGAAAGGTGTTGCTATATCATAATCCAGCTTAATAGTGGGGAAACTTGGAGGTGAAACACTTGGCCACTGTCACCATGCACGGACTAAAGAACATTTCTAAGCTCATACATTCCAGGGGAAGCTGAGGAGGGCAGGGCTGATTTGGGGGCCTAGAGTAACCTTCCCATGTGCTTGTTCCCCCTACCAGGCAAAGTCCTTCCTGGGGTGGCCGCCCTGAGTAATGTCTAACGGACACCCCTTTCCTGCCTGCTGGTTCCTGTGCACAGCCCTTCCAACATGACCCTGCAGTGCTTCCAGTCCCTTTCCTTGGCATTAGGCAAGTTTCTCCCTCAAGACTCAACCAGTGGCCAGAAGATGGGGCAATGAGAGCCCCAGAAGCAGCTCAACTCACCTTGTTGGTTCCTGGGTGTGCCTGTTGTCAGATCTCACTTGAACTTCCTTAGTGCGTCTAAACCATTGTTGTGATCTGTAGAGTATATATATATAATATATATATATTTATATTTTGCCTTTAGAAAGAAAAATCAAAGCTAAAGCCGCTGTTAGCCATACTCTCTTGAAATAGTCTGTTCTGTTCAGCTTTCTTAGAAGCTGTTTTTGTCATTACCCACACACAGTATGGAAACAAGAAGAAGCTCCAGTTTGGGGTGGGGGGGAAGGTTGACCTGTTAAATAAACATTTCATAAAAGTGCCAGCTCAATTAAACTGCTTTCTTCTTTCTTTTTTGTCATGCGGGATCTGGAGAAGGGCCCATTTGCCTTTGCCATTTTCTACTAGAACAGTTCAGTGTATCAGGTACATTTTCAAAGAGCTTCCAGTGGTTTCCCATTTGCTTTCTCAGACTGAGGCCTGGGCCACCAGAGGGATGGATGCTGATGGTAAGTTAGAGGGATGAATTTTGAGAAATGTCTGAGTTGGCAAGTTAATGGGGAAGAACTGGCTGGAAGATAAGTGGTTTAGGCCAAACAGGAGATGTTTGGCTATTGAAGAGTAAGGAGAAATAGAAAAACAACAAATTTGAAAAATTCAAATTTTTGGTATTCCATGACTAGGAAATGAGGAGGTTAGGCTCTAAATGAATAGAAGCTCATTTTAGATCTAAGTAAAAGAGAGCAATGGTGATGAGTTGAAGTCTTTCATTTTCCAGATGGAGAAGTAGGCTCCAAGAGGTTCCATACCATGCCAAGGTCACCCAGTGGCACAGGGGTGTCTAGGGGGAGGGGAAAGAGGGGAGAACCCAAAATGCCCCTACTTTGTGCCAGGAACAGTGCTAGCACTTTTTTTACAAATGTTATCTCATTTGATATCATATTAATGTTGATATAATAACTAATCCAGTGTTCTTTCCATGCTGCCTTTGCCGCCAACCAGCAGAGCTGGGAACAGTGGATGACACAGGGGAAGAAGATCCAGACATGAAACTGCTCATTTGCTACAGAAGAGTCAAGGGGGATCTAACTGAGCGCTCACCACTCTGGGCAATATTGGGGGGAGGGGGAGCATGGTGAGGGATTCTCTCTAAATATATATATGTATATGTGTATATATATATATATATATGTATATATATGTGTGTGTATGTGTGTATGTATTGTACATATACATACACACAAACACATGCATAGCAAAGTCTTGGTGTTAAATGTACAGGTCATATTTTCCATGTATATCCTTCTCAAAGAGCTTACAGACTGATTGAGACAATATGGCTCATACATTGGAGGGAATTTCAGAAAGAGTTGTCCAGTCCTGATAAATCAGTGACAGCTAGTATGTGCCAGAGGTAGCCCTTGAACCCTGGTCTTCCTGGCTTCTAGGATAGTTCCCTAGCCATGCTGCCTGCCCCTCCCCCCACACTAAATTGTGGGTCATAGGGCATCAAGTGGTTCATAGTTAAGAAAAAGGGAGGGAGATTGAGGAAGGTGGGGTCCCTTACTGCCTTATCTAGTTATGATTAAATCACCGAATTTTAGAATTGGAAAGGACCTTAGAAATTTTCAACCTCATTTTGCAGAAAATGAAACATTTCCACTTCTAGCTTCTGTAGGAAAAGGACTTAGGTTGAATGAGAAGGAAATTGTGTAGTTGATTTAGAGGAATTTGGAGTAATAAAGAAGGCCAGAGATTGAATCTGGGGAAGAGAAGTTGTGGAAAAAGCAAAGAAGTTCCGGCTCCAGATACTACTGCTTCTCTGAGAGATGTTGATGAGAAAGGGGAAGGATCAAGGAGGACCTGAGGAGGAAGGTGAGGACAAACAGTTGGTGAGGTAAGAAAAGGTAAGTGAAGCAAGCAGAGTGATGAGTGGGTTGGTGGGTGTGGCAATTTGGTGCAAACATTGGTGCAAGGCTGAATGCAAGTGGAGGGTATGGCAGAGGATCAGTTGTTAAGACTACGGGCAAGAAAGTTGAGTGAGGCTGTTAAAATTGTGAGGTCACATTTAATAACTGGTTGTACAGATTTTAAGTGCATAGGGGTGATACATAAATCCACAAGCAGTTTAAAAATAAAGCTGAAAATCTCAGTTCATCAAGGGGGCTGGGAGTATTTTGCAGCTTTGTATTGAGTTCAGATGTTTCTGCTGTCGTTGAGTGACTGACTTAAGTGTGTTCTAAATGTATGGATGGATCATCTTTCTGGAAGGAGGTAAAGATTCCACATTCTAAATTATTAGGGACATCGAATTGTTACCAGAGGAAACAAGTCTTTTCGCCTGGTAAAAGGGGGAGAACTGGAGTGGTCAAGGAGAGACTAGACCTTTATCAGGAGTTTGGAGGATGGAAGGGTAAGGAAATGTGTTAAACATTTAACAGAAAGGAGAAAAGGAGAAGGATAGCTATATATTAAGAGCTAGAAAACAGATTTGTGGCTTTTAAGGAGTGGGGAGGATACTGGATACTGTGAGGAGAAAGAAGCTATTTGTCCTCCAGGTAAGATACAACAGGGTCACAGAGACGGTTGGGGAGAGGTCATCTAGGAGAGCAAAGAGTGGTGATTGGTGATTCTGGGTTTGGTGTTCTTAACTATTTGTATGACGATCTGGACAACTGTGGGTTTTCCTGTAGGTGAGACTTAGCAAAATGGATCGAGTATCAGTCATAAGTTGATTAATGTGGATAGACAGTGTCAAAGTGAAGTCTTGTATTGTGAAGTCTTAAGCGCCAAGGGAAAAAATTGAATTGGGATGTGAATCATGGGCTAACAGAATGGGAATTGTACTTTTGAACCCTGGCTTACAATGTGGGGATGTTGATTTCTTGCTTGGGATGGAATATACCTACTAACAAACGCTAGTAAGAATGTATCTGCACATTAATCCGCCATCTTTTTTTTTTTTTCTTCTTTGGCATTCAACTTTGTCCCATGCTCAATTTTTCTTGAGACGCTTTGTGATAATGTAGCAGTTCCTGCAGATTAATCATTCTTAGTCCCTTCTAGTCTTCAACATTTCCTTAAGGCCCTCAGGCCAGAAATAGAATCAGAGTACTAACCCTGCTACATGGTAACAAATTTCTTTCCCCATAAGTTCAGGAGGCTTGACTATGCCCTCCAAGGTTGATTTTGAATGACTGTTTCCAGTCACTTGTCCTGTAAACAAAAATTATTTTAAAAATTGTTGGAATGGATTTTATTTAAAAATTGATGTCTTGCATCTCAAAGGCTGTTGAATCAATTCTTTTGAATTGAAAATAATTTTCAATTCAATTTTGAATCTGAAAAGATTTTTCAGAGATGTTCAAAGAGAACCAAAATATATTCGTTCTTGGTAAGCTTGGCATGGATTGGACTTGGATTTAGGTGCATTTTTTCCCCTTTTACTTGCTTTGTAGATAACAAAGAGGCAATACAAAGCAAGAGAATGTGCTTGTACTTTAAGAATTTGATTTCATTCCACATGATGGTATCAATAATGTGGTTTGGAGTAGATTTTCCAGGTGGGTTAATAATCCACCTTGAAGAGAACTGCTCCAGGTGTGGGGGAAGGCAGCTGAAAGGATTATAGCTATCCCACATTTGTCAGTCCTGAGTTCATTATTAATATTATGTCTGAGAACATCTTTAAACTTAATAGAGATGCTATGTGCTCAGAGTTATGTGAGCATCATAACTTGGAAGATAGAATGCCAACAGTAGAAGTTGTATTTATAAACTGTTGAAGCCTACATAAGGTTTGGTGAAATTGCCTTTATGCAAAAGGATAGAATTGAGTGAACTCCATACAAAATGAACTCAGGGATGCATGAGAAGCACAATGTGATTTCCGGGTGATCTTGAAATAATTGAGTATCAGTCATGTGGAATAGTTCCTTAAAAGAGTGATGTGATACTTAAGATCTATTTCAAAGATGTAAGACTGTGTGAAGTGACATTGGTTTATTTTTTAAAAATTAGGTCCTCGATGTAATGCTACAATTTGGGGTTTACAATGAAGTCTGTCTCTTTTGGATCATATGCCAATCTTTTACTCTTTGTCCATATCAAGACCTTGAGCACCATGTTTGGTTTGGGATTCTGTAACTTAATGCAAAAGCTATCAGAAGCCTAAAAAAATGAAGCAAAGGAATTCAGGGAAAAGGCTACTAAGTTGGGAGTGTGTGTGTGTGTGTGTGTGTGTGTGTGTGTGTGTGTGTGTGTGTGTGTATGTGTGTATGTGTATGCTCGCGTGCGTGCGCACACAACTTGATTACTTATCCATATCAATGCAATAAGGATGTTGACCAAAATTTCAAGAGACTGAAATTATATTTAGGACTGACTACATACTACTTTAGCTTTGTAAATGATTCCATATTTAATAGATCTTCTTCCATCTTCCCAACATAATGAAATGATGAATAAATTGATGAATTATAACTTTATTGATTGCATGCAACTTCTAATGAAAAACATTTATGATCCTACTAAAGTTCATCAATCTTAACAGCAGAAAAAGTTTTACAACTACATTACTTTTTACTTAAACACTTATTTGTTTTCTATGAATTTAACATGGTTACATTTACGTTCCAAACTATTTATACTTTAGAAATGCATCGAGGCTGTCAGACAATGACATTTACAAATTGTCATAGTCATCGTCATCTTCATGTTTTCTTTTCAATGCATTTGGTGACTCAACAGGGGCGTTCTGTGATACCACATTGGTAGTGATGAGGATGTTTTTTGGCCCAATCAGAGAAGGGTTAATCAGAACATTCTGCACAGCAGGAGCTGCAGGAACAGCTGGAAAATAAAAAGAGAACACCCAAAACAGGTAATGAGATGCCAAAACAGAACACAGTTAAACATATGAAGAGTAGGATTTCAAGGTAGAAATAAACTTGCCCTTTTTCACTAATTGTTTAAGGACGGGGAGACATGGCCATGGTTTTTGGCAGCATGGAAAGAGTCAGTAGCTAGGGAGAGATTGAAGATTAGAAAAAGAATGGAGATGATAATGGGGTCAATGGATTGAAGAAGATGGGAGGGGATGGTTACTGCAGGGTGACTAGTGAAGGAGAAAAGAGTAGGGGCAGATGCTAGAATTCTGACAAAAGGGATGAAGGGTCTGGGGAGAGCTCATGTTAAGTAGCCTCAGTGTTTTTGGTGAAGTATGAGGTGAGATCCTCAACAAAGAGGAAATGCTGGGAGAGTTGATGATGACAGAATAGACAATGTGCAGAGTGAGATAGCCACTTGGGACCCAGGGAGGAATAGGATGTTTGCCTTATTGCTGGGAGGCCCACTTGAGATTAGACTACAAACCTGTAGTACTTCTGTATGAAATCTCTAACTTACAGAACCCCAGTTGGGGTGGGTGTGGGTGTGGGTGCGATTATTTCCTTTACAATTGGATGCACTAGAGTGCCTTTGAATAGTGAGGCACTTTCTAGCACAATGTTTCAACTTAGTAAAAAGTAGTTAATCTTTCAAGAATCTTTTATGATGTGAAATGTGTGTGTGTCCTTTTGTGAGGTTAGTGACATGTCTGAAGAGTTCTGTGTTTGGACTATACACAGGGAAAATCAAGTGATAGCCACTTCTCAAAGCTTTTGTACATTTGGGGGATTTGTGAGAATTTCAGAACAAATATAGGATGAATTGGACACCTTGCTGCCATTATGTAGGAAATAAATATCTACATGAATACCAAGTGCTTGAATAACTGGGGTATGATGACCCAAACGGATTCATTACCTGGTTTGGCAGCGGCAGACTGGGAGGGTGGTATCTGCACAGTGAACCTTTGACCTGGCACTGACACAGGGGTCCCAACTTTAGTTGAAACAGCAACTGTCTGTGCAGATGGGGTACCTGTAATTAATATTACCGTATTCTATTAGATGAATTAATTCTGGTATCCATAGCAGTTTCTCTTTTCTTACTATCTTCAAAGCACAGGTAACAAGAGACATCTGGGGAAGGGATCATTAGTAGCATTAAAAGATCCCGTAATATTGTTAAGTTTATTAGTTTGTTTTTAGATGGTACAATTTCAGGAGGCCCTGGTATTGAGAACATAAAGTCAATCAGTAGACCTGAGCTAGTTTTATGGATCAGTACTGAGTGTTGTGTTTTAGGAAGGACACAGGTAAGCTGCAGAACCCCCAAAAGAGGCCTACTGGGTCTGGGGAAAGGCCATAGGGTAATCACACTCTTTGAAGGAGAGGTGGAAGGAAGGTACTGGAGATGTGGAGCTTAAGAAGGAAGGTCTAGAGGGAGCATGAGAGCTCAACTTATCTGAAGGCTATTTGGGAACTCTTTGTATGCAGGAAGGATTTCATAAGACTGGTTCTTCTTGGCCCAGTGGGCTGGACTAGGGGCAGTGGGTGCAAGTTGGAAAGAAGTACGCTGATGTTAGAAGAACTTGCTAACAATTAGAGCCTCTGTAAGTAAGGCTGGGGGCCTGCCTTGGGAGAAGAGGGCTCTCTTTCTCTGGGATTCTCCAAGCCAAGAGTGCCAAGGTTCAAGGACCACAGGGGTCCACTATCATAAATAATGCAAAGCTCACCTCCAGCTTCATGAAATAATGACATGTCATTTCCTGTGACATATACTGCTGTCTTTACTAACTGTGTGTGTGTGTGTGTGTGTGTGTGTGTGTGTGTGTGTGTGTGTGTGTGTAAAAATTCCTTTGTAGCTACTAAAAATCATTCTAAGCACATGGGGACTTCTGAATCATCCTGGACTAAAAATAAAATCCAAGCATTAAGAATATTCTTCCAAAATGCTTTATTAGAACTTCTTTGCTTTGTAGTAAAAGCTACCATCCAGAAGAAGCTAGGAGTTCCTCTCTCTTACCCAAAGTAGGAGTGCTTGGTCTGCTGCTAACAGCACCAACACTCAGGCGGGGAACAGTTATCCTGCCAGCTGGAGCAGGCCCCTGGAAAAAAAGAAAAGCCACAATTCTTGATTCTGATTTGACATCTTAAAATTCATCTGGATTGTTGACGGTTTTAAAATCCCAAAATTTACAAAGAAGAAATGTTTTCTTTATAAGCAATCCACAAATCCAACATGGTATGATAAAGATTTACATTAAAAATTATGTTTCCTCTTTCTCTAGCCTTTATTTAATGTTTCTGGTTTAATCTTTTTTCCCCTGACATTCAACTCAAGTTGTCACAAATATCCCAGGAGTATTTTAAAATGACTATTTACAGTTGGTAACTAGCACTTGATCCATTACAGATTCCTTTGATCTAATCCCAACTGAGTCCTTCCTGTTGTAAGTAAATTTTGTTTTGACTCTCATGCTTTGCCTGTTCCGATTTTCTCAAGCCCCCATCACCACCAATGCCCTCAGTCCATCTTCTTTCAGCAGATGACCTTGCATCCTACTTACTGGGAAAAAAAGAAAAATAAATAAACCACACAAAACAAAAACCCATGGCAATCAACATGAACACCTCCTTCTCATCTTTACTGCCTTCCCATCTTCTGACTCCTTCCTGCCTACAAACATGTCCAGGTCTCATCTGAGCCAGTCATACCCATAGGCTGTTAAATATGTAGCTCCTCCTAGACTCCCAGGGAGTAGTCTATATTCATTTCCTTAGTACCTACTCACTTCCCAACCTCTTGAGTGTGGCTTTCCAGCATCACCATTCTAGTGAAACTGCTGTCTTTAAAGTTATCAGTGATCTCTGAACTTCTGAATATGACATCCTTTTCTCAGTCAGCATCTTTCTTGACTTCTTCCAGGATGAGACATGCTATTTACTAACTCTTACACCCTTCAGTGCTCTCTCTTCTCGTGGCTTCTGGGATAGATTTTCTCTTCTGGAGTTCCTTCTACCTGTATGCCCATTTCTTCTCAACCTCCTTTTCTGGTTCAGTAATCATTTCCTATCTCCTAATTGTGGGTATCCTGCAAAAGCTTTGTTCTGGACTTTCTTCTCTATCTACTCATTCTCTCTGGATGATCTCATCAGTTCCTTGTGAAAATGGCTTCCAAATCTATATCCAGAATTACAATTAAGCTTTCTCTTGACTTCAGTCCTACATTGACCACTGCTTGTCTGGCAATCCTCATTCTTACCAGCTAGCAATTTATTAAGCCTACTTACATGCCAGGCACTGTGCTAGTTGCTGGGAATACAAGAACAAAGAATTAAACAATCCCTACTCATAGGGAACATACATTCCAATGGGGGAGACAAGCACATAAATAAATCTATCAGTACAAATAATAAAGGGACTAAGTACCAATATATACAAAGTAATTCAATACAAGGTAGATTGGGAGGGAAGACGCTAGCAGGGGAATCAAGGAAAGGCTTCATGAAGATGGATCTTAAAGAAGAGAGATTTTGAGGCAGAGATAAGGAGGAAGTGCATTCCGGGCAAGTGGGATGGTCAGTGCAAAGGCATGGAGATGAGAGATGGAGCATTATGTGTGATGAACAGAAAGCTGGCTTGCAGAGCGTAGGCAGGAGGAGTATGTCCAATGAGGGTATGAAGGTAGGTTGGGGCCAGGTTGTGTAGGCCTTTAAAGGCTAGATGAGGAGTTTGTATTTTATTCCAGAGGCAACAGGAAATCAAAGGGGAGTCACATGGTCAGATCTATGCTTAAGGAAAATTATTTTGGCAGTGGTATGTAGGATGGACTGAAGTGGTAAGAGACTTGAGGCAAGGAGGCTAATTAATGACTATTGCAATAATCCAGGTGAGGAGTGATGAGGGTCTGACTTAAATTGGCAGCTGTGGGAGGGGAGGAAAGGACCCTATACGAGAGATATGAAGACAGAATGGCAAGATCTGACAACTGATTGGGTACGTAAGGTGAGGGAGAGCACAACGTGTCGAGGACAATGCCAAGATTACAAACCTGAGCCTCTGGTAGGATGGTGTTTAAGGGAAAAGACAATGAGTTCTGTTTCAGACACATTGAGTTTGAGATTTCTCTAGACCATCCACAGCAGACATTTAATGATGCAGGAGCACAGAAGGCAAACCTGGGCTAGTTATGTAGACCTTCAAGTCAACTGCATTAGAGATGAGTAAATCCATGGGCACCTCCAACTTGGCATCAAACTTGGCCATCTCAAACTCAATACATCCAAAATGGAATTAATCCTCTTTCTCCATAAACATACTTCTCCAAATTTCTGCATTCATTTGGAAGGTTCTACCATCCCCCCAGTTACCCCACTTTGTAACTGCATAGCCATTTTTGTTACTCTTTCCTCTCCCTTCATATACCAAAGTTGGTCTGAGTCTTGTTTATTCTGCTTCATTTTTCCACTCAAACTGCTTGCATCACTTGCTTGGATTATTGCAATAGTAGCTTAATTGGTCTTCCTGCTTCCACTTTCTCTCATATCCCATCCATTCTCTATATAGCTGGCAGAATAATCCTAATATACAGCCTTGAACACCTCATAAACCTTCAGTGGCTCCGTATTGTTTCTAGGATACGATACAAATTCTTCCACCTGGCATTTATAGTCCTCTACAATCTCCAACCTACCTTTCTAGCCTTTCCTCCCTTTTCATGTACTTGTATGTTCCAGCCAAACTCAATTACTAGCGTGTTCCCTGAGTCCAACATTCCATCTACTACTTTTCTGAACATGTCCAAACTGTCCCCTATCCCCAGATTCACTCTCACTTCAAGGCTCAGGGCATGCATCCCCTCCTAAGGGAAGAGTTCTGTGATTCCCTCAGGTGTTATTACCCCTCCCTTAAATTATGTGATTTTCTTTTCTATGTACATAACAATCACTTCAGTAGACCTCAAGCTCCCTGAGGGCAAGTTATGTTTCATTTCTGTCTTTTTATCCCTAGTATCTTGCTGGCATGTAGCATATACTTGCTTGCATTTTGCCTCTCCCATTAGATTGTAAGCTTCTTGAGGGCAGGGACTGTCTTGTCTCTTTTTGTAACCCCAGCCTTAGCACAGTAACTGGCACATAGTAGGTGCTTAATAAATGTTTACTGATTGATTGGTAAGCACCTAATGTATCTTTGTGGAATTTAACTGAATCTCCACTTAGATATCGTAGTGCAGTTTCAGTCAGGCTTCTATTTTCATAATGTTGTATTTGCAGGTTGTATTTGCATTTTCATCAGTGAACACCTTAACTGAAAGACATCTCCAATGATGGCACCTCAGCTAGGGAAGGTGGTAGATATCTTGAAGTGATGGTAGTAGGGCCCTTCCTGGAATCAAGATAGGTGGTCTCAAATCCCATCTTTGCTACTCACTAGCCAGCTTTGTGACCTCAGGGTGGAGTTCCTTCCCCTCCATGAGCCTCACTTTCCTAGGACTGAATGATTAGCATGATTTAAAGAAAGCTTAGCAAGCTTTCTTTTAGCTCTTATAATGACTATAGCATAAGGTAGGCCCAGCTCCTGATGTTATGCATCTCAATATAATTCAGTAGGATAGGGATAGTTTCATTAGTCTAGAGTACTCCTCGGTGAGGAAATTCCCTTTACCAACATAGGTTGGCATCTTCTCTGCCACTTTTAGTTCTACGAAAATTGACTAGATTCCTGTGACTTGCTCAGAGTCACATAGCCAGGATGGGTCAGGGATGTGAGTGGAACCCAGGTCTTCAAGAACAAAGTCCTTCCTGACTTTGAAGCCAGCTTACCATCTCCTACATCACACTGCCTCTTTTCAAAAGAATAGCTGGCTAGAAGGAATTTTTAAATACTTTTAAGTACTAATAAGTTATTTTAGCTAATGTCTAGTAATTTTTTTTTTTACTATGGGATAAATGATACTATTCTGGAAAAACTTATTTTCTTTTTAAAAAAGAATCACAAAACACTCACCTTTTTTGGGAAAGGCTTAAGTCTGTAGTTTGGTGCTGTTAAACAGTATCTGTCGGGTGGGAGTCTAAGTCCTGAATATGGCTTAATCAATGGTAAAGGGGTTTGATTTTTTTGTCTTGCAATATCTAATAGAAACTGAGAAAAATAAACCCTAGTTAGTGCTGTGTTCTCTCTCTCCCTCTCTTCCCCCCAGATAAAACAGATGTTTAAATAAAAGTTACTCACATCTCTTGGGGGAGGGGAAGTAAAAGACTGATCGGATCGACACTGGATTGCCAATCGCACATCATCTGCATCAACAGTGGCTTTCTTAGCATGGCTTGAATAAATTTTTGCATCATCCAAAATTGTTGTTACATATCCTTTGAGAATGGAGACAATTTCCTCTTAGACATATGAGAAAGGCTTAGTCTTATTTGGGTTATGTTGTAGAAATATTCTTATTTTTAAAAATTATTAATTTGAGATGTTATGGGTTTTAGAAAAATATATATATGTATACATATATGGAGAGAGAGAGAGAATGTTTGCCTTATACTATCCATTTAAATACTTACCACAATAAAAATAATAACTGCCCTCTCTGAGTTCAGCCCATTTTGTGTACTTTAAGATTAGGTTTATGTGGCTGATGTAGAAAAATACAATTCTATTAGAATTATAGAAGACATTAGTATCAAATTACTTGACTGAATTAGAGAAATTTTGTTTTGTGGGTCACTCACGGAAGGCAAACTCCAGCATCTGATTGATTACTTTTGGCTCATAATCTGTAATTCCCATATCCTTCAGGATTTGTGCCATCACCTGTGGGTTTAAATAAAGTAGTAAGCTATCCTCACCAAAACAGACAGCCTAAAAACTGAACTCTAAAGTTTGGCTAAAAGCAGTCCAAGGTCACAACTGCTGTCACCTGGAAAGCAAATTGTTCCATTTATTTTTAGTTAGTGTCTAGATTTCAGACACATCACTTTTTCTGAATACCTAGTATCTCCAATTCTTATGACTTCCATACGAACTCCCACTCTTTCCCTGTATAAACTCCAAAAGTCACTAGTTTCCTTCTTTGAAATTTCTATATGTAATTTTTTAGTTAAAAAATAAAAAAGGTGGGTGTGAAATTGGAGCTCGAGAACATTTACATAGCCTGTGTGTGAATTTTTTCCCCCCAGGAAGATTGCTTCTGGAGGAGTGGCTATAGCAGTCTGTCATTTTTGGGATGGAGAATGAGGCTGGCATTCTTCCAAAATAAATGTGCAAAGGATATGAACAGGCAGTTTTCAAAAGAAAAAATGCAAGTAGAAGCTTTCTCAGTAAATAAAGGAGTAAAGCAAGGACACCCACTCTGCCCACTAGTATGTGATAATGATTTTAGAAATACCAACAATAGCAATAAGACGAGAAAGAAATTTAAGGCATAAAGATAGGTAAAGAGGAGATAAAACTATCACTATTAGTCAATGACATGATGATTTACTTAGAAAATCCTAGGGAGTCGGCAAAGATATCAGTTGAAACAACAGCTTCAGCAAAGTTGCAGACTACAAAATAAATCCACACACACACAAAAACAGTATTTCTATATAATAATAATGAGTCCCAAAGGCAATAATAGAAATGAAAATCCCATTCAAAATAACTATAAAATGTATAAAACACTTAGAAATCTATCAAAGTACACTAAAAATATTTGAAAAGATTCAAATATAAAGTACTACTTAAAGAAATAAAGAACTTGAATAGCTAGAAGAATATTCAGTGCTCATGACTGGGTCATGCCAATATAACAAGAATGACAATACCAAAGTTAATTTACACTTTTAATGCTATACCAATCAAACTATCAAAGGGATATACTGTAGAACTGAGTCAAAATAAACACATTCTAAAAGATTTAGAATAACAAGGAAAATAACGAAAAGAGGTAGGGATAAAGGGAGAATGGAACTTCCAGATCTCAAATTACATTATTAAGCAGCATTCATCAAAACCATTTGGTATTGGTTGAAAAATAGAGAGCTAGATCAATGGAACAGATTAGACAAGGGAGAATCAGAAACCATGGAACTCAATAATCCAGTTAGTTGGGAAACTAATCCAGTTACTTAGGAAAGAACTTTTTGATTAAAAACTACTGGGAAAGCTGTAAAGCAGACTGGCAGAAACTAGGCTTAGATCAACATTTTATGCCATATTCCACAATAAATTCTAAATGGATATGTGACCTTAATATTAAAAGATAATAGCAAAAAAAAAAAAGATAATAGCATTAAAAATTAGAAGAGAAGCAGATCATATGACATAGGTAAAGAGGAGATAAAACTATATTTGCTCATGACATGGCTTTCTTAGAAAATCCTAAGGAATCAGCAAAGATAATTAGGATAAGAGCTGCATTATTGCAGGTTTCAAAAATGAACCCACAAAAATCAACAGATTTCTATATAATAACAAAACCCAAGTAGCAACAATGTAAATAGGTGGAGAAATATCCACAATGCTCATGCCTGGGCCATGCCAATAAAATAAAAATAACAATACTAGCACTTTTAAAATTGCTACACCAAACAATCAAGGGGCTACTTTATAGAACTCAATCAAATAATAGCAATTCATTTGAAGGAATAAAAAAATATCAAAAGAAATAATTAAAAGAGGTTGGAATAAAGGGAGAATAGCCCTCCCAGACCTCAAAATATAAAAAAAAAGGTTATCAAAACCATTTGGTATTTGTTTTAAAATATGGAATTTTAAAATGTAACCCAATAACCCAGTGTTCAATAAACTAGAAAACATAAATTACTCAGGAAAGAACTCCCTATTTAATAAAAAGCGATGGGAAAACCTAAGAAAGCAGTCTGGCAAAAATTAGGGTTAGATCAACATCTTGTGCCATATTACACAATAAATTCCACATGGAAACATGACCTTAATATTCAAGATCATATTATTATTAGAAGAGAAGCAGATCATTTTTTTTTTTTTTTGCAGCTATGGATAAGAAAGTTTTTTCTTTAGAATTCAAAAACAATCACTTAGACAAAGGAAATATTACAAATACTATTTTATTAAATCAAATACATAAATAATAAAATAAATCCACAACACATGTAAACCCACATCACATTGTTATAACAATGCACTCAATAAGCTTATGGTGAAGAATGGGCTCACACTTAGAGGAGGAGGGAAGAAAACACATGGACTCTGGGTAAACTCACAGCTCTGATCTTCAGGCTTCAATGTCATTGGTTCATGCAGTAACATTTTTTTTTTTTTACACCAACGACTGGGGAAATTTTTTTCCCTCTTCACTATTCTTTCAATTAACCATCACCCACCCTTCAAAGGATTTCCAGGAAATGTTAGCTCTTAATAATAGTAGCAGTTCTCTTTAGCCCAGAGAACTGCCAAACTTATCAAACTGGCTATCCCTCACATATACAGACTAGATCAGCCAATTGGATGTTACACTGTACAATCAGAATGAGGCTTATTAGCAAAACAGTTCAATTTCACTGTTTAAGCCAGCTCACCTGCAGATACCTTAGCAGTTACAACTCCCACCCCCTGTTTTTCCTTCTCAAGCCAGAGGTGGCAGCAAAGAGAAGTAACAAGTCCTTAAGAAAAGGGGTACTTTTCTCCAACTCTATTTGGAGCAGAAGGAAAAAAACCCATCACTGGTATTCTTGGCCAATGAAATCAGTTCTCCCTGACCAATCAATAATTGCTCAGCTGAAGCCTTCTCTCAGCTGACTTCCTCTACCTTTCTGAGCTCCAAACTGAGCAGCTTTTCACCCTACCCCTGCTGTCTTCACTTCTTCTCAGGCTCCTCTTCCTCTGCTGCTGCTGTCTTCTCTGGCCCTTCGCCTGCTGCTCTCTCCCTGTAGTAGTTGGAGTTCAATGGCTCACATGAGAGCATCCTGGCTTTCAGTGATTGACCTTTTACTTAAAAAGTCACAACTCCCCAAATTTCTCCTATCAAATTGAGAGTCCTTTTTCTTTTTTTTAAATAAGTTTTTTTTATTGATGTCTTTTTTACATCACCAAAATTTATCCCTTCCCCTCCCAAAAAGCCATGCCATATGTAACAAATATTTTAAAGACCCCTCTCCCCCATCGGCAAAACTGATCAAGACATCGAAAGTCTAAAATATGTACAATGTACCACATTCACTGACCTACTTCTGCTAAGGGGTGTGTGAAGGTGTCTTTTCATATCTTTTTTGTGGTTATATTTGTTCTTTGTAATTTTGCAACATTATCTTTTGGGTTTTTTTTGCGTGTGTGGTGGTTCCTTCTGTTTACACTGTTGTACTCACTCTGTATAGCGTTTCCTTGGCTCTGCTTACTCTGCTCTGCATCAGTTCATGTAGATCTTTCCCTGCTTTTCTTTTTTCCTGTTTGTCATTTCTTATGGCACAGTAATATTCCATTATATTCTTAGACCATAATTTGTTTAGCCATTCTTCAATCAATGGGCATCTGCTTTGTTTTCGATTCTTTTCCATAACACATGCTGCTATAAATATTTTGGTGTATATGAAGACCTTTTTGTCAATGGCCTCCTTGAGGGTATAAATGTAATAGTAAACAGGAAGGGAAATCTCACTGAAAATATCCATCAAATGCATAAAATATTTGGAGATCCATGTACAAAGCCAACAAAATATTTCTGTATTTTGAATATATGAAAAAAGATTCAAAATCACCCATAGGAGTTATGTAAATCAAAATAATCTTGAGGTTTCATCTCACACTCAGCATACTGGCAAAAGTGAAAAAGCTGGGAAGCTTCAGTGTTGAAGGGGTCAATAAGCATATTAGTGCAATGTGGAGCTGTGAATCAGTGCAACCATTTTGAAAAGCAATTTGCCATTTCTCAAATAAAAGGAGTGAAAGGTACATATTGTACCTCTGACTCAGAGATTCCACGACTACATTTGTACCCCAAGGAGGTACAAATCTGATAAGAAGAAAGTCCTCATGTATACCAATATATTTATAGCAGTACTTTTGCCCACTAATTAGGGATTCTTTAAACGAATTTTGGTACATGAATGTAACAGTATTACTGTACTGTAAGAAGTGAGGAATTTGATTAATCCAGAGAGACAAAGAAAAATGTATAAGATCTAATGCATAGTGAAGCAGGGCCAAAAAATAATTCAAAAATTGAAAAAAATCATAAAACATAAAAATTTTATGTTGCAAAATTACATGGATCAAATATGGTCCTAAAGTAGAAATATAATATTGATAATGTTATTATCAATATTATATTAATAATATGGTTAGTATATTAGTATTAACCATAATAACATAATTAATATAACTCATTTATTCTTAAAGGGCTGTATAGATTCTAGCTAATATTGTACAATAATAATTGGCTAGAATCTATAAAACATTTAAGGTTTACAAAATGCGTTACCTATGTTATTTCATTTTGTCTTCCAACAACATGAGGAGACCCATCCCCCCCTTCCCTGCTTTGCAGAGGTGGGAGGTCCAAGGGTGTGGTACCTTGCATATATTTTCCAGACTTTTCTATGTACTGATCATTTTTGCTGATCTATTTTTCTATTCTTTTTCTTTTTTTCCCCCTTTAAAAATATTATTTGTTATATGAGATGGCTCTCTGGGAGGGGAGAGGAGGGAAAAGGGAGGGGGGGAAGAGGAAAGAGGAGGGTTGCTAGGAGACATTTTGGTTATATAAAAAAGATAGCAATAAAAATTTATTAAAAAAAAAGAAATTCAAATGATCAACCACCATATGACAGAATACTCCAAATTACTAATTAGAGAAATCCAAATCCAAACAACCGAGGTTTAATCTCCCACCCCTCTGATTGGCAAAGATGATAAAGGACCTAAACAGTAAAAAATGTCGCAGGGGCTGTGGAAAGAGGCACAATGATGGTGAAGCAGGCAAAACGAGGATAACAATTTACAGGATGACCTCAGTCATGTAAACGAAAACAACCTGGAAAGATTGAACACCAATCGGTACAGTGAACATGGCGTCTTTCAAGTCTCAGCTAAAATCCCACCTTCTGCAGGAGGCCCTTCTCGATCCTTCTCTACGCTAGCGCCTTCCCTCTGGCCATCGCCTCCCACCTTATCTCCTCTGCAGCCTCTTTTCCATACTGTCTCCCCCTGCTAGAACGCGGGCTGCTTGGGCTGGGTTGGGTTTTTCTGCCTTCCTTTGTATCCGCAGCGCTTAGCGCACAGCGAGCCATTAATCAAGGCAGGCGGACAGACTGACTGCCAGGAGGGACACGTTCATTTTCTTCTTTCTTTGGATTTCTTTCTATATGGTTTCAATAGCTTTTCATTTTGTGATGACATTTAATTTTTTTCCGATCCATGAAAATCCACCTTCTCTCCCTCCCACCTCCTCCCTCCCCCGCCCCCCCGCCCTGTGACAGAGAAAGCAAGGGGGGAAAAATAACAGCCCCGGTGACCCCCACTTATGGTCCAGCAGAACAAATCGCCGCATTGGTGGCATCCATTTTCTGCTTGGTCAATGCGTCGATTTGCTTTGCTGGATTGTAATTATTTGGTGCAAGGGTGGGCTCTATGCGGAGGTGGGCGGGGTGGGGGGGGCAATGGGTAGTGGCGGTGATGCAAAGAGAAAGAGGGCGTCGGACGTTAAAGAAAAAACAACAAAAAACCGATCCCAAAGAGAATCCGACGGCCGAAGGAGCCTCTGCGGGGGCGGCGGGACTGGAGGGTATGGGGCGGGGGGTGGCACAGCTTACAGCCCAGACCGGGCCCCTGGGGAGAGTGGGGGGGGGGGGGGTCGGAGAAGGGTGGGGCGGGCGCTGCAGAAAGGCCTCTGCGACAGAAGCTCAGGAGCCTGAAGGCTACACCGACAGCTGGAGGACTATCCGCAGTGAGAGGGGGGGCGGAGTGGGGGAGATGGGGGGCTGCAGACAAACCCAGCCGAGGGGCCGGGGGCGATGGCCACACAGCTGGGCCTGGCAGCCAGAGGACCCTCGCCCTCCTTTCCCTCTTACCCGCGGGCGCGGAGCCTACCAGCTGCGCGCCTCGCTCGCACCTACCAGAGCATCCTTTGGCCCGCTCTTGGGAGATGCCATCTTAGCCGGCTCCATGGTACTCGACAGCTAGACTTCCGGTGCTGGGCAACGGGAGCTCGGTCTTTATATAGGCCCCGCCCCTGGCTAGTTGGGGTGGGCGGGGAGGAGGCGGGGCCGAGGGGGGAGGCCCGGGGTTCTGTGGCTTCCGCTGGGTGGCAGTGTGGAGGCCGTCGGAAGGGAGGGGGGCCTACCTCAGGGGCGGCGGCGCTTCTGTTCCCCTTTGAAAGCAAAGAGGAGCCCCCAGACTCACTGGGGTCAACCGAGGAGGAGGAGGAGGAGGAGGAGGAGGAGATGGAGATAGAGGAGGAGGAGGAGGAGGAGGAGGAGGAAGTGAATGTGTCACTGGGGGCCCTGCCCGCTCCCCCCCTTCCCGCCCCCCACCAGTCAGACAGTATGGTGCGTACCGGCGGCCCTCGAGCCCGACGGCCCCGGCCCCCCGCCCCAGCTTTCCCGCAGGGGCTTTGGCTGCTCCTTGGGATGGGGTCCCATCCCTCAGCCAGGCCGGGATGGGGGAGGATGCTGGTGGGAAGGGGCAGCCCAGGCCCGGGCTGGGGTGGGGGGATGGGCGGGGTGCGTCTCGGGGGTGGGGGGCGAAGCCTGCCAGCTAGCCACCTTGTGTGCGACAAGGCGTCACAACCAGACTGCCCGCGGAGCTGCTGAAGTCATGGCGCACCTTTCCATAAACGCCATCCTCGCAAGCAAAGTCTATACAAATCTCAGATCGAAAACAGCTGCACCCTCCATGGAGGCGGCCTGATTGGAAATCCTCCACACCTTTTCGGGTACAATGCAGCTTGGCCCTTCTGAATGAAGCATTCTGCTTTCGACGTCGCTTTCCTTCTGAATTTTCTCCTGGTTTTTTAATTTTTTAATCGATATCGCTATATCTTGTTTGACCTACACCCTCATCTTCCATTTTATTTATAGCTTTATAGAGATAGTACAGGGTGTCCCCAAAGTCTTAGTGCCCTTTAAACCTAGTAAAGTTTATGCCTATGTCTGGACTTTGAGGACAGCCACAGTACCTAAGCCAAGCAAACAAGGTAAAAAACAACTCAGAAAATCTAAAAGAATAGGTTTATTAGTTAATATGACTTTTGTTTACCTTAATCACGTATGTAGTGAAGGTATATGGCTTTACATGATATAGTGATAACATAAATACACCCGATGGATCTTTATACAAGGTGTCCCCAAAGTCTTCATACAGAAAAACAACCCCCAAACTGAAAACTGCACCGAGGCATCTGGGACATCCCGTATAATAAGCAGGGAAGCTTGAAATCATTCATCAGTGGTCATACTTTTGCCATTTGTAAGTCTGTTGGATCAAATTTAAGGACAGAGATCTCTTAGCACACTTGTAGATCATTGTCAAAATGGTTAGTAGTCTATGACTTGCAGTCCATCAACACGTTAAGCTCTTTCTATGTTACAGACGTAATTAGACTAAGCACTAGGGTTACGCAGAAAGGCACAAGCCATCCTTGCCTCCAGGGACCTTGCATTCTAATGAGGCAGACCACATATAAACAATCAGGTACATGTGATATGTGGAGAATAGGTGCTTTTCCTAACCGCCCCCCCCCCCCCATCTCTCCTCTCTATTTGGCATTGACCACTTCCTTCCTTAACACACATAAGGCAATGTCAAATGGGTGATGATGTCACAAAAGTTGGAGAATAGTTCTGTCTTCCTTTCTAGCCACTTTGTTCTTGATTTTCTCAATCTTTCACTTGCAAAAGAAGGTGCCAGTGACAAATTGTAGGGATGACAATGGCAAGATGGAGAGGTTTAACTCTGCTTTTGTGTCCTGCAAACTTAAGAAAATGAAGGCCACATGGATGTGGCCGAATGTGTCATTTACTCATCCTGAGTACCATTGTTTTCTCCAGAATAGTTTGGGTGCTAAGAATGAATGAAAGAAAAAGCATTTATTAAGTCTTGCTAGGTGCCAAACACATAAGGGCAGGAGGTACAAAAGCAAGGGGCAGTTCCTGCACTCCAGGTGTTTGTATTCTAACTGGGGAAAACAAGGCACGTAGGAAATCAGTGATGCCAGGGAGAGGTACTTTGGTGTGGAAGTTTGCTGGGATGGTGAGTGAGTTTATGGGGGTGTGGACCCCATCTGAGAATAATGACAAAGTTGATTTAATCGTGGTTCTAGAACTGGGAATGGAGAGGAGAGGAGAGGTGGAGGGGGTGAAGCATGAAATAGTGTTCCAGTAATAAGCAGTTGCTTGCTATACTCTTTAATGATGTAAATGGTAAGACAACTTCCAGTTGTTTTAATTGATCCTTGACACCATTTCTCTGGCTTAAAGGGTTGCTCAGTTTTGTACTGCAGGATTTCTAAGGTGACCAAGAAGCCAGGGTGAGAGTGGTGGAAAAAAAGCCACTATATTGGGAGTCAAAGGCCTTGGATTCACATTTGGCCTCTGATACTTATTAGCTGTGTGACCTTAGGGAAACTGATTCTCTTCTATGGCCCTTAATTTCTTCCATAAAATGAAGGCATAAGACTTGATGGCCTCTGATTTCTTAGCTCTAGTTGTGTAATTCTGTAACTAAAATCTCTAAAGCTCTATCCCCTCTTTGATCCTATGATTCAGTTCAATTAAACATATACTTATTAGGTACCTACTGCAAAGAGTAGTACTGAGCAACAGCCGGCAAGGCAAGAGGCACTGGGTCAAAAGCCAGCCTTATAGTCATTAAGATTTGGGTTCAGGTCATACCTGGGACACTGACTGTGAGGACCTGGACAAATTGTTTAACCTCTTAACCTTTTGCCTTGGGCAACTCCCTAGGATGAAAAGTACAACAGTTGCTTTGGTAGGCTTTTCCTCCTTGGTGAAATTACAAATCCAGACCCCTTTCTCGCCTCCCCCCCCCCCCCCTGCCAAATGTGCATTTGCAACAACAGTCCTATAATGATGTAAGAAAAAATATGAATAAAGCTATTTATTTTAAAAAACCAAACAAGTAATAGTCCTGTTTCATTTTTGTCTCCCAGCTGATCAAATGGTACCGATGGAAGATCTCGCCACTCTCAGAAAAGGAAGAAGGAAGGAAGGCTGAACCTGAGAGGATGCTGGAGGAACTTAAGTAATGAGTCAACCAGCTACTAGGTAAGTGTTTACAGATAACCCACATTCTGAGGCCATCTGCACTATGGTTAACCATTTGCCATGAGTTGACTACTTATGAGAATGGTTGACTTGTTATTTCTACATCTGACACATCGAAAGAAAACCATCACGACCAATTTTGAGATGTTCTGAGGAACTCAAGATACACTTGGCAGCCTATAAAACACCAAACTATTTAGTTTGGACTAGAGAAAACTGGGAATGCTAGAAGATGACATATTAAAAGGAGATCAAAGCCCAACTGTGACTTATAACCAATTAGCTTAAAGACTAAGAATCCAAGTCCCCACCCATCTAGGTGCCAATACACTGTTAAAATACTCACTTGATTCAGCAATTAACTGATTGTCTGTGCCCTTCTTTGGAGGCAGAGACAAGTAACCGGCTTTTTTTTTTTGGGGGGTGGTGCCTGGATTGGCTGCCACATTCTAGGAAATATTTTAGTATTCTGTAGTGGAAAACATGCTAAATTTGTACTGCAGTCCTGGTGAAGCTGTTCATTAGGTACACAGCCCACAAATTATGTAGCCCCAGTTTCCTCATCTGGAAAGTGTGGATAACCTTTGTACCATCTATGGCATGAGTTGTTTTTTTTAAAGAAAAGTACCTTATATCCATTAGAACCCTAAAGGATTGAGAGTTGTTGTGGTTAGAGAAAGAATACTGTATTTGATGTTGGAGGAATTGAATTAGAATCCCAGATCTGCTATGTACTCTACCTTGCCTTGTCATTTAACCGGGTCTAGTTTTAGGGAAATGGCTTTTGGTCTCATATTCCTATTATTTTACTATTTACCTTGGAAATCAGGCCTTTATCAGAGATCTCTGATGTAAAGTTGTTTTTTTCTGATCTGCTAGCTTACCTTCTTATAGTAGTTGTGTCAATGTTATTCCTACAAAATCTTAAAAATTCATATCATTCAAATTATTTATCACTGTCACCATACGTTATTTGGCCAAGAATTTTCGCACCACAATGGCTGAGCAAATTGTGGTATGAATATTGCAGTCGTAAGTGACAACAGAAGATATGGATTCAGGGAGAAGATCTGAGAAGACTTGGCTGAACTTAGAGCCAAGTGAGAAGGAATAGGAAAGCAATTTCTATGGTAACAACATTATTGTAAATAGAAAAGCTTTAGAAAGCCTTATTGAATCTGGGCAGTGTAGTGGCTCCCTGGAATTCCAGTGGGCCACTGATGAGGTGTGCTGGCCACCTCTGGGGGCAGAGGTCATGGACTCAAGGTACAGAATGGGACCTAGAGTGTTGGACACCACCAGTGTGAACCTGTGCTTTGCATCGTTGTGCCCATTGGTTACAAGGTTTTTGCTTTTGTTGGGGAGAGGGATTTGGTGGGAGAGGATAGTGAATGATAATGTTGCTGGGGAAAAAAGGAAAGAGCTAAAAGGGGATATTGAAGCATTTTTGAAAACTGCACAGAAGAGTAGGAAGTCCAGAAGGAGACACAGACAAGCAGGACAGCTTGAAAAGAACATGGTGAATTTATTATGTAGAGATTTGCAGTTTTGCATATTATTCCCTTTTCTGTTCTACTTTTTAAAAATATAAAATTTATTTAAAAAAAACAACCCACAAGAATTCTCCACCTAGTCCTAGCTGTGAAAGGTTCCTGATGTCATTTTCTTCTCCTTTTTTTTTTTGTTGTATATCCTTTCATGTTCAGGTCATGTACCCACACGGAATTTCTTGTGGCAAATGGTGTAAGCACTTGATCTCAACTAAATTCATTCAAACTGCTTTTCAGTGTTCTTATCAGCTCTTGTTAAACAGGGACTTCTTCCCCAAGTAGTTTACATTTTGGAGTTTATTGAACACTGGCTTATGTGGAGCTCATTGTTTCTGATTGTTCATTATCTGGTGCTCTGTCCCACTGGTCTGCTTTTCTTTTTTTAACCAGTAAAAAATAGTTTTTTTTAAAAAATATTTTGAGGACCTTTATAAAGCTACAAACTGTTAATCATCAAAGAATAAATTTTTTCTTTTGAATTTTTTCTTAAAATTAGGAACTTAACAAATATGAACACTTCTATATATAAAGAATGGGGGAAAAGAAAATAAGATTGTACTTGAAACTGAATTTCTGTGATGCGTAAATTATTTTTTAAAGTATATTTTACATTCAACACAGTATTACCAAGACTTTGCTCCTTTTCTATGTCCCCTTTTCTTCTTCTTTATGATGTTTTTTGTGTGTTCATCCTTCGTTGCCGAAGAAGACCATGCCATCAGAGAAATGATGTCATGACTTGCACTTGACTTTGTGTTGAGTGAGGGAGGGCTGTGCAGGTCACCTGCCTCACTTCTCCTCCAGAGCCATCTGAATCCAGCGACCTGATATTCATCAGGATGACTGGAGATGACCCAGGATGAGGCAGTTGGGGTTAAGTGACTTGCCCAAGGTCGCACAGCTAGTGAGTGTCAAGTGTCTGAGGTGAGATTTGAACTCAGGTCCTCCTGACTCCTGCACTGGTGCTCTATCCTCTGCACCACCTAGCTGCCTCTACGATGTCTTTTAACATTTCATCGACTCTCCTTGCTTTTTAAAATCACATTATTACTACTACACACTGCCTTCCAGCCTCTATAACCTCCTTCCCTTCTGTCTGCCCCCCCAGTAAAAGTCTTTCTTCATTGACCCTGTCTCATTCGACCTTTCACCTTTCTACTGTGAGATGGGAGGCATGCTGCATCATTAGTGTAAAATTGGCCAGAGTTAGCCTTTCGATGTGGTTTTCCTCTATGTTATTGTGGTTATTGTATAAATTGGTCTCCCAATTCTCACTTCATTCTGCGTTGGCATACACACTTCTTCGTAGGTTTCTCTATAGTCACATCCCATAATTAGTTCAGCCATTTTCCAATGAATATTTCTAGGTCTTTTCTGCAATAAAAAGTGCCTTTATAAAAGTGCTATGTGTGTATACATACATATATGTATATAAATACACACACATGTATTTATGTATATTGCACACGTACATATAGATGCAATTTCCCTTTAGTTTTGATTTCTTGAGGTATATACCTAGTAATATTATAGTATTATCACTGGGTCAAAGGATATGTACAGTCTATTGAGTTTTTGGGTGTAGTTTCAAATTTCATTCCAGAAGGTTCTATCAATTCACATCTTCACCAGCAATGCATACCTCAGTGTCTTCCCACAGCCCCTCCAACAGTTGTGAGTTTCCTTTTTTATTATCTTTGCTAATCTATTGGGTATGATGTGGAACTGTACAGTTGTTTTCATATTGACCTATACTTTTCTTTCCCTGGTTTAGTTATTAAGAGTATTTTTGCCTCGTAAAAGGATTCTGGTAGGGTGCTTTCTTTCTCAAGTTTTTGAGAGTAGTTTGTGAAGTAATGGGTACTAATTGTTTCTTAGATATCTAATAGAATTCTCCTGTGAATCCAGCAGAATCCGGAGTTTTTTCCTTTGGTAGTTTCTTTATAGCTACATCTGTTTCCTTTTCTGAGATTAAATTATTTAAGGGCTTTATGTTCTCTTCTGGTAGTTTGAGTGTTTTACATTTTTAAGGTTTTCCTCTATTTCTTTTGTGCCAGGCCTAGAGGCCTGAGGGCTACCCGAGTCTTACCTTACCTGTCCCAGGTCTTCGGTTGGCCAAACCGGATAAATGTATGAGAGAAGAGACTTTCCGGAGTCGAACAAGGGTTAGGCTTTATTCAGGGTCCTGGTTACATGTGCAGGGGGAACTCTTCCTTAGGAGGGAGAGAGAAGTCTCCCAAGGAGGCAAAGATCTTACAGTAAGAGATTGGAAGCAGAAGTGTAAGTGGGGAGAGAGGGGGAAGGGAGAGCGAAGAGAGGAAAAACGGAGCCTTCTCCTTCAGGCTTTCCTGACCCTAATTAAGCTCTCCTGCCGTGTAGTTTGCACCTGAATACCGTGCCTGTTAGATAACAATAGGTGTGCCCAGATCCGGGACAGTCTCGAGGGTGGGGATGCTCCTCCCATCACGTTTCTCACGGGAAGAGGCGGAAATACACGAGATAGCTCGGTCTCACTCCTCGATTCCCTGGTGTTTCATGGGGGGCCTCATGAGAACTCTAAGATTTAGAAGTTCCCACCTTTACCCGCCGGAGACTGTCCACATGGAATTGAGCTTCCATCCCCAACACTTTTGTGTTCACATTTTATTTGCCTATAACTGTGCATCATGTTTTGAGTATTCTTTTTTACTTCTCCTGATTTTGCTGTGATTATTTACTTTTTATTGATTTGCTTTTCTGTTCTTTTTAATCAGATTAGCTAAGAGTTGATCAATTTTATTAGTCTTTTCAACCAGCTTCTAGTTTTATTTATCGTTTCTATTTTTTTGTTTCTGATTTATCCATTTCCTCTCTAATTTTTAATATCTCCTCTTATTTTTAAGTTTTTTACTTGTTTATTTTGTGTTTTTTCAATTTTCTAATTTTTAAAATGCATATTCAGTTCATTAATTCTTTCTTTTTGTATTTTGTTAATGTATGATGGTAAAGATAGGATTTCCTCCCCAAGAACTGCTTTAGCTGTATTTCAGAAATTTTGATGTTATTTTGTTACCATTTTCTTTTACATGGTTACTAATTGTTTCAATGATTTGTTCTTTGACCTATTTATTGTTTAAGATTAAGTTTCCATTTGAATCTGTATCTTTGGTTTGGGGTTTCTCGACCAATTTCTATTTTTTATTGTGTTATGGCCCATAAAGTATTAATTCTTTCTGCCTTTTTACATTTGTTTGCAAATAGCTTTATGCCTTCATGCATGTCAGTTTTTCTAAACGTTCCATGTGGTGTTAAGACACATGTATATTCTTTTCCTGTCCCATCTAGAAGATTCCATAAGTCAAAAGACTCTACTTTCACCGGAATTTGTTCAATTCCATGTTTTCCCTTTTGTTTACCTTTGTTAGACTTTTTTACATGAAACTGATAGGTAGTGAAGTCTTTTGACTCTTGTATTACTGTCAATGTCTTCTTGAAGCTCAGTTGATTCTTTTTTGAATTTGGTTGCCAAGGTATTTGGAACATATAAGCTTAATACTAATATTGATTTGTTGTCTATAGCCCCATATCTCCTTTCAGCATAATATAGTTTCCTTGTTTATCCTTTTTATTTGTTTGTTTTTGAATGTTTGTTTTTTCTTTGTCTGATAGCATGATGGCAACTCCTATTTTATTGGATTCACTCGATGCATAGTAAATTTGCTCCCATCCCCTCAGTTTTATTTTGTGTATATCTTTGTTTTTCAAATGTGTTTCTTGCAAGCTCCCAGAGTGTAGGGTTTTGTTTTCTTCTCCAATCTGCCACTCTTTTTCAATTTTTGGATTGTTTCATCCATTCAATTTAAAGTTAGAAGAGTTAGGTTTATATTTTCCTCCATCTGTCTCTAAATTCTTTTCAAGTTATAATTTTCTCCCTCTTCTGCTGTAAACAGTGTTACTATGTTCCTTCAGTTACTTTAATCTTCTTTTAAAGATGGCCCTGTTCCCACTGGCTCTCTTCCGCTTCTACAGTTGCCCTCTTCTTGTTTGTTGCCCCCTTTTCTTTAGGCTTTGGTTTATTAGTTCCTTTTTCTCTTCTACTTTTCATTTGATTATATAATCCTTCCCCTCCTTTTTCCTCTTAGTCAAGCAGTTTTCCCCTTCCTATCCTTCCTTTCAGCTGGACCTATTCATTAATTTTTAAAATGTCATTTTTGTATCCCTTTTTAGAAAACTCTCGTTCTCTTCATCTATCTTCTCTTTCTGTCTACTCTAGACCTCTGCTCTCTGATTTGTGTCGCCTGTAATCATCTGGTCTCTCTTTTTTCTCTGTATTCTTCATGCAATCAAAACTTCCAGGGTATCCGTTCTAGGTTTTTCCTCTTGGCATTTCATGCCACTGCCTTGGAAAGCTTGTCTCACGGATTCCCCTTTTCCATTGTGCCTCACTCCTAGAACAGTGCCAGTCATTGCAGGTGTCAGAGAAGCCACCGCCCCATGGTAGGGCTGCTTTCCCCAAACATACTTGATGTAGCCCACCACTGATCTCTCCTCCTCTGTTGACCCTTTTCCTCCCTACATTTGCCTGGAAATCTCATCTCTGTGTGTTTGCCAGTTGTCCCCAGGGGTTCCACCTCCTGACCTCCCAATGTGGGACAAGCAGACTTTTCAAGCTCCAAATCCCCTAGGCCTCCATGACCATCTCTCTTTACCCATAGGAGTATTTATCAGTATATATCAGTATATAGGAGCATTGACTTCCAAAGTAAGGCCCACTTTCTTTCCCTTCCCTTCTCAGTCTTTCCCTCCTCCTCCTCAACCATTGCCCTGTAGGCTTTTCTCTTTTTGTGACCACAGAGGTCATTGTCCCCTCATTGTTAATGAGCCCTTGATTTGATTCTGGTGTGTGACATGCACCTGTCCATTGTCCTGTTCCCCTCCTCCACTTTTATGTAGCCTCCCATGTTGTCATGTAGTCCCCCCAAAAAGCATCGATTCCCCTGTAGGTTCATAGTGCCCCCATTGGCCCCTTCACTGTTATCTCACCCCGATTTCCTTCTTCACCTTTATCTCCTCATGTCTGAAAGAAGCCTCTACTGGTCTCCCTTGTTGTGCCGGCCTTGCCTGTTGAATTTATTCACTCCTCCTGCATTTCTGGTGCTAGAAGTGTTTGAGCAAATAATCTCTGCAGCTGTGGTTTTCTTTCTAAAAAGAAGCCAAATTCTTGTTTGTTATTGAACATCTCTCTTTTTTTCCTTTATAGTTAAGCTCTGCAGGCTTAGGTCACCCTGGGCTGCAGCTTGAGTTCTGTTACTCTTCAGAACACATTATTCAATTCCTTTCTGCATTTTCTAGTGGGTGCAGAATAATCTTGTGTTTTGGGTTTTTTTTAATTTTTGTTTATTTATTTTTAGTTTGCAACATTCATTTCCACAAAATTTTGTATTTCAAATTTTCTCCCCATCTCTCCCTTCTGCTGCCCCCAAACTCCATGCATTCTGATTACCCCTTCCCCCAATCTGCCCTCCCTTCTATCACACCCCTCCCTTCCTTTATCCCCATCTTCTCTCTTTTCTTGTAGGGCAAGATAGATTTCTACACCCCATTACCTGTATTTCTTATTTCCCAGTTGCATATAAAAACAATTCTCAACATTCATTCCTAAAACTTTTGAGTTCCAACTTCTCTCCCTTCCTCCCTCCCCACCCATCCCCACTGAGAAGGCAAGCAATTCAACATAGGCTATATATGTGTAGTTTTGCTTAAGACTTCTATAATAGTCATGTTTTGTAAGACTAACTATATTTCCCTCCATCCTGTTTTGCCCCCCATTAGTTCTATTCTTTCTTTTTACCTTGTCCCTTCCCAAAAGTATTTACTTCTAATTACTCTCTCCTCCCATTTGCCCTCCCTTCTATCATCCCCCCACCCCACTTATCCCCTTCTCCCCTACTAATCTTGTGCTTTTTGAATGTCCTTTACTTTGCATTGGAAGGTCTTTCTCCTGATGACTTACGGAACTTGTTGTTTCTGAACTGAATTGTTAAATTTAATCTCTATGTGCTTTGGAGTTTGCAGCCTTGGGTTTTTTTTTCTGGAGATGATTTGTAAATTCTTTGGAGTTTAATTTTCTGGCAGTTCTCTTCTATTATTTCCTTCATTATAGTGTTAAGGGTTTGGGATTTTTTGTCCTGTTACATGTTTCTTGGAGACCTGTGATCCTTAGGTTGTCTCTGCGTATCCTGTCTTCAAGATTACCATGTTTTTCTTGCATAGTGAACATATTTTTTTAAATGTGATTTTTCTTTTACTTTTCTTCTTCTAGATTGTTCTTCATTTCTGTTTTTGAATTCCCAATATATTGTTCTCTTTTGTTTCTTTGGTTAGACTGGTCATTGCAGATTGCAGTTTTTCTATTCTGCTCATTATTTTTACTGTGTAGTAAATAAATTCTGCTCTCATAATTTTCATTTTTTTCCTCAGTTTTTTTTATTAACCTTAGTTTCCTCATGCTTAAAACACAGACAGTGACACCCAAAAGATGAATCTCTTTAGGCATCAAATGCAAGAATTCCATAGTTTACATGTACACATACATATATGTGTGTATACATGTACGTACATTCTATTTATATTTAAGCGTTGTAGTGATAGAACCTGACAATCATATTCTGCTTTTGGATATATTCGGAATGTATCACTTCTTTGGCTCAGCACTATTTTATTGTCTGTAAGGATTAGAAAAGACAATCATGTAAATTCTTGGTTTCTATTTACCCTACAGGAGCATTCTATGTGCCATGTGGCACACATCTATGACTTCACATGAGTATTTTGATTTCTGTGTGTTATATTTATTTACCATTTCAGATGAGGTTTATTTATATTTACTTTTATATTTATTTATTATATCAGATGAAGCTTCATAGTGAAATGGAAAGAGCAACACTCTTAAGAATTGGGATATTGGATGCTAGTCTCAATTCTGCCATTAACTCAACTTGTGATCTTAAATAACCTCTCTAGACCTCTGTTTCCTTATTTGTAAAATGGGAGGGGGGATATTTCATTTTTTAAAAATATTCAGGAACAGCATGTTGTAGGTACACGTTCTTAACTTCCGCAGGGTCCTAGGTCTTATCAAGTGTCAGATCATTTTCCTTTGTTTTATTTCTAGATGTCTGAACTCTATTATAGATCCAGAGGCTTTATTTCTTTTTGTTGTTACTGCTTTTATCATTGATCGACCTCTAGGCAAGTTTCCAAAAGTTTCAAACTGCTCCCTTTGCGTCCACAGTGATGATACAGTCTTTGTAACACACTCGCTCATGTTTGGGGAGGAACCGTGCCTATCGCTGCCTTGTATTGTAGTATCTCGGGTAGTTTGAGACTTTTTGAAACCTGCCAAGGCCAACATTTCCTTGAGGAGTTTGTTCTCACAGTCTTTATCTTGATTAGAATGGATCCTGGGAAGAAATCTATCTACAGAAAAAATACTTTTCCCACAATACTTGGCAACCTTAGATGCTTTCAGGTTTGGGGTTGGCTATGCTTATACATACCTGGTAAAGAGGTCCATCACCACTAAGATGTGACATAGATTTGCTATTTCCTGTCACAGAAAGTCAATGTAGCCGACTTCCAAAAGCTTGCTGGATCTTCTGTTCTGCAAATGTCTAGCATGAGTTGGTAATGCTTTTCTTTGTCCACATCTGACAGAAATGTCACACTTTTTGTTGACACCTGTAGCAGTTTTGAGTCAGTAAAAATCTAGTTTTTCCCAACTTTAGAAGTTCTTTTTGGACCCATATGCCAAATCATAGTATGGTTTAAGGTATGTGTGACTGTTGGACAGTCTGCTCTGGGTAGCATCAGACTCTTTCTGGTCCACGTTGTGGACTTGTTCTCTGTCAGATACAATACTTCATCACAGAGTTCCAAATTCTGCCAGGGTTTCAGGACTAAGTTACCTTCTGACTGAAGCCCAGGATGTTTGAATTATTGCCTTGCTTTTTGCTTTTAGCATTTTTCTTAGTCTTTCATCAGTTGTTCGCTCTCACTGCCAGCCATCCACTGGTAGTTGTGGCATTCTAGACAGCCTATCTGCATCCACAGGTTTTACCAGACCTGCAGGGTATGCTGAATTCATAGCTGACTAGTTGTCCTGCCTGTCTCTGGCAAATAGCATCTAGCTTGCCATGGGTCCGTACCAAGAGACTGATGGTCACCAGAGAGAGAAGACTGACAGTGAATCTCATTACTCTGTCTACAAGCTTGAGTTCTTGACTTTGAAGTGGGCTACCATTGAAAAATGTCAAGAAGAGCAAGAGTGAGTGAATCAGAGAGAGAGAAAGTGAGAGAGATGGAGATAGAGAGTAAAGCTCCAAGTATAGATTCATGATTTCTATTTTGACTAATGTTGTCAAGAAATCTACAGTTCCAACAGAATGCATCTTTACCTTCATTGATTACCTGAAGTGGGTTTTTCCAGACCTGTAGAGTGTGCTGCATTCATTTCCATGTGCTGGTTAGTGTCCTCCCCATGATGTTGTGTTTACTTATTTGTGCGGTAGAGTGAAAGTGAGGCAGATTGTGGTTTTCTTGTGGCCTTGCACATAGTAGGCGCCTAAACAAATGCTGATCAATTGATTACATTGTTCTCCTGGTTCTATTTTACTCAATCAGTAAGCATTTGTTAAGTTCCTACTATGTGCTAGGCCTTATCCTAGGCCTTAGGGATACAAAGACAAAGACTGAAACCATCCATGCCCTCCAAGAGCTTGTATTGTATTAGGGGAGATGTCATGATTATTTACAAAGTATACAAAGCTAGGTGGTGCAATGGATGGAGCCCTCAACTTGGAGTCAGGAAGACTCACCTTCCTGAGTTCAAATCTGGCCTCAGTCACTTACTAGCTATGTGACCCTGGGCAAGTCACTTAACCCTGTTTGCCTCAGTTTCCTCATCTGTAAAATGAACTGAAGAAAGAAATTGCAAATTACTCCAGTAGTTTTGCCAAGAAAACCCCAAAAGGGGTCATGAAGAGTCAGACATGACTGAAATGACTCAACAACAAAACACAAAATAAACATGAGAGCAACCAATAGATGGTAGGCTCAAGGAAGTTATCATGGAGGAAGCAGCATTTCAGCTGAGTTTTGAAGGAAACCCAGGATTTAAAGAGGAGGAGGCAAGCAGCTAGGGCATCCTAGGCCCTATCAAGGGGAATAGCCTGTAAAGAGGCATAAAGATAAGAGATGAAACACAGTATTTGAGGGACCCATCCAAAAGGCCCCTGGGCCAGATCGCTGAGGTGTGAAGGGGATGAATGAATTCTAAGCCTGGAAAAGCTGCTTAAAGTCAGGTTGTTATGGGCTTAAAATACCTAATGAAGTAGTTTGGGTTTGACCCTAGGAGTAATAGGGAGCCCTTGGAGTTTATTGAAAAGGGGAGTGACATGGACAGACCTGTGCCTCAGGGCTATTCTCTGTGGAGAATATACTTGAGAGAAGAGAGGCTTGAGACATCACTCCATCCCACCAGTCCTATGTTTTTCTGATTTCTTCATATTTGGCTTTTCTTATGCACAATTGGATTCCATGACACCCACATGCCCAAATGTGTTTATGCCATTTGTCAAATGATGGGCACCTATTTGTTTCCAGGTTTTTGCTACGACAAAAATTCTAGTAGTCACTCTGCAAACATTAGCTAATGCATCCTTTGTGCCAGGCATTGTGCTAGGCTTGGATACAAGGCAAAAAGAGAAACAGGTCCTGCCCTCAAGGAACTTACTTTCTATTAGAGGAAATTTGTAGAAAGAAAATTAAATATATAATGTATACAAAATGGATACTAAGTCATTTGTGGGGTAGATATGTGCTACAGTGGGGATCAGGATTGGTGTTCTATAGGAGGTGACACCTTGAAGGAAGCCAAGGATTTCTGGGAGCAGAGCAAGTGTGCTTCTGCAAAGACCCAGAGACTGGAGATGGTTCTGCATGCAGACTCTAGGTCAGTCTGGCTGAATCACAGAGGAACAAGTAATAAGGCTGGGAAGCTGGACTGTCACGAGATTTGAAAGGCTTTAGAAGTCAAATAGAGGAGTTGATGTCTTATCATGTAGGTCAGAGGGAGCCACTGGAGTTTCTTGAGTGTGAAAACGACATGGTCAGACCTGGGATTTAAGAAGATCGATCTTCTCTCCCTGGCTTGAGGACCTCCTCTTTTCGATCTATCTTTCATTCATTGACAATTAGGAGGCTCTTCTAACAACCCAGGTGAAAAGTGACAAGGACTTGAACCAAGATGGTAGCCTTTGTCATGTGAGTAGAGACAAAGTGATGAATTTGAGATATACTGTGTAGGGAGAATTGACAAGACTTGGAAATTAAGTGGGTATAAGGGAGAGTAAAGAGTTGAGGATGCTCCAAGGTTGTGAACTCAAGTGACTGGAAGCCTGGGGGTTTCTCAGCAGAAATAGGGAAGTTAGAATGAGAAATGGATTGTAGGGAAAAGATAATAAATTTTGTTTCAGACATGGTAGTCCATGTAGGAGATGTCCAATAGACAGTTGGTGATGTGATATTAGGGTTCAGAAGATATCCTTGAGGTCTGTACCCTGTAGCAAGGGTCACTGGGGCAGAGGGTGTGAACAGAGTTTTTGTGATCTTTCTCACATAATTTCAAATTGTTTTCCAAACTAGTTGGACTGATTTGCAGCTTCACCAAAAGTATTCTTTAAAATGTTTTAGCATTCTGAACTTTGAGGAGAAAAAAGAGCCATTTTCATGCATTGAGTGGAACATGGAAGTTCCACATGGTTCCACAAGAAATCATGAATCCCATACCACTTAAGAATTTTTTTTTTACCTTCATAACATCTCTCCCTCCCTTCTCTGATGTTGTTATTTCCTCTGCATGGGTCCTCATCACCTTACGTCTGGACTATTGTAATAGTCTGCTGCTTGGTCTGTCTGCCCACTCCACTTAGCTGTCCCAAAACATGGGTCTGGCCATATCACCCCTTTACTCAAAAAACTCCTGTGGCTCCCTCTCACCTCCAGAATCAAATAAAAAATTCTCTGTTTGGTGTTTAAAGCCATTCACAATCTGTCTTCCTCCTCCCTTTCTAGTCTTCTTACAGCTCACACCCCATCATGTTCTTTGGAATCCAGTGACACTGGCCTCCTTGCTGTTCCTCCAACAAGACACTATTTTCTGACTTTAGATATTCCCCCTGGTTGTCCTCCACACCTGAAATACTCTCCCTCCTCATCTCCACTGCCTGGCTTCCTTCAAATCCCAGCTAAGATCTCACCTTTTCCAGAAAGCTGTTCTCCATCCCTCTTAGATCTAGTGCCTTCTCTCTGAGATGGCCCCTCGTTGTATCTCTTTGTACGTATCTCTATGTATCTCGTTTGTACATAGTTGTTTGCATGCAGTCTCCCTCATTGGACTGTGACATCCTTGAGATCAGGGATTATCTTTTTTGCCTTTCTTTGTATGCCTCGTGTTCTCTCATCCCTTCTCTCCACTCACACAGCCACAGTTCACCTCTTTCCTGTGCTATGGAAATAGGGTGCTGGTGGTTCTGCCGGCCTCAAGTTTCCAGCCTCCACTCAGCTGCCTGCCAAGGTGATTTTTTTTTAAAGCAGAGTTCTGACCACATTACACCTGCTTAGTAAGCTCCACTGGCTCCCTGCTGTCTCCAGCATCACATACAAGTTCTCTGTTTGGCTTTTCAAGGCCCTTTACTGCCTTTCCAATCTTCTAAGCCTCTGTTTCCCTTCTGATATTCTATAATTCAATGAGACCTGGCCAGCTCGCTGTTCCTTGAATGAGAACCTTCATATCGTCCTCTTTGTGCCTGTGATCCGACTAGGGCCCATACCTAGAATGCCTTCTCTCCCCACAGCTGCAGCTCAGAAAACCAGGGTTCCTCCAAAACTTAGCTCAGATCCCCCTATCTGCAGGCAAGCTTTGCTAGTCTCCCCTAGTGTTGAACACCTTCCTTTCTAAGAGTACTCTCCATCTAGCAACATTTTGTGTCTTCCTAGTTATTGGCCTGTTGTAGGCCCCAGTGGGTAGACCCCATTAGAATGTGAGTTTCTTGAGGGCAAGGATGGATTTTTTTTCTTTTCCGTTCTTTGACTTCCCGTTGCATACCTCAGTACTTGGCACTAAGAAGCACTTAATGCTTGTTACCTGACTGCCTGGGGTGCATCTGACAGACTTGGACATCCATGGTTTGCAGAGTTATAGGTGTCACGCCAGTGATGTGGGCTACCTAAAATGAAGCGTTCACAGGAGACCGCCTGTAGCTACAGGAGCATTTGTCAGTGTGGCAGACAACGAGCCCAGGACATTCATGCAGAACTAAGAAAGCAGCAGGGAATGAATCACATCAAATAGGAAAAACACCTAGTAGTGAGGAGTGGAAAGTGAAGAATAATGAAAAATAAGAAAAAAGCTAAAGGACAGTAACTCTCTCCAGGCTTTCAGTATGGTTGATGGGATTAACATCTTTGGGGGAAAAAAAGAAAATAAAACAGTGAAAGTTTGGGGGAGGGAGAAAAGAGTATTCTCTCTCTCAGTTAAATTTTAGATTAACTAAAGTGTTAGGTAGTAACCCTAAGGACTTATATTTATTCACTTATTTATTTTTTGTTTTATTTTATTTTTTAAATTTATTTATTTCACTTTTAACATTCATTTTCACAAAATTTTGGGTTCCAAATTTTCTCCCCATTTGTCCCCTCCCCCCACCCCAAAACACCAAGCATTCTAAATACCCTATCACCAATCTGCCCTCTCTTCTAACATCCCTCCCTTCCCTTGTCCCCATCTTCTCTTTTGTCCTGTAGGGCCAGATAACTTTCTATATCCCATTACCTGTATTTCTTATTTCCTAGTAGCAAGAACAGTACTCGACAATTGTTCCTAAAACTTTGAGATCCAACATCTCTTCATCCCTCCCTCCCCACCCATTCCCTTTGGAAGGCAAGCAATTCAATATAGGCCATATCTGTGTAGTTTTGCAAATGACTTCCATAATAGTCGTGTTGTGTAAGACTAACTATATTTCCTTCCATCCTATCCTGCCCCCATTGCTTCTATTCTCTCTTTTGATCCAGTCCCACCCCAAGAGTGTTGACTTTAAATTGCTCCCTCCTCCCACTGCCCTCCCTTCCATCATCCCCCCCCCCACCCTGCTTATCCCCTTATCCCCCACTTTCCTGTATTGTAAGATAGGTTTTCATACCAAAATGAGTGTGCATTTTATTCCTTCCTTTAGTCAAATGTGATGAGAGTAAGCTTCATGTTTTTCTCTCACCTCCTCTCTTTATCCCTCCACTAATAAGTCTTTTGCTTGCCTCTTTTATGAGAGATAATTTGCCCCATTCCATTTCTCCCTTTCTCCTCCCAATATATTTCTCTCTTACCGCTTAATTTCATTTTTTTAAGATATGATGCCATCCTATTCAATTCACTCTGTGCTCTCTGTCTCTCTTTGTGTGTGTGTGTATATGTGTATGTGTGTGTATGTATGTGTGTATGTGTATGTGTGTGTGTAATCCCACCCAGTACCCAGATACTGAAAAGTTTCAAGAGTTACAAATATTGTCTTTCCATGTAGGAATGTAAACAGTTCAACTTTAGTAAGTCCCTTATGACTTCTCTTTGCTGTTTACCTTTTCATGCTTCTCTTGATTCTTATGTTCGAAGGTCAGATTTTCTTTTCAGCTCTGGTCTTTTCATCAAGAATGCTTGAAAGTCCTCCATTTCATTGAAAGACCATTTTTTTCCCTGAAGTATTATACTCAGTTTTGCTGGGTAGGTGATTCTTGGTTTTAGTCCTAGTTCCTTTGACTTCTGGAATATCCTATTCCATGCCCTTCGATCCCTTAATGTAGAAGCTGCTAGATCTTGTGTTATCCTGATTGTATTTCCACAATACTTGAATTGTTTCTTTCTAGCTGCTTGCAATATTTTCTCCTTGACCTGGGAACTCTGGAATTTGGCCACAATGTTCCTAGGAGTTTCTCTTTTTGGATCTCTTTCAGGTGGTGATTGGTGGATTCTTTCAATATTTATTTTGCCCTCTGGTTCTAGAATCTCAGGGCAGTTTTCCTTGATGATTTCATGGAAGATAATGTCTAGGCTCTTTTTTTGATCCTGGCTTTCAGGTAGTCCCATAATTTTTAAATTGTCTCTCCTGGATCTATTTTCCAGGTCAGTTGTTTTTCCAATGAGATATTTCACATTATCTTCCATTTTTTCATTCTTTTGGTTTTTGTTTTGTGATTTCTTGGTTTCTCATAAAATCATTAGCCTCCATCTGTTCCATTGCAATTTTGAAAGAACTATTTCCTTCAGTGAGCTTTTGGACCTCCTTTTCCATTTGGCTGATTCTGCTTTTGAAAGCATTCTTCTCCTCATTGGCTTTTTGAACCTCTTTTGTCAATTTAGGTAGCCTATTTTTCAAGGGGTTATTTTTCTTCAGCATTTTTTTGGGTCTCCCTTTAGCAAGGTGCTGACCTGCTTTTCATGCTTTTCTTGCATCTCTCTCATTTCTCTTCCCAGTTTTTCTTCCACCTCTCTAACTTGATTTTCAAAATCCTTTTTGAGCTCTTCCATGGCCTGAGCCCATGGAATATTTATTTTGAATGTTTGGGATATAGAAGCCTTGACTTTTATGTCTTTCCCTGATGATAAGCATTGTTCTTCCTCATCAGAAAGGATGGGAGGGGATATCTGTTCACCAAGAAAGTAACCTTCTATGGTCTTATATTTTTCCCCTTTTTTGGGCATTTTCCCAACCAGTTACTTGACTTTTGGGTCCTTTGTCAAGAGTAGGGTATACTCTGGGAATCTGTGAGATCTCAGTTCCTCTGAGGTGGCGTGATCAAGCATGTACTGGTCTGGATGCAGAGAGGGATTTTAATGCCTGGAATCTTAGCATTTACCTCTCCACAGCCACCTGGCCTCCAGTTCTGCTGAGTCAGCACTGGGGGCTGGTTTTCAGATAAGCTGGATGGGCAGGGCTGCCATTCAGTGTGAGACAAAGACCAGCTCAGCTAGGGCCTCCACTAAAGGCTGAGGTAAGACTCAGCTCTTCAGTGCCCCCAGGGGTTTTTACACTCCAACAATGGAGCTTCCATATGGGCTGCTGTGCTGCCTCTGTGGCTGCTGCCTGCTGCTGGAGCTATGGGAAGGCCCTTCTCCCTTCCTGGCCAGCTGAGAAAACCCCGTCACTGACCTTTGGTGACTATGGGTTGAGGGATCTGAGGCCCTGCTGCTGGGACTGGAGATTCCGACCCCGAGGTGTCCTCCTCCCAGAGTCTCATCCCACGTGCTCAGGCTGGGCTGGGCTCTGCGCTTGGCTCCGCGTCCAGTGTAACCCATGTTTCTGTGGGCCTTTCAGGTCACTGTGGGCTGGAAATCTCCTCCACTCTGTTGTTCTCCACCTCTGCTGCTCCAAAATTTGTTGATAGTTCCTCTCTATAGGTATTTTATGGGCTGTGGGGGGAGACCCTGTGTAAGTGTGTCTTTCTAGTCCGCCATCTTGGCTCCCCCCCCCAGGACTTATATTTATGATGACTGCCTTAACAAGAAAACCTTGAGTTAGATTTTGATTTTTGTCCAGATTAAAGTATCTTCCTATAAAATGGAAGATACCTTTCTAGCCACAAGGTTCATCATAGCAAACATAATGTCACAGTATCTTGTTTCACTTGTTTTTAGTTGTGTCCAACTCTTTGAGACTCCTTTTTTGAGGGGCTTTCTTGACACAGATCCTGGAGTGGTTTGCCATTACCTTCTCCAGCTCATTTTATTGACAAGGAAACTGAGGCAAATAGGGTGAAGTGATTTGCCCAGGGCCACACAGCTAGGAAGTGTCTGAGGCTGGATTTGAACTTGGGAAGGGGAGTCTTCCTGACTCCAGACCTGGTACTCTATCCAGTGCAGCACCACTTACTTACCTCAAAATATCTTGGAATTTTCATGAATTTTTATGTTCATATTTACAGTTCCTTTTACGGCTGGTTGTTGGACTAGCCAGTTGAACCAGACCACAAATTGAGTATGTTTAACACAAATATCTAGCATACTGGTCCTCACAAGCAGCCTGTTAGTCTAATTTGACAAATCACCTTCCCTTTTCTAATTTGGATAGCGTAATATTATTCAGGTATTGTTAAGGCTGCTAGATTTTAAGTTACTTGCTGAAGGGATCGGAACTCCTCGTTTTTGTTGTAATTAAGTATTAGAATTTGGCGATATAGCTAAACTCTTAAGCATTTGGTGACTTTTGGTGTTGGTGAATATGAGAAAGCATCCCAGAAAACACATTTGAGCAGCCCGAAGACTAGTAAGAGAAAAGGCGATGCAAATGATTGTGGGAAACAACTTTTTGTGAGGAAAAATAGTAGAATATTCTAGCAGTCTTAAGTTTGCTTTTCTTTACACAACCACCAACATTAACTGTTTCAGTCCTTTGTTATCTTTGACAATTTATGGATGGGAGGTGAAACCTCAAGAGTTGTTTTATTTTGCATTTTTCTTATTGTTAGTGAATTGGAGCAGCCTTTCCTTTACTTGTTAATAGTTTTCAATTCTTTTTTTTTGAGAACTAGTTGTTATTGTTGTTCTTTGTGACAACTTGTGTTGTACTGTGTTTGTCCTTCATTTTTCAAAGAGGACCATGACATCAGGGAGATGATGATATGACTTGCAGTTGACTTTGGATTTGAGGGAGGGAGGGCTGTGAAGTCACCAGCCTCACTTTCTCTTCCAGAGCCATCTGGGTCTAGTGGTCAGATATTCATCAGGGGGACTAAATATGGCCCAGGATGCAATGGGAGACCCTGGCCCTTTTAAGCTAAGGTCTTGTCAAGTTTTCACTTGATAATGCCCATTCAGAGAATAGACCTCTTTAAGTAGTTACTCAAGGGATGCCCCCTTTAATCAAAAAAGAAAAAAAAAATCAAACTGGGAGGGGAAGACCCTTCAGGATTCCTGGCTAAAAGAGAAACAGTTACCATTTAGTATTTACATTCACTGTGTGTTAGGAAGGCAGGGACCTACTGTCCAATCTATGAACTTCAGAGTGTATTGAGTCTAAGGCTTGGTCTTTGAGAAAGAAATCTAGCCAGTAAACCCAAAGGAAAAATGGCAGCTTGTGGCCATCAAAATGCAGAACACCCCAGGTAAGGAGGGAGAGGAGAGGAGGTGAAAGTGAGGCTGGTGACGGCACAGCCCTCCCTCACTCAGAACAAAGTCAACTGCAAGTCATGTCATCATCTCCCTGATGTCATGGTCCTCTTGTAGAACAAAGGACAAACACAACTTGGTAGTGACTAGGAGCTCCTTTTCTCCCCCCTCCCCTCCTCTTCCCTCCTCTGCTTTCCCCTCCCTTCTCCTCTTTTCTCCCCTCCCCTTTTAGTCTTCTATATGTTGCTTCCCCACATATCTTGGATATCAGACTCTTATTAGGAAGATTGCTTTTCCTCAGCTGACGTCTTTCCTTCCTTATTGTACTTGCATTGCTTTTGTTAGTGCAAAATGTTTCAGTTTCCTCATGGACTTTCTTACTAGAAAGGGAGAAGTGAAAAAAATGTTAATTTTGTTGTTTCTACTTACATTGTTGTACTCATTGTGTAACATTGCTTTCCGGATTCTGTGTACTTCACTTTTCATCAGTTCATCATCATCATCAGTTTTATCTTGCTTCTTTGAATTCTAAATATTTATAATTTCTTACAGTGTGATGATATTCCATTCCATTCATATACCACAATTTATTGGGCCATTCCAGTTGATGGATATCCATTTTCCCTGGTTCCAGTTCTTTGCTACCATAAAAAGTGCTGTTAGAATATTTTGGCATATGTAGGATCTTTCTGTCTTTGAAAACAGATGTGTGTGTGTGTGTGTGTGTGTGTATGTGTGTGTATGTTTCAAAGGGAGACACAATAGACACCCATAGGGGAAGCAGGCAATTGAAGCCAGAGGGCACCACTCTGCTCTGCTCAGAAAGAAGGATAGTAGGCTAGAAGTGTAGCTCTCTGCTCCCTTAAATATTGTTCATCATGGGGATATGATTGGGTTCCAACTAATTTCTCTCATTTTAAGCTCTACATGCATGGCTTACCCCTTTCTCTCCTAATTCTAGTTCCACAATGAACATATATAGAAAATAGCAAAGAAAACCCTTTATCTAAATCATAGCAAAACAAAAATCAGAGAAGACACACACACACACACACACACACACACACACACACACACACACACACACACTGAGAACCTGTACCAGACAATACAGAGTGAAGGAACTCTCTCACTGGTAGAGAGGTAACTCAGCTTCTACAAGAGAGAGTTGTGGATTTCAACCAAGGGGAAACTTCCCTAAGTCTCTAGTCCAGCAGGCTGGAGATAGGGACATGATAGAGGTTGCCCACTCTTCTCAGGTCTTCCCAGAGTCTTTTCCTTCAGCAGCAGTTGAAGTGGGCTTGACCTCTTCCGTCTTCTCTCTAAGCTGGAAGCCAGGGAAGCCCAAAGTGACTCTATGCCTGAAAAATGAGCTTTGGGACAGGGGTTACATTCCTCCCCTGGGCTGAAACTCTTTGAAGTCCCTTGCAAAGATCCACTGGAGCAGGTCCTAAACCTGTAAATATACAGTGTGAACACAAAAATCAGGGCTTTAAAACAACAAGAATGATTTTCCTGGCATCACAGGTAACCATCAATTCCTTTGCTCCCATCGAAACTGAAAGAAAACAGATGCACTGGAACATACAGTAGACTTGGATGGCACTATACAGAGTACCACTTGCAAGGACACTTGAGTGACAACATGTCTAAGTACATACAGGGTATCTAGCACACACATTTTGGAAGCACGTGCAGATCCGTAGGTCATAATGTGGCTGATTAACAGAACAAAGTCAGGCAGCAGCAACAACGCCAGTACTGCTAGGCCTGTAGATAAAGTACAGCTTAACTCTGAGCAGCAGCTTGTAGACAAACCACTTGGCAGACCTAACAGGAGATATAGTCAAGTGAACGTAACAGCAAAAAAACATAATAAAAAAAAGTCTTCTCAAGCATGCAGTAATTCATTTGTACAGCATGATACGCCTGTCTGTTTTCACATGAGCAGTCTCTGGTATTGTTGCCTAGAGATGTGTAACTATCTTTTGGCTTATCTGTAACATCATCACTTAGCCTTGTTCTCCTGTCACTGATTCCTCTCCCAGCTCCTACACTGCGGGCTGACTGTCAGGATCACCTCCACCTGGGTTGGCAGCCAGGCCAGCTTGACTCTGCATTTTTGTGCTCTATGGGTTGCATCTGTACCCTCTGAACCTCTTTAACAATTTGGGGCATGGAAGGAACTGCCTCTGGGTTCAGCTCTCCTGATCCACAATAATGCTGACAGTTCCTTCACTGGATGCATCACCTTCAGGACCCATTTATCCAGTTGGTGAAGGGTTGCTGAGTGTCCATCAGGTAGTTGAAGTGAAGAGTCCTGCCAGGGCCCCCTCCCTTCTTTGGGGCTGTTTTGTAAACAAGCAAGTTGTCCAGTCTCTTAATAACATTTGTATGAGTTGGCTTTTCTAACAGTCAACTAACTTGTATGTCTCCAGATGAATGAAAGAAATAATTTCTTTTATCTTCTTCAGACATAAGAAGTGGGTAGAATCCACTATACAAGTCCAAGACTGAAAACCTATCCAATGCAGCTTCACCTATGGCAGGGTGTATTGGTTCACATCAGGCCTTTTGTTCAGAATTTGTTCAGAAGACACACATCTGTGTCTTCATTTTCCTTAGGTGCCACCACTATGGGTGATGCAATAGGGCTGCTGGATTTTTTGGTGATGCCATTAGCTAGCATTTCTTTGATCTGGTTTCTGAGATCCTTCATCACAGATAGAGGAATCCTCCTAGATCTTTCTCTGAATGGCTAGGAATTGGGGAACTGCATTCTGTGAGTTGCACATCCCATGTCCCACTCATGCAGGGAAAACACTCCTCCCCTCTTGCTCAGTCTCAGCCTCTCCCTTGTACTTTTGTGGTACTAGGGAGTCCCCAAAGTCAAATACCTTAGGATCTAGCATAGAGGGTGAACAGTTGGGACTCGTGTGATGCTCACTGGAACCAAACCCCTTGCCTCAATCCTCTCGTACAGACTACACAGAGGGTCAAAGCACACAAGTATTGGGTCCCAGCTTGTCACTTCTAGTATCTTGGAATTTGGAAAAGACCAGAATTAGTTCCAGTCAGTGCCGACACCTACTGAGCGTTGGACAGTCTGGACATGCCAGTCATGTATGGCCAGTCCTTATCACTCAGATCACTAAGTTGAGTCTATAAAGTTATTTTACCCAAATACTTGTTATAAAAAAAGATTAGAATGATGAAATTAGGTTGAGATTCACTGCCCAGGACAGCACTGCCCTTCATGTTTTCAGTTTTTAGCATCATATCAAGGTCCTATGAATCCATGTGGAATAGACCCACAGGGAATTGATGATGAGGTCAAAGTGACTGCCCTTGGGGCTTAGGGTGACCTTTTTCCTTGGCCCCACTCTAGTTTTCTGAAGCTCTATGAGAAGATTTTAACTTTTTTATGATCAAGACTGTATTCTCTTTACCAGTACATCCAACATAAGTGTGGCCATCTGATCCACGGTTACACCAGAAGGTGGCCAGATCTCTTACTCTGATGATCAGGAAGACCTGCTGGAGATGGCCTGATGCTATGCCCTTCATTCCTGTGGGTCTCCATCTCTCCAAGGAGAATGGGATTGTACCCTGCTCCCTGTCTCACCTGATTGTCTCAGGCTCTGTGCCACAGCCCAGCCCCAGGGATGCTGTTCTGCTTTGCTTCTGTGGCCCACAGCCTGCTAAAGCTGAGGCCCTGTGGATTAGATTGGTCCTGAAAGCTCAGCAGTACCTGTGTCACTTCTGCCATTGTTGACAGTGGTTTTTGCATCTCTGTAGCTCTGATGACATCAGTCACCCGAAGGTCATGTACTAGCACGATCTATGCAGTGTCTTTCGTTCTGCATTCTCAGGAGCCACAGGGCCTACACAGATAGATATACAGATATCAGTCTCTGCACAGTTCCTCTGAGGAGGAACTCTAGGCTTCTGTCCTTTGTGCTGCACAAGAGTAGAGAAAAATGTAATATCAGAGTCTTCTGATCTGCTCCCTCAGATGTCAAAGCTAGAGATCATCTACATTTCTGGCCTTGCCTCCGTGAGGGTATCTACTGGCCCCCCTACCCCATCCCGTAAGCTGTTGGACAGTCTCATCACTGGGTCTGTTTCATGGGCCTAACTGTTCCAGGCACACTTATCTGTCCAACTGGTTTCCCTCGATTGTTCTCCTTGGGGACACGGTTCATGCTTGGAGAAAATACCAGTTTGGGGCCTTTGGTAATTGTATGCCACAGGGCATGTGGCCTGTGCCTTACTCCTAGATGAAGTAGGGCTCTTGGGGGTGATTGTGCTGTGCTGTGTCTCTGTAGGGATTCAAAGGGTTCCGACTTCTTTAAACAACTCTTTATTCTCAGAGGATAGACAACCCAGGAATAATTTTCTGCTGTTCATTGCTCAGGTGGAGCTCCAGCATCCAAATTCTCTGACAGGATTTTCTTACTTGTCTTAATATCAGTGGCCTTAATTGTCTCCTAACCCCCAATCCTGAAAATGTCCTCATTCTATTTCTGACATTAGGACACCTTCCTGCTTTTCATTTGCAAAAGCTGGCTTACCCTTACCTTCTCTGGAGATCGCTCCATGTGTGCCCACAGTAATCCCCAAATATTAATACAATGAACAAATGTACAGTATTGTAACTACAGCGAATTATTGCTAAAACAATACAATAGTACAGTAAAAGACCTGAATTCAAATCATGAAAGCAGTAACAATGACTTTTTCAGGTATCAATATATTGCAAGTAATTATCCATTCAGCAGCCATCAAACTTTTAAGAAAACACTATCAATCAACGTAGCCATTGCATTAACAGTGAGATGAAGCCAAGCAAGGATAAGCTAGCTGTACCTCTTAAAAACCCAATAAAACAAAAGCAAAGTTACGTTGAAAATACTTCCAGCATATAACCATATATACATATGCATATGTGTGTATATTTGCATGTATATCTATATGGGGTTCCATGTAATCCTTGGGGTACACACACGAGTGTGCTAGCAAATATTTAACTGGCTCTCCAAAACAAAAGTATGCAAACACACTTTGAAGTTTTATCTGCATTACTAACATTTTTCCCATTACTTTTCTCAGTATCACTTCAAATTGCTTTCCAGAATGCTTAGACCAATTCATAGTTCCATCAGCAGTGCATTAGTGTGCCTATATATCTTTTTTACAATTCAATTTAATTTTTTTCATTGAACAAGAAATCTCTGTTCTCCCTTCCCATCTCCCTCCCCCACCTTGGAAAAAAGGAAAAGAAAAATAAAACTCTTGTAATAATAACAACCAAATAATCTTGAGCATTTATATAGTGCTTTGAGGTTTATAAAGCGCTTCAAAAATATTATCTCATTTTATCCTCACAAATAACCCTGGGAGGTGGGCGTTGTTATTACCCCCATTTTATAGAAGAATAACAAATATTCGTAATCAAGGAAAACCAATTCCTGCTTCGGCCATGTCTCTGTACCGAGTCCATCACCTCCTCGTCTGGAGGAAGATGATACGTTTCCTTATCGTTTCTTTAGAACCATCGTTGGCCGTTGTGTTCATCAGAGTGATTAAGTCTTTCAAAGTTCTTTGTCATAATATTGTTGTTATTGACTAAACTGGTGCCAATTGTTCTCTTGGTGTATTTCACTCTGCATGGTTCATGCATGGTTGCAGGTTTCTCTGAAACCATTACCTTAATCATTTGTTCTGGCCAAGGGTGTGCTGGTAAATGTTTAACAACTGGTTCTCTGAAGGAAAAAAAGAGTAGCCATTGTCCTACTTTTAAATTTGATCTCTAATATTAATATTTTTGTCATCACTTTAAAAAATATTTTTGTCATTAAATATTTCTCAATTATATTTAAAAAATTTTTAAACATTCATTTTTAAAAATTTTGAGTTCCAGATTCTCTCCTTTTCTCCTGCCCTTCCTCCACCCCTTGAGGGGGCAAGTAATATGATCTTGATTATACATGTGAAGTCATTCAAATTTCCATATTAGCCATATTGTAAAAGAAAACACATGCACACGCACGCACAAAACAAGTAAAATAAGTCTGCTTCAGCCTGCATTCAGAGTTCATCAGTTCTCTCTCATCATGGGTCCTTTGGAATTGTCTTGGATCATTGCCTTGATCAGACATGCCAAGTCTTTCACCATCGGTCATCATACAACATTGCTGTTCCTGTGTACAGTGTTCTCCTGGTTCTGCTCACTTCATTTTGCATGAGCTCATTTAAAACTTCTCAGGTTTTTCTGAAACTACCCCTCTCATAATTTCTTATAGAATAATAGTATCCCATCACAATCATATACCACATCTTGTTCAGCCATTCCACAATTGATGGACATCCCCTCAATTTTCAATTTTTTTTTGTCACCACAAAAAGAGCTGCTATAAATATTTTTGTACATATAGGTCCTTTTCTCTTTCTCTGATTTCTTTGGGGGTATAGATCTAGCAGTGCTATTACTGGGTCCTATTACTTTTTAAAATCTAGGCATCAACAAAACAATAAATCAAACCTTAAATTGTAGCATTTGCCATTTCTGAGATGTAAATGCTCACATTGAAAATTTAATGATTGGTGATCAGGTACAAACAGATTCTAGCACAAAAATATTGTATCACATTCATATTCTATAAAATGTTCGGCCATTCTCAGTTGATGACTACCACTTTGATTCTCACTTCTTTGCCACCACAAAAAGAGCAGCTACACACACACACACACGTGGGTGCATGTGTGTATGTATATGATATATATATATAATATATATTTTCCTCTCATCTCTTTTGGGGTATGGTATAGATTTATGATAGATTTATTGTTTTACAGCTAGGAGTTGGTTGTTGTTCAGTCATGTGTGATTCTTTGTGACCTCATTTGGGGTTTTCTTGGCAAAGAACATGGAGTGGTTTGCCATTTCCTACTCCAGCTCATTTTACAGATGAGGAAACTGAGGCAAACAGGGTTAAATGCCTTGTCCATGGTCACACAGTTAGTATCTGGGGTCAAATTTGACCTGAGGAAGATGAGTCTTCCCTTTGTTCCTCTAGGTGAATTTAATAACTTTTAAAGCTCTACATAGTAATCCTTTGGTAGCTTGATATGATGCTGAATAAGTAAATTAATTTAGATAATATTGTTATCTTTATTATATTGACTTGACTTAACCAAATGTAATTAATATTTCTTTCAATATGTCTGTCTTTATTTGTATAGAGTGTTTTATAAGTTATATTTATATAGTTTCTCTGTGTGTCTTAGCAGGGCAGACTCCCAAATATTTTAGACATTCTGTAGTTATATCAAATGAATGGAATTTCTCTTTATGTTTTTTCCTGCTGGGTTTTATTGGTATATACAGAAATGTTGACAATTTATGTGGATTTATTTTATATCTTAAAACTTGGCTGAAATGACTAATTCTTTCACTTAATTTCTTAGCAGACTGTCTAGGGTTCTCTAAATAACCCATCATATCATCTGTAAAAAAGCAGTACGATAATATTGTTTCCTCTCTGCCTAAACTTATTTGCTGTTTCTTTTTTGTCTTATTTAGCCAACAGCATTTCTGTTGCTGTATCAAATAGTGGCAATAATGGACATGCTGGTTTTACTCCCTAATCTTTTTGGAAAGTCCTGTAGTTTATCACCATTACCCACAAGGCTGGCTCTTGGTTTTAGACCGATACTACTTATCACCTTAAGAAAAGGTCCATTTATTTGTGTTTTCTAGTATTTTGTTGTTTTTTAAAATAGGAATAAGTATTGGATCTCATCAAAAGCTTTTTCTGCATCTGCTGATATATTTTTGTTGTTTTTATTAACATGATTATGTGGAGTTTTCCTAGTATAGAATCAACCCTTCATTCCTTGTATAAATCCAAGCTAGTTATAATATATTATCTTTGTAATAAGATACTCACCTCCTTGCTGCTATTTCATTTGAAATTTTTGTATTAGTTTTCATTAGGGATATTAGTTTCTGGTTTTCTTCCTCTTTTTTGGCTCTTTCAGGTTTCGATATCAACCCTAAATGTGTATCATAGAAGGAATTTGGTGAGATTCCCTTCTTTTCCTATTTTTTCAAAGTTTATATGATATTGGAATTAGTTGTTCTCTGAATGTTTGAAAGAATTCAGCTGTAAATCCATCTGATCTCCTTTTTCCTTGGGATCTCATTTATGGCTTGTTCAGTTTCTTTTTCTGAGACTGGGTTAGGAAGTTCTCTGTTTCTTGTTGTTAGTCTGAGAATTTCATATTTTTGTAAATATTCATCCACTTCATTTAGCTCATCAGTTTTATTGACATGTTATTAGGCAGTATGGTTTCTAATAATTTACTTTATTTCATTTGTTGTGTATTCGCCCTTTTCATTTTTGATATTAATTTGGTTTTACTCTTAAAAAATCAAATGATGTAACAATCTATTTCAATGATTTTTAAGACCCTGCTCTTAGTTTTATTTAGTAGGTTTTTTTTGCTTTTAATTTTGTTAATCCATTTATCTTCATGTTTTCTACTTTGGTGTTTAATTTTTAAAAAAAATTGGTTTTCTCATTGTTTTTAGTTGTATACCTAATTTATTGATCTGCTCTTTCTTTCATTGATCAAAGTGTTTCAAACCTTTTAAGATATAAAATTTCCCCTAAAGGTTGCTTTTCCTCCATCCCAAAAATTTTGATGTTTCGTTGTTGTCCTTATATTTCATGAAATAGTATATATAGTTCCTATGATTTTCTCTTTTACTCACCATTTCTAGGATTAAATAATTTTTTCTAATTTTTAAAATAAATGTCTTCAGCAGTCCTTTATTGAATACAATTTTTATTGCATTATGCTCAGTAAAAGATGTGTTTTGTATTTCTGCTTTTCTGCATTTTGGGGGGAGTTTTATGCCCCAGTACATGGTCAGTTTTTGTAAACATGCCATACACAGTTGTGAAATTGTATATCTTTTCTATCCCTGCTTAATAATTGCCAGGCTTTTCTAAAATTTTCCTAAGGTCCTTGACTCCTTCCTTACTTTTTGTATATGTTTATCTTGATAGGTTCCCTACTATTAGGTTTTATTATCTATTTCTCCCTGTAACTTTTGGCTTTTTGTTTAGGAATTTAATGTTATATATGATTGAATATTGGTATTAATCCATCGTCTGTGGTAGCTTTTAGCATACCCAGTCTTTCCCTTGAGCCTCGTTACCATATCACCAGTTGCCCACTGGCCATTTCAACCTGGACACCCCAGAGACATGTCTAACACATCTATCACCAAGCTGCTTTTTTTCTCCCTAAACCCTCCTCTCTTTTGACCTTCTCTATCTCTGTCAGAGTGCAGCACCACCATCTTTCCCATGTCTCAGGCTCTCAATCTCAGTATTATTCTGGCCTCTCCATTCCCCCTCACCCTGCACATCCAGTCAGTGGCCAGATCTTGCCATTTCTGTCCTCACATCTCTCGCATGGACTTCCTCTTCTCCACTCACACAGCTGCCACCTGAGTTCAAGCCCTCATCACCTTCCAACAGCCTCCTCATTGGTCTGGCTCAAGTTTCTCCCCACCCCAATCCATCCCACCCCTGTGCCAGAGGAATTGCCCTTCAGTGCAGATCTGACCAGGTAAGGCCCCTATGTAATCACCTGCCTCCAGTGGCTTCCTGTTGGCTTAAGGATAAAATATACTCATCGGTTTTGCTTTCAAAGTTCTACAGGGCCTGCTCCAACCTATCTTTCCAGTCTCATTACTAGCCTTCCTATGATAAAGCCCACGTGGCCTCTTTTCTGTTCCTCACATATGACACTCCCATCTCAGTGCCTTTGCACTGGCTGTCCTCTCTGCTTGGAATGCCCTTCCTCCTTACCTCTGCTTCCTACAGTGCTACTCTTTTTTTAAGATGCAGCTCAGGTACCAAGTTCTGCATGAAGCCTTTCCTGATTGCCCCGACCCCCAGGCTAATGCCCCATCCCTCACAGACCATCTTGTACTGATGACCTTGTTGTATGGGTTGGTTTTTTTATTAACTTTTTCCTCACACTGAATAGATTTTTATATGTCCTTGCTGTCTCCCCCATTAGAATGTAAGCTAAGTGAGAAGAGGGGTAGTTTCATTCTTTGCACTCCTATCCCCAGAAGCATAATGCCTGGAACATAGGAGAGACTTAATACTTGACTGAAAGGGAGGCAAGGTCATGTATGATTCAGTGTACTGGGGTTGGAAGGCTTGAGGAGAGAAAGTTCAGAACAATTGGCCTAAGGATTTAAAAAGAAGACTGGTTTTTTGTATAAAAATCACCACAAACACACCTGAATAATTTTTATAATTTTTATTGGCCGTTTAAAATATATTATCTATTTCATAGTTACAATTTAGTTAACATATATGTATGGCAGTGTTGACATAAGTTTGAGATGCTTTAAACGAATTGCAATAGGAGGGAAATAAAGACAAGCAGGAGAGATCTAATATATCCATACCACTACGGTGTTGTATCAATTTGGAATGTCTTTCATTGAAAAATGTACTCAACTTTTTGTGTAGTTATGTGAAACATACCTTCTGAGACAATTCTAAAGCATTTAAGTTTTCTAGAAAGTTAGAATTTTGCTTAGTATGTACTCAGCCCAATTTTTAATCTCTAATATCTCTTACTTGCAAAAAAAAAATCTCTAAGCAGGTTGTTTTCAATGCAGCTTTTTCATTTTTCTTTTAGGGAAAAATAAATATTTGCTGAAGGCAGATAATTTTATACATTTTTTTTAAAAGAAAAAGGGCAGGACAAATTAATGAAATATAATCCTACATATCTGTATAAAACAGTGTTGGGAAAAGCCATTAATTGTATAGTAAACGGCTACCTTCTGCTACTAATACATTCAAGCATACATTTTCCAGGACTTGATAAAAATAAATACAATACAAAATGAATGTATTTTGGAAAATGTTCATCCCGATTGCACTATAATCTCTTTTCAAAGAAGAATTTGTGTATGTTTTCCACACCTCAAATATGTCAAACCTTACTTGTTTGGAACAGCTGCCATCTTAGCAACATTCTTAAAACGTTGAGTTCTATCTTTTGAAAGATTTAAAGTTCAGCACACTACTTATATAAAACATGCTACAAACCAGTGCAATTCTTGATGCACACAGAAAGATACAAAATGTCACAGAATATGCAAATATTTGTAACATATGATCTCATTGTCAAGTTAATTGAGACATAAAACATTCAAAATTTGTGGCTTCCAGCTTTCAAATTCACAAAATAACCCTTGCAGAAGTAGACGATTTTAGAATTGTCTACAATTAAAGGCTTGAAAAGGACCAGTCAAGTCATATGAAGTGCATAGTGTAGCATCTTCTCTGCAAAAACCTCAAAAGTAGTTTAATAATGACAAATTGTAACAGATCAAGATGCAAAACTTTATTTTTAAGAGCAGATCTTTTAAAAATGCTTTATAAATGCTACTGTAAAGACATGAGTTATTACATGCAAAAGATTTGATCATTTTAATTAAGTCAGAAGGGCATACACAAACGTTGAATTTTCTGTTTAGGCTAAGAATAGTACAAAATCATTTGCTCAACTTCGAGTCAAAAGACTAAAATATTTGTTATTAACTCACTCCTCCTAAAAGACCCTTCTCGGGCCCCACCCCCCAAAACCAAACCAGACCAAACGATGCTGCAGACATCTTGTCAGAAGCACTGAGTATTGCCCTCTTTTTCATTGTAGAGTGAAGTTTGAGCTGGGTCAAAATTGATTAGCAAAAGCTGGAAACATTACTTTGAAAAAAAATCACAGTACAGAGAGTAATAAGACAAATTTTATAATATTTCAGAAGGATGCAAGTAGTCTGACATGTACAGTACATTTTCTTCTGTCTGTGTCTTGTAAGTAAAGTTTCAAAATTACTGGTACCCTCGCATAGTACTTTAAATGATATTAAATATTTAATCTCAACATTAAAACAAAATTGTAAAGTATTCATTTCACAAAACCACAAATCAAGGCAGGCAATATTTTCAGTAAAAGATTTAGAAGTGTTCTATGTAACGATACTATGCTCGAAAGAAACACTTATCATTGAAAATTCACGAATTCTAAACTATATCAAATCTTTCTTAAGAAACCAAAAACTTCTACCACTTTCTCAAATGTACTTAAAAGGAATTCAATCCAAATCTGTCTTTCTACCTTGTTGGATGTTCTGGGTCTAGCAGTTACATATTAAGGCAGTTCTCTTACAATAAAACCTGTTTACAAAAGACTCAGGACTATTTTAATGCCAATTAAATGTCCATGGCAAGGCTTTGGCTGGATAATCCCTAGCTTTTAGGTGACATTTGAGAAAGAATTCTACACATGAATCTTACACAACCATCTTCAGCTATGATTTGAGATAGAATTTGCCAAAAAAACAGAAACATAAAGACTTTGCTAAATGCTTTTACCTAAATTATTTGATTAGAAAGTACTGAATGGCGACAGCACACAGAACAGCGACAATCGCAAATGCCACAACAAGGATGAAAGCGAATTGATCATCGGTTAAACACCTCTTTTTGTTTTTATTTTCTGCCGTTGATTCATCCTGGGGTGGGTCTATCGCTTTCTTCTGAGATGAGAATACTGTACTGGGACTGTATCCTCCTAATAGTTCTTGTAATCCATCACTGTTATGATATTGTCGGCCAGCACATACCCGGAATCGATATTCACAGTTGGTTTGAAAATTCGTGAAACAGAACGAGGTATCTGGCCCCTTGTATACCTAAAGAAAAAGGAATTTGGGGATACAAACAATCCAGTTTCATAGGGAATAACCAAAGTCTCTAATGTACAGAGTATTTACTGTTGAAGCAGTTCTGTTTACTGAAACAATTTTATCTGTTAAATACCATAATTTCCATCTATTTGGGAAAGAGAATTTCATAGAGATGCATATTGTAAAGCTATGGACCAGACAGACAAAAGAAGAAACTATTTCCACAGAGGTCTGCGTGTCTCTATGGGGGCTAGATCTCTTGCAGAAATGGATAGGTGAGATAAAATTAGGGAAGATGAATTTCCTGTTTATACCTTATAGACCAACGAGATACCAAGATACAGATTTCAAGAACAAGGTTTTGCCAGAAGTTAGTTACCTGATCGACTCCTCTCCCACTGAGGAGCTGGAGAATGTAAACAATGCTGTCTCCTTTCATAGGGGGTAGAGGATCCCATGTAACCTCACAAAGATTTTCTCCCAGTTGACATATTTTGGGCGCTGGAAAAAAAGGGAGACTCCTTCTAAATTTAGAGGTTCCATTTTTCTTAGAGAATTTGAAATTTCTCAGATCCTCTCAAGAATGATCCACCATAAATACCTTCATTAATTTTATGATTCTAATTGTAAAAACCTTTCGATACACTACATCCAAGGATCTTGATAGGTTAAAGAAAACTCCAGGAATTTAAGCATTCTAAGTCAGTTAAAATATTTTTTGAATCATCCAATAAGGTCTTGGTATTTCCCATCTCATTACTTCAATGGATCCGTACTCTCTTTGGTATATATAAGTACTCTCTTCAGTGGGGCAGACGGTTACCTGGCATACGTTGTCATCTCTCTAACTCATCTCCATTTTGGTAAATTCTCTATAGAAGATCTACTCAATGTGCTAGAGATCTTCCTCTTGATCTACTGTTTTGTGGATCCCAGCGGAACACTCAGACTGTGTCCATTTGTTAACCCTCACCCTCATTCTCTAGTCGTCTGTGTTCTTGAGGGCATGACCAGTCAATGGCAGCAGACTTGTGCTCTTAAGCACTTACACGTTTTATGACTAGGATCATCCTTACCTTAACTGGGTTGTAATCTCTACTGGAGGGAGTATTCCCACCAATGACAGCGTGAATCCCCTACATTCTATTTACATACATTCCAAAACACATTCACATAGAGTTGTAAGGATCAAAGATCACGTATGCCATCATTATCCCCAGACAGCAGAGGAAAGGGAGCAAGCCTTTAAGCCAGAGACTTCTGGGTTTGAGTCCTGCCTCTGACACATAGTGGTTGTGTGACCCTGGGCAAGTCACTTGTCCCCTCTAGTGCCCTAGGCAACTCAATAAGACCATACTTGCAGCGAAGGTGCTAACCTGCTTTGGTGAAGGGTGTTTTCTCACTTAGAAGTTCTCTGTAACATCAATGAAATTGTAGGTCCTGTCTTTATACATTTTCTTACTATTAGTATTTGAATACCTCTCGTGCACTAGAATTACTGCTCAAATGTCCAGCCTAGTTAGAGTGAGGTGCTGGCACAACCAGACTGCAGGACTGATTACTGCTGGGAGGCCCATGGCTTTGCACAGTTTGGTCACACTTTCCTAATCCTGGGCAGCAACTGGGTCAGCAGTTAGAAGGAGGACTGGGAAGACTGTGTAGAAAGCAACTGAACTAAGCTCATGACTGGGAAAAACCCTTCAAAGCTCATCTCCTACTGGCATTTTCATCTATTCAGGAATAACTTTTTTTTTTAAAAAGCTCTTCAAATACTTCAACAATCTGTGACTTGTCAATGTGGCTACTCCTTCCAGCAACGCAGAACAGACTGTAACCATCCTCAGTTACAAATCTGTTATCAGCAAATATTTTGACCTTTTAGATACCACATACAATTGTTAGAAAGGAATCTGTTTTATGTAATACAAAGATATCCTTCAAGGAGTCTCACAGAATCAAACCCCTGGCACTGACTGATAGTGATATTGCCCTCTGAATCCATAATCATACAGAGCCTCAACAACTACTTGGGTCTGTGACATCATTGGTTGTGGGTCTTCTCTCCAGTGACACAGACTGTAATCTCTCTATGGTTTATGGATGGTCTTCAGTCAGACAACAGACTGATGTTCCACCAATACTTGAAGCCTTTTCCTCTTGGTAAATGAGCTCTCCTGGAGCTTGTACTGACAAAGCTTTGGAAAATCTAGAGTTACTTTTCATGTTGTTGTGAGTCACTGGAAGAGGCCTTTTGTCCCACTAGATAAAAGCCTATTTAAGGAACCTCATAGAATGAAGCTACTTGATCTTACGGGTAGCAACATTGCCTTGATATTGTTAAATATTTAAATCTTTACTGCTAATTTTTTATATACTAGGTATAGAAGTTCAAATTAAGATAACATTTAATGACACAGTTAAAATATTTACCTTTGAGTGGGGCTGGTGGAGATTTGGTTGTAGTGAAGGTATATACATCAGAAAATGGTCCTTCACCAGCATCATTATATGCCTGTATTTTAAAGTTATAAGTCGTACATTCAGTCAGTCTTTGCACTTTGTATGTGTGACAAGGGCCATTAAGAAGTGTAACAAATCTGAAAGAAAAATAAGGCAGCATTAATTAAGCATTTTAAACACTCACCCAGTTCTGCTCATTCAAACTTATGTATATCAATTATTGGTTAGTTTTTATTTAAAGGTTTACATACTAGAATTCTTCCTTTAAATTCACAACTTTGTTAAACTTCTAAAAAAAAACCTCTTCCAAAACAGTAGTGACATTTTCATATAAACTTGGTCACAATATTTAGCAACCTGACATAATTTTTCACTTGTTGGCTTTTCAGGTGTTTTGGTTAGGTTTTATTCAAACACAAGACAGTGTTTACTTACTAGAGATACAAATCAATTAAGCTGCGTTTTAATAAGATCACTTTCAAGGTCACATAACCATAATTTGTAATTTGGCTCCAGCTGTAAATGTCAAGGTGTTAAACTTGGCAGTGGAAAGGGATATTCAACATTTGATTGACCCATGATGACATGGCAGTCTTCTCACCACTAAAGGAAAATGCATGGATTCAGAGAGAAGTAGCAGAACTGGAGGGGAAAAAACAGGATGAAGTATTTGTAAGTCAGCGAGACAGAGTGAGTTGTGTGAGTGTGTGTGTGAGTGTGTAAACTCTGAACCTTTCACCTGCTCGTTCTCATCTGATGACTTCGCCTCCAATTGAACAGAGTCCTCTATTCCCTGGGAATTCCCTCTGTGCTGATTTTTCTCTCATCTGAAGCTACATCCTCACTTTGACTTTGTTCCTTCCCTTCATCATCCCGGAAGATGAAATGATCCTCCTTGCCAGAGCTAACCCTTCCCCCTGTGCCCTTGAATGTCATCTCTTTTCTGCTGCTTCCGTGACCATCTTCCATCAAACACACCCTTTCTTTCCGAATCTTCCATTAGCCCCTCTCTCCTAGCTCCTTCACCTCTGCCTACAAACACAGTAAAGAAAGCCCTATCGAAAGGAAAGCTTTTCCTAGAACCCGACTCCTCACTCAAGCTGTTATTCTTTTCTCCTCCTCTCAGACAATTTTCAAAAAAGGAGTAGTCTGCACGCCTCCATCCTAAATCCTTGGCTTCCATAACCACTACTTTACTTAGACCCTTTCCTCCAAAGCTGCTTAGTGACTTCTCTCTTTCAAAGTTTTGGTTTTCCTCATCCTTTCTCTAGCATTGGGCACCATTCGCTACTCCCTTTCCCTTCCTGACGTTTTCTTTTCCCTGGGCTTTGGGGATAATAACCTCTCATGGTTCCCATATCCCTTGGAGTTCTCCTTCTCTGGTTCCTCCAACATGGGTATCTGTCCCAAGGCTCTGTCTTTCACATGTTCTTTTTTTGTACTCTTTCACGTGGCCCCTTGAGGAAGATAAGACTTTGTGGCAGGGGTAGGTGGAGATGAGAGCTGCTTTCAAGTATTGGAAAGGGATATGAAATAGAGGCAGAATGGAACTCTTTCCTCTTGGTCCTGGACGTCTGAACTAGGAGCAGGGGGTAGAAGTTGAAAAGAGGCAGATTTGGGCTTAGAATTCCCAACCATTAGGGCCGGTCCAAAGTGGAGCAAGCTGGATGGCAGCAGAGTTGTCAGGTATGGTAAAGGGGCAAGGTGGTGTTTGAGGTCCCAACTCAAATCCAGTTGTCTCCTGTTGTCTCCAAGCCATGGGACTAAATGAACCAAACAGATATTTGTTGAATGGATTCACCTCTTTGTAGCTGATTCCCAAATACTTCTGGCCCAACCTCTTCTCATAGCATCTGTTCTCCATCTTCCAACACCCGCTGGCTCTTTCCATTTGGATTGTCCATGACACAACAAAATCATATCTAGAACTGAATTCAGCATCTTGCTTTCCTCCCCCACCTCTTTGAAGAGGCCTTTCGATTCTTTCTGTTGCTCATGGCCCCGGGGGGCAGAGATGACAAATTCCTTGATTTCCAGTCTTCTTGTACTTTACCCTTACTATTGGATTCATTGACACTCCACCTTCCTAGACCTGGTGTTTTCACTCTCTTCCCCTCCTCACTTGCTTCTCAATTTGCTTGGCCTCCTTCAAATCACAGCTTGCCTCTCTCCTGGAGAAGCCCTTCCCAGTTTTCCTTAGGACCTTTTTTACATGACTGCTCCTGACAGATGCTTCTCTGTCTTGTGTGTCCACAGTTGTTTTCACGTTTTCTCCCCTTTTCAGCTCCCTGAGAGCAAACACCTTTTTTTCTTGATTTTTCTTTGTATCCCCAGCATTTAGCATACTGCAGGTGCTTAATACAAGTCTATCTAGCCACCTCAATTCACGCTGTATCCATTTAGCCCCCAGTGGAATGTCAGCTCTGAGTAGGGCTGGCTTTGTTTTTGTCTTTCTATCCCTAGAATCTGGCTGGTAGGTGTGTAGGTGTGTGTATGTGTGTGTCCATACGTATATAACATAAATGCTAGTAAAAGTGAACTATTTCTTGACTGCCTTCCATATGCAATGCACCATGGGAAAAACGTAAAAAAACATCATAAAATGTCCATTAGTAGGAATGGACACACACCCTTGAGTGCCAAAATAAGTAACAGAATGCAAGAGGAGCTCAAACCTGGAGACATCTCTGTGGGCTACAGGGGAAGACTTCAGAGAAGAGGTGGGATGTGACTTGGGCCGTAAATGAGGGGCAGAATTTGTACGTGGGAGGTAGGGCACTGACAGGATGCCACAGTGTTAGGTAAGGCATAGGAAAATAGCACACTTGAGGGACAGACAGTATGGCCAGAGTAGGGGATGGGGGGGTGGGGAATAATGACTGAGGAGGCTTGGCAATACTCAGCTGAAGAATCTGGAGCCCATCCTGTGGGAATAATGAGCCATTAAAGGTTTGGAGGATGGCAGTGGGAGGATATGATGAAAGAGATTAATGTGATCATGAGGCATGGAATGAACTGGAGAGGGAAGAAGCCAGGCACAAAGTGATAAAGGTGGTAGGCAGGGAATGGGAATATTAACAATGGATGAAAGGATTGGGTGACTAATTGGTGCGAGAAAGTGAGGGGAGCACTCAGATGATTCCACGTGTTTAAGCCTAGGTGACTGGAAAGACAATATGGCAGGTACCTTAGCTGGGAGCTCTCCCCTTCCCTGTGGATGCTCTATGGTGGCAGTACATGCTACAGATGGATGTCACCACTTGGTATTTATCTCTCCAAGGGTCAGCTCCTACTCCGAGTCCACCTCAGCTTTGTTGATGCTTACAAGGAGTTAACATCAGATCCCCACCCCCATCCCCACCCTCTACATTCTGTGCCTTGATTCAATTCTCCTCACAGTGGATGACCTTAAGGTCCAATATCTTTACAAAAACAGGGTGTCCAGTCAAACACTGCCTACTATTTATCTGTTAACAGACATTAAGGTCTCCTTACAGACTTAAGATAAACCCCCTCTGAGCACAGGTATCTCAGGAAATGAGCACCAAGGACTGATTTACTAACTTTGTTATACTCCACTATCCTCCATGGGACCCCATCCCCATAGCATCATAAGTAGAAAAAGGGAAGTCAAGATAGGAACCCTAAAGGGAGGGGAATATGAGGAGTTGTAGAACCCATAACAAAAGGTGAGAAGAGAACCAAAGAAAGTACATCCACAGGATGAAAGACCTGATGAGTTTATAAAACCACCCTGGCAAACACAAAACAGGATATGAAGTTTTAATCGACAAATAGATTTTTCACACATATTAAATAATAAAGATCTCACCTGCCAGTCTTATCTTCCATTTGCAAGTTGAACTGTATAGCATTGGAGAGTGAAATTCTGTTTGGCCCATCTCCCCATTTCAGTTTTAGACTCTGATAGCTGAAGCACACACATTCAAGGACAGGGGGATCCGGAGGTAGTGGCTTGGTTTTGGCTTTAATTGATTGGCTAAAAGGACTTTGTCCCAAACTATTGATAGCTTGTATTCTAATTCTAAATGGAGAGAGAGAAAAAATGTCAATTCACCAATACCAAAGACTTATAATGCACTAATCTTTCCTTTCTGAAGTTTTGAAGGTAGATTTTTATGAAGGAAAATATTAAGTTGATCATCATTGGTGAGCATTATTCTTTATCAGAAAAGGAAAGAGGGCCTCAGTAGTTTCAAATTTTTCTCAAGAATAATCATGCTTACTGCTCTTGCAGACAGCACAGTTATGCGTCATAGTGGAGAGAGGAGAAAAGCCAGCTCAGATTTTTTGCCTTGAATTCTTCCAGTGATGAATGAGGGGCAAATAAATCTCACCAATAAATTTTCCCCACGCCTCTAAAAATCAACACCTTTTATGATAATCAACTCTCTATCAAGATACATGTATATAATCTGGTCATGACTAACGGGCTTTTTTGTGGTACTGTCACACATTACAATTAAAGCCCACCATAATGTCATTTAGGTGGTAACTTGCTATAGAATCAAGTGCCTCCTGAAACATCTAGCCTGAAATTGTGCTTTTTCAGGACAATGAATGACATAGGCAGAGTGGACTTGTATTGGTTTTGCGATCACTTGTTCTATCAATGACTTTGAAGCAGCAAGAGAAACAAGATGAGGAGACTACTTCTCTCTTTTCTTTAAAGCTACATACATTTCTGAGTGCATGGCAAGTAGACTAAATATTAGCAAAATGAAAGAAATTCTTGTATTTCTGTGTTTGTTATGAATTTGAATTTATGTAAGCAAATTTAAAGTTGAATTTGATGAGAGAGAGCAGGAAAGGATTCTCCAGAGCTGAGATATAGAACTATCTTGAGAGGATAGTAAAATGGGGCTGAGGCTAAGAAGTATACGCTGAGTAGGGAGAAAGACAGCACAGTACATTGGAAGGGGCATTGGACCAAGTCCTTTGACCTGGATTCAAATCCTGCCCCTGTCTATGCAATATTGGGCAGTCTCTTCACCTTTCTGGGCACTGTACTGTAAAACAAGGGGTGGGGTGGGGGTGGGGGGCTATGGTTCCTTCCAATTATAAATCTATTACCCTGTGATCAATAGATAGTCCTGAACTTGGGTAAAAGCAGTAAATTACTCAGGTATAAAATGGTGGGAGTTATGGGCAGACAGCAATATCTTTGAAAAAGACCTGGTGTCAGCCCCCAAAGCTGCTTAGGATTTGTGAATATATCTTTTGTTCAGAAGCAGGGGAGACGCAAGGATATCAGGAAGGCAGAATGAGTAAGATTTAGTAACTGACTGGGTGATAGAGAGGGAAGAGTCAGAGGAGACTGATTCTGAGTTGTGGGTCTAGTTCAGGGATGGGGAACCTGAGGCCTCAAGGCCACATGTGGCTGTCTAGGTCCTTGGGTGCAGCCCTTTAATTGAATCCAAACTTCACAGAACAAACCCCCTTATAACAGAAGTCTAGTGGTGCCCTCAGTTCTGCATGCCACATTTTAGAAAGGTCATTAACAAACAGGTTGCATTCAGAAGACAACTCATATGGCCCCAGCACCATAGAACCTTAGAGGTCATCTCACTGAGGCCCAAAGAGATCAGGTGACTCTTCTAAGGTCTAATCGGTATCAGAGCTGAGTGAGAGGACCTGAAATCGTGACATATGCAGGTCACCTGAAGGACAGCTGGGGCTAAGGTGTCTGTGTACAGCAAAGCTAACTGATCCACAGAAAACCTAAATCCACATTGGCCCCTAATCGATTTAACACACATGGATTTGCATACAACTGAAAACACAATGGATGCAGTGTGGACACTGGAAGCCCCGTTATGCATCTGAAGAGTTGGCATCAATGTTGCTATTACTTGACTGTTTGCCAAGCATTTGACATCCACCATCTTATTTGACCTGCACCACGCTCCTATGAGGTAGGTGGTACACTGTCCTCATTTTCCACATGAGCAAACTGAAGCTTGGACAGATTCAATAAGTGGTTCGGAGTCCCAGAGATGGTGAGTGGCAGGGGTGAGATTCAGCGCCAGGCCTCTTTTGACTCCAAGTCAAGTGCTCTTCATCATTCAAGGTCACATTATAATGAGTCTGTGGTCCACTAGCTCTGCTCCCCCCCACCCCCTGCCGGGAATGCTCTTTTCCCTCAATAGATGCTAAATGGGGAGAAGAAAACAAAGAATACAGAACCCCAGCCAGATGGCGTTCCACAATGGAGGGAACTAATGAGTTGTTCGTGACAGCAGGTGCCTAATGTACTTAACATTATTGGAACACAAATATACAACAAAACCAGGCAGTCCCAAGGCATCTATAAATAGAAAGGCCTCGAGTAACATGAGAAACTTACCTATACACAGTGTCCGGCTGCAGGTTTTCTAAGGTATAGCTTGTGACTCGATCAACAGTTACAATCTGTCTTTCTCCATATTCTATGTTATATCCAGTGATCTCAGACCCATGGCAGTTGGGTTCATCCCACTGAAGAGCAAGACAAGTTGATGCCAAAGGAAGAGGGATCTTTCCTTCGAGTAGTCGCGGCAGTGCCATTGCTCCTGGCACCGATGCTGGTGTTGTTACTATGCCTGTTCCCCCAAACATGCCAATTCCAGCCATATTCACGGCCTGAAAAGAAGGTGCTTTTTAAAGTCCACTAGCAGTGTACTGGTTTTTGTTCCTAAATCTTACAAGGTTAAAAAAAAAATTCTCTCGCCATGAAACCAAACCCTTAATCCCCAGTGCTAAACAGAATCCAGAAGAGAGCTGACAAGCTGTTTACAGATTGTATAGCTAGCTCAGTGAAGCACAGACAGATGGGTAATTAGGGCTGAAAAACTTCCTTGGCAGTCTGATTCTGGAACTTTTGATCTATTTTACAGCCATCATCATATTCCCAAGCTAAGCAGAATAAGCTCAGCTCTTCTTTCCTAGAAAACCCTCCCCATTATGAAATGGTGGCTGACTGTTTCCAAGTTTGACAGATAGAAGAATGGCCAGGAAACGGTATTTCCTTATACACGCTGATTAATGAGGGTCCCAGGGCCATGTTAAGACCTCCTGAGATATGTGGACATGTGGAAGCAGGAATGAAGGAGTAATGAGTTGGCATTAGGACCTTTGATCTTCCAACTGAGTAGAAAAATCTTTGTACGTTTATACTCTAAATGCATTCATCTCTGACAAATAGAGGGAAATGCCCATCTAATCTCATGTGGCTTTCTTTGCTTATGAGGTTTGAAAAGTGCGGCTTCATGGCTTCTAGGCTAAACCCTGATTCTTCCCTGTTTCCTAGTGGCTCACCACTTTATTGGGACTCCCCTCTTGGTGGTTTCTCTGGCTCCCATTCCTTTTTAGTGGCTGCTCTGATCCCCTAACAGGGGCAGAGTACTGAAGGGCTCACCCTTCACTTCCCAACCACAGTAAATTAATCCTTATAGGAACCTGAGGGATCTGTAGAACACTCTTAACATGACGACCCTCACAAATTACATGTCCTCTTCTCAGACCCATCAACATTTCCTAAATGTCTGTTCTGTATGGAGCACTGTCCTAGGTACTGGGGAATAAAACAAGTACAAGACACGGTCCCTCAAAGAACCTGCAATATGTCTGACTCTAAATAATGAACAAAATGAAGCAGTAAAAACTCCCGAATGAGTGCTTTATAGGAGTCCGGCAAAGGAAGATACCACTTCTGGCTGGGGGTGGGGAAGGTTCTGAGAGGACTTGAGATATGAATTGGGCTTTGAAGGATGGCCTGGTATTTGGATTTGGATAGATCAGGAAAAGGGCAACTGTGGAAACCAAAACACTGAAGCAGGCAATCAAGAGGCATCTTGTAGCCATGGTTTGGCTATCATAGAGAGTCTGTGTGGGAGACAGAGCTGGGATCGTAGGCTGGGGCTGGGTGGTGGAGGCCAGGCTCAGAAGGAGCTTAGATGAATAAGCCAATGGGGGGTTTTGAACAAGGGAGCGATCTTCATTCCTCTCATTATTTCCTGAGCATCTACTTGGGAAAGACACCATGGGGGAATAGAAAGAATAGTGCAGGCTAAATTCCAGAAGACTGCCAGAGTGGAAAAGAGACTAGAAGTCAGGAAAGCCAGATTATTAGGGATTCTTCCTCATGTCCCTCTTCTCTGCTTCCACATGCCTCAGAAGCCCTTCTGGGCCAAGTAGTAATTCTGGTAGGAGATCAGTGCGGCAGAGGGCAGAGGAAGGCTGTACACAGGTTAGTACTTGTTGATGGTCACGGTATCAAGTGAATTCTAACTTGGGAGGGAAATGTCACTTGGTTGTAGATACCTGTACTCTGCAAAAATAGGTAGTTGCAGGGGTAAGACCTTTTACTTCATAGTTCAAGCAAGGGCCAGTGTATATTACGTGCATTGATCCTTCTAGTTTGCCCCACTCCAGTCTGTAATCACAAATTTCAGCACCATTGCACATAGGAACCTGAAAGATGTATCAAACACAAAATTTGAGTGCCTCAGCAGGTTGCTCTAGAAGATGCAGCAGCGGTCCCTTCCCTCTAGAAACTTACTAGGAGACTCATTACCAACATAAATGCAAATCAACCCAAGTGGCCAGAAACAGATGGGTCTGGAAAATGCCAGCCTAGTTCTCTACAGAGGCCTCTACTCAGGGCAGGAGTTTGGGGATTTTAGATTTTATGAAAGTCTTTAGAATGAAGTCTTGAAGGAAAGGAGAAATAGGCATGGTTTGGAAGAGAGGAGAGAGCATTCTAGAGAAGGAAAAGTGCACTGGCTGGTGGTGGAGGCAGAAAGCTGCAGAGCATCCTGAGGAAGATAGGAAAACTTGGGACAGGCTCTGGTTAGCCAAGCTGAGGACAGGGAGGTCAAGGAAAAGACTGAGCAGGCAGGTTTTAGTTGATTCAAGAGGCAGCGGAGAAGCAATCTAGAATCTGGCTAGGTTTCTTGGCTAAGTTGTAAAATGAGGGGGCAGTGTGTTGCACTAATCTTTGGTCATTTTAGATGAGCTGCTCTAAGATTCTCAAAGTGATGACTGAATTGGAGGAAGCAGTGCAGTAGTGGGAATAGTCAGGGAATTAGAATCAGAAAAACCTGGTTTGAGTCTTAGCTCAGCCACTTACTACCTGTGTGACCTTGGCAACTCATTTTGCTTTTCTCAGTCTCAGTTTCCTCATCTCTTTATGGAGTGAGGTGGGGGTGACAAGATTTTTGCTGTTGCTGAGTCATTTTTCAGTTGGGTCCAACTCTTTGTGACCCCATTTGGGGTTTTCTTGGCAAAGATACCAGAGTGCTTTGCCATTTCCTTCTCCAGGTCATTTTACAGATGAGGAAACTAAGGCAAACAGGGTTAAGTGCCTTGCCCAGGGTCACACAGCTAGTAACTGCTGGAACTCAGGAACATGAATCTTCCTGTCTCCAGGCCTGGCACTCTATCCACTGCAGTGCCACCTAGCTGCTTTCTGGTAATATACTAAAATGGCCATACTTCCCACCGGTAGGCAAACACCTCAAGGCAGCCAATGAGAGAAAGCAAAGTCCTGTATACACATAGCACTTTGTATAGTAGCAAATAATTGGAACTAGAATCCCCTTATTGGGAAATGGATAAACAAATTGTGGTATGTGATTACAATGAAGTATTCTCGTGCAGTAAAAAAAACCCCACAACCCCTAAATATGATGAATTCAGAAGAACATGGGAACGTAAATGAAGCAAGGCACAGTGAGGTAAGCACAACTAGGAAATCGGCATACAATATAAATGGAAAGACTGACCACTGTCAAAAAGTTGATAATAAATGCTGTGTTATTTGAATGACTGAGCTTGGATCCAAAGAAGTGATGAGAAAATGCAGTTTCCTCCCTTCTGGAGACTCTGGGTGTGTACATTCTACTCTATCCCCTCATGACTGTCAGACTTAGTTGATGTGTTGGTTAGGTTAGCCTGAACTTTTAAAAAAGACTATTTTTAATTAAATAAATTAAAAAAACTAATTTTAAAACTTCTCTTTTATTGTTTGTTTATAAGAGATGCTTGCTAGGGAGGGCTGTGTTCACAAGTCAAGGTGATATAAAACCAAAAAGCTACCCATCAAAAGAAATCATACTAGAACGATGAGGTTGGTTTAGATGACTCCTGAGATCCCTCTCATCTCAAAATTCTGAGGTCCCCTGAAGCTCCTACTTCTTGTTGCATATAGACAAAATCAGGGGATAACATGACAACTAAAATCTAAGTGTGAGCAGAGGAATCTCTTCTAGCCTTGGGTTTTTGCCACCAACTAGGAGTGCGGCCATGAGGCCCTTCTCTGGGTCTCAGTTTCTTCCACTGTAGAACGAAGGGCTTGGAGTAGGTGTCCTCTGAAGGCCGTTTCGGTGCTGACCTTCTCTGGGACAGAGAGGCTATGCTAGTAATAATAAGGAGACCTGGTTAGAGTGTGTTAAAAGAGTGGTGGAAATGAAGAAAGGGGTAAAGTTTGAGAAATCATGTATGGGAAGAATGGGGAACATGTATTAACAGGATAGATGTGGGGAGCTGAGAGAGGAAGGAGGGAAAAACAATGTCGAGTTACCTGATTATTTCACTGGCTGACTTGAACCATCATAAATGAGTGTGAGGTCACTATCCCTACTGATTCCCTGACCCCAACTGGGGATCAGTCATTTAGCGCAAATTATTCTCTTAGAGTAATAGGAGACAGAAAGCTTTCAATTTAAACAGGAATCCAACTCGAGGAAGTACAGCTTAATGAGATGATTTGGAAACCTTTGTAAAACTTTGAAAGTATATATAAATGTCAGTTTGTATCCTATGAATATGGTTGAAAATTGATTTACAGTCATTTTATCATTATACACTAGAAATTATCTCATCTAATTTCCTCATTTTATAGATAAGAAAACTGAAATCTAGAAGGATTAAATGATTTGCTCAAAGTCCCAGCCAATCAGCTGTAAAGATGGGCCTCAGACCCAGGTGGCGAATTCTCGTCCAGAGTTCTATTCGGCACATTCCCACCTGTCTATAATTAGCCTGGCCCCAGGATTATACCAAATTCCCACCTCGACAGGCTGGGGCCAGGAAGTGAACACCAAGTTGGCTTCATGTGGCTGACTACACCCCCCCGCCCCCCATCCCCAAACATCTTTTTTTTTTCCTCCAGACTGATAATAAAATCAGTGAAAGGTGCAGCAATCCATTGCCCTATACCCTAGGGACAGCTAGGTGGCACTGCTGTGGACAGAGCAGTGGGCCCGGAGTTGGAAAAACTAGTTTAAATTGGGCCTCAGACACTTATTAGCTATGGGACCCTGGGCTTAACCTCTGTTTGCTTCTGTTTTCTTAACCATAAAATGGGTTGTTGGGAAAATCAAATGAGATATTTGTAAAAAATGCTCATTTCCTTTCTGTGGCTTACAGCATCACAGAGATTCTGAGTTGTAGAGGCTGCCTAGGCTGAAACTGCTCCGTTACCCGAACCCTCCATTTCAGATTCCATCCTTCTAGCATCTCTCTGCTCAATTTTATCCTTACCATTACATGATGCCATCAGGAATCTCTAGTTTATTGTTAACAAACAGTCATATTAGACCCATACATCCTCCCGCTAGAAATGACTTTGTATATATTTTGAATCTGTATGTGTACATGCTGTTTCTCCCTGACAGAACACAGGCTCCTTGAGCAGAGGGAATGTTTCATTTTGTCTTTGTATCTCCTAGCATGGTGCCTGGCAACTAATAAATGCTTGTTAAATTGGATTGTTAAGCTTGGAAGCAAAAAGGATTTAATTTTTTCCTGCTATTCAGTAAAGCCTCCATTAATGTCCTACTTAAAGGTAACCCTGGGGTCTCTTTAAAGGGGTACATAAATGTCAGTTATTCTTATCCTCAGAGGCTGTACCAAGTTCAACCAAGCTAGAAAGGCCTCAAATAGGGGCCTGGTGATAGACAGCAGGAAGGCCAGCTGAGAACCAGCCTAGCTAAGTTTAAAGAGGGTTATAACCAAGTTAGCTACTGTAGAGTGTACTTTGTACCTACAACATCTTTTTAAGAATCATCTACTAAATCACTTGGGCAGGGACCTATTGTGGCCCAATCTATGGGCTTCAGAGTGAACTGGGTTTAAGATTTTGAGAAAGAAAGAAAGAAATGTAGCCAGTAAACCCCAACTTAACTGGGCAGCTTCTGGCCATCAAAATTTACCTTCCTTTGGAGAGGAGAAAGAAGGGGAGAGGGAGAGGGCGAGCTGAGTTACCTAGCTAGCTGGGTCCCATTAAGGTAGCTCAGTCTACTCACAGGATGTGTTTGTCCTTTGTTCTTGAAGAGGACCGTGACATCAGGGAGATAATGACATGACTTGCACTTTGTTTTGAGTGAAGGAGGACTGTTCAAGGTCACCAGCCTCACTTTCTCCTCCTGAGCCATCTGGATCCAGTGACCAGATAGATATTCATCCGGATGACTGGAGATTGCCCAAGATGTAATGGGAGACCCTGGCCTTTTTAAGATAAGGTCTTTTCAGGTTCTCTCTTTGAGTGAGGTAATGCCCATTCAGTGAATAGGCCTCTTTAAGAAGTGAGTGAAGGGATGACCCCTTTAATAAAAAAATATCAAACTCTGGAGGGGAAGACCCTCAGGGTTGCTGGTCAAGAGAAACAGTTACTATTCACATTCACTCTGTACTAGGAGGGTGGAGATCTACTGTTGTCCAATCTATGAGCTCCAGAGTGAACTGGGTTTAAGGCTTGGTCTTGGAGAAAGAAATCTAGCCATGGAGCCAGAAATCTAGGAGGGGGATGGGGTGGAAAGGGTCTCCTCTCTTAGGGGTTAGAGGGTGTCTTCTCCTCTTCTCTCTTTTCCTCTCCTCTAGCCTTTTCTCCCCTCTCCTTTTCTCCTACCCCCCTCTCCTCTCTCCCCTGCCCTCTCTCCTCTGTTCCTCTAAGAGAGGAGGGGAGAGGAGAAGGTCTCCTGTTTTAGGGATTAGAGGTCTTCTCTTAGGAGTTAGAAGGCATCTTTTACTCTCCTCTCCTCTCTTAGGGGTTAGAGGGTTTCCTCTCCTCTCCCTCTTCTCTCTTCCTCTCCTCTAAGAGAGGAGGAGGAAGATGGAAGGGAGGGGAGGAGAAGGGGAGAGGAATTCCTATAACCCTTGAGAGAAAACTCTAAGAGAATAGACCCTCTCCCCCTTCTTCCTCCCCTTCCTTCACTGCCCTTTTCCCCCCATCTCCCCCCTCCTCCCTGCTCTGTGTATCTCCCTCTCTTCTTTCTGTGAGTCACAGAATCTCCAGAGTGAAAAGGGACGCTGGAGCCCATCTAATCCAATCTTTACCTGAACAAGAATCTTTTCTATAAAATCCTTAACAAGAGGGTTCTCAAGATTTTGTTGCCGCCTTCAAGTGGGGTCTTTGCTGCCCTACCTTTCAGGGCAGCCCATTCCATTTTGGGATAGCTCAAATCATTAGGAAGCTTTTCTTTTACCTTATGCCTCAATTTCCTTTTTTGCATTTTCTACCTCTTGCTCCTAGTTTAGTCCCCTGGGTCCAAGGAGAATCAGTCTAGCCTCTCTTCCAGGTGACATCCCTTCAAATATCTGAAGATAGCTATCATGTCTTCTCTAAGTTTTTTTTTTCTAGGCTGAACACCTCAAGTTCCTTCAATCCTCATGTGGCATAGCCAAGGCCTTTTCCTAATGTGGATTCCGTCCCCTAGAGTCCTACCTAAACTGTGGCTGCTTAAAGTGGGCCTGTCCTCTCCTCATCCCTGGAAGCAGCCTGATGTGGTCATGCCACTGACTGTTGTGGAGTATGCAGGCCACTAAAGTTTCTAGGCCTCTCTTTTCCCTTCCCACCTGGTACTTGGGAGGCTCATTTTTTTTTTAACTCAACTATCATACTTATCTTTATGAAATGACATCTTAACAGATGAGACTTATTGTTCTAACCTGCCAATATCTTTTTGTATCCCATCAGCCCATGTCTTTACTAGCCTGTTGAGCTGTGTAATCAGCAACTTTTCTAAGCATGTCACCCAAGTTGTTAATATCAAAATGTTAAAATCCAAAGGTCCAGCAAGCACAGATCCCAGGACACTAAACAAGGAAGCATTAGCTGCCCCCTTGCCTCCTGGGTAAATTTATGCTTATTCTTATTTGGTCTGCAAAACAGGCACCAGACTATTTCCTTCCTCTTCCTAAGACAGATGAAGACCACACGTCCCTATGTATTTGGAATGCTTGTGAATGTCGAATTATAGAATGTTAGACTTCCTCCTCTCCAAAAGAAGCACTCTATATATTTTTATTTAGGAAAATCAACTCTGGAATGGAACCTTTGAACAATTCCAAAATGAATTCCTAGAGTATTTTCTTTCTCTGATTTAAGGGCCAACTTTCCTGCAGCTAAAGCACTTGTAGATGCATTTTTCTTTTGGTCCAGATCAGGGGTCAGTCCTAGGGCGCTCCCTGGGTGTCAGTTTCCTGCACATTCAACTCAGAAACTCATCTGTCATTTATTCTTTGAGAGTTGCCTGGGGGCACTGAGAGGTCAGTCCATCTCAGAGCAAGAGTGAACTCAGCCCTTCTTGACTCCAAGCCTGCATCCTCCTTATAAAGGGTGGCCCCAAAGTCTTGGTACAGTTTTAACCTTTAGTGACTACAGTAGTATAAATGCTACAAATGGACAAAAACATCTGAAAGGCTAGTTATATACATTTTGAAAATTTTGATATAATATTAAAATCGAACACAGCCACCATCTTGGGCTAGACATTTCTCAGTCCATTTTCTAACACATGTTAGCAGCTGCTTAGTGATAGAAAGGCCCCTGAAGCACAAGGTTTTGATGCCTATGTGAGAGTTTTGACATGACTCCACAACCAGAAGACTAATGTTGATCCATCAGGTGAATGAGGTAGCCGAGTAAGAGTCAATAAGAAAATATCACACGCATAATGCATGATGACAGCATTTCCCATCTGGTTAAAAATTAAAATAAAAAATTTATCATTCAGAATTCACAAAACTAAGTGTAAAAGACATTTAAATTATTAAACTTTCAAATGTTTTTAAGTGTAGCATACTTTTGAAGTTATTAAAGCTTAAAACTGCACTAAAACTTTAGGGGCAACCTATATAAATTGATATTTACTAATATTAATGACTTTTTGGGTCATCAACAAAATAACTTTGTTGACATATTCATTCAACGAACATTTATTTATTCAGTGCCTAATATGTACAAAGCAGTGTGTGCTGGCTGCTGTGGGACATACAGTGATGGCTAAGTTATTCTCTATCCTCAAGACACTTTGACCAGTAGAGGAAGAAAAACAACGAGAAAGGAGGGGGCTGGATAAGAGGATCCTTTAGGTCCCTTCTGGCTCTAAATTCTATCATCTTACAACCCAAGAGATAGGAGACTAGCATAAATTGTTTTTAATTAAAGGGGTTGTTTGTCTCAAATATCTATTAAAAGGCTATTTACTTATCAGAATGACTGAAGAAAAAGGCATTTATTGAGGGCTTCTGATAAAGCATTGGGGATGTACCTGACTTTCAGATTAGTTAAGAGAACAAAACTCTTCAGTCCAAACACCCTGAAATGGATCTGGGACCTGGTATTCTGTCCATTGATGCAGAGCATGAGCCATTCATGGCTCCATCCTTTGTGGCTCTTGCCCATGTCCTCCCTATACAAGGGATCCACCTATACTGCCTCTCTTGACATCTCTTGTGAGACAAGAGTGACCTAGACACTTCTGAGAGGGGCACATGAATTTTCCTCTGGTTTTCCCTCATTCTCACTATGTGACTGACTCAGATTTCTCCCAGACTAAGCTTTTCAAGATTACCAATCATCATACAATAATACTTGCCATTTACTATTAAATTAAGGTACCCTGTCTTTGCTGTGAGCCCTCTGCTAAATTCTGGAGAGAAAGAATGACATCCAATTTAGTTTAACACCCCCCTCATCCAAACAACTGCTCCCTAATCTGATTACTTCCACAATCTTCCCCTGGTTGTTGCTAGCCAGCCACATTCTTCCTACAAAATTAAATGGCTTTGAAGGCAACTCCAAAAGAGGAATTTAAAGAATGTTTTGAGTAATGTTAGAATAAGTATCCAGGATGCATTCTGGTCTGTTTGTTAGAAACAACAAAACGTATACCACCAAAACAAGCAGAAAAAAGCAAACAACCCCCCATCCCCAACACAGAGACAAAAACACGCACAAGTCTCATTACTTTATAACACATCTCGTCCTATGTCAAAATTAGAATGACAAGGATTTTTGGGTACTATCCTAATACTTTGGACTAGGAAATTCTGCAAAGTGATCTGATTTTATCATCTTAGCTGTATTATGTGAAAATTTCAACTAGTTCTTTACGGATAACTCCAAAATTTATCACCCACCTCAAACCTGAACTCTAGTAGACAGGACAAATACCAATGACTCCATGACTGCCGTGTCCTGGGAGGAAGGAGAGTCTGGACTCTGAATTCCAAACCTTGATGTGATGCCTTAGAGAAAGCCCCAGGCCTCAAGAACTACCAACAGGAGCATTCAGCTTTTAGATGAGCAGCACAAAGAGAATGAAGCTTAATAACTAACATACCTCCCAGCTCACAGCCACACTGGTAGCAGTCTTACAGGTCAACAGAGGGATGCCACACTGATCGGGAGGTCCTGGGGCTGTGGAGATCTGAGACTTGGCTGAATAAGGTCCAAACTATGAAAAGGAGGAATAACATCAAAGAAATACTGAAAGTTCATGCTGATTGAAAGAGAAATACAGATAGGTTTGAATTCAGCAGAGCAGTTACCCCAGTCTTATTGGCTGCTTTAATCCAGAAGTTGTACGTCCTCCCAGGAAGCAGATTGCTCACTGTGCACCTCAAGCCAGGGCCTTGGTAGACTCTTCTGCACTCAGCTTGGTCAGACTCGGCCATGTCTACCACATAGTCAATTATTTCAGCTCCCCCATTCACAACAGGAGGAGCTAGGAAATGACAGAGAAATGACATTTAAAAAAACAGTTTTAACACTTTGTTTTACAAAATAATGTTTAGGGCTCTCTGAGAAAGCATTAGGACCACAGCTTGTTAAAATGTTGGCTAAAGTAATGGGAAATTTCAAATTCTATTCAGTTTAGCTTCACTGAGAGGCAGCTAGGCATTTCCATGGGAAGCCATGGGTTCAAGTGTACCTCAGATGCCCTCCTGGCACAGAGAAATGGCCAAACCTTTCAGTGTCCCAGGCAATTCTCAGAGGCTTTGAATTGCAAGAAAAGGTACTGCCAGAGTTAGTTTTATAATGGGGAAGGAGCTTCCTACAACTGGTGAGATCAATTAAAAAAACTGCACATATTATACCATTTCCAGGCATTTCCCCCAAAAGAGGAATCACTGAAGACAGGAGGACTTTTAAAAAATCTATAGGACAGAACTCTCGTTTAAGAAAATGGAGAATCTTTGGCGTAAACTGACATCACTAGTTAGGGGCTCAGTTGTGTTCCGTCTCCTAACTCCAGAACAGATTTCTATTGCAGTCCACTGCCTGATCCATGATTCTTACCAACAGAACAATTAGCTAAGGTCACATTCATTACTGCTAAAGGGCAGGGGATAACCTGTTTACTCAGTGCTTAAATATAGACCCAATATCATAATTGAAAATACAATAGCACAGGTATGCTTTTATTTTGAACAAATCCAATAGACAAATGTCAGCATTTACAAATGAATGAATCAGGGAGCCACGATTCACATCACAAATAGAATCACAGCAAGTTCTTTTAAGTTTTAGCCTATGGAATTGAAGTATGTACTTGTAGATTAAATCATCACATGGAAAGGGCTAGGACAGAAAAAATGCTAAGCGAATGAATGTCACAAGGCATCTCTGAAATTACGATGGGCCTCAGTTCAAAGAATATGATTCAGTTTACGTAAAAGTGTTTTTAGGAAAAAGGTACAACTCTCAAAGGAAAGAAATCCAAGGAAGTCATTAAAAGATTTCTGCGTCCCATTACCAGACAAAAATGTCAATCGCGGAAACAACCACTGTATAAAAAATTGTTCTTTTCCTAAATGCCAAATGTTAAAGGGGTTTAAAAACAAACACACACCATAGTTTGCATTTTTATTTTAAATTAATATACTCAGACTAACTATACCCAAAATTGTACCCTAAGGCAGTAAGTAATTCATTTTTCTGTACAGTTCTAAGATCATTTTCTTCTCTCCCTCTTTTTCCCACCAACTTTCCCATTTAAATTTAAAATACTGATTCCCTAAATGGTATCTTACCCCAGTGCAGGCTGATTTCTCTGGGCTTAGCCCTGTTAGCCAAGTATGGAGACCGGCAAGGCCCAGGAGGAACAGCGGATGTGTGAAAGGACAGGATCTCTGAGGCCTGACAGAAGGAGACAACATATTATATCTAAGCTGAAATGCAAGTTCAATTTCTTTTAGAATTAATTTGTATAATCATAGAGTTTACTTTAGTACTTAAATTTTAAAATATCTTCATTTTTCTCCTCACCTGGCTTTGCCCTGCAATTCCAAAACAATATACTCTCAACTTATAAGAAGTACCAGGTCGGAGATGGTCACATACGTGTTCTCTCAAAGCGCCATCATATATTACATTCCATGTACTTCCTATTGGAGAGACATAAAATATCCAACCCATTAACAAACATCTTAATCAAGTTTTGTGAGAGTCTATGATTTTTATGTTAGTTATTAAGAAATAACCACTTAGAAAATGAATATAACATATATTCCTGGTATATGTAATCAAATAACTCCAAAGCAGAACTGACCTTATAATCAAAAACAGATCATAAAGAATACTTACCATTTGAAGCTTCAGAAATTTCTAAAACATACTTAGAAATTTCTGCTCCTCCATTATCTTTAGGTGGATCTGAAATGACATTTTTCATATAGAAGTTATTATTAAATAAACAGAAAAGGCTTTATTCATTATGCTGCATTAATTAATGCCATAAATTTTTGTCAACTGCCAATGTGGAACTTTGTTTAGTACTGTAACTACTTAGAAATGACTGGTGATTATCCAATATAGTCTTAGGCCTTCCATCCACTGATACAGCATGGTGGAGAGCAAAGAGAGCTCAATTAGGAGTCAGAGCATATGGGTTCAAATCCCAGCTCTGTCTCGGTGACTGGCCAACTGATTTTACTTTTCTTGGCCCCAGTTTCCTCACCTGTAAAACAAGGGAGGGGATGGACTAGATGGTCTTGGGGGTTCCTTCCAAGCACTAAATCTAGAATCCTATCAGGTCATCTAGAGGCACAGATAGTTGCACTGACTTGCCCATGGGTCCAAAGACATAACTTGAACCCAGATTTCCATGACTCTGAGGCCAGCCCTCTAGCCCTCATGCCCCCACTGCCTCTCATCCAGAACATTTATAATAAAACACATTTAAGTAACATTTTTAAGCTCTCTAGAAAAGGTTATATGAAAACATGACTACACACTGAAAATGCTAAGGGGATATAGCCCCAGATATAGAAAGAAAACAATCTGTATAATGTCAACAATTGCTTGTCAGCTTGAGAATCACTGATCACTAACTCTCCCCTCTTCATCAGGCCTTTTCTATGAGAGAAATTATTTCCTGGTCCACCATAAAAGCCAACAATTTCATGATCTGAGTCAGACCAGGAACTGCCACTTTTGTTGTCTAGAGAGGATGGCGATGGAATGGACTACTCAAATCAACTGGGTGGGAGCCATTTTATGTCAGAATGGTTAAGGGAAGAAAGTCTAAGATGATCAGAGCAAACATTTCTCAATATATCAGTGTGACTGTGTAGGGAGATTAGGGTACTTGTTAGCTACGGAAACGTTACCCCATGCGACTTTGACATTGTACGCGCGGATCTTCCCCTTGGTGTACGGTTTGCTTGGGGGGCCCGGCTTATCTGGGTATGTGGTGTATTCTACTTCTTCACTTGGGTTACTTTTCCCTTCACTGTTGTGGGCAAAGAGCTGTTGGAGTACAGACAATACATTGGTTGATCACTGGGAACAGTCATCATATGCCTCAAATACCTGAAGAGATTCTGCACAATTTACAAAGCAGGTTACTTTGGAAACTGGATGTAATTAGAAAAATGTATTTTCAACACTATAGAAAAGAATGAAAATAACATACTTAAACAGGAAACACAAAGCATTATTAATCATGTGAAAACGTTCAACCTCACTAATAAAGAGATACAAAGGAAAACAACTTGGAGGTACCACCTCACATTCCTCAAATTGACAAGAATAATTAAAAATAATGAAACTCAGTGCTGGAGGGGTTATAGAGAAACAGGTGCATTGAGCCACTGCTGGCGGAATTGCAGATTAGTAGAATTTTTTTGGAAAAGCAAAATCTGGTTGTACACAGTAAAGGTTACAAAGAGAATACCACCCTTAGGCCCGATAGCTCTCCTGTTATATTATCAAGAATCAAAAAGAACACTGCCTTCATTGCTTTTTATAATAGCATTATTTGTGATGGCAAAAATGGAAAGCAAAATAGTTAAATAACTTGTATTACGTTACTCGTATAAATAACATTCCCTTAAAGCACGACAAATATGAAGAAACATGGACAGAGCTTTATGAAATGATGCAAAGCAAAGGAAAAAAAAGAAGAACCTGCAGAGGAGAGAGCACACAATGGGAGCAGATGGGCAAAGTGATTCCTAATGGAGACATTAGAGAAAGTGACTGCCAAGTTAGGAGGTTTTGAGCACTGAAATTCATTGGTTTAAATGCAGATCATCAGAAAAAAATTTCATCAGTTGTTGATGTTTAATATTATTTGTAAACATTTTAAAATATACTTAGATTATACACAAAAACATACAACTGCAGGCACATACCCTAAATTTATATGAAGTGCTCCTCCGAAGGTTTTTTAAAGTGCAGGAGGGTTCTTCTCCATTATATTTAGCCTTGAAACCATGGCCCTGGAAAGGAGAAAAATGTATTGCACTTGTCAGTGACTGACCAGGTTCCACTGATAGTTAAAAATGGATTTCAAGTTCAGACTGGAAAAGCTCCCTCATGGTTTATGAGGCAGCTGAAGAGGCTGAGACCCGAGAGCTAGAGTGAGCAGCCAAAATAGCCTAGGTTAGGTCCAGAGCAGAGGAAACCATGCACATTTCACAGGTGGCAATGTGTCCCACATACTCCAAAGAGATAGCAAAAGTCATATGGCACACAGAAAGGCAACTTACAGATCCTTCTTCCTCCATCTCCAGTGTGTACGTAAAATGAGATTCTTCAGTAAGAGCCCCAGTAGGAGGACCCCATTCTAGTGACAGAGTAGTAATTCCTGCTTGATTTAGCTGAGGAGGAGGAGGTGGTGGAGGGACACTTCCTGTTGTGCTGAAGGCAACAGTTTCACTGAATTCGCTAGAAAAAATAGGTTGATGAATAAAATCAGTAGTTGTTTTTCCCCAAGAATAAACTTTGAAAAAAAATCCCAAGTCATATAATTTACCTTATTCCCAAATTATTTTTAGCAGCTAATCTAAATGAATATTTTGTGGAAGGAGACAGCTTGGTTAGCTTGTACTGCTTAAGATGACCAAAGTAGCATTCTTTGAAAGTTCCAGGCTTCCCCTAAAAACACATAAACATGATATATTAGTTTCCACGTTTCAAGCATCCTACTGGGGACAGTGTTTCCCAAGTTAAACTATTCTGTGGACTTTTTACTGGAGGGAGGGTAAGAGTGGGTGTTGGAAGATTCTGGAGAAAGAAAGGTAGGGCTTGAAGAAAAAGAAGTGGAAGAGAAAGAGGTAAGCTGAGGACGGAGGGCTGGTTAAAATGTACAAATTTTACCAAATAAAGACCTTTGATAGTAGAAATTTTACGGGTCAGTGAAAATTTGCCATATTCGTAGTTGGGCAATAGTCATCTAAGTTACAGTGCAACAAATTATTTTTTATGCTATTTAAAACAGTCTTTTGGAGTCAAAATAATAAAGAAACTAAAGGAAAGTAGGAAACAAAAGACTGTTAGAAAACCTAAGCTGAAGCCTGTCTTACTTCTCTATGGGTTAATATACCCTAACAATAAACAGTCATGGCAGCGAATGATCAATTTCCTGTGCTAATGGAGATGGGCTGAGGGCAGTGACATCCAGAGATGATTCCCAAACTTAATTGAAGTCAAACAACCCAGCACATCCGAGCCCTTGGTCTTTTACAAGTGCCCAGGTATTTGTATTGTGATAACATTTAGATAGTAGATCAATGATTTGTAAGTTATCTGATGCCACGTCACATAAAACAGAATTCAAAGAGATTCTTTACTCGGGATCTCAAACGGATTATGAGAATCTGGCCATGGGAATTCTTGCCAACTATACCAGTGACTTCAGAATATTGCTTACTCCAAAGGATCACATAGTCTCCCAGTCATGGCAGCCACAGTTTAAATGGTTAGAACCCACTTCTCTGTTCTCGTCTGGGAGAGCTGAAGATATGTACCATCACCCCTTTGGTCCATATGCTGAATATGGAAGTATTTGTTTTGACTAAACCTTAATTCCACTCAGCTACAACTTTGTTTTCTCTCTAACATTCCATTTAATCTTGCAAAATTTCAGTGACATTTTATCATTTATAAAATTCATGCAGGAAATGCTTACCTCATCCCATTCTAAAAGAAAACTGATTATTTTGGAGCCATTGTCATTAGATCCCTAAAATAATACATAAAAATAAGATTAGGGCTACAATATTTTTCATTCATTATACTAATATACAGTGTAACTAATACCATATGTAATAAACAAAAGATTCATATACATAGGGATAGGGACTGGTCCTAGGGAATGCACACCAGCCCCTTCTCTGCAATTGAGAGCCTCAGTGTTAAGAGGTTGAGCAGGTGTCTGAGGCAGGACTTGAACCCAGGTCTTCCTGGCTCTGAGGCCAGCTCTCTATTCACTAGGCCATGATATATACAATATACGTTAATCTATTTATATTGTTGTGTAATTTTTTTCAAAAGCAAAATTCTATACAGGTAAAATACCTTTTGTACTCTTACTTATTGTCATTGTAACTGGGGATCTTTCTGTCCATCACCCCAAAAGTGATGGGAAAATTACCAGTTAGGTTGAAGAGAAAGCAGAAAGCTAACAGTCTTCTCTGACCCCTCTACTTAGTAATAACTTTCACTATGACTTATCATAGAGCACTTAGGTTTTTTTTTGATTTTCATTTAATGCATTCATATGGAGCATAATTGATAATAGTGCCTAATGGGCTACAAAACCCGTGAGGGCAGGGCTATAGCTTATCGAAGTTTCGCAATTCCTCTAGCACCTACTACCATGCTCTTATTATTATACTTAATAAAAGGAACAGGCAGAAATATCCATCTTTTAAAAAAATTCAGTTGACAGCCTAAAGGAAAGGTTGTCATGCCATTCAATAGATTTGAAAGGGAATAAGTGGTTTGTTTTATACCAACCTGTAGTCTTCCCCAAGCTACCATCTCACCAGCCCACTCAGATCTATTTGAAAAAGCAGGCTGATGTCTGGGAGAAGGTGAAGAGGGGAAGATGGTAGGTAATATTGTTTCTTGTCTTATTTTGTTTTTAAAGAGGTGAAGGGCAAAATGCTGGGTAGGCAGTTCACACTAGTGCATGGCTCATCTTGCTTAATGAGCTTCTAAGAACTTCCTCCAATGTTCCTTTATAGTCTCAAGTTGGAGAAATGAGCCCTTGACAAGGCACAGAAGTTTTAAAAAATGGTCAATCATTCAATAAGTCTAATTTTCTCATCTGCTAAAGAGGAAGATTAACATTTGAGCTTGAGCTACTGGTCAACTTAATGTTACAGAATATGTGTGTATCTGAAAACATCCAAATTAGGTAGAAAGCCTTCAGTAAATTGAATTCATTGAAAGGGTTCTTCTGATTGATTAGTCTGCTGAGACAAGGTGGCTTAGACATTCCAAAAGCAAACAAGGTGGATTTGGGCTAAAAAAAAAAAAAACAAACAACAGAACAGCAGGATGATACAACATTGCTGAGGTTACAAGAATGCAACTGTCTTCCAGATGGTTCTGCTTCTGGATAATACTGTGCTGACTGCATCAAGCCCCAGAATATTGGTAGGTTTCCACAATGAGATCTGGTTAGAGATGAATCTAATGATCTACATAGGAAAAAAAATAACGTTATCACAAATTCCTGTTGGCCAGTCTATGACACAGAGTGGAATGACCTGCCCATTGAGTTAGTACACTGGCACATTTATCTGGGATAGGTGGCAAACTGAAACCTGAGTTGATTAGGAGGAGAGGAATCAAAGTTGTGAGTAATCCAAAAAGGATTGAAGAGATACATGGAGGGCAGATGTAGGCCCATGGCACATTTCCAGTAGTGACCTATGCTCGAGAAGTGGCATCAGGGATATTACTGAGGAAATGTGTGATCAGAAAAAGAAAACGGCTAGTTATGTCCTTTGGGGTACCAGACAGCCTGAGTGCTCCACTGTTCCCCATAAAGTATAAAGAACAAAAGCAGCACAACCTAGAGGAAGGCCTCCAGCATGCTGGATGGTTCTTCTGTAGAGATAATAGATAAGATGTATGGAAGAGCATGGATAGGCCATGATCTGCACTAATGGAGGGGATACCCACATTACTGAACTTGCAGATACACTGAAAGATCAAGAAAGTGCAATAACATGTTGATAAAGATTGACAGTTGTACATTTTATAGAGAAACAAACATGGTTTTATACATTGGTATGACTTTCAATTTTACGCCTCAGTTTATATAAGACATTATTATATTGGGGACTGGGGGACACAGAGAAGGGGGAAATGGGAGGGAGGAGGGAGAAAGACATCAAGAGGTGATTACAGAAAACAGAACTTGCCAAAAGAACCAGTGAAAAGCATTTCTTTTGTATGTCCTAGACAAGGTTTGGAAAGTGAGGTCTCATGTTTGAAAGTTGTACCTGGCCTATTACTGTCTACCAGTAGCTTTGAGCCATCTTTCTAATACATGTTAGTCATTTATCATAAAATAAACCAGATAATGTATGTAAAATGATTTACAAGTTATAAAGACCTACAGAAATGCCATTTGTTGGTATTTTTATGAAAAGGATGTTATAAAGGCTTCCTTGTGCCTCCAGCATGTCTACTCTGTCTCCCTATATATAATCCTGCCATGTTTAAAATGCTTTTTATCTTGAATTTAAACACTAAATAAAATGGTATTTCCATATACACAGTATAACAAGGTTGTACATGAAACTATGGGGTCTCTATAATATACAGCTTACTTTTCTGCTAAATATATAATAAATTCAATGTGCAACTTCAAAGCTATCCAACTTGTCTGCAATTCTTTCTAAAGGTCTTCCATTCTCTTCTGAATTGCATTTTTTTAAAAAAAGATTCTTCACTCACCCAGAAAGATGCTTCAGTAATCAACAACTACCTGCCACATTTCAAATTCAAGATAGATTGAGGTTACTCTCTCCTTCTTATACTCTGTCCTCCTTAGATTTCTTGATAGTGTTCATTCCAGTTTCTTCTCCAACCTATCTGACAACTCCTCAGTCTTCTCTGCTGCATCTTCATCCAGCACTATCCTTGGGTGTCCCATAAGCCTCTGTCCCTGGTCCTCCCTCTATACGACTTCCTTTAATGATCTCAACAGCTTCTATGCAGGAAGCTGATTACCATTTCTATTATGATAATTCAGAGATCTAAATACACAATGATTACAACAATGAAAATGGAAAATGATAACAGCAATTAAAACTTCATGCAATGAAATTGTAATGACTTAGTTTGAACCCAAAGAAGAGATTCAAGAAGGCATCTTTCTCCCTTCCTCCATTTCACTGCAAAGGTAAAGGTTATAGAACCCCTACATGGGTATGGAACGCCACAATTATATTAGAAATTTTTTATGTTTGCTTAGTTTTACTTAATTATTTTTGTACACTTTTATCCTTGGTTATAAAGGATGGCTCTCAGAGAGGGGGCAAAAAGAGGGAGATACCTTGGGAAATGGGATTGGTGTTAAAGCAAAAGATTTCAACAAAAAATATTTGAAGTTAACGAAATTCTGAAACCTCTCTCACGATGGAAGTTTCCTACCTTCCATTGTAAAATCAGGCTGCTCTTGGTTCGGTTGACTAGCTTAGGTATAGCAGGACGGTCTGGTTCACAGCTCTCAGTTGTAAAACTAATCACTTCAGAAGTAGATTCTTCTATAGAGCTGTATGTTGCTGAAACTCTGAATATATACACATATATATTATTATAAACTTTAAAAATATTTTAACTTACATTATTGAATTTTAGACCTACTCTAAACCCAGAGCTTGAAAAAACTATAAAAAAAAAAACAAACCCCCACATCTTCAGACAGAATTTTTAGGAGCTAACTCTAGGAAGTTGGCACTAATGTAGCCATCTGAGTTTAACAGACAAAAGCTCCCCCACTGCCACCCTTTCCACCACCCACTTCATACTTCTACACTAGATGAAACTAGTCATTGTGCTATAGCATTATTTGGGACAGGACTCAGGTTGCCCTTAAAGAAAATGTCCTAATAATCATCTATGGCAGCCAAAGAGGCAAAGCTTATTGGGCTGAGAGGGAATGTATACCTACCTTACATGATAGTCAGTCGCTGGCTGGAGATCAGGTAGGCTCACTGTCACTTCATCCCCTCTGTAAAAATTAAAATTACTTATGAGACCTTCAACAGATTAAAAAAGCGAAACAGCAAGTCCTAACTGGTTATATGAACCTTTATTCCAAGTGAGCATACCTCCCACTGATAAAACTTAGAGTAATTAACCTAAACTGTAAATACGAAGAAAACAATTTTAGTAAATAATGCAAAATACTTTATTTACGTACCAAGGTCAAGTTAATACAGCTTTACAAAATTAAAATTCTACCATTTTAGGTTGAAATTTGAAATTTTCTCACAATATTACATTTGTTACTTAGCATATTGAAAATAACTTTGAAATGAAGCCTCAAGAATAACAAGTGTATTTGAAAGAAGCTATGAAATTCTGTTTTCCTGGGGCCACAGTAAATACAATAGTTCATGCAGTCGGTCCCCTTTCCCATTAGTACTGGATGCCCAAAGGTGCATGTCATTGTGTTCGGATCCAGCCCCTGACCTTTTGGTGCCCACAGCCTGGCCCTGGCACATTGTTTTCGAGACAGGAAGAGGAATGAAAAGGTTGCTAATTCCAGATACTGAAACTGCTCTTGCATTTCACTGAACTGAGCTAGGAGAGCAATTAGAAAAGTAGACAGAGAAGTACTGCTTAAACTGTAAGTCTGCGTTAGTGTTGAATCACAGTATATTTGGATAAGTATGCTTTTATAAAAAAGTATCGGGGGAAAATCTGTTTTTAAAAGTATCATGCATGGAATTTTAAAAAAGTATACTATGTAAATATGTGTAAGACTTTTTTTTAAAAAAAGGATTTTAATTTAAAATTTTCTCACCTCCATTCCCCTCAGAAGTTGTTATTTGAAATTTTTGAAGTTTTAAAATGTCAGCCACTAATACAAGATAATAGTGGCTTTCTTACCAACTAAATGGAGAACTCGATTCAAATGTTCTTGTTAAGTCAACTTGAGTCTCGGACTACACGTGACAAATTTGTGTAAATTAAATTTTAGATGGCATCATGAAATCATTAATTCAATGACTGTGTAAAATTTTAGTATACTTAGAGTGACAGAAACCTAAAAAACAGGCAGACTTACATGTAAATAGTTTTAAATTTTCCACTTTTACCACAGTTGGAGAGTGCCACTTCAAATGTAAATGATACTGGACGGTTGGCATTTTCTTCATTCTGGGAATTTACCAGATGACTCCATGAGAGGACAGCTGATCTTGCTTGAATATTAGAAACCTAATAGAAATAATGAAAATTGGGAATGAAAATTTTGTTTTCTTCTGTTTCTTACACAAAAATACAAGAAAAACCCTTCCTTTGTCATATAATCTTCCCTTTCCGGATTCCTTTATTTTGCAATCTAATTTATTAAGCACTTTGTATGTACTATGTACAGTGCTGAGCTGGATGCTCGTGATTGAAAGACCGAAAGAAATAAAGAGTCTGTGCCCTCGTGGACCATCCGTTGGGGAAGGAAAGAGGGGACATCATCCAAAAAGAAGAGATTGTTTAGTCCAATGTCCTCAATTTGCGAGCTGAAAAAGTTGAAGCCCCTAGCTCCAGCTTCATACCATATCCTTAATTTTTCCTAATTGCAAAGGCAGTTCTGCAGGGTGGCCAGGTCACCCAGCTTTGTAGGGAGATGCCTGGGGCTTGCACCATCCACTCACCATCCGCTCCATCTGACCTGACCCTTCCTTCAAACTTTTTAGAAACAAATTTCTAAAATCCCTCAACACTAAGATGCTCCCCTGAGAAGGTCAAGAAATTGTGCTGAGGGTTGACTGTACTGGTTATAAAAGTCTTTAGAATATTTAAGGATATGAAATCACTTATTTATTTTCTTCACACTTGTATTCTGAGCTAACTTTCTTACTAAGGCTTATTTTTATACAAACTAAAGAAAAAGTTACCCTGATCAAAAACAAACAAAAGTCCACGTCCCTGTCTGGCCAGTCCTTCTAGGCCTTCTTTGCTAGCTCATCATCAACCACGCTCAGCCAATTGTGGGTGTTCCCCAAAGTTTTCTCCTGGGACCTCTTTTCCTCTCCTTCTGTACTCCTTTCTCTAGGTTCTCCCTTGAGCCTCATTACTATATTACTAGTTGCCCATTGGCCATTTCAACCTGGACACCCCAGAGACATGTCTAACACATCTATCACCAAGCTGCTTTTTTTCTCCCTAAACCCTCCTCTCTTTTGATCTTCTCTATCTCTGTCAGAGTGCAGCACCACCATCTTTCCCATGTCTCAGGCTCTCAATCTCAGTATTATTCTGGCCTCTCCATTCCCCCTCACCCTGCACATCCAGTCAGTGGCCAGATCTTGCCATTTCTGTCCTCACATCTCTCGCATGGACTTCCTCTTCTCCACTCACACAGCTGCCACCTGAGTTCAAGCCCTCATCACCTTCCAACAGCCTCCTCATTGGTCTGGCTCAAGTTTCTCCCCACCCCAATCCATCCCACCCCTGTGCCAGAGGAATTGCCCTTCAGTGCAGATCTGACCAGGTAAGGCCCCTATGTAATCACCTGCCTTCAGTGGCTTCCTGTTGGTTTAAGGATAAAATATACTCATCGGTTTCGCTTTTAAAGTTCCACAGGGCCTGTTCCAACCTATCTTTCCAGTCTCATTACTAGCCTTCCTATACTCCATGATCTGGTCCACCTGGCCTCCTTTCTGTTCCTCACGTATGACACTCCCATCTCAGTGCCTTTGCACTGGCTGTCCCCTCTGCCTGGAATGCCCTTCCTCCTTACCTCTGCTTCCTACAGTACTGCTCTTCCTTTAAGATGCAGCTCAGGTACCAAGTTCTGCATGAAGCCTTTGCTGACAACCTCCCCTCTCCACCCCAGGCCAATGCCCCATCCCTCCCAGACCATCTTGTACTGATGACCTTGTTGTATGGGCTGGTTTTTATTAATTTTCCACTCACACTGAATAGATTTTTAAATATCCTTGCTGTCTCCCCCATTAGAATGTAAGTTAAGTGAGAGTAGGGATTGTTTCATTCTTCGTACTTGCATCCCCAACATTGAGCACAGAAGATTGATTGAAAAATCTGACATAATTCCAAATAAAACTCATCTATGTGTAATTAAAGCCAGAAGCAAAATAGTCAGAAGCCAAACAGGCACCCCAGTGCCCCGGTGTACTTATGGTAAACTTTTTTCTAGATTAATTTGGGTACTCATTAAAAGGCATTATCCATTTAAACTGAAGTACTGTATTTCATCACTTTAGATTATTTCTAACAAGGCATTAGTATGATAACTATTTAGCATTTAAATAGTGCTTTGATAAGTGATCACAGAATACTTTAAATGTAGTTTTTTTTAAGGGGAGTAGGTCATTATGAGTAAATTAAGATACTAATTTCAAGCAATTTGCTCCAGGATGCAGTAACTATATTGTTCAAATATACTTGAACATTTGGGAGTCTATTAGGAATGGAGCAGCTCCTTCCCATAGGTGGAAAGTCAACCCTTTTCTAACACATGCAACCCAGAAAGTGTTAGGGAAAACATTTAAAAATCAACAGTCTGGTCAAGGAGAACTTAAGTGGTTTGTTTTTTTTTTTAAATTAATAATTATCACTAATTCTCAAAGATTTTTTGTTTCTCATTCTTGATCCAAGTCAATTTTTTTTCTGCCTGTTGTTTACATCATTGAGAGGCAGAGTGATATAGCGGATAGAGAGTTGGTCAAGTCCCCCCTCCCATACGTACTTGCCATGTGACCCCAGGCCAACTCACTTAACCAAAATCTCAGTGTTCTAGTCAATTCTCTGAACGTCTAAGGTGTAGAAAAGTGACCAACCTGCATTGGATACATGGAGTCTCCTCTCTTGGGAGTGCCCTATATCTGTGGAAACACAGGTCTCTCTCTCCTCTTTAGAACATAAGATGATTGGGGGGAGAAGCTCTGTGTTATGTAGTTCTAGGTATCAACATCTCATTTCTAATATGCTTTACAGTTTACAAAGTGGCTCCCTCACCGTAAACCTGGGAGGGAGATAAGGCAAATATCATTATCCCAATTTTATGTTCAAGGAAGCTGAGGTTTAGGGAAGGTGCTTCACTTACGTAAAGGCCAAAGTGGGGCCTCAAAGCCAGGTTCCTTCTGATCCCAAGGGCAGAATTTTTTACACTATATCAATGCTACCTCTCTATGCAGTAGACACTAAACATTTTCATTAAATAATAACTATCTCTTTCTTTAGCACATGCTGACTTTACATTTTTGTGCGTTTCCTTGATGAAGAAAAAGCATGACTGGATCGCATGTCTGTCATTCTGCTCCAGGAAAAAAGAAACTGTAATCATTTAAAAAACTGATGAAAAGTAAGTCTGGAGAAACTATTTAGCATTACTTACTATAGGTTTTCCAGTGCTGAAGAGGTCCTGCAATTCTTTAATTTCTTTTTCAGGTTCTAGGGGAAAACACACACACACACAAACACACAGAGAAACAGAAACAGATCATTATAAGGCGAAAAGGAGCAGACAGTAGTGTATTACCTAATTATAACCACAAGATGGAATCAGATTCATTAGGAGCTCTTCACCAAAGGGCTTTCATTAATCATGTAATTGCCAGTCATACTGCTAGCCCGAAGTCTAACAGCACAGTCTAAGGAGCCTGAAACAACTCTAAATGAATAACAGTATGGAAACCATTTTTTAGTACAAGGAGGTGTGGTTTTCCAACATGAGCATCTTTTCTAATTAACTTTAGCTGAGCAAAAAACTTTACATGAAGATAAACTGTCAAATTAAAGCATGTCTGTTTCCTATTATCTTTCATTATGCCTGGTTCATTTCCAATAGTGAGTGTAGTGGTATTAATACTGATGGTGTACTCAACCCAGGTTTAGTTTTAAGGGAGATCGTATAAAAATAAATGTAAATCAGAGGATTTGAGGTTTATGGACTGTAAACACCCAAAACAAAATCCAGAAGAAAAAACCCCAAAGTCCTTTTTTAGGCTCTGTGAATGTTACCATTCAGTTCTCCAATAGGACTTTCTTTCACATAAAACTAACCAAGCACAGACCAAATCCACCACGTTGAAGATAAAAATCCAGGAACGTAGAAGCTATGCACAACAAGGGCAGGTTTGTTTTTCTGGGTGGTATTAGTGGTTTGCTTTTTAAAGCCAAGGCAACACACCTGTAACCTCCTAATTACCCGTTTCTATTAGGATTATTTCAGGAGGCACTTCTTACACTATCAAAACAGTCATCTAATTTGCACACGTGAAATTAAAGGCCTCAATTAGTTAAGAGTAAATGAAAATTGACACTGATGCAGTTGATTTTTTTCCAATTTCAAAAAGCACTGGAGTTGTCAGGGTAGACCATGTTGAAAAAGTTTGATGAACTTTTCAAAGTGTTAACAAGGTAGCCTTCATATTCTTTATAATAAAACAAGAGAGGAATTAAATTGAAGGGAAAAAGTGCTCATTGAGAAAGCTCTGGGTAGCTTGGATGTGACATATGCTATTCCAGAAGAGGCAGAGGGGCTCAAAAATTGCCCTCTGATCTGATAGGAAGAACCTGGGCAAAATAAGAGTATCTTGATTTTCTGTATCCTAAGTGAAATGTTTCCACGTTTATCATGAAGATACAAAGAGGTAGTTATGGGCAGTGTTAAGTGTTTTGAAATCTAATCTGTAAATCAATATTTTGAAATCTCATTTTGGAAGCCCTCCACAGAAACCAAAGTAAAGTTCCATCTACGCAAAAAGTTACCCTTTGGGTGTGGTCCTGACCCACCCTCACGGTAAGAGTGGGAGGTGGAGAAAGCAGGTGTAAATTGTGGCTGTCCTGATATCCTCTTTATTATAGCAACTTTCTATAGGGTTCACCCCCTCCAAAAAAAGAAAAGAAAAACACTCAGCATACTGGTCAATGATTGCAACTTTGTGCTGTCAAAGTATTAAAAGTCAACATCAAATACACTTTTTCTGATGCATATCAAAACCAGAAAACCAATCAGATTTAGGATAACTCTAGGATAATACAGAGGAATGCAAAGGTGAGACACTCAAGGGGGCACCGCCTCTCTGTCACTCAGCTGAGTGCTCCTGCAAATCTCTGTGTGCCATGACTTGAAGTCCTGATCTGACCAGTATGCCATGTTGCTTGCTGACGCCACATCTGCTGGATGATCCCAATCTTAAGCCATCACCTCCACAATAATACTTTGGCTTAGTTCCTATTTCCTGTAATAATACTGGACAAGTGGCCAAAATGATCAGATGCTTTATTTTCAAGGTATTAGTGATGGAAATGAACCTTATGCTTGCTTCCCATTGTGCCATTCTCAGAGAAGATGATTACACGAATGCAGACAACCGTGAGAAGCTCAGTATCAAGCCTGTTATAACTCAGCATGGTCATATATACAACCCACTCATGTGTCTTGATATTTATGTCTTCATATCTAGTAAGGACTCATCATCTCTCCTAAAATAAGAAACCTTGTTTTCGGTTGCCTTTCTTACCAAGCTATTTGGAACTCTCCTGGCTGACACTACTATTAGAGTTGAGTGTATGTTACGTTTGGGCAAAGAGGAAGGCAGCCACAGGGATGAGATGCCAGACCTGGTCCACCATCCCTGTCCTGTATTCTAAGAGCACCTTGTAAGCCTTCCCGGGCTAGCATAGCTGTGAAGGAGGAGCTGCTACTCATTGGGTCTCTGCAATATGAAGGCCCCTGCCATCTACTTTTCAGGTAAGCTAGGAGCCTGCTTTTTCTGGCTGGCTGATTTTAGCTCTTCCTCCTGTCTACTGCTCCATTGGGAGTTAGCAAAGGACACGCTGATCTTTGAAGAATTTGGTGTTTTAGTGGACTTCTATTTTTCATTTCTACTTTCAGAAATCATTTGTCCTTCAGACCAAGAGTAAGCTTTGAGTAAATAACACTTCACTTTTGTGTAACATAATGTTAGCATAACCATTATGTTCTGTCATTTCAAACGTTAGAATTTTATTACTGCAAGCTTTATAGCAACATTCATTCTAAAATAACTGTTCTCTCTTCTCTAGACCCTTCCTGCTTTGACCTTTTCCACATACTGCAATTAAATTTAGGTTTCTTCACTTCTCAGCCATAACTCTCCAGTGTTTATATTTTGTCAAGGCCTCTGCTTAGAATGTTTCTCTCCTAAGATCTTTCCTCTCTCTGCTACTTGCAAGATGGTCTTGAGCGTCACTACAAAGCAATAAAACTGGAGTTTGGGACTGAGGATTGACTGACTACCAATACAAGACTTCAGCACCACTGTATTATTCCTAAGTCGAATAACCAGGAGCACCAAAACAATGCAGAGAACAGGTTCAAAGGGCAGCTGCTGCACAATTGTGGCTACTGGTCTTCCTACCACAAGCCTCATCCCCTCAATATGAGAGAATAGCATAGCACTGTCAAGTTCACTTCTGTAGAAGTGAGATCTCTTTCAGAGAAGCATTGAGCTTGAGCTACTGGACCTCAAAGAGCAGCCATTCCAATTCTCTTTCTTTCTGATGACCAACCTCCAACCCAAAGAGGGTAAACAACCTGCCCAAAGTCACTCAAAGGAAAATGGACATCTCCTGACTTATGGTATAGAGGTCTTTTCAATAAACTACACTATGCTGCTCACTGGGGGTAAATATTTGTCAAACGTTTTCAACTTGGCAACAAAATACAAAACATATTTACAAAACATTTTGAACAGGATTATCTTGAAATGTCTGAGGTACACAGTAATAAATATGTTCTGCATTTTGAACTGGGTCTCTCTTTCACGCACACCATTTTTCTTCTGTCATCTTTTCTCTCTTCTACTGTTTAAAATGGGGTTCCTGAACCCTTCCATTTCCCTCTTTGGTTCCTAGTTACAGGCATGGGCTAAACACAGGAAGGAGGTGGGGCTCTTCTAGGATGACATCATCAAACCTATATTCCCTGAGAGATTTTGGAGGAAGTTCTTGAGTCGGGACATGACATTAGTTACCGCTGGTTAGCATCCTAGACTATTTGACAAACAAATGCTTGAAATCTAGTCATCTGTGGTCCTAAGTCTCCCATTATCAAATGGAATTCATCTCTCTACATTTCTTCATCTTTTGAAAAAGAACACTTCCAAGATTAGGAGTAAATTTTCATATCTGATTGTAGTAAAACCTCAGTTAACTAGACTGCTTAGGGCAGAAGGTTAACTAGAAAATCATTTTTCTTTCACTTCTAGTTGAAAGTATTTCTCAACTTTAGGAGTAAGCTTTCTTCTCCTCTTAAGTACAATATATGTAGACGTACTTTCAAATATAGTCCTTTAGAATATCAGTAATCTACAGTATGGTAGAAAAGTGTAAAATTGGACTGAATGTATGTTAATCCTAGAAAATGGTTTTCTAAACAACTCTCTGAAACCAGTTTCTCTTAGGATCATTCCAATCTTTTAAAAATTAGGTAGAAAAAAGACTGAACTTTCTTTTTAATGAAAATATTATTGTACTGTTATCAGTCTAATAACTGTTAATGACACCTATTTAAATAAAGCCCATTGTGACTTATTTTGTAGCGAAAGAACCTTTTGTCAAACAGATAACCACATCTTCATTTGTTTTACAAATTCATACTCAGATACACGTGTGTGTGTGTGTGTGTGTGTGTGTATACAGAGATATGCCTGCATCAATGTGAGCACTCTCTTTTATGTGGGCATGTTAACAACCACACTTTCTCACCCTGTGACATTCTCATCCATCTTTTGCTGAGTCCTCCATAGAAGCTTTACCTCTTGTACTGGGGGTCTTCTGGTTCTCTGAATGTTTTGTGGCTATCTGGGCCAACCTCCTGTTATCCCTCATCCATGCTACATGACTGCCCAATCTCCTTTTCCAGACAGATGTGCTCTTGATGTCTTGTACACCATATCTCCCACTCAAGCCACTGGTGCTCCAGCTTTACGCTTACCATCTATCTTTCCATTTCTTTAGTGATTATGGCATCTCCAAATTTGCAATCATAGAGCACTGCTGGAAGACTATTGCTCTTTGAAAGATGGGCTTTGATGGCAGGTGACAGTTTGGAATCACTGAAAGTGCCACACAAATTACTGAACGGGCACCATCTCACAACTTCAATTCCAGGACCAGCTCACTGTGCCTTGCATTGCCTAAGATGATAAGAGCAGCTACCATTTTAAGGTCTGCAAAGTGCTTTACTTATGTTATCTCATTTGACCCTCAAATACAACCACCATGGGATATAGACACTATTTATCTCCATTTTACAGATGAGAAAACTGAGGCTGAGAGAAGTTGTGATTTTCATAGGATCATACAGCTACTAAGTATTTCAGGTAGGATTTGAATTCAGATTTTTCTGACTTCAGGTCCAGCACTGTCTACACTGCACCAAGTAGCATAAGGCTGCCTGTCCAATCTGGGAAACAGGTATTCTTCATTAGCTTGACTTTTTCCTGTGTAGACTGCTAGGCTAATCTCTTAAGTAACTATGAAGCTCACTTCCATTGACCAAGTCATCGACTCAAAGGAAGATTGGGAGAAAGTTACCATCTAAAGGGAGACCTGCTTCCTTTTAGTCTTTGCACATGACATTTTCAGTGACAACCAAGAACACTTTTGTTGAGCATACATCTATCTCCCCATTTTATGCTTTGCTTGATGGTGACAACTTTTTGGAGTCAAAAGACCTGGGGGGTCAAATCCTGGCTCTGAGCAGTATAATGGATAGAGTCCTACAGTCCGGACACCTGGCTTCAAATCTTGACTCTAAAGCTAATGCTTACTAACTTTCTGATCCTAGCAAATTTCTTACCTCTCTGTGCCTCAATTTCTTCTGAAAAATGAGGGACTTGGACTCCTGAGGTCCCTTCCAGTGCTTGCACCTACTTACAGCTACCAAGGAATCTTGTCTGACCTTTAAATATGCATGGTGCCCACTTCCAGGCAGAGGTATCCAGAATGGAGAGAATTCCAAGTCAGACATCACTTAGATTAGACTCTATGAACTCTTGAGCCTGGGTTAAATCCCTGCCTCTCACACATAACGGCTGGGTGACCCTGGGCAAGTTGCTTACTTGTACTCTAAGCAATTATCTAAGACTATAAATTTCTTTTTTTTTAAATTTTTTTTATTATTATTTTTTAATGTTTAACAATCACTGCCATACAATTGAGATTTTATCCCCCCCACACCTACCCCCCACTACCCCCCTCCCTCCCCACGACTGCATACAATTCTGTATAGGTTCTATATATACTTTCCTATTGAGTATATTTTCACTATTAAGACTATAAATTTCAAAGCAGTTTCTGATCTGCCTAGTTAGAGTGAATTTCCTCCCCAGGGGTCCTTTAAGGAGATGTGGTCTGCTCCCACCTCAGCTCTCCACTTCTATGAAGCTAAATTCAGGAGCCTTGGGGGGGCACCGACTATTTCTGTACTGGCCACAGCTAAAAAGGGTTTATACATGGCCCTCAGGCCGCAGTCTGCTGGCCCCTAGATCAAGAGGCTTGCTTAAGGGAGAAAGAACCAGCCATGAACTCTGGAGTCCATGGAATCTAGGCCCTCTCCACCACCAAGAGCTGCCTTCCTGACCTGAAGGAAGCCACTTAGCTGCCCAGCACCTTCAGGCCACTCTCCAAGACTGCTGCTTGCCCTGGAAGACAGAGCTTCCTACCTGGTGGCAATCACAGTACAGGCCAAGGTAGATCAGATAGCTGGATTCCTCTAGACAACATGAAAGAAATCCAAATTCCCACCAGCTCACTAGGTATCTTATCTTCTAGGGGAAGAGTTTTCAGCTCCAGTTATGGGGGGGGAGCACTTGATGCCTTTAGGTTTTACATCACAATTGTTCTATAAAGAAAAATCCTTCCCCCTCCAAACTTGTAATCACTAACTTGTAAAGAAGCTTTCCCATTTCCAGGCTGCCCCCAGGCCATGCTGGGATTCTCTGTGGACTGAAGGATGAAATTCATTCTCCCAATGTACCTACCCTATAATTTCTAGTCTTGGACTTGCCTGAGGTCTAGCAGACCAGGTATTCTAGACTCAGAGGCTTGCTCTTTATCCTCTCAATTTGCAACTTAGGGCTCCCAGCAATTGCAGACCATACTCAGTTGATGCTTGGGTTTTAGGCCATGGGATACAGGGCCAGGGCTGGAGATTTCACTGATATGAAGAACTTCCCTGGAACCATACAAGTCAGCACCTTGTTTGCAACTTAGTTTTACAGAGTTGCCTAGGGCACTGAGAGGCGGGTTAAGCAGGGGGTTTTAGAACCATGGTGGGTGAGAGGCAGGGATAGAAGCAAGTCTTGGTGGCTCTAAGGCCAGCTCTCGGTCTGTTCTCTGGCCATGTGCTATGGCTGGGTAATAGCTACTTCCTTATAACCCCTTTGTTATTCATTCTTGACAAGGAAGTCTTGTCTAGCAAATTCTGGCTACGTTTTATGGTTATTTTTTTGCTCTTTTTTAGAACAAATGGTTTATATACCCTGTTAGAACATCTAGTTTCTGTTGCTTTTTTCTCTGCCCTTTTCTAAATTGCTCTGATACGCAATTTTACAGGCAATGCTATTAACCTGTGTGTCTCTGCACAAATCCTCTGGTCCAGCCAGTCTAATTATGGCCCTCTACTATCATATACTAAGTAGAGACTGTGACCTGTTTCCAGCTGCCTATTTGAAATGGAAAATTTTCAAACCACTTAGTGGAAATGGTTAGGTTGTCAATTTACAAAGGACACAATAGGAAAAGAGGACCATTTAATTATGGTGGTGTACCTTAAGTGCATCTCATGTACTGTATGTCACGGCTTGTCCATTCTAGCCATGTGGAGTAGTCTTCATATGTGGAGTAAAGACAGATTTTACTGAGGACAAAAGAAGTGTCCACTGCAGGAAAAATACCCGCAAATGTTAAGTAGAAGGCTAAAAGTCGAATAGATCTTTGTCCTAGATGAGCAGAGAATTCAAAATGCGGAAGATGATCTATTTTTCTCATTCTTCAATGTTATCCTCCTCTCCCCCAAACAAGTATCTACATCCAACTCTGTGATGTTCTAGAACCATATTTTCAATTCTTGCCTTTGGCTTAGACTTTAGTGGATGAGCTCTACAAGATCCAATACTTTTTACTAAGCTACAAAACTTGCATCAACACTTCACACGGTTACTGGCAATAATGTATAAAGAGCTATCAGGAGTTCTTTCAGGCAGTAAGCCTCTGGGTTTATGTTAACTTATGAGAGTGCCTTAATCTGGACAAGAGAAACAGGCTAGAGGTAAAAAAAAGATTAAAACCTTTCAAATTGTGGGTAGCACCCTTAATGACAGAGAGCAGTTTTCCCTTTGTAATATAAATTATCTTTTTTTTTAAAATAAAAGCTCATTTTCCATGCAGTTTGCCTTTGCTGTGTTAGAGAACATTCTTAGGTTTTAAAATTTTTACTGGAAAACCCACTGGCTTCCATATGCACCTTCTAGGGTGTGATATTACAGTCCTGCTATCATCACATATCTCTTGTCCTTCCCAGGAGCAGGAAGTACTCTAGCACTGACAACTTGATGAACTGGATAATGTATTAAGGCTTTTGAAAATGACAGCTATAAATAAAAAATCAAAACATTAGCAAATCTACAAAAACTAAAGGGGTCTAATAGTAGCAAATTCCTAAATTAACTAGACTGTCTAATTAATTGGTTAGGATCCTGGATTAAATATGAACTGATTTTACTGGAAAATTTAAAAATGGGGACTCGCTTAAGGACCTTTAGCAAAATTTGATATGGAGACATACTAAATTTTCAACATTTACCAAACACCTTTTCAATTATATGAAAAGCAAACAAAATCCCATGGATCTCAGTTCTGCAAAATGACCTTATTTCTTTCTCCCTCGCAAGTGTGAGATTAAACAATCATCACATAATGAATGTATTCTGATAGCAAACTAGCTTTGGATCTTCTGGTCACCCAACCCCATTGGTTAGATCACAGGGCTCTACTTCAGTAAGTCAATAATAGGAGACAAGTGGCAGAAACCATATGTGGTATTCATTGTTGGCATTCACTGCCACGTGAAGTGGAGGACAATTACTTGGGAACAGTAACTTCCTCATGCTTTTAAAAAGCAGGTGAATTGTGGCTCTGTGTTCACACTACAGCTCCAGTGGATCATCTCAGAGAAATCATTTGGAGTCTGAGAGTAAAAAGGCTCCAAAGGGAAAATGTCTGAAGATGCACCAGGGTTCTCAGTTTGTCATTTTTATCTGCCACAAAAAGGTAAAAAGCTGCTCTCACCTTGAGCTTTTGCGTCTCCTGCTGGGCCGTCCTTCCCACTCTGCTGGGCTTTCCCACTTTGTTTCTGCTTCACAGGTTCTTCTACCACATAATGTCCCTTTCCGCATTCATTCTCAACGCTGGCATTGTAAGAACTGTGAACTTTAGGTAGGGAAGGGGGCGGGCCTCCGGATTTGTTGTTGTTGTTGTTATGCCCGACAGCATGTCTATCTTTTATTCTCTTCTTCAAGTGCTCTTGCATCTTGCCAGTTCTTTCGTCCCGAGGAATATAATGGGTTCTTCCATGGGAACGGGATTCTGAAACAGACCAGGATCATAGTGCTCAATTAGTGTTTGAGACCCCTTGTTTATGTAACCAAACAAGGCCCAACGCTGACAGAAGGGACACTTTAACTTCTAGAACGGTTCTCCCTTTGCTTCAATTTTGATTCCACGCTGGGATCGCAGAGGGGAAAACCGTCTACAAGAACATCAAGATGTGACCTCACTTCTCAAATGAAAGGCCTAAGGATAACAGGCAATATGGCCTCCAAGAGCCTTAAAATTCTCACTATACATGTCTAAGAGATAAAAATGTTTTTAATAATTGTCCATCACAGTTTTGTAGTACCATAAAGTGAAAAAAAGAAGTACCAAGTATAGCTTTCAGTGAGGTACACAAGCAATGGGAATTTCCACTTCAGACACACACAATCAATCACATATAAACATTTTCATCACTTATGATTTATGTACATCATGCAATAATTATTTGTTAAAGTCTTACCTTTCTACTTTTTTGAACAAGTATCCAAGATAAAAGGGACTGATTACAACCAATTGAAACCATCTTCTATTAAGAACAAACAATCTTACCATATTCATGGTAAATGCGTGGTTGTGGCAGTGGTGGTGGTGGTGGTGGCGGCGGCATTGGATGTTGGTGCATATACTGAGTTGGATGCAATTCTGATCCCGGAACTGGGGGATACATTGGATGAGGAGGGTGGGCAAGCATAGGAGGATGTGGATGCATGTAATGTTGCAGATGTGGAGGATGCATGGGAGGATGGTATTCAGTAGAATGTGGCAAAATTACAATTTTTCGAACTCCATTTTCCTCCACCACCTGAGACAGAATACAGGATCATATTAGTACAACAGAATAACACAGCATGTTTCCACATTATTTTCTTATTAAACTCTAGATTTGCCATCTCATACACATAACCTGTATCTCTGAGAAACTTGGTTAACGAGAAGTACACTAACATATAGGGACTTGCTCTCTTCTTTTTGAAAGTTCAGGTATCAAAGAAACAGATCTCAGGCCCACATTACAATGTAGTACTTGACAAAAGAGAATTTCTTAATGAAAACCAAATACACTATACAGTAACTTAATTGGGGATATTCCTAATTTACCACGTAGAAGGTATGACTAAGTCATTAAGGCAGAATGGGGCTGCTGGGAAACAGAGCAAGTTCCGTGAAATGAGCAATGCCCATTCAAGAAAGCACAAAGCTTCTCTACCAGACGCCAGAGTCCTCGAGGGCCTGTAGGGGCTCCTTGTTGAGCTTTGTTTCCTCCCTCCCCAGGACCTAGGCACAGTACTGCTTTATTAAGGAAAGAATAAGATAAAGATAATGCTCTCTAATTAGTCTGACAGCCTTTTGATTGAGTTGTCTGTGTTAAAAAGTACAGCAGTAGTTTCTAGCAGCCAATGGCTAAAAATGGGTTAAATTTCCTTTGGGGTTCCCTAAAATTGCACAGAATTAAAATGAATTAAAGCACTCTTCACTTCTGACAAATTAAATTTACTACTACAGAAATAAGGGAAACAGTGTTTACATCACCAAACACCAAAAGTAATGGTTACATTATTATCAATAAACCTGTCTGATCTGAAAAGCTGGCTGTAAATTCTTTTATAAACAGTATAATGGGTAGAGAGGGGCCTATAAGCCCTGGGTTCAAGTCCTACCCTCTTTGATTCATTCTATACCTGTGACCAAGTCACCGAACCTCTTAGTAGTCTAGGCCAGGGCTGTCAGACTCAAATGGAAAAGGGGTGTTGTGGGTGAGGGGAATCTGGCTAGGAGGATCCCCATAGCTGCACACTAACAAGTGTTATCTACGTCTTATTGTATTTGTATTGTGTTAAATGCTTCCCAATGACATTTTAATTTGATTCCAGTTGACTTGGGGTGTTGGGGACACAACAAAGCCTGTGTTTGATGCCTACATTTTAGGTAACTCTCAGCATAAGATGCTAAGGTAGTGCTCACTGGCCCTGGAAGAAGGACTTTTCTCACCTGGCTATTCCTGGGGCTGCAGTTCTTTCCCTCTCACTACAATCATTTTACAGGATTTTTTGCTCAGTCTCATCAAATTACATTTCTCTAATTAACTAGAAATGAAGCTCCTTATCTCATAGGGAAGTTTTGACAACTATTATTAATAAGGTATGAATATGACTGTACCATGATTTACAACGAATCATGAAATTTCCAACAGTTACATATAGAAAGACCATTTATTTAGTTTCCCAAGTTCTTATAAGACCCTCTGCTACATGCATATTTAGCTTGTCTTTAAAGTAAAACAAAACTCATAGCATTTCCTGTTCAACTAAACAGGAATCACAGATGTGAAAACTGTAGTTACGCCAAAACAAAGTCTTAAATTCTTTATGACAATGAGAAAGTGTGATGATCCCAGAGAAAGTTTAGCAAAAGGGTCAAATTCAGAGAATATTATGAAAGTGGTCAGAGACCTTCAGGACACTTAATATTATTAACGTAATTTTGGGCACACAAACGCCATTCATATATACATTTGAAAATATTTTCGAGCTGTTTATATGTATAATTTGTTCTAAATCTTTCAAGAAACTAATTTCCTGCAACTACATGGTGACATGGATCAGCATTCAACAGTACTGCCTATGATTATCTCTTCCATTTCTGAATGAAAAGATCAAACATCACAAGGCTAAATTCCTAGAGGACCCCCCCCCCCCAACCCCCCTCCCTCTCCCCACTGGCTCACACACCACATACTGGCACGTCTAAGTAGGGCTTTCAAAAGAAATATTCTCTCTACAACCAAGAAGCACAGGCCTTTAAGACACATGCAGCTTCCAAATGCTTTGCAAAGCTTACTGCAAGGAGTAAACTTGTGGAAACATTTGTCTCCTACTCTAGAGGTTTTTAATCTGAACTCTAGTTCCCCAGTTTTCTCGAGTTTCTTCTTCCTGGAAGATCATATAAATGTCTGCATTCAACACTCTTCGCAGCAACCTAACCTCCATCACTAATTGCTACAGTCACTATGAATCCTCTTCTTTCACCTACTTATGTTTTCCTGGGGATTTTTAATCCCCTCAGCCATCTTCCTCCCTCTGGCTTCTACTGCTATTATAGCTAACATTTGGAAAACTTTGAAAAAGCATTTAAATAAAAAAATAGTTCTCACCATAGATTAACAAGACCAAGTATCCAGTAATGCTTTAAATGAAAACTCTGAGTATAAAATCAAGTCTAATTTCAGATGGGAAACATTACAGTGGGGAGATGGAAACAACAAAACATGTCCTTTAAGTGTAATAAAAATACTGGCATATGAAGTGTTAGGGCACATTGGGATTAGCTTTACCTTCTTTTCATGGTTAACCATTTAACTGAACCCCAAATTCTCAATGTTGCATTTAACAATATATTTTATTTAGAATACTAGGAAATCTTTCTCTGAAGCCCCCTAAATATGTTTAGCATTGCTCAAACCAAATTTTCAAAGCGCTGTTTGATACCATGTCCTGAAGGAAATTGCTTTGTTAGTAGAAATACTGCACCACCACTTAACTAGCACATCTCTTATTATTCCTTTTCTTCAGATTGCTAGATCTAGCATTGGCTTTGAGTTCACATGACATAAAAAGTTCTGATTTAAGGTACTGAGTACCCGCCATTGAAGGGTTGGTCAAATAATACTATGGTTACTGTTTTGCAATATGTTGACAAATGTTTTAGTGAAAAACTAATTGGTTTTCCCCAAACTCATTATAAGGAAAGAAAGAATATTAACTATTTTACATAACTGCTTTTGTTTTAATTAAATTGAGATTATAAATTCTCTTTGAGGCAAGGACTGGTTTTCATTACTGTATACTCCAAGAAGGCCCACCACAGTGCCTTGGCATTTAGCATTTGTTGAATGAATGAATAACCTCTAAAAATTCCCTGACACAAAGTGCCAAATAAAATCTCATGACATACCTGAGACATATAACCAGGAGGAACAAATATCGGTGGCATCGAGCCATTTAGTGACATCATAGGAACATGGGCTGGTCCTAAAGTGGGATGATTAAAAATGTTAATATCAAATCAACACAGGATCACACGTTACTACAATAACATACTTATCCATTATTTTTCTTATAAAACTACCAATATATTACTTAACTAAATAAAAGCTGGGATTGTGCTAAAGAAAATACAGCACTTTGAGAAAATGCTGTTACCTACAAAATCTTAAATTACTTTAATCCTTAGGTCATTTCATTGCTAGCACCAGAGTCCTCTTTATGACTTAAAATGTTATTATTTATAAATAGCATATTAATAAATAAAAGATTTGATGCTAGTCATGTAACAAGTGCCAGACTTCAACTGTACTCATCCTTCCTTTACTAGTGGTAGTAAGATGGCAAGAATGCTGGGCTTAGGAATCAGAACACTTGGGTGTAAGTGCAAATTCAGGGCCCATTTAATTAGCCATTTGAGTCTGGACAAGTCACTTAAAGTTCTTTGAGCCTCAGTCTCATCTTTAAAATGGGGAGAGTAATACTTGTACCATCTACGTCATAGAGCTGGTAGGAAGAAATTCGTAAACTATAAAGCCCTTTGAAAATGGGACTTTTTATTATTCTATTTCATTATGAAAATATACACATTACAATAACATATATAAGAAAATGACTCACAATGTTACAAAGCACAGAGACTAAAAACATGCTATTATCTTCATCTTTGACAGATAAAGGGGTAAACTAGTATTTAGTCCTAAGAATATAAACTCTATCTTCGTTTTGAAATCCTAGCATGGTAACAATTTTTAAAAATGACCAAGTGTACTCATAATCAAAATCAAAAAGTCACATACATATGTGAACTATATATGAGGTTTTTAGTGGAGTTGGGGTAGTGATGTGGTATCCAAAAAAACAAATGTGATCTTAGGTTCCATTAAGAGAGGCCAAGAGGAGGCAGAGCCAAGATGGCAGAGTAGAAGGATGCACCTGTAGAAGCTCTCCTCCCACAACTCATAAAATACCTATAAAAAATAACTGTAAACAAATTCTAGAGCAGCAGAAGCCACAAAATGATAGAGTGAAAGAGATTTTCAGCCCAAGGCAACCTGAAAGGTCAACAGGAAAGGTCTATCACACCCAGAGTGCAGCATAGGGTGGGCCACACAGCGGCAAGGACAGGACTGGAGCAGTCTTCAAGGTGCCACCAGCAGCAGCTGTGGGTCCCAGATTCCTCAACTCACAAACACCAAAGACAGCTTCACAGGTCAGTGAGAAAGCTCTTTCATTTGGGTGAGAAGAGAACGCAGCGATCTAGCCCTATCCTGGGGCAGCTGTAGCTTCCATTGTTGGAACCCTGGCCTAAAGTCCCTGGGGGAATTGAGCAGCTGATCTGGATTTCAGCTCTGAGGAACAACCCTGGGGTGAGGAGTGCTGGCTGGCATGGTGGAGTTGGTGGAGGCTCTGGAGAGGGAATCCTGCTCACAGACTGGAACGCAGGCCAGGAGAGGAATAAACTCCTCTCCCTTGATTGTGTCACCGTGGAGGAACTGAGAACTTACAGATCCCCAGAGCATACTCTTTCCTTGACAAAGAACTCAAAAGTCAAGTAACTGGCTGGGAAAATGCCCCCAAAAGAGAAAAAGCATAAGACAATAGAAAGTTACTTTCTTGGTCAGCAGGTATTTTCTTCCATCTTTTTGGATGAGGAGGAACAATGCATAATGTCAGAGGAAGTCAAGGCTTCTGCATCCAAAACCTCCAAAATAAATATGCGATGGTCTCAGGCCATGGAAGAGCTCAAAAAGGATTTTCAAAATAAAGTAAGAGAGGTCGAGGAAAAATTGGGAAGAGAAATGAGAGCAATGCAAGTACATCATGAAAGGCAAGTCAACAGCTTGCTAAAGGAGACACAAAAAAATGCTGAAGAAATTAACACCTTTAAAAATAGACTAACTCCAATGGCAAAAGAGATCCAAAAAGCCAAGGAGGAGAAGAATGCTCTTTAAAAAAGAGCAGAAACAGCCAAATGGAAAAGGAGGTTCAAAAGCTCATTAGAATGGAGCCAGACGGAAGCTAATGACTTTATGAGAAACCAAGAAATTACAAAACAAAATCAAAAGAATGAAAAAATAGAAGACAATGAGAAATATCTCATTGGAAAAACAACTGACCTGGAAAATAGATCCAGGCGAGACAATTTAAAAATTATGGGACTACCTGACAGCCATGATCAAAAAAAGAGCCTAGACATCATCTTTCATGAAATTATCAAGGAAAACTGCCCTGATATTCTGGAACCAGAGTGTAAAATAAACATTGAAAGAATTTACCAAACACCTCCTGAAAGAGATCTGAAAAGAAAAACTCCTAGGAATATTGTAGCCAAATTACAGAATTCCCAGGTCAAGGAGAAAATATTGCAAGCAGCCAGAAAGAAACAATTCAAGTATTGTGGAAATACAATCAGGATAACACAGGATCTGGCAGCTTCTACATTAAGGGATCGAAGGGCTTGGAATATGATATTCTAGAAGTCAAAAGAACTAGGACTAAAACCAAGAATCACCTACCCAGCAAAACTGAGTATAATACTTCAGGGGAAAAATGGTCATTCAATGAAATAGAAGACTTTCAAGCATTCTTGATGAAAAGACCAGAGCTGAATAGAAAATATGACTTTTAAACACAAGAATCAAGAGAAGTATGAAAAGGTAAACAAGAAAGAAAAATCGTAAGGGACTTACTAAAGCTGAACTGTTTACATTCCTCCATGGAAAGATAATATTTGTAACTCTTGAAACTTTTCTCAGTATTTGGGTAGTTGGAGGGATTACACACATATAAACAGACAGAGAGCACAGGGTGAGTTGAATAGGAAGGGATGATATCTAAATAAATAAAATTAAGGGGTGAGAGAGGAATATATTGGGAGGAGAAAGGGAGAAATGGAATGGGGAAAATTATCTCTCATAAAAGAGGCAAGAAAAAGCTTTCAATGGAGGGGAAAAGGAGGAGGTGAGAGGGAAAAAGTGAAGCTTACTCTCATCACATTTGGCTTAAAGAGGGAATAACATGCACACTCAATTGGTATGAACATCTATCTTACACTATAGGAAAGTAGGGGTATGGGGAGGATGACAGAAGGGAGGGCAAATGAGAGGAGGGGGGTGATTAGAAGTAAACACTTTTGGGGAGGGGTAAGGTCAAAAGAGAGAATAGAATAAATGGGGGAAGGACAGGATGGAGGGAAATAAAATTAGTCTTTCACAACATGACTACTATGGAAGTCTTTAGCAAAGCTACACATATATAGCCTATATTGAACTGCTTGCCTTCTCAGTGGGGATAGGTGGGAAGAGAGGAAGGGAGAGAAGTTAGAACTCGAAGTTTTAGGAACAAATATTGAGAATTGTTTTTGCATGTAACTGGGAAATAAGAAATACAGGTAATGGGGTATAGAAATCTATCTTGCCCTACAAGAAAAGAGAGACGATGGGGATAAGGGAAGAATGGGTTATGATAGGAGGGAGGGCAGATTGGGGGAAGGGGTAATCAGAATGCACAGTGTTTTGGGGTGAGGGAGGGGAGAGATGGGAGAAAATTTGAAACTCAAAATCTTATGGAACTGAATGTTGAAAGCTAAAAATAAATAAATAAACTGGAAAAAAAAGTGAAGCCAAGCATCCAGGAATAAGGAGGTCAGAGGCCCAATGCCTTTGGCAGACCCCAGCTAGCATGCTGAGTTCAATTTTGAGCACCACCTTCTAGGGAGGGCACCAATAAGTTGAAGGGTTTTCAAAAGAAGTAAAGAGGGTCCAGGATGGAGAAAGACCTCAAGCTCATGCTATATGGGGATCATCTGAAGGAATTGAGGATGCTTAGCCTGGAGACATGGGAGGAGGATGTGAATATAATGACTGTCTTCAAATATCTGAAAAGTGATCATTCAGAAGAGAGGTTAGATTGGATCTGCTTGGCACCAAAGGACAGGATTAGGAGCAATGAGCAGAGGTTATGGAGAAACCAAATTAGGTTGGGAGATCAGGAAATGCTTTCCAACAAGGAGAGTTGTCTCAGTGTGGAGAAGGGACTGTTTACAGAAGAAGTGGAATCCCCCTCATGGAGGCATTCAAGGAAAGACTGGATGATTACTTGTGGAGGGATGGCAGAGGAAAAACATTTGAATTTGACCTTGACTTCTGAATTATTTCATTTCAAGTGCCTTAAGGACTTGGCACATAGTAGGTACTTAAAAAAATGCTTACTAATTGACTTGAAGTATCTTAATGTATCAGAAGATGCTGGCAAGATGTAGACCATAAGCCCTGGATGTTCTGCTAATACTAATAAACTTCCAACTAAGGTATGTATTAACCCAAGAAGGATTAAACAGGTTTGACACAACTACTGAAAACACAAATATTTCTAAAATCTTTTCATGGTCTTCAATTCACGGCATTTGGTTTCATTTAAATACCACACATTTGATTAAACCTTCACTTACCTTGGATACACTGAACGTGTCCATCCTCAGTTCTAATGGTGAATGTTTCTCCAGGATTGACCTGTACCAATATAACCTATAAAAAAGAGCTATATAGTTAAGTGTGTTGTCCTTAATGACTAGAAAAGAGTCTATTTTTGCTTATTTTATGAGGGTCTCAGGATGGTCAAGGGGGGCCCACTGAGGGCAATCCAGATCTCTAGTGAAGAATAGATAGCTAGGCCAGTTAAATTAGCCCAAAGGAGAAATTAAATAGATCAATTACTTTAAATACATAGTTTTCCACCACCACCCCCTGCCCTGACCTTTTTCACTGCACCCTTCCAGCTAAAAACTGGAATCATAATAATTCAAGATAAACACATAAGAATTTCTCATCAGAAAACAGGTGATGAAAGGTATAAAGAGCAAACCTTAATTCATTTTTTGCTACAGGGTCCTAGAATACTTGATGAACAGTACACTGGAGACTATATGATCACCTTGTAGATCTCCTGTACTGGGCCAGCAGCTCTGACTAATGACCAACAAAATGAACACTAACGTTGCCCTCCACATGTAAAATGGTACAGCTGGCGACCAAAGCAAATGAAGCTGGATGACCGTTTCAACAAACCCTTCTTAACAAGTCACTATCAAAATTAAAAGCTGAATGGAGTCTCTCTGGATTTTCATTGCATTTCCATTTGTTAAAACACATTTTATTGGGGCCTTTTGTCTTTAACAAGAGTCTCTTCTCACCCACTCTCATTCCAATGGAAACTTCCCTTGTGACAATGAAAATCAGTTAAACAAAATCATTCAATACAGAAAACCTTTTCTGAAAATGTATAAAGTATCTTGTCCTAGTAGTCCCCCACCTTTCTGCTATGAGAGAGATTTCATTTCATTGGAGATATGAAGTGAGGGCCTGACATTCCATGTGTAAGGTTGGATTTCTCTGGAATGGTCATGTAGCTCAGTGGTATCAAACTCAAATAGAAACAGGGGCCATTAATCTGTACATAAAGAAGTCCTGCAGGCTGCATATTGACTTAGTTTTAAAATGTAATATTATCTCTGTTTTATTGTGTTTTTATTTCTTTTGTTAAGTATTTCCCTACAACATTTACATTTGGTTTGGGGCAGCACTGTGGGCTGCATGTTTGACAGCTCTATTGCAGACCATAAGAAAATGTTAGTATATGGTAATGGATAAAGTTGAATTCATCATCAATAAAATCAACAAAAGTGAAGTCTAGAGTATTTTATTTTTGTAAAATTATCAAAATTGTAAGTAGTTAAAATCACTGCTATTCAAAATGGCACTTTAAACATAAAAAAAATTTAAACTTAACAACTATGAAATTGTCTGAAGGAGTCAATAGGCTATGTTTCTATACCAGTAGTTAGGTGGCATAGTGGACAAAGCTTTAAACTTAGAATCAAAGCCTGCATCAGCCACTTCCCAGTTTCATGAACCTGGGCAAGTCAGTTAATCTCTTGGAATCTCAGTTGCTCATCTGTAATAGGAGGGTAAGAGTACCTATCTTCTGAAGTTGATTAGATTCAGAGGATCTAATGAGGTACCATATGAAACACGTTTTATAAACCTGAAAGGGCTATCTAAGTGTTTGCTATCATTATTATGTTCACGATGCCAGAAGACAGTTAAGTCGACTTAAAATTTCAAGAATGAGTATCATCACTTTTGATGTGATCATGGAACTCTAACAATAGAGGTCATATCCATTCTGACAACATCTCTGATTGAAGATGATGACAGCAGTAATCATCCATCCAGGAAGGATTGATTCTTCACACCAAGTCTTAGCAAGCAAGACTGCTTCCATGTCTGAATAAAGCTCAATCTACTTGAGTCCCCAAAAGAATGACTCAAGTATAGTTTGTTCCTAGCTACATGAATTTGGTGAGGACATTTCACTCCTCTGGGCTCCAGCTTTCTCATCTATACATTGAAAATATTCGGACTAGCTGCTTTCCAATGTCCCTTTCACCTCCAAATTCTAGGACTCCTATCTTTAGCCAGATACAAGTGGATGACCATCTTATCAGTCAACATAGTTAATTTTACTATGTGTGTGATGGAAGGCATTGGGATAGGTGGGGAAGTTATTCCCCTATCCTTTATTCAAAGTAAAATTTCTTCTGGACAAGTACAAGTTGGTTTTAGAAGTCAACTTGACACTTAAAGAGCTGTTTTATAAACATTTAAGCTTCAGAAGACTGTACCACTGTTCCATGAATGAACCCATCATTTAGGCAACAAAAAACTTCCCTGATAAACCATCCTTTTAATGCATCTTTATTTTATAAGCATAAAATTTATTTTCAGTAAAATGACCTGCTTTGTCAACTATTCAAGATACTACAATGTCCAGGCAATCTTATAGAAGAGGCTTTGTAAAATAATGAAGAGTGTTCTGAACTTAGAGTTTACTCATCTATAAAGCAAAGGGAGTGGATCAAAGGATCGATAAGCTCCCTTCCAGCTCTCAATCTAGGAATGGTGCATGCTGGGTCAAGAACTGGAGAAACATCTAGATAACTAGTACAGACATTACCCAAACATGTCTCTTTCCTTCTTTCTTTTTCTTTTTTCTTTTTGGAGGGGGAAGTGACTTGCCCAATTTCACACAACTAGTAAGTGGCAAGTATCTGAGGCCAGATTTGAACTCAGGTTCTCCTGACTCCAGGGCTGGTGCTCTATTCATTGCGCCACCTAGCTGCCCCCTTGTTGCTTTCTCTAAAGGCTTTCGTTCAGCCTATTACAAATAATGAATTTTTAAAAAATTATTTTTATTTTATTAATTTTTTTTATGTCATAATGTTATTCCATTCATATGCCACAAAAACCATTCTCCAACTGACAGGCACCTACTTTGCTTTTAGTCCTTTGCTACATCAAAAACATGCTAAGAATACTATGGTACAAATGAAGCCTTTTTTTTTCTTCTGTCGTTGACATCCTTATATGCTCAGCAGAGGGATCTTGGAGTCAAAAGGTATGGAGATTCTAGTCATTCCTTCCCCCCACCCCCATTCTCCTGGCATAATTCCAAATTGCTTTCTGGAATGGCTGGATCAATTCACAGTTTCACCAACAATGTGTCCATCTTTTCATAGATCTTCCAACATTGACCAATTCCACATTTTATAATCTTTGCCTGTTTGCTGAGTATGAGGTGAGATCTTAAGAGTTGTTTTAATTTGCATTTATTAGTAGTAATTTGGAGCAGTCTTTCATGCAGTGAATAGTTCAGAGATCTTTTGGGAAGTTTGATCATATTCTCACTTATCCAATGACAAATAGCTTTTGGCATATTAATCTTCTGGAAAGCAGACTCTTATTGGTGGTAGTAAAATGTTAAAAAACATACACACAAATACATACACACAATACTTCCTATGAATATATTGAATCTTCGTTTGGAAATCAATATTTTCTGACATTTTGGAGAAAGTCCAAAATTGTTACCCATTAGGGGCACCAAAACTTTTTATATATTTGGACAAAGTTGCATACAAGTTGATGGAACCCAAGAGATGTCTTTGAAAATTAGAGTGGATTATGATCAGCACTGATGAAGAAATGAAGACTACACTGTTAGGAATGATGACTTAAGAAGAACCAAAGACATGAGCTAATTGTTGGGAAAAATAGCACCAAAGAAAGAGTTTTGACCCCACATATGTGCATACATGTTATGGAATAACAGTTATGCTAGCCTTGAAATAACCAAATATCATCTATTCTCACCTGCTGCATGCTGTCCCCATTTACCATATGCGGTGGAAGAGGCATGTCATTCATTACGGGTGTAGGTTCTATAGCAGGAACCTGTTCAGCCATAATACATAAAAGGACTGCTTCTTACATTGATTAGCCTGTAAAAAGAAAAGAAACCTTAGGTTAATGAAATGAAGTCCATATTTCTTTCCTAACAAATCACTTTTCAAAATACTCTAGAAAGAAGTCATTTGCTTTCCATAAAAGTTTTATGAAAATTGCTTTTATAACAACAGACTTTTATAGAGGGCTTTAAAATGTCTCCCATTACAATATGTATATATACCTGTATACCCATGTACATGTGTGCATATAGGCCTGTTTGTACACACATATAGACAGCTAGGTGGCGCTGCAATGGATAGAGTGCCAAGCCTGAAATGAGAAAGACTCATCTTCCTGAATTCAAATCTTGCCTCAGACACTAGCTGTGTGACCCTGAACAAGTCACTTTATCCTGCTCGCCTCTGTTTCCTCATCTGTAAAATGAGCTGGAGAAGGAAATGGCAAATCACTCTAGTATTTTTGCCAAGAAAACCTCAAATGGAGTCACAAGGAGTCGGATATGACTGAAAAACATCTAAATGACAATATAAAATTTGAGCCCCACAACCACCCTGTGAGCTAGGTACAAATATCATTATTGGTAATTAATTACTCAAACATTAAGCACCTACTGTGTATGAGGAAGCACTGTGCTAAGCACTAGAGATGAAAGGATAAAAGTGAAATAGTCCACATTTCCAAAGAGCTGACATTCTAGTGGGGGAAACATGTACACATATGAGTACATACACAATACATCCAAAAGGGATACAAGGTTATTTTGGGGAGCAGTGTTGGAAAGCAAGGAAAATTTCATTAAGAAGGTCACACTTAAACTGCATCTTGAAGGAACCCAGGGACTCTAAATGGTGAGGAGTATATGCTAAGCATGGGGGACAAATGAAAAAGCAAGGAGATATGGAGTAGGCTGGTCCAGCTGGAATGTAGAGCGTCAAGAGGGAAGTAAAGCCTAGTAAGACTGGAAAGGTGGGAAGAAGCCAAGTCATAAAGACCTTTAAATGTTGAGCCAGAGGACTTTATAGCTGATGCTAAAGGCAACAAAGGGCCACTGGAATTTGTTGCATAGGGAGGTAAAAATGTCAGACCCGCATGTTTGGAAAGTCACTTTGGTGGCTGAGTGCAGGATGAACTGGAATGGGTGAAGATTTGAGGCAGAGACCCTAACCAACAGGCTTTCGAAAGAGTCAAAATGAGAGTAGATGAGGGTCTGAGCTAAGGTGAGTGGTAGCTATGTCAAAGAAGAGGAAGGAAGGTATATGAGGGATAATCTGGAGAAAGAAATGACCAGATTTGGCAACTGACTGGATATATGGGGTGAGGAAGAGTGATGAGTTGAGCAAGATGTTGCCAGGTTACCCCTATTTTACAGGTGAGGAAAGTAGCTTAGAGAAGATGTGTGACTTGCCCATGGTTATGCAACTACGAAGTGTCAGAGGTGAAACATGAACTCAGGTTTTCCTAACCCCCAATCCAGCACTCTAGCCATTATCCCACACCTCATAAATGAAAGGGCAGTTCTGAAGGTGGAATCACAAATTCTGGTTCTTCTCATATACTTGTGAGAAGAGGCAGCAAATGTGGCTCCATTTCAAAGAGCAATGAATGGCTGAACAGGAAACCAAAGTTAAGTAAGGTAGATCCAAGTAGGGGATTCCCAAGAAAAGTGCATTTCTAAATCCACTGGGTAAGATCTATTGAACTTCTACAATGTGTGAAGGACCTACTGCTTTTGATAAACGTTTCATGTGGCATGGCCAGAAAAGAAGCCAGCTTTCTAGCTCTAAGGCTATTCATTAAATCAAACTGCATCAACTAAACTAGAATTTAAATCAGGGCACTAAAAGTTTCCTCATCTACCCAGTGGAGGGAAAAATATCTCTTTTGCTCACCTTACAGGATTGGTATAAAAATATAATGAAATAGAGTGGAAATTATATGAAAATATAACATGCCATACAAATACAGAACAGTTCTTATGACTGTGAGACCCAGCAAATCTTTACCTTTTCACACCAGATAAAATGCAGTTCTCCTACATATGAACACTATATAAAAAAACTACCACCTGATTTCTAAAAAAAGGGGCCAACTTAGACCAGCCAACTTTTATGTCTATCAGTTTCCCAAACTGTGTAAGACAAAACTGAAAAACTACCTTCAAATTCATCACGTATACTCTTAGACAGTTAACAGAGAAACCACAAATAAATACAGTATTGCTCACACGGTACCAGGATAACAAGCAGAATCCTATGGCAGAACAGAATAGCATAAACACAGCACAGAACTTTGTTCCCTTTACCCATCATCCCTGAAAATCACCCCCCCCCCCTTATCCTTTACCAGAGCTGGTAACAGCATGGACTTGCCGTTTGTTGCATTCACTTTCAAGCCCTGTATGCTGGATCAGAGATTTGCAGTCTCCTGCAAACCCCGTCAAGGGCTTAGAGCTCTGTGATAACTACCTTTCTCATTGATGATGCAATAATACACCTCAGGCTGTCTCCTGGCAACCACTCTGTGCCCGAAGCTGCCAGTGCCATGCGAGATGAAGATTTCAAATGGCTAAGACAGCTATAATAACAACCACAACAATCTGGGGCCCAGCTGAATCTGGGTATAAAGCTTAATGATAATAGAAGCTAAAATGCACTACAGTTAAAACACTTTAAGTCAGCTGTGGAGATCAGGTCCAAAATTCTACCATTTCACACACAGACAAGATTTTGAGCAGGCCCATCAATCTCAGCAGTTACATTATGTTTATTGCCATCAACTGTGATACATGATCTGTAAAAGCATGATACTACCAGTCACAAACGTGGGCTAGCCTCCCTCCCGCAGTACTCACGGCCATCTGGCCAGGTGCATACTGTTTGCAGCCCTGCTTTATCATCTGTGTTTCTTCCAGCCCAGACTCTGCCAGCTCTCCAGCTACAAAGCAGCTAAATGGCTGCTGGTCTTAGTCCAAGTGTTAGACAGTAGTTCATTACATATTGGAGCTTCCTACTCGAAGCATCCAAGCCTGTTTAACAGGGTCTTTCCTTCTTAGGCTCAGCTGCAAAACAGGTCCAGAGAGACAATGAATGGTCTTTGCTGCACTCGACCAACAGTTTAAAGGCCCAGCCCTGTGGATGCAACTGTCCTGTCTAGTTTACTGTCCAATGCATTCTGCTGAGAGACTTTTGGGATTTAAGAGCTGCAAAGGACCTTGGAGATGATTTCTTCTGACCCCCTTGGTTGCTCGTTATACCGCCTCTCCTGATCTCCACAGCACTCAGGGAAAATAGTCATTAAAAACATTTTACAACTTAGGAGTTTAGCTTAAACAGCTAAGCCTGCTACCTCCTTTATTTTTTGCTCACCATAGGCATACAAAGATCTACTTACACATGTGTCTTATAAGAGTAGCTATATCACACTAAACCAAAGATGTTATAAAAAATTACCATCGCCACCACTGCTATGATTATTTTTATACTTTTCAGTGGCTTTCATATTTGTATCCTCAGGATCTGCCATATAAATAAGTACTTAGATGCTTGCTGATCAGTGGAATCTCTCTAAAAAATTCCCTAAGAATGTATAGGTGAAACCTATAGTAAATATTCCTTAAGTCAAGTTTTTATATAAATGGTAAACACTGCACTTGTCAAAACTGCACACCAAGTCAGAAAAACATATACCTCATATAAAATATGTTACTATTTATTTGCTTTTGGTTCACAACAGATGAAACTGCATAAATTATTTAATCATTCTTGATTACCTCAGTAAGTTATTTGCATTTGAATGTCAGACCATGTCATCCAATTTACCATTCACTGAATTACCACAGCATATAAAATATATTCATATCAGATGACATATAATTATCCCTACTAAAAATACCTGTACTATAGTGCTGCCAGTCGCAATGCTAAAATTAAATTATGCTGGAAGTGATGAGTCTAAACCCCCTATTTTTAGTGACTTATAGCTAGGCCCTAAAAATCTTCTCTTCCAGGAATGTGACATACCACACCTCAGTTTAGGAACCTAAACTTAAGTCTTATAAAAGAAATGAAGTGTTTAAGACAAAAATCAAATTCATCAGAGAGGGGGGAAACTCCTTCAGGAATTTTAACTACACTTAGTTGAAGGCATTCAAATGTAGTAGGCTTGTGTATTAACATCGTGCCACCTACAGTTTTAAACATGAACACATCTAACACACTTGTTCATTGCTGATAACTTTAGGTTTTCTCCTACTGCTCTTGTAGGTTATGTGAAGTTCAAGCTACAGTTATTTTTATTTCATGTAAAACAATGTTCACACAGACATGCATTTCATAAGGAGTCCTATGCCCACAACAGTACTTGAAAAAGTGTCCCAAAGAAAACCGGACATGGAGAATTTTTGTTATGGCTTGACAAAAAAGACAGCTAATTTGTTTTAGGTAACCCAAGTCGTCACTCATAAATGGCTTTGTGTAGGGGGTAGCACCTATAGGCAAAGCAGGGTATTACAGCTGAGTCCAGGCAGCACAAATTCCTAGAGAGCAGAGAGTTAGAGGTTCCTCAGTAGGAGAGAAGATTAGGCTTTTGGGGGGTCATCACGGTGACCAATGACAGAGAAAGGATCCTTGAGTTATCAAAGGGCTGCAAAGGAAAAGGGAACCTCCAGACGGATTCTACAATTGCCTGTGGGTCTGAAGCGCTGACATACTATGATCTCCAGGTGCGCTTGCATCCAGACTCCTCCATATTCCTCTTTTTTTGTTCTCTTCTACCCCCCCCCCCACTTCATTTGTAAAATAAGGGGGTTGGATTCTTTGACCTCTGTGGTCTCTTCTAGCTCTAAAACAATAACCCTGTGCTGTTCTTCATCTGAAATCTAAGAGCTCTTCAGTCCCATCTCTTATAGTAGTTACCACACTATTATCTTTTATCATAGTTATTTTTATATCTATGGGCATGTGTGTACACACACACACATATATATATACATATACATGTATGTGTATATAAAGTTATAAATAAAATAATTTTCTCCCATGTGAGAATCTAAGATCTCCAAGGGTGAGGAGTGTGTTTTATTCATCTTTGTTTTGACCACAAATAATTCTGACCACAAAAGATAAAAAGCCATGGTTAGGTTGTGATCTGCACCAGTGGAGGGAGGGTCAACAGAAGTAAAATCCACTGAAATATTGAAGGCTCACCTGTACCAAAATCTGATAAAAATGTACCTGTATTTCCTAAATATGTAAGGGTACGTCAGCTGAACACCCAACTAAAATGTAGATATGGATATCTTTAACTTGGAAAAAAATAATATATAAATGCATCAGGAGACTGAAATTCCAAGTTAAATACTGAGAAAGCGCTGTTGCAGGCTCAGCTCCATTTGATTCTAGGGCTAAAAATTGGCACAAACCCCCCACTTTACATGTCACGCTTCCATACCTCTAGTTGCCAAGATTCAGATCACTCACTCTAGGAATTCCATAAGTGATTCATGTACCACATATAGAAACTCCTCAATATAGTACAACATTTCTAGGATGAAAAGTGTCAGCCAAAGTATTCACATAACGTTACATGAGAAAATGTTGGCCCAGAGTTGCAGAGCGAATCTCAATTTTTCGAGAAGGTAGAAATATGAACCACCAACATGGTAGAAACGAATACTTCCAAGAATACTTCTCTGAAACAAGAAATTACTTGGCAACCTACAAAGTAGATCTAAACGTTCTGAAAGAACCAGAATTTGAAGGGTGTCTTTACCTTGCTCCGAGGATCTCCAAGGGTGATAAGCATCATTGATTAATTATGACATTAACTCATTTACTTAATTCTGAAAAGGCCAACCATGTTTTATAACCATTTTCATTATGTCCCAAACTAGATTTTATTTTCTATGTATGGCAGCTCACATTAATGTGTGATTTTCATTTTTTTTTGGCAAGGGTACATAATTCTCGTATAACTAAAGATTCCACAACTGTTACTCTAAAAAAAAAATCAGGAAGTGATTTGACATGCACTTTATGCTGGATTATCACTGAACAGATGCTAGCCATTTCTTATGGAAGGGTTTTCAAATTTTCCATTTATACTGCTTTACACTATTTTTCTTGTATCTATTAAGCATTATCAATACTTTGTCATTCTTCTCCACACACGACTCTGGCCCTTTTCTAGTTGCTTTAACCCTGCTAAAATCTGGGGAAATTGCACTGTATTCAAGGTCCTATGTGGCTGTGGATTTGGCTCTATTCAGTGGCAAGTATGATTATGTTGAAAAGTAGCAAGAGGTCGTAATGCTATTCATGCCGAAAATGACAGATAAATTAATTGTCAGATTGGTAAATAAGGCTCCCCAAAACATCACAGGTACACACTGAGTATGGTTTCACAATAATAACCTTAATAAATTATACCAAATACCATCCGGAATGCCCCCTGCCGTAACCCTGTTTGGATGATTATGAATTTACGAAATTGTTTTGTGTGGAGCGACACTCTCAATGTTTCACCCAACACTGAGGTTTTAAAGAACCAATTCGCTGCTAGAAGAGCATGCCAATAGTACATAAGCAAGGCTAGCTCCAACAGGTCTCCAACCACTTTGAAATAATATAATGAGAGCAAATCAAAAAGGACTGTGGTACTCTTGGCAAACTGGTTCAGGCATAAGACCTTTGGGGAATATTTTGAAAAGTGCCTAGAAGCCCACTGACTTTAAGCAGACCTGAAAACAAATCTCCAAGGAACACATTCAGTTTCTGCCTCATGTAACAACTCACATTTACTTAGCAGTTTGAAAACCTGAAACTCCTTTTCTCACAATAATCCTATGAAGGAGGTAGTACAAATGTTATCTTCATTTTACAGGTGAAGAAACTGCAGCTCTGAGAAGTGAAATGACTTGTTCTTTGTGCTCAGTCAGTGTCTGTGTGAGTTTGGAGTAAAGCTCATGCCTCTCCTAACGCCAGGCAGCCTGAGCCCCTAATTGAGCCATTTTTCTTTGTCATCTTCCCAGCCTCTTTAGAACTCTACATACCAATGGCTCTTGAGGAAGAAGAGAACATTCTTGCAGAAAAGGCGGGGAGGCTGGCTGAAATGAGGAGTGGAAGTTGAGAGCTGGAAAGGCTCTTCCCTAATTTAAACCTATTTCCTGACTCCAAGCCTGGGCACTGCCTGATCCCCTTCCTTAGTCTCCTTTGTTGGATTCTTAGCCAGGTCCCACCTGACAACTGTGCCTGTGCCCCGAGGTTTTCTCCTGGGCTCCTCTTATCTTCTCCCTCTCTATCACCTCACTTGGGGAAGCTCATCGGCTCCCATGAATTTAACTACCATCTCTATGCAAATTATTCTCAGCCCTAACCTCTGTCCTGTCCTCCAGTCTCCCATCTCCAACAGTCTACTGGATATTTCAAACTGCATGCCCATTGCCATCTTCAATTCATCATATCCAAACCCAAACTCGTTATCTTCCAACCTTCTCCCTCTTCCTAACTTTCCTATTAATAGAGGGAGCTGGGTGGGGCAGTGGATAGAGCGTCAGAGCTGAAGTCAAATCCAGGCACTTAGTGGCTATGAGACCCTGGGCAAGTCACTTAAACTATTTTAGTTTCCCCATCTGTAAAATGGGGATAATAATGGCACCTAGTTCCCAGGATTGTTGTGAGGATCAAATGTTCATCTGTAAAGTGCTTTACAAATTTTAAAGTACTACATAAATGCAAGTTGCTTATTATCGTTGTGAAGGGCACCACCAAGCCCCAGTCACCCAGCCTAGGCATCGTCCTTGACTCCTCACTCTCACATATCCAATCTGTTGTCAAGTTCTACAATTTTACCTGCACGCTATCTCTCGCATATGCCTTCTCTCCTCCTATAAAGCCACCGCCCTGGGGCAGACCCTCGTCACCTGACTGTTTCCCTACATCCTCTCTCCCCACTCTGGTCTGTCAACCACTCAGTCATCAAAGTGATCTTCTTAAAGTGCAGGTCGAACCACATCACCTCCCTTCATTCAAACTCCAGGGGCTCCTTATCACCTCCAGAATCAAAGAGAAAACCCAACCTGGCCCCTTCCTACATCTCCAGTCATACTCTGATCCAGTGACATGGGCCCCCTTGGTATTCCTAGCTCTTTGCCTGGAGTCCTCTCCATCCTTCATTCTACTACCCTGTGGCTTCCTTCAAGTTTCAGCTGTTCTTCTTAATGCTAGTGCCTTCAGTCTGGGATCATCTCCACTTTCCCCTGAATATGTCTTGTTTGGAACATAGTTATTTGCAAACTGTGAGCTCCTTGAGGGCAGGGACTGCTTTTTTTTTTTTTTGCCATTCTTTCTTTTCCCCGGCACTTAGGACAGTGCCTGGCACACAGTAGGTGCTTAATAAATGTTTCTTGACTTGGCAATCTACTAAGTCACCTTGCCTCCAGATTAATTTTCTTGTCAGGTTCTAAGTCAAATATCATCAATTCATGTAAATTCAAGAAGATAGGGCTAAGAAATTCCTACAGTAAACAAATACTTTAAACGAATTCTTGGGAAAGAGCAATTTAACTCAGTAATCACTACATTTTAATAGTTTTAAAAGGAGCATTAATGATAAATTCTAAATACCCTATTCTACTTTTACAACTTTTCAAACCTGAGTTTACTATATTTTATAGCAGATATGTTAAAAGAAAATGCCACACAAACAAAATGTGCTTAAACAGTATTGAGGAAGTCACATTTGAATTCTTCTAAGTATTGGCTTTCAAATAGCAATCTGGCTTCCTAAGTCATTGCTCAACTGAAACAGCTGTCTTCAAAATTCTGAATGATCTGTCAAGTTTGATGGCCTTTCCCCATCTTTATCCTTCTTGACTTGTCTCCATCATCTGACATTGTTGACTACCTTTTTCCTCCTGAATTCCCTCTCCTCTCTTGGTTCTTTCAGGTGGGTGTCCACTCAAACACTTTTTCTGTATCATCATCTATATTCCACCCCTTCCCATTGCATTGTTGGTGACCTCCTCAGCTACTATAGGTTTAAGTGTCATCTGTATGCAAATAACTCCCAGATCAATGTATCCAGCCTGAGTCCTTCATTGCCAATTGTGTTAAGTCTGATGGGAATCTTAAACATGTCGAAAACAGAATTATCATTCCCCTCAAACTTACCCCTCTATCACCCCACCCCACCCCTAATTCAGTCACATGCCAAATCTTATCATTTCTACCCACATGCCTCTTCTCTTCATTCACATGGCCACTACTCGAATTCTTGACTGAACTACTCAGATAGCCTCTGACTTAGTACCTCCAGGATCAAATAGCAAATCCTCTCTTGGACATTTAACACTCGTCACAAGCTGGTCCTACCTTACCCTTCCAGTCTTATTACACAGCATTCCCATCCAAGCACTCTATACACCAGCCAAACCAGCCAACTCACTATTCCTTATATTTGGAATGTATGTCCTCCTCATCCCTGTCTCTCAAGGGGCAATATGGTACGGTGGATAAAATTTGACACTTGGATTCAGAAGACCTGAGTGCAAATCCTGCATGCAACACTAGGGAAAAGTCACGTAACTTTTCTCAGCCTCAGTTTTTTCATCTGTAAAATGGAGTTAATAATAACACCTACCTTATAGGTTGTTGTGAGGATCAAATGAGATAGCCTTTGCAATTCCTAAGGCACTATATACATGTTAGCTGTTATTACTATTCACTTCTACACAAAACTATTCCTGATACCCTCTTCCCACTGGTAGCACTGTCCCTCCCTTCCTTATATATTTTTTTCTCTTTGGTTTTATTCTTTATAAGCTGAGGTGTCACAGTAAACAAAGTCAGACATGGAGTCAGGAAAACCTTAGTTCAAATCCTATCTCAGACACTTACCATGACCCTGGGCAAGTCATTTCAACTTCTGACTCCGATTCTTCATCTGTAAGATGGTGATAGTAATTGCCCTTAACTCCCACTGTTGGTTTGAGGATCAAATGAGATAAACATGGAAAGTGCTTTGCAAATGCTGAAGCACTAATAAATGCTAGCTATTATTACTTATTTATGCATTTGTCTCCATGATTAAAGTCTAAGTTCTGTTTGAATAGAAATTATTTAATTCTTTGTATTTGATTCCCCAGCACTGAGGATAGTGCCTGGTACACAGTAGGCAATTAGTAAAATGATGTTGTTCCTTTGATTGATGCATAAGCTGATAATGGTCAGAATTCTAGACTTTTTTGGCAAAAACTTCATTATTCTTAAGGATGGCATTAATGTTCTATAAGCCAGAATAAAAAGCGGTAATAAGTGAAATACTAGATTTTAAACTCCTTGAGAATGGAGACCATGTCTTATTAATTTAGCATATAGTAAGTGCTTAATAAAGGGTCAATTAAATTGAATTTAAAGGAACAATTAAAATTACAATAAGCTTTATTACATAACTCTGCGAACCTGAAATTCTTCATATATAAGAATCTCTACAATTGTTGCATCCAGGAGTTAAAGGTACACTCAAGTACTACTTAATTTCTTGAGTCTTTGGTTTAAGAAAATTGGTATTTTGAGACTAAACTTCCTTTACTCACTAGGAAATTTATAGAGAAATTATTTCAAATTTTATATCAAGAGCCACATATACTACGACAAAATTGTTTGAGGTATTACTATATTCATACTTTCAGATTTCCATGGAAAAACCCACTTACTGATATTACAAATTTTAAGAGTAACTTAATCAAATTTCCAAAACCTAATTTTGATATCATTAAGTTTTTCTTTGTTTCAAATTCTAGAAAGATATTTCCTTTTGGAATGAGACACTAATGGATATTCAGTGGGCAATAATGATTTTTTAAAAATTTCAAAATGGAGATTACATGAAATAAGCCATATATTTAAGGTTGCTGGCATGAATGTAAACCTCTTAGAAAGTTTTTCTGGGATTGGTGACTTTAGGGTAAAGTATGCACTATTCAACATGAAGATATGCCCAAACACAGTTTTCTGTTTTTTAGTGACCAAATTCCATAATGATGATCATCTCTGACAAGCCTATTAGACCCAGACATGCAAATTAGCACATGTTTATGTGCTCTGAGGCTGAAGGAAATCAAGGAAAAAACTCTGCCTCTTCTTATCAAGACATTTGACAAAAATCAGTGGGGAAAGGGGGAAAAGTACACGAGTATATTTCTTCTAAAAAGATGCTTAACATTGCTTTAGCCTAGTGATACGGGAAACTAGCAGGATCACTGGGAATTTTCTGGAATGACAGATCTAGTGCTGGAAGGGACCTCAGAGGCCCTCTATTCCAAACCCCTCATTTTGCTAATGAAGAAACTGAGGTCTACAGAGGTGAGGTGAGGTGATTTGCTCAGTCACATAAGTAGCATGTATCAGATACTGGATTTGAACCAGGTCTTCTGACTGCAGAGCCAGTGTTCTTTCCACCATACTATCCTACCTCCTGACCAATCTCTGGGGTAAAGATTTTATTAACATTTAGTCAACGTTTCTGTTATAGCATAGTGCTGGGATCAGAGTCATTGGGAGAACTAAACCAAAACCTCAGCAAGCTATATAAGCCTCACTTTTCAGTTCCTTCATCTGTAAAGTGAGGATAATATTTATACTATTTACCTCAAGACTGTTATAAGCCAAGTGCTTTGGAAACTTTAGAGCACTTGATAAATGTGAGCTATTACAGGTCTCTTTATTCCAATGTGGCTGCCAAACAGCACCCATTCATTAGTGACAAGCGCTATAGGGTCTTTTGAAAAATTTTCCCTACCTAAGGCAATAAGTCACTGGCACATAGTTCTTCACACTATCCTGACTACTCTTCAAAAGACAGATAAGACTGGAGCTTGCTGGTATTTTTTTTTAACAGCCTACAAGGCTGGGCTACCACTCAAAAGCATTTTAAAATGCAAAGTGGAGCACATCAGCAAAACCGAGGTTTGGTTTTTTTTCTCAATGTACTAACAATGTAGATCTTAGAAAATAGTTAAACTTATCAGAAATCATTTAAAGTTAAGAAACTCTAATGAACTCATCTATAAGTAACTTTATTTTCTAAAAAGTGAGAAGTGAGCTTGGTTTAACAGAAGGGACAGCTGAGCTATAACATCTGAAAACACCATCTGGTGAAAATACACTGCATTGTCAGTAATATTTTTTTAGCCAGCTGCTTTGTAAGTACTTGAGTTTGGAGCCAGAATTTTCTTGGCCCCATGAAGATCCTTTTCACATGCATTCTACAAACAAATACCCACAGCTTTTCATTGATAATACAGCACCAGATTTTATGAGCTGAAATAAGATGGCACAGCAATAAAGTTATACCTTACTGAAGGACTGTCAGAGAGAGTGAGTGATACATGAGAAAGAATTAGCTAGCAAGGGTTCTTAGGGTCGGAATATCCAAAGAAGGTTGCTTTAAAAAGGCTTTGATAATCGTATAACACTCCCTCCCCCTTTTATGGAGAGGTAGAGAATACTATTCCCACATGTACACCCTCCAACCTTGAAGGTGGGATTCTTAACCCGAGCTCTGTGATTTTGGGCTTTTTTTAATAAACCATTTCAACTTAACTGGTGTCCCCTGCAATCCTACGTGTACTATTTTGTATACCTTAAAGACATTATTCTAAGAAGGGGTCCAAAGACTTCACTAGACTTCCAAAAAGTGAATCCATGACATACACAAAATGGTTACGAACCCCTGATTTAGTGGAACTTCAGAAATTTCAGCCCCTAAGAGCCTCACCAGGAGATGTAGGGATTGACTGGAGACTCATTTCCACTGCAGGGGGTTTCTGTTCCTACAGCCCTGCACCTCACTAACTTTTTCACTTGCAAGTCCCTGAATTTTCTATAGAGCTGATCAAGACTCTGCAGGGATTTTCTAGTTCTTAAGTTGTTCAGGAATGGGATCAAGTATTCCAACATAAGTCTCCTTTGGTCACAATTCAGTTGACTGAAAAAGTGGCCTAAGAGCCCACTGGAGAATCACTGGGGTTGTGTATTAATAATTTGGAGACACGGTAAAAAAAATAGCTTAACATCTTTCAAGAGTTGAATTCAGTAAGTTCAAAGGTATATTTGTTATCATCCAACAACATAGTTACTGAGACATTGAAAATTAAAAGTCCAAAACAGTTAGCTGGGCTGTCATCTTCCCTAGGAACCAGTTTTCTTAAGCTGAAAGGGAGTAGCATTAAACACTTCTAAGATGGCAAATGACTTTTTGCTTCTTGTAAGATACTCAGGTGTCAGTGGTACAACAAATTTAAATAGTTCATTTCTGTGGAGGAAAAAACTCACAACATTATAGAAATAGTACTCTTTATGATGACTAAATTAAGTTCTGTGAAAGTCCACATAATTTACATTATAAAGAAACTGGTCAAATCAACAATCTCAACCCGATTTCTTAGACTTAATACAGTTGAGAGGTAGCTGTTTTCAGGCCCAGTCCGAGTCAATTGTCTCCCATGTGCCGAATCCCTTTTCCTAAGATGAATGCTTTAAGGATGGAATTGAAGAAATGTGTATCTTGAAGGGTAAGATGAATTAGCAAATTACTATAAAGTCAAGGTAACTGGAACTTGCAGGTCATGTTACCATTCTCAAGGCCAGAAAGATGTATTTTGGAACATACACCCTTGAGAAGGGTACAACTAATCAGGGAAGGATGCACAATGCAAAAGCTACTGTTTCTCTGTCCACTGGAGATACTGCAAGGGATAAGAAATTAATAGGCTAGGAGTATAACAGAAATCTAGGTAACATAGAGAAGGTACAATCATCAGTCTCCCTATCATCCCAACATATTCAGGAAGTAGGGAAATACTTTTACCTTGCCTTTAGTTAATAATTAGCTGTTTAGAATCAGAAAACAGAATCCCCTTGTAACCCCTGTATGATGGGGAAAGCAAAACAAGACAATTATAGGCTTTCTATAAGAGGGTTTAGATAAGTATACCATATATACAGGGCCTCATGATACCCCAGGGGATATAATTTGACCAACTATCTTGATTTCTGTGGCCTTTTTGGGGAGGGGGGCACCTAGGTAGTGCAGCGGATATAGCATCAATGCTGGAGTCAGGAAGACCTGACTTCAAATCCAGCCTCAGACACTTCCTAGCTGTGTGACCCTGGGCAAGTCAGTTAACCCTGTTTGTCTCAGTTTCCTCATCTGTAAAATGAGTTGGAGAAGGACATGGCAAACCACTCCAGCATCTTTGCCAAGAAAACCCTAGGCAGTGTCATGAAGAGTCAGACACGGTTGAAACAACTAAACCACAAGAATCAGTTTAATGAATTGGTTCAACTTCGGGTGACATTCAAGTTTAATCAGTTTCAAAAGTCTCAAGATTCAGAGAAGTAAGTCCTGCTATAAAAATCTGTCATGGGAATATTATTGCTCGATCTGCCACCCAAACACAGGCATCACTTAAGAGAACTTTCTTGACTTTAACCAAGAATGATCTGCTCTTTTCCCCTTCCAAGAAACATGGATGGAGACAGAGATCAGGAAAAGGTGACAAAGGTAACCCAAACCTGAATAACCTATGAACGTTGTGTAGCACTATTAAGAGTTCATCTCTAAGTACTTGTGAAAATTATTTAAGCTAGAAATCAAAACTGTTACTCCTGTAGAGAGATGACTGATTAGTTGTTTTACCTTTCAAAATCAATTTTCTAGCTTTAATACTGGGTAACGTAGACATTTCAGGATTTGAGAATACTTACCTTTGGCATAGCATCTGTCTTTCTGTTCAGAAATAAATCACATACTGTGTTTTGAGGAGAGAACAAGGAATTCCTCAGTGCTTAAAAGACAGAGAATCAATTTAAGGTGCTACAAATACTTGCGTAATCTGACCACTTAACGTCTAAGAGTAAAACCAGGCTTGCATTTCTGTTTGTCTTTGCCACAAGGATAAGTATATCTTCATGATTTGAAGCTAAAATACTGATATCAGATCAAGCATATGGCACAAATAGAGGCATCTTCATTGATGACATTTCAGTCACAAACTGGGGATCCAAATAAAAAGCCAATATAGTAGGTTACTTTATTTCTTTGAACAGATAACTTAACATTTGTTTTAACTGATGCTTTCATCTCTCACATATAGCAAGATAAATAACTACATAATGAAGGACAGTTTGACAAAGGCTCGGTTGCCAGGGATTTTTTTTCAGTGTAGAGAATCTCTCTGGCTGTTTCAAGAAGGGCCCCTCCCCCCACATAATCTATTTTCCATCTCATTAGGTAGGTCAATTAACTATTCTCTCTACTAAAGTACCTTTCTCAATGCAGCTTTTACATTTTGCTTTCCATTCTCTTGAAATCTCCCAATAAAATTCTTCTAGAAGCTACCAGTCTGCTGCTTTTTTTCTCCCCACAACTTTGTCATTATTCTCTATAGCTGTGATGTTGCACATATGAAGCACTTCTTAAAGAAATTATCATGTGAGGAAAACCACAGAATATTGAGGGGCATTTCCACAAAGGGAAAAAAAAACCTCACGAATTCATCTAGGCAAGTTCTGTGTATATTAACCTTAAACTGAAACAAAGAATTAAGCAGAAAATTCTGGCATCAGCCACTTCAGAAGCAGGGAGGCAGGAGAAAAAAACAAACAAGCTAAAAGAGATATTCAGACACCTCTGCAGGGTTTACAATGCTGACTTCTGGCTAACTAAAAGGAAAACACCTTCTGAGTTTCAAAACTGCTTCGAGATTTGCAGCAAAGAGAGCTTTAAATGGCTTATTGCACAGAATAATAACAATAATTTTATGTCCTAGTACATACCACATAGAGAAAACACACAGCTCAGCCATGAGACTTACATGCATTTAAACACTAATACCAATGTGGAAAAAGTAAGGAAAGAAAGGAAGCATACCAGTTTATGGATTTTTAAAAAAATAGGAACTACTCTATTGCCTTCTTGGTCGGATAATCATCACTACCATATGGTACCTTACAGAAGATGAAAACAAATATACTAAATTAGATTGGGCTAATTTTGAAAACTTTCAAAAGAGTGGAAGTACTATTCTAAAACTAAACACATTTTATCCTGTGGCATAAATGTGTTCATTTCAAAGAGTACTATTCAATTTCTTATGCTAGGCACTATTAGCAACGTTTCTTTAAAAATGAACTATCTCTTAGAATAATTCAACCTGATTCAAGTTCACAAAAGCCAATATGAATTCTCTTTCCCCCAAATTCTAAATTCTAGACCTAAATTCTAGGCTCTGACTCCCCGTAATTTCAAAATTTTCATTACCTTTTTTCATTTCCAACAGCCAAGTGTGTGCTTCAATTCAGAATGCAGAGTTCACTGTGTAGCTCATGTTCCCTACTCCATTCCAAAAATAGTATTCATCAGACTTGGAATTCTCCATGACAACCACTTACTCAGGTCTTTTATTTTTTTTAAATGGAAATATGAAGTTACATACAGGTGCATTAAGAGTGAACCCTGAAATATCACAAAAGTAATTTCTGGAACATACTATTGTCAAGTGTTTGGAGATTTAAGCCTTCTGGGAAATTTCCAGGTTGAAAGCAGATTATTATATTCTGTTACTCCTTTCAATTTATATTAAACATCAATGCTAATTATGTAAAACTTTCATAAGGTGCAATCTTCCATTATTTTAGTTTTAACCACTAACAATATAAAACTGCATTATTCTTTGACTAAATCATGTTTCCTAGTTTATAAATATCATAATGCTGATAAAAACTTCGGTTTGATAAAGTAAGTATTCATCATAATAGCCAGCTTTAGGTATAGCATGAATGAACAATATGTGGTTACGTGTTATAAGACAATGAAAGATCAGCATATTACATAGATAATTTCTTTAAGGATTTTTAATTTTAAAGACCTAGTTAAAGCTATTAAAATGATCAAATGTATTTAACATTAACTTTTTCTTTTTGTTTGATATATTTCAGAAGGATTTACATTTATGTCCAAAAGAGAAATGATGTTACATAGCAGTTACACGATAATAACAAATTTTTAATCACGGTATTTTCCCAAAGATACGAGTAACTTTAGAGATGGGCTATGAGGAAAGCAATGAAAAATGATCAGTATTTTCACTAAGTAGATCAACAGACCCCCCCAAAGTCAGGAAACCCCAACATAAAGGAGTTAAATAACAAAGACTGGTACCTCCACCCCCAACCCTGAACTCAAGGCCACTCTAGTTCCAGGCCTTGTTCCAAAAGGCAACTAGTTTGTTTCTGAGCCCAGGTCCAATGTAAGACAATTTTCACTGCATACTAATTAGGTTAGCTAGACAAAATTTGGTAAGTTTTTCTCTCATTGAAAGATGTAATTTAGTTCCTCCTAAGCAAAAATTCAACACTTTGACCTATTTACAAGAGAAAAAAACCAAACGACTGTAGAATGCCTATTGTCTAGACTAACACACAGTTTGATGGACAGCCCATAAAACTGGGCCATCCGTACATATATCTTGGAAAGACACTGTGTGAGGACAAGGAGCTGGGCCCAGAATTAAACAGGAAGAAGAGAATGAGCTGGATTGCCTTTAGGAAACTGTACAGTGCTTCTAATGACCCCAAGCTTCATCTTGAAAACAAAGAACCGTCTTTTTTTGTAAACATTATTATTCTGATATTGCTATATTGCTGAGTCATGGAAGGGGGGAGACCCCCCAATCAGTATTCGAGGTTACCCCAAAAAGCTTTGGAGAGGTATATGATGGGCACAAGAAGACCACAATACATTACAAACCCAGGGCTGTACAAGAGAAGCAGCATAAAGAATGTCATTGGAGAGATGGACAACTGGAAAAGAAGGTGAGCAGGGCACGTAGCAAGAGCAAGAAATAACTAATGGGCAGCCTTTGTATTCCATTGCTGTCTGTGGAATGTTAAGAGAAGTAGAGGAAGGCCCCCAGCATACTAGTCAGATCCCCTCTAGAAGATTTATAGGAGGGTATGAAAAAGTCACCCAGGAGGAAAGAACATGATTGAGTTGTGATTTATATCATTGGAAAGAATACCAATCCTGATAAAAGATCTACAGAAGTATAAAAGTAAGCAGATACCATGAAATTATATGATTTGGGTGACTACAACCAGAAAAACAAGGCAAAAGCTGTGCTTAAAGAATGGTAACTCAATAAATATTTATTGAGTTAAATACTAGGTGGTGCAGAGGATAGAGAGCTGAATTTGAGACTAAGGCCTGAATTTTAATCCTACCTCAGTCACTTACTAGCTGTTGTAACCATGGGCAAGTCTCTTAACCTCTCAGCTTCTCAGTTTCTTCATCTATAAAATGGGGTTACTAATAGAAACATCCTCCCAGGTTTGTTGTAAGGACCAAGTGAGATAATATATGCAAAAGTGCTTTGCAAACATTAAAGTGTTCTATAAATACTAGCTAGTATTAAATACTATATGCCCAGCATTGCACTACATACTGTGGAAGAGATAAAGTAACATATGGCATGATCTCTGCCTTTAAAGGCTTTCCAGTATCTTTGAGATGAGGCTTTCACAAATGAAATATTTTATACATAGGAGACAGAAGAGGTGCTCCCTTATTTATGAATGCCTCATTTATATAAATGTCCAACTAAACACTCAGACCAAAATCCTCTTCACTACTTCTACTCCTCTAGATAGCAACCAAACTGTTCTGGATCAATGGTACCACCTGGTGGCCAACACAGAACTATCTAACCTAACATTTCTGCTTTACTTCTCCCCCCCCCCCCCAAAACTTTAGCTCTCACTACGCCCTAGGGAATGAAGATTCCCTCCAACTTGCCTTTCTTTTTTTGCCACTGGTATTCACTTAATTCCATCTCCAGCAATCACTTTCTTAAACATACAAATAATCTTTTAAAGAGAACCATGGGTTCAAATCTTCAATGCCTGTCTTTGAGGCCTGCTACCAATATGACCTTGGGCAAAATAAAGTAACCTCCCTGGGCCTCAGTTTTGTCATCTATAAAAGGAGGAGACTGAACAAGATGGCCTTTGAAATCCCTTCCAGCTATATTTCAGTGATCCTACAAAACCCCATTCTTCTTCCAGCTCTGGCCTAGGTACCTCAGAAAATTCTGAGTTAAAAAACAGAAAGAGGGGATCTAATTGATTGATAACCCTTAAAAAGACAGTACAAGTAATACACTTGTATCAAAGAAAACAAAATCTACAATTAGGAACTGAAATTAGACATGATAACAAATAAATGCTATTGGCCTCTAAAGTCCTTAAAAATGCCCTGAATTCTCCTTTGGAATTTTTTGTACAAGTCTACCCCTGTTAACTATCCTTTTCTCAAATACCAGCATTTATAATAAAATGCCTTCTTAAATTGTTTAAATTATAATCAGAATAGCATTATTTTATTTTTTGATTTCAAGTACTGAATATAATATTTTACCGGCATTATGTGTCAATGTGGCCTAGCCAAGGGGTATAACCATCAGTGATATTTTTTTTCTTGGAAAATTTGTTTCACAGTTCCAAAAACCTTATCAAAAAACTGCAAAAAAGAATCTGTTGGAAATTGATGACTTCCTGTATATGCTTCATGTAATACAATGAAATACAAGCTACCAAATGTGCCATACAGAGCAACAAGAAAGCAATGGAGTCATGGCTGGTACTGCTGGAGATGCTAAGGAATAAAGGACAGAGTAGTCTACCTTCAAAGAGTTTCTACTCTTAAGTTTCTAGTATTATAGGGGAGAATGTACACATTCTTTCAGATGCCATTTTAAGTGCAAAGGAGATATTCAAAATATCAGAAGTGGTTTGAAAAGGGAGGCATCTTGTTGTGAGGATTAAATTAAATTAAAGCAAGAAAAATGATAGCTTATTTACCAAATCCTCAGAAAAGTACATGACTAATTTGGACAAGTAGACATTTTTTAAGTGCACTTTCAAACCACTACATAGCTCTTGTTACACATCACTAAGACAAGGACCATCACAAATAACTATCACTAAATATCACTAAACCATCTTTAAAATGGTTCGAAGTGGGAGAGAGAGGAAACAGCGAAAACAGCATTTACGGGGATAGCTTAAATACTGAAGGCACAGCTTTCAAGTTGCCCTACATAAATATAGACATAATAAATAATGATGTTTTTGGAAAACAAGGATTTTGAGAAATTGCTATTTTGAATGTTGATTTGATAGAAAACAATTTAAATCACAAAGCCTTTAGAATTCTTAGCAGATATTATGCATATAGAATAAAACATGAAAGAGGATGGGTACAATTAAAAAAAAACCCAGCTAGGCAATATTTTTAAGATAAGCAGATTCCCATACAGGAGACCACAACATTTTCATGCCAAAACTTAACATTCCATACACATGCAATTATTGAGAAGATTATGTTACAGTTTTCTGAAGCAAGAATACAATATGCTTGCTGAAATAATAGATCATTTGGGGATGGGGGTGTAGAATTATCAAGGGTCTCAAGAAAGCAACAGTCTCTGAAGATAGACAAAAAAAAATTAGAGTTGCATTTTGGAAAAAAAAGGCTAGGAGAAAATTTGACGCAAATAAGTCATAAGTAATATGGATCGGGCAAACATGCCCTTGTTCACCAAATTCTGCAATCCCAGAACTAGTTCTAGGGGGCATGCCTTGATGCAGTCTTAGGACAATATAGGAAGCCCTATTTTGAACAGTGGGTTACTGATTTCTACAACTAATTACCCCCAAGAGCTGATATAGGCTAAAATATAAACAGCTTCAAGAACGATTTATACAATAAATTCATGGATGATAAATCCAGACTGGGTTATTAGGAAAAGGTAGCAATGTTTGGGATGCCTATGTGACCTTGTGGAGTTTAAGTCATAGAGGGTGACCATGCATTTATCAAAAATCTCCCTTGTTAGCACTATCAGACATAGAAAACAAGGTAGGATGGACCCCCAATGGCATTTCTTATGTTAAGATTTTCTCCTTAAAGTAACACTATATTTAAGTTATACTTACTTTATAACTAAGGCCAAAAAAGGAAAGTCTGGGCTACAGACAGCAGTCACCTTCTAACTCGTAAAATTATGTTTAGCTCTGGCAAAGATCCATAGGCTCATAGGGAGCATGTGATATTCTAATTCCTAGACAGACTCTCAAGCCTCAATTTCAGGGTTGTGGCCCCTTACTCTTTGATGCAGTGAGTGATACTTCATGATCTGAAAAGCGGTGGCTCAGGCATGGAAATGTGAAGGGCTACTGTATTAGATTAATATCTATAAATGTACGGCTTTCATTGGCTTAATGTAACCACGACTACCTAAAATATATCTTCATTTCCAAAGTACAATTTCCCCTTCTAAATAGTACGGTCTTAATAACACCTTAGCACTATGGAATGTACAAAAGGAAGTATGGTCTGATTTTTGAGAACTCATCAATTTACCCTTAGAAGGACACAAAACATCTAATAATTTCTCAATTTTTTAGAATCCCAAATCACATTAAATATAAATACACATACTGTTGCCTAATATTTAGTCTTATGTAAAGGCTACTGACTTTTAGAGGTCTTTGAGCCACCACTACAAATTAGCCTTCTATGCACATCAAGACTATTGACATAAATTAATAGTGCAAAGTAAGAGATTTTGATATATTTTATATTGTAATTTTTAATTCTGGCCAGTGAGTTTCTCCTCCCCCAATTTTAAAGGCTATATGCATAAAGAAAATATTTCAACTTGCCTTTAAACAACACCAAAACTGAACACTTTATTTCATAAATTTAAAATGATCTCTTTGGACACTATAAGTTTCACTAAACAGTCATGAAGCTGGCTTCAAATTAATATGTTGTTTTTACCTGGAATGGAAGCATTAGAGACAGCTGTGAGGTCCAATCTTTTTTTTTTCTTTTTCTTTTTTTTAAAAAGACTGCACTTTTAAGGCAAGAAACTTGCCTGTTTTCAAGGTCTCAAAGTGCCAGATGACTTCTCACTTAATTTTGAGTCACATTTGAGAGATCGCCAGAGCAAACTGTATCATGAACTGCAACTTCAATTAATATCACAGATTTGAAGTACAATAAAAATGAAACTGGGATCAGATTTTCCTTATTAAGGGAATTTTAGTGGAGTTACATACCCAGTAATTTTACACAAAGCCTAAAAAAAAGTATTTGGGACTTTCGAATACCCTGCCTGTACTGACCAACACAGGCAATCTGAATTTCAAGTGAAAGAATTACTTGCTCATTTTACAATAAGTTCTTCGAAGATATAATAAAGAGGTCAGTGTGTACTGTACTCACTCTTCAGCTAAAGTCTGGCTTGCAGAAACGATAAGGATGAACGGAACTACCTTGACCTTGGCTAATTTCACCACAAGTTGCTCTGAGGCAGACATAAAAGCAGGTGAAATGAACATTAGGAAAAACATAGTACTTTGAGAATTCTGACATAAATTAAGTAGTACTGATGATCTGATGAAAAGAAAAATGAACATTTGGCAAACTTTAGTGACTGTTGAAAACAAAGTTTTAATCTTGATATTTATCTCAAAAGTAGAATAAATTACAGCTCCCTAGAACACTGTGAATGGAAAATTATTTCCAGGAAATATTTACTACCATTTCAAAGCCTCTCAAGTTAGTGATCCATTTATCTTCTGATTGAAATTAATCTTTCACTTCACTTGTTCAGAGACTTTCATATGAGTGTAACTTTGCAAGTATTAAATGTTCCGAATTAGCAAAGAATAAAGGAATGAAGCGCGTACAAAAGTATGATACCTCATGCTGGTACTTCCAAAAATAAAAAAAAAGATGAAAGCTTTGAGGTATTTGTCAGAGACACTTTGTAGGATGCAAGTAATACTTTTTCAAAAATGAGCATTTTTAAATATGGAAAAGTGTTTCACCTCATGGTTTCAGGGCAACCAGAGTGAAGTGAGGCATGTACTCACATTCTGCAAGGTGGAGTGAAAGAAAGCGGGAAGAAAAGTTTGATTTCTTTCCTACAAAGGTATGTGCATGTTGTGAATTAATGGGCTATGGCACCTAATTTGTTTGGAAATCTGGCACAATACTTGCAAAATAGCCACTCAGGTCTTAAACAAAATCTGCATCAGAACATTTACCCAAGTTTAATTTTGAAAATTTTTTTTTTAAAAAAAGGAAACAGTCCTAGACATGTGTTATTTTGCCTCATTGCCAAAGGGCTGCCTGTTTCAGGCCAACTCTTGGAAAAGAAAAACTTGTTGCAACAGTACCACTTAAGAGTTCCCCAAATAGCTTGTTTGAAGGAACTACACAAGGCACCCATTCAAGTTATTCTCATAATAAAAAGTAGAGGCAGAAAAAGCAAGTCCATTTTTCTACTTAGTTTTGTGGTACGCAAGAAAAAGGTACTCAAGTATCACCAACTTTGCTCTGCAATAGTCAGGGCTGAAGAGAAATGGCAAAAGAGACCATAATGGGGTGAGAAAAAGGACTCTTTTCACAAAAATTTCCTGTCAATAAGATCTCATTCCCCAGATTTCGAATGGTGCTAAAAACATCGCTTCTTTGCAGAACTTAATGAGTGACATCTGCCCTTAGTTAAGACAGACTCCTAGGCACTCAGCAGTCACCTTTTGTTTACCCCGCGTCTCGGTGGAGCGGTATGTGAACGAACACACGCACCATCGCCAGAGAAGTTCATTTCCAAAGCCCACAGCGAACGCCGAGGGAAAGGCGCTCGAATCCGCCTCGAACAAGACCCATCTAAGCTGGAAAGTGCAGCAGTTGGGCAACAGGAGGCAAAGATAACGGTCCTCCCACCCAGGGAGCACCGGCCACTTCAGCAAAGAACTCGCACAAAGCTTCACTCGCCTCTCCCGCAGTCGCTAGGTCTTGGGTGCAAAAGGCCAAAAAAGCATCCACCTCAAGAACGGCCCAGCTCGCCGTGCCAGCTCCCCACCCTCCGCCCAAACGGCGCGTTCCCAGGCAGGAAACGGACCGTTGGCCGGTTACCGGTTATCCGGGGCCTCGAAAGCGCTCTAAATCACTACGGAGCCGGAGCCGGAGCCGGAGCCGGGGGAAACGGCGGGGAGAGGAAGCCCTCGGCCGGGGGAGCCGTCCGGGGCCGCTGCCGATCTCCGGGAGGGAGCCTCCGAAGACTACGTGGCATTAGCAGGCGACAGCACAAGTGCCCGAGCGCCGGTGGCTGCAGGGGAGGTGGCCGAGGGTGCGGGGGGTGGGAACCACGTCCCTCCACTCACTCCCGGGACACAGGCACTTTTTAAGCAGCAAATCCAAATAGGGCTCCGACATGGAAAAGGAGCCCTCAGGCTGCGCTCCCCCTCCCACAGATTCGGAAACTTTTCCCTCCAGCAGCCCTCCCAAAATATCCCCCCTCCCCTCCCCTGCGCCGTCCGGCCCCCGCCCCCCGCCCCCCCCCCCCTCACCTCGGCCCGGCTCTCACGCTCAGCCCCGGGCCGCCGGGCCGGCCGCCTCTAGCCCCTCCGCATCCTTCCCGCTCCCCGAGGGCTCCCAGCCTCGGCTCGGCTCTCCTCAGCCCGGGGCGTCCCCCGCCAACCGCCCTCCCCGCTCGGCCCAGGCCGGCCGGCGCGCCCCGCATGTGTGCGCCTTACAGTCCCGGCCGGCCGGGGGTCGCCGCCGCGGCGACGAACAGCAGCAGCTGCTGCCCTGCCCCTCCCCCGCCGGCCGGGGGCCAGGAGCGGGGGGCGCGGGGGGCTGTCTGCTCCCTCCGCACGCGCGGCCAACGCCGCCTCAGTCCGGCACCGACCCAGCCCAGCTGCCCGGGGAGGGGGTGGGGGGGGGTGGGGGGGGCCCGGAGCACGGACACTTACTGCCTGCCACACACGGGGTGCGCGAGAAGCGGGGAGCTGAGGGGCAAACGCGACTCCGTCCCGCACTCTCCCACCCGGCTGCGAGCCGTCGCGGTCGTCGTCGCCCCAGCCGGCAAGGTGCCGCTTCAATCTCAGCGCGGAGCCGCTCGCCCGCCGCCGGACGGCCCCGCCATGATGGAATGTGGCCACTGCGCATGCGCCGCGGTGGGGGGGGGTTGGGGGGGTGCGAGCGGGGAAAGCCCAGGACCCTCGAGGCCAAGGGTCAGCCGCCGTTCCCGGGAGCAGACGGCCCCCTGGGGGGGGGGGCGACCTTGGCGAGGGCGGGCGGTCCCGCCAGCGGGCGCTTGGGACGGCGGACGGGGGGGGGACCTGGGCATGGGGCATCCGCTGCCCTGCTCTGCCCACCGGGTTGCGGGCTGGAGGCTGCCCCTCGGGGGCCCCCAAGGCCCGGGGCAAGCCGTGCCGTGCCACTTACCCAGGTGTCATGGAAAGGTGGGGACGCTCGGGTGGGCTTGACCACTGATGGCTTTGAAGTCACTGGCCAAGGAGAAGCGGACGGGGCTCGAGGGCCCCGGGGCTGCCCTCCTTCCTTCCCTCTCCTGCGATCCGCTGGTCCGGGACTGCTGGCTGTCACTTAGATCTTGTCCTGTCTCCTCCTCGCCTGCTTTCCCTCGTTTGTGGCCCTCCTCCTCTGCCCCCCTGCCCGATGAGGCTAGAGTTCCCAATTTGCAAACAGAACCACGTGGGAGTCGAAGCGGAGGGGATTCTGTTTCTCTGGGGTTAGCAACAGCCCACAAGTGCAAGGGTTGGGGGAAAGAAAAAAACCACACCAGGAGATTGCTGAATCCTAGGGTTCCACACTAGTATCAGCTAACAAAGGAACAGCGAGGGGGAAAAGGTCAGGGGCACTGAAGAAATACAGTAAATAACTCTTAAAAACCTCCCCAAATCACAATTGACTGTGGGATAGTCCACAGTTAGAGCTACCATAAACAAACTAGAATGAAAAGTTTTAGAGGGGCTAATGTTTAGCTGGCTAAAAAACAAACCAACCCTAAAATACAAAAAAAGAAAAAGAAACTCAGCAAAACACACACACACACACACACACACACACACACACACCCCACCAAACACACCCCACCCCTCAATGGCCAGGGTCCGAGTCTTGGGACCAGAAGGATGGGAAGGAAGGAAAGGAGCATTTATGCAGTGATTACTGTATGCCACACACTGACATGGTACTGCTGGGGGCAACCTGAAGGAGGATCTCTGGGGACACAATCTTAGAATTGAAAGGGGCTCTAGAGCCCATGGAATCGAATCCAATACCTGAAAAGTTATCCCCAGGCCAATACACCCTAAGAAGGGTCGACTGCCTTTTGCTTCAGAGGGGCACCACACTGTCCCCCAGGAGTAACTGGGGGACAGATCTTATTTTTATGAAATCCTGCCTAAGATCAAGGCCACATTTGCCTTGCAACTCAAACTCGTTACTAGTCCTGCTCTTTGGGGCAGAGCAAAACTCAGTTAATCCCTCTTCAAAGGGCAGAAAGGTGTGAAGAAAGGGCAGAGAGTTTAGCAGAATGCCATGTGTGCAAAAACTAATGCAGGGGAATTTGTGGGTAGAGTCCAGGAACACCACACTGAAAGTGACCACTTTGGACCTGAAATGGAGGGAGCCTGTCTCCCACCTCTGCCCCCCAACCCAAGCCAAAGGAACAGAGATAAGTCGCTGTAGGGTTTGGACTTGAGGGTGGAAGGACAGAGCAATACTAAGGACAGAACTCAGCCAGTTCAGACCTGAAACAAGGGTGAACCTGCCTGCAAAGAGACTCTGCAATGCTCTGTCAAGCTGAACAGGACCTGATCGACCTGTAACTTCTCTGTAGAGAACTTACCCCTACCTAGAGCTTTCCTCACTTTAGAGGAAAGGAGTAGTGCCCTTTAAACACCCAACTCGGTTTCGGCTGTATTGCTCTCGATACAGTTGGAGAGAGTGGAAGGGCAAAGGTCATCATATTGGGAAAGCAAAGTCCATAACCCGAATGTTTCTTCTAGCAGAACCTCCCCTCTCCCTCCAAGGGCACAAGTTCTTCTTTATGCATAGTTGATACTTCAATACGTTGACCAAAAACTCCTTTGATCTCCTTGGTGGTGATGGTGGAAAGATATAGAGATACCTTGTTAACACAGCAGTCTTGTGGGAAAGGACTAGTATTATCAATTTTTAAAAATATGACAAATAGACAAAGGAGATGGTAAATACAAGGGAAGACAAAGGAGGGATTCAGGTTAAGTGCTCGCTTAGAGAATTTGAGAGAAGCCTTCTCACAGAAGGTGACAGTTTGACTTGGGGATTAGACCAGGTGATCTCTAAGGCCCTGTCCAGCTCTACATTCTAGGAGCTGATGATTCATCATGAAAAAGAATCTAAGATCTTTAGGAAGACCAAAACATCCAAGACATTGAGAAATGAGGCTCTGACTCCAAAAGATGTGCCACAGTTTCAGAGCTGGCCCTCTTATGTACCAAGGCAATTTAATCTGAAGAAGGCAGAACTGTCCAGACCTTTTGAGGGGTACAGACCTTGAAACATTGCCAAAGGAAGCACCATCATTAACCTTTAACTCTTTCAAAGTACCCACCATGATCCTTCAGAATCTCTCAGATTTCAAGGCAACGCCTAGTTCTTCAACCTCCTCTAATCAAACCTCCTTTTCTTCAAGTGTTAGCAATCAAGATCAATTAAATCTTCCTTCTTAGGTTTTATTGGATTCTGTCTCCTTCCAGATGTCTTTTCTGCTACCTTCAATTGTTAGTGCCTTCTCATCACCGGGCATCCTCTATTCTGTGCTATTAACCCTCACCCTCAATTTCAATGTAAGCTCCTTGAATTTACATATTACACTGTATTCTTTTCTCCATTGCTTAGCACGTTGCATGAATACATGCTTAATAAACTGCTTGGAGATTGCTTGAATCCAACCTTTGCCACCTGTGTGAACTTCAGGGAAGTCCCTTTCCCCTCTCTGGGCCTCAGTTTCCTTCTCTCTAAATGAGGCAGTTGAACTGGGTCAGGAGTCCATGAACTTGTTTCTTAAAGACTTTAATAACTATTTCAATAGAATTTTTTCCTTCATAATCCTCTATATTTTATCTTGTGCATTTAAAAACATGATTTTGCAAAGGGGTTCATGGGGTTCATGACAGACATGCAGAAAGGTTAGGAACCTCTGGAGACGATCTCAAAGGTCTCTGCTAGCTCTAAATCTGATGAAATAAATGATTTTTGAAGGTTTGCAGAATCCTCAGGGTACAACTTCCTTATATCCAGTGTCCTGTTTTTGTTTGCGTTTTTCTTGGTGAAATACATCTCTGGTTTTGCAACACAAGTCGTTGGCAAAATATAACCAACTTAACAGAGATTTGCTTTACAATACACTTGGCCAGATCAACTCTATTCTGTTAGCTAAGGATGGCTTTCTACCCTTGTATGTGTATAACTATACAGAAAAACAATTTGGATGTCCCATGGAACTAATTCAAATGAGATGTATCTTTATTTCCAAGTCTTTGTTAATTATTGTATTCAATAATAGTGAATCTCAACTCTTTTCCAGTGACTTAAATTTTTTTTTAAATTTGTCTATATAGTGTATTTAAACATGTCTGTGACTTTTACTTAGAAGTTGATGTATTTTTAAAGGTAGTAGAAATACGTCAGTACAATAAATTTCTTCTATTTGAAGCCAAAGTTGTATGACCGTGAATTCCCAGCAAGCACTTTGTTCATGTTTTGATTCAGTTGTCTTGGACCAGGAAAACTGTGGTTAATGATGCCATGTTCTATAGTGGATTTATTTCTCATCTCGAGTACTAGAGTCTCATATCCAGAGCACAAAAGTTCTTAAGCGGTGAATGCTTTACATTCTTTATGTTGAAGAATATATGCTTTCTAAAGCTTGGCAGTAATTATGAAAAGGATTCCCTGGAGATAGTAATCCAGTCCTTGATCACCATGGAAAGACTTCTTGAAACTATTGCTTCTTTTCCTTTTATCTTATGCACTTGAAAGGATATTTGGGGGTTTGTGGACCATTATGATAAACCATTGTTCCGAATGGGCATTTTAGAAAAAAGATGCCACCACCATCTCCCACCTCCTGCCCGCACTCTGCCTGCTGCCCCTCCTAGAAAACCTGGTGATTTATGACTAGTTTCAAAGCTTAGCTTAAAACCTGCCATCATACTCTGAAGCTACAGCCATCTCTCAGATTTGAATCTACTCCAAAGGCAGAAAGTTGGCTAAATCCTTGCTTAAAGTGAGATACCAGGATTCCAACATTAATCATTTTAATTACAGTAAAGTCCTTTTTCTAATGCTAGTTTTGGAAAACAAGTATACCACCTGTGTTATGGGGAGAGGTCTTAGACATCTACCATACTGATGGGAGTGTGGTTTGGCCCTTACTAGAATACACATTGTGGAATATGGAAGTGCCTTCTAGGTCATTTATTATTGACAACCACTGATGCTGAAGATAAAATCTGCAGAAGGGTTTTGAAGATGCCACTTATGCTTGTCAAGAAGAAGTCAGATCAGAACCTGTAATGAGACTGTGACTAGATCTGACCTGGTGGCCATGACATCAACAGATGAGTTGGGTTTTTCCCCCCAGTCTCTATCCATGGCCAAGTTCCACAAAATCAATTGGTTTGACTTCATGGCAATCTGAATCAGCTGTTGAAGCAGCTGAGAACATTGAATTGGTCTAGTGTTTTGCAGTTGGCTAGGTAGGTCCTCATTATTCCCAAATAATCTACATGCTGTTAAGTGAAAAACACAAGGAGATGTACATCTCCAGCATGGCATGGAACGTTTGAATAAATGGGTACAAAATGAGAACTTTCTGTAAAGGACAATTGCTGAAGCAGGGTGGAGTTGTAGAATCAAAGGTCACAGGAAGAACTGAAATTAAGTTTTAATGAGATTTTTGCTGCCCTGCACTCTGGGGATCACACTTCTCCAAGTGCACAGAAGAAAAGGGCCTTATCTACACCATTGTGGGGATAGCCTAATTGCTATCTCTGGAGTTGGTGGCTTTTTGCGTTGCAGCTGGGTATAACTAATTGGTAGGAAGGCATCCCAGAATGAGACAAGAAGGTGCTCCCAAAGATGTGGGCCAGCCCTGTCCCTGATGCCCAACAGGCCAAGGGACGGGACTGTGGTCAAAGCACCAAAGGCCCCCAATGCGGTCACAGGTGACAGGCAACCGCCATGTTTGTGGTGCAATCACCCTTGCGTCCCCCAACTCCCCCCAAAGTCTCTGTGTGGCTAGTGTCGGGGTGGGGGGAGTTGCTTCAGATCATGTGTTATTTGGCTAAAAATGTTTCTGCTCCATTTTATCATTTGTCACGTAGACAGGCTCTTTGAAGCATGAAAAACAATGTTTAAAGCCAAATAATGGTCCGGTTGGAAAAATGCTAGGCTTGTCACTTCTATGCTAGACCATGGAGGGCCATTTGGGCTGTTGGGTTGGGTTTTTACTTCAGTTTAGGTGCCATTGTTGAGGGACACAGCTGAAAACTACAGTGAGCGATCGTCTAGCTGATAGCTTGCTTAAAGCCTTTGTAGAGGAGTTCCCTGAAATAAACAAATTAAAGCTTAAAATAATCTACAGCTGATTGCACTAAAGCCTTAGTTTTCTGAAGCATGAATAACTTTCCTCTCCTAATTAAAATCTTTTAAGCTAAATTGAATCGTAAATGAATCTAAATGGAATAACTATACTTAGATAATTTAGTAATGAAAACAATAGCATCTGTTTCAATTAATGGTCATAATGTTGAGTCCTTGTAAGTTATCTAAATGTAGCATATAAAATTTTCATGCTGTCAAAAAGTTACACTTTGCCTGCTTTCTCTTCAGATTCTTTCTTAACTAATATTTTCTTTGGCCTCAGTTCAACTTTGGTCAGCATAGGCTTCCTTCTCTTGAGTCCTGACTGTTGGAAACACCAACCATCATTTATTCAACAATTCAGTCACCTAACCCACTGGGAGAAAAAGTCTCAGCACCTTTTGAAATGGAGGGAGCTCTAACAAACAGCCCCATCACTTTCCCTCTCTTTGCTTGACCAGTACAAGGTGGGGCATTGCCCCGGATCAGAAAAATTGTTAACACATCGGGACATTTTCATCCTATGAGAGAGAAAAAGTAAAAGAAAAAGTTGGGCAATATTAAGTCATCATGCAGCTTAGATGAGCTCTAATTTTCTTTAAATGTAAGCTAGATGAGAACAATACATTCAGTAAATAATAATTTCCCAGGAGGCATTGTGGTACTGTGGAAAGATTGCTTGCCTTGTAGTCAGAAACCCTGGGTTCAAATCCAAGCTCTGACAGGCACTTCATCCCTGAATTTCATTTCCTCATCTGTAAAATGTGAGGGTTGGATTAGGGGGTCTCTTACACCCCTCCTAACTCTTATCTTATGGCCCTATGAGTTACAGTAAAGGAGAGGTATGATATGTATGTACCTTTCTTACAACAACCCAGGAATGTTCCTAAAGTACACTGCATATCTGGATTAGCCTGCTTCCCCTTCCCTGCCTCTGAGCTTCACCTGGCCCTTAGTTATCTTAGCAGGTCAACAATTGACTGGAAAACTGACAATAAGGTTCTCCTTAACTCGAGAGGACTTGAAGTGACTTGAAGGCTAGGTTTGGAGGTAGTAGCCAAATTAATGCAATAGAAATGGACATACTTAGGGTCTCTGAGCTATAAATTGTTCACCCGCTGCCTCAACAGCAGGAGACTAATCAGGGATGAAAGTGTCTCGTAAAAGAGACTCGTGAGAAAAGGATGATCCATAGAGAGGGTCATCAGAAAAACTGACAAAAGGAAAATTGAAGGGACAAGCAGAAAGAAGTTGGGGGGGAGGGGGAGAGCTCAGGGATATTTCCTAACTGAGACTCTAAGAATAATTTTTAAAAAACTATATCAGAGTCACAAAACTTTAGTAATGTATAGAATTTGGTCATTTTATCACCTAAAAGTATGACCTCTGGTAAAATGGATAATTTTTTTGGGTAGTGCTAACTTCCCAGGAAGGCAGTTCCAAAGATCACAATGGAAGAGAAAGAGTTAAATATCCATTATAAATCACAAGATTATTTTAGTTTGGGCAGAATAAAATCACTGTCCTGGAATTTACTCTTGTAGAACAGAACAATGGTATTTTCAATAACCAGGTGTTCACCTCATGTCTAGAATGGCCTGTACACTGCACGAACAGAATGTTCCCGATGAGCTATCAGAAATAATCCTATTTCATTTATTAGAGGCAGTGTAGTATAGTAGGAAGAACACTCACTGAAAAAGGGGTTAAGAGGACCTGAGTTCGAGTTCTGGTTCATCCACTTACCAAGTTTTTTTGACCCCAAGCAAACCCCTTAATGCCTCTGAACCTCAGTTTCATCCTGGGGTCAATAGTGTTTGGGCTTCTCACCTCACAGAGTTATGAAAACTCAGAGTCCGAAGGGAGCTCAGTGGACATCTGGTCCAATCCATGCATGAGCATGAATCTCCTCTATAGTGTTCTCAACAAGTGGCCATCCAGCCTCTGCTTAAGGACTTCCTGGGGCAACTCAGTCTACTTCTGGATTATCCTAATTAAGAAAAAAAAATACATCTAGTATTATTACAATAAACTAATTTCCAAGTACCCACTTAGCCTGCATGCAAACCAAACACTAGACTTTCCCCTAAATGTTCACAAATTTCAACTATTTACATCTGAATCAGAGCAGCTTTTTCTTTCAGTCATCACTTAAGGGTCGTCTCCATTATTCTGTTTTAAACAATAAGCAATTAAGTTTTACTTTTTCCTCTCTGGTTCCTAAATTTCCTCACATGAGTACATCATATTGATATATAACATTACTCAAATATATTTCTATATCTTGGTCATCTCTCTTTTTTCTAATTTTGGTTGCCATGTCTTCGTCTCTTTTTTGAGTCTTTAAAAAGTGCCTGTTTGCTAAGTATCTCTCACTCTTAGACATTTTGGTGCTACAAATTTGACTCTGAGTAATGCTCTGGCTGCATTCCATACATGTTAATATGTACTATCTGTTTTATTGTTATTTTTGATATATTCCACTATTATCTATCATTCTCTCACCCTCATGTTATTTGTTAAATAACTTCTTTTGTCTTTCTGGATATATTTTTAAGATTCATTTTTGCATTACTAACTTGATTGCATTATGATCCATAAATGTAGTGCGAAAATGTTCTATATTTACCTCCATCTTTTTTTTTTGTGCCCAGTGCATGATTAGTTTCTGTGTACATTTCATGTTTGCTTGGAAAAGATACATATCCTTTGCTTTTTTCCTTGCTTTCTCTCTACATGTGTTCATTCTGGTTTATGCACTCTAGAAACCTCTATAATCTCTTTCTTATTTATGTTTTTTGTTGGATATAGAGAGAACTTGATGGAAAAAGCAAAGGCTTAAAAATCAATAATAGTGAGAGATTTTGATGTTCCACTACCATAATGTGCTACATCCAACAGAGATATAAATAAGAAAGAAATTGTAGAGGTACCTAGAGAGTTTTTTCCCTATTTTTAAAAAAAATTCGGTTTTGTTTTAAGGACTGCATTCTCTCTCTCCTGCTTTCCATGTGAGAAAGCATGAAAAACAAAACCTTTGTTACAAATATGTAAAGTCAAGGGAAAAAAAATTCCTGCAGTGCCATGTCAAAAAAAAGGGCTCAATCTGCATAACTGAGTTTTCTTTGATTAATTTCATTACAGAAAAATTAGGTACATATTATATATATTTAAAATCTCTAAAATTCTTATCCTAGATAGGACCTATTAACATCATAAAATATCTTTTGTCTCTTAATGTTTTCTAGCTTGAATTTTACCTTTTCTACTATCATCAGTAGCATTCTTACGCTTTGTGAATTATCAGTAGCAAAGTCAATTTTAGACTAACCTTTTCATCATAAATTCCCACAAATCATTCTGTATGAAATTCATCTCCTGTAAAGAACACAGTGTTGATTCCTGTAAAGAACACAATGTTGATTACTGCTTCTTAATCGTGTAAATGTCTTCTTTTTTTCTTGGATAGTTCAATCTAGTTCTATTATGATTATCATCGTCAAATTTGTCTTTTCTCTACCATTCTTCGTTAAATTATTATTCAGTTTATAAGATGGAAATAGTCTTTTTAATTTTTGTTATTACCATCCAAACTAAACCAGACAAAATTGCACTATCTCGTACTATTAATTATATAAAGTCTTTCACTATGGACTTTCCCTTTATTTATGTGATTGATACTTCACTTTGGGATTTCCCTTCCCTCTCCTCCTTCTACCCTCTGATTTAGTATTTTTCTCTATCTGAAACAGTCTTCTGGAACATCTAGCTGTTTAGCCAATAAAGTACTGCAAGGATGCTCAACTGGTTTTTATTGTTTTGAGAAGTATGATTTATTTTAAGTACTTATCTTTTTGGCTTGATGGCTTGGTTACTGTTTCCAAAACTCCTTGAAATGACGACGTTTCTTTGCTAACTTTTCAAAGTTCACATGCTTTGCAAATGTTCATCTTTTGCCTTCAAACTATATGCTAATTGTTAGGAAGTCTTTCCTTGCATTTGCCCCTTCTCTCCATTGATCCTGATGCTGTCCTCTGGCAGTCCTTTTCCACCGGACAGCTTTTCAGATATTTGGATTGTTTCAGTTAGTTTTGTCAGGTTTCCCATCATATACTCTATATTGGTCTTTTTTCATTATTTCCTCATTTTTTGTATCTTTTAATTCTACTTTCAGTTCATAAGATTCAAGGATCATGAATCTAGAGCTAGAAAGGACCTCAGAGGTCATTAAAGACAAGGTTGGAGATGGATTGCTCTGACTCCAGGGTTAACATTCTTTCCATCGTGCCATGTTGTCCTTGAGAAACATAAGGGATAGAATGATGAGGTCAGAGGCAGGGAGATCTGGGTTCAGATTCCTGCCTCCGACAATGACTAACCAGGTGACCCTGGACAGGTCCCATTTACGCAGTGTGCTTCAGGCAACTACCTAGGACTTTTTGTCCTCTGTCACAGGTGGGTTACTAATTCAATGACCTCTGCACGTTCAGCCCCTCCCTGACATTCAGATTTCTACAAGCTCTTCTTTTATTTGTTTTTGTGATTAAAAATACAAAACAAGTAAACCTAGGGTTAATTCTTGCACGTTCTTTAAATGTGTCATTTTCTATTTGAGGGAGGGCCTCTTTTTTGAATAAGACAGCTGGGTGGCACAGTGGAGAGAGTGCCAGGCCTAGAGTCAGGAAGACCTGAGTTCAAATCTGGCCTCAGACACTTACTAGCTGTATGAACCTAGGCAAGTCACCCCAACCCGTTTGTCTTAGTTTCTTCATCTGTAAAATGAGCTGGAGAGGGAAATGACAAACCATTCCAGTATCTTTGCCAAGAAAACCCCAAATGGGGTCACAAAGAATTGGACGCAACAGAAATGACTGAAGAGCAGCAATAACCATGGGCCTCTTTCAGTACATTTTCCAGTTGATTTTTTTTTTTACATTAACCACTTCATTTCCTCTGTGCTTCCCCCCGCCCTCTCTGTCTGTCTGTCTGTCTCTCTTTTTTTTGAGGGGTATGTGAGAAGCCTGGCTCCCTTGTAACCTTGAGTGGAGAGTCCTGGCAGCTAGCTCTAATTGTTAAGAAGTTTTTTTTAGTTCTTTTTTCTTTTCTGAGATCCAGCCTCTATTTTCCCCTCTGCAATTCCGCCCCCTCACCCTCCCTCAGTCCTGTTTTCTGGGGCCAAGCAGAACAAAGCTAAATTCTCCTTTATATGATAACCTTCTAAATATTTGAAGACAGTTAGCATGTTCTCCCGCCCTCCCTACTCCCTTCCATTTTTTTCCCAGGCTAAATATTACTAGTTTTATCAACCTGGTTGAAAAATATATCTCTGTGTATGTGTGTGTGTGTGTTTGTAAAATATGTATATATAATTATATATGTAACATGTATATACTAATACATAAGTAATAGGAAGTTTGGTTATATATATACATGTTTATATATGTATATGTATATATATAAATTTCAACCTACATGTGTGTAAAGGTCTCTGTCTCTCTCTGTTTCTGTTTGTCTCTATATGTACTAGGAAAGCCAGTTACAAAGGCTGATTACTTTCAGGTCAGTCTGATGCGAATTCTTGAGGTGAAACAAGAAAAAATGGAATTTAACCTGAGTAAATGGAGAGTAAGGAAAGCTCACATTTATACAGTAGCTTGCCCTGGAGAAGTCCAACTCATACACCAACTCTGTGGGGGAGAAGTGATGGACAGCATTAGTTTTAGCCCCGTTTTCTGAGTGAGGAAACCTAAGCTCAGGGAAGTCGATGACTTGCCTACAGTCACACAGCTAGTAAATGGAAAATCTGCCATTGAGTCTTGGGGCCCAATTGAGTCTTGAGGTTCCAAATCCAGGACGCTTTTGAGTATGCCCTGCTTCTTAGTTCTCTGATCCCTGATTTCTTCCCAGAAGCCTTTTGCTGGGAGGACAAAGCTCCCAAGATAGGCCATTCTACTCTGGGATACTTTTGATTCTTAGGAGGTTTTTTTCTGAACATCGAGCTGAAATCTACCTCTCCACATCTACCGCTCATCCCCAATGGCTCCTAGCTCTGCCTTCTGGGCTAAGTAGAAACAGGCTAATCCTTCTAGCAAGGTCCTTCAGACTTCTTCCTTGGATTTATCCAGTCAAGTCAGTAGATCTCTGACTTCCATTTCCCAAAATAGAGCAAGAGGTGAATACTTGAAGTGGGCATCTGATGGGAGCTGAAGGCATTCTAAAGAGGATGAATGTATTGAGAAAGAGAGGCAAAGAGAACAGATTTCAAGGCCTTCTGCAAAAAGAGCCCCAAAGTTATGGTATAACTGAACATCTGGGATGTTGGGGGGGACCTTTTCTAATGAACCTTACTGTCTAGAGTTTGGCTTAGCAACTTCTGCAGGGATCAGAGTAGTTCTGTTTCTTTTTTGTTAGGAAATTAACAGCCATCAACAAACAAAATAATTTAGGATATGAAGAACAGAAAGGAGGATTGTATAAGGAACTGTGAACTTCTGTCAGGTACAATTTTTTTGAAAAGTATACACATTAATTTTAACAAGGTAGCAACAAAATTATCCCATTCATTTGTAAAGGATCACAGTGTATTTGGAGTTATTCCCTCTACCCCTCCTCACTTTTCCCAGTTATACAAGATTTGGGCTCTTTTGTAAAGAAATTGCTATTGTGACATGAAAAAGAATATAAATACTATTTTTGCACTCCTAAGTTGGAGTCCTTGGTGATTAACTGCTGAGTTGTGGAATCCTAGGTTCAGAGCTTTAAGAGATGGAAGAGAAGGAAATGTAGAGATCATTTAATCCAACTCTGCTCTGAGATCCGAAGAACTAGGGTCATATGACTATAGATGTAGAACTGGAAGAGACTATAGGGGCTATCAAGTCAAACCCCTCCATTGGACGGATGAGGAAACTGAGGTCCGTTCCAAGGGCACCCAGGTCATGACAGGCAAGATGTGGATCCCTGTCCTCTGACCCTAAAGTTGCTACCCTCTCCTCTCTGCCACACACAGAGAAGAAGGAGCAGAGCTGGGCTACAAACCAGAATTCCTTGCCTCCCCATTCAGGGCCCTTTTGACACAGTTGCTCATGAGTTCCTGATTTGGGTCTTAGTCCAAGACTGATTTCCCTGGACATTATTGGTACAAAAGCAACTATTAAAAAAGAAGACAGCTTGGGGATCAGTCTAGTGATAGTTTTTGTAAAGAATGAATATCATCTTCCTCCCAGTTGTAGGCTGGGAAGGGAAGCATTTGGCCTTCACTGGCTTTAAGGATTAAATAATTTGAGCTGTGAAGATATGATTTTGCCCGTTTATTGGGAGCCCATGTCCAATGTGGCTTGAGGCCGAGGAGGTTTTGATACCGTTATCTCTCAAAAATGTGAAATGGCCTCCATGCCTTAAAGTGGACCCAAACAAATGGACGATGATAACCCTCAGGAAAGCTGGCACAACCCAATCCTTGTCTTCCATTTTGCAAGTGTCTGAAGCTGAAGAAGATAACTACTTTGTTCCTTATACTTTGCTGCTGCTGCCTTGTATTTTTGTTGAAAAGGAAGGAAGGAAGCCATAAAACAGATCGGAGAGTGCTGGGCATGGAACTAGCAAACCTTGGTTGAATTCTGGCTTCACCTCTGAGCCTCAACCTTCTAACTTTGTCAAAATGGTGATAATAATACGTCCCCTACCTACCTCGCGGGATTACTGTGAGGAACGGACTTGGAAAACTTTGAAGGGTCATGAAAATATGAGTTATTATCATTCCACCAAGCAAGGTGGAAGTGGTATGATCTAGCAAAAATGCTGGGTTTAGAGTTCTTGAATCCAGGTGCAAATCCCAACCCTGTCATTTACTCCCAGCATGACCTTGGGCAAGTCACTTCTCAACCTGACTTGCCTCATTGGTAGGACTTGACCATTCTATAATTAAGGAGTGGAGATGACACATGTACAAATGAATATAATGCCATGACTATTATAAGACAATATCATTAACAAGAATCAATTCCCAATTCTTCAAGACAGTCCTGGCAGAGTAGAAGGAAATAAGTGACTGAGAAATACCAAGAAAATGCTTGCTGAGTTTAGAGAGGAGGAGATGACTTCTGGGGAGGGGGGAGCGGAGAAGGCAGTAGCAGTGATGCCTATTTTTGGAGGGGGAGAAGGGCTTATTTCCCTTGAAATTTTTCTTGCTGTGTTTTCATGGAGTGAGTGGCATTTGAGCTGGGCTTTAAAGGCTGGGTAGGATTTCGACAGGTGGAGAGATGTTGGGGGAGGGCATGCTAGATGCTGTGAGTCTTCGAGATGCCTGAACTCCAAGTGAGCAAAGGCACACTTAACATCTTGGAAGCTGCCCTTCTCATGTGGAAGGTCATACGACAGCTCGTCTTCAAAGCTAAAAGTGAAGTGGAAATTTGACATTGATCCAGTTTCTGAGATCAATACACAACAGGACATATGTTGGGGGACACTGCAGAGTCCAGCTTGACCAGCATGTTTGGTCCAGGAAGGGGAGCAAGGGGTGATAACGCTGGAAAGGGGCAGAGGTTGGGGCCAGATTGTGGAGCATTTGTAATGCAAGCGCTGTATTCAGTAGGCAGTTGAAGTTTCTTGAGCAGAGAATGTCCTACTGTGCTTTTATACTGGCCCTCACCCTCAGGAGGACAGGCTCAGGGTCTTTTCCTTTATCTCCCCCAGTGCCTCACATGGTAGATGGCACAGAAGGATAGAGGCTAGCTCTGTGATTTTATTGATATGGGGAACTCCCAGGTGTGGAAACTCCCTCTACCAATGCAGGTCAACCTCTTCTCTGTGACTTAGAGTCTTAGAGGTTCAGTACTCCCTGTGGGTCACACAACTAAGATCTATCAGAAGGGGGATTTGAATCCAAGTCTTCCTGTCTTTGAGATCAGCTCTCTATCAATGACTCCAAGTTGCCTCTCACCCTGTACATAGTAGGGGACTTGAGAAATGTTTGTTGGATTGAATTGACTTGTCCAGTCTGAATGCTGCCAGCACATGTTCAAAATCCAGCTGTAGTTGCTGCCCTCAGGGCCCAGGGCTTCCCACAGTCATCTTCACCCTGGTCCTGTACAGGACCATCGAGAAGCCTGCCCCTCCCACCCGGGTGGCTGCTGAAGAAGCCACCGCAGCCAACTCTGGCCAGGAGAGCGAGTGCTGGAAATGAATACTCCTTGTTCAGAGTGCAGAAAAGACGACTGTGCTAATCAAAACAGTTCTTCGTGCCATTTTGGGGAGAGCCTTCTTTAAATGGGATTTGTTTTTTCTTGGGCTTTGGGGCAGGATACATTCACAGACAGCCAGAGAGGGGGAAGGGGGAAAGAGCCTTAGCCTGAATCCACTCACTCAACAGCCAGAGTGAGATCTTTCCCTCCAGCTGACTGGCCTCTGCTCAGCCACTAATCCAGGAGGGCTGCACCAGGACAGATTTAGAGTTTCTTTAAATATACATATGGCACATATACGCCATCGGGGTTATTGCTGCCATGTCTTTTTTTCTACTGTAATATGCTGCCCAGATTATTTTTACTAGGGGCTACTGTTACTGGGTGGCGATGAGAAAGTTGACTGCCAGGAAGGAGTTACTTTTGGTCACCTGACAGTGGTAGGGGTGTTTGCCAATTTAGGGCATTTCATTTCTTGAGTCAGTTTCCCAGATAGACTTGATTGCATGCTTAAAAAGGACTGTGTTGAAAGCCGTTGATTGAAAAACTGCCAAACCTCAGTTACTTTTTCAACTATCTATAAAATTTGGTTAGAAATAGGACAGTGAAAATGGGGGAGAGGGTATCAGTCATCACTTGGTTGGGGTTCATTTTGGGTTACCTGACAACCTTGTTAGGAATCCTTGTACCATGCATGGAGGGTAACGAAAGTTCAAAAGCAGCGTCATCTCATCAGATTGGAAAAAGTAGTGAATAGAAAACCAACTTTTTAAAAAAATAAATTTTGTATTGCTATCTTTTGTTTTTGCACATCTTAAGTTTTCCAAGGAGAAATATCTCCTATGTCTCCTGCTTCTCTTCCCAGAGAGCTATTTCCTTTAACAAAGAGTGTTTCTGGAAAAACTGTTTTACAGAAAACTTGCGGAGAGACCCGACTAAACAAAACCATCTCGAGGGTGTTTTAGAATGAAACTGGGAGGATAAAAAAAAGATGAGGAATGGAAAAGATCTGGAAAGATGTTTATAACAAACTCTTTTCTCCCTTTCCTCTTCCACTAGACCAAATATGTGTGTGTGTGTATGTATGTATATATACACATATGATGTATATACCTAAACATATATATGTATGTATTCCCATACGTATACATACCTATGAATATATATGTGTGTAAGATATACATACATAAACATATGTATTCCATGCTGGAGGGGACAAAATTTTGAGGTCATTGAGGGATTGGCTTTCAAGATACCTGAAAGAGGGGAGAGTAGTAAAGTTTTGAGAAAAATCTCAGCCTTTACTGTTACCAAAGAGGACTAATAGCTGTTAATTCATATGCCTATTTTCCTATCATCTCCACAAAAATTTTATGAACCTAACCTCTGCGTGTATCCTTCATGAAATTACAAAAAGGAAAAAGGCTTTTTTTTTCTGTAAATGAGATACTATAGCAGACCATAGACAGCTAGGTGCTATGGTAGATAGAGTGCCAGGCCTAAAGTTAGGAAGACTCATTTTCCTGACTTCCAATCTGGTCTCAGACACTTACTAGCTGTGTGACTCTGGACAAGTCACTTAACCCTGTTAGCCTCAGTTTCCTCACCTGTAAAATGAGCTGCAAAAGAAAATGACAAACCACTCCGGTATCTCTGCCAAGAAAACCCCAATTGGGGTCACCAAAAGTCAGACATGACTGAAACGACTCAACAGCAAGAACAAAAAAGCAACAGTAGACCCTGTCTTCGTAGTCACGCATTTGGCTGAAAGGTGAAGAAAATGGAAGTTCTCACTGTGCTTATTTGTTGACTGTAAAAAAAATCATTTGCTACAGGACGTGGTGACACACACCTGTAAGCCTAGCTATAGGGGAGCCTGAGGCTTGAGGATTCCTTGAGTTTAGGAGCTTTGAGCTATGGGGGGTTAAGTTACTGAAGTATCTGCACTGAGTTCATCCTTAATATGGTGAGCCCCAAGAGTAGGGGTGGGGCACCAGGTTGTTTAAGGAGAGGCAAAGTGGCCCAGGTAAGAAGTGGAACAGGTCAAAGCTCCCACGCCAATCAGACTAAAATTGGGCCCATCAGTAGCCCCAGTACTTTCAGCTTTGGCAAGATAGGGAGACCTATGCTTTAAAACAAACAAACAAAGAAAACATTTGATTCAGTAGAGCAAAATACCACCTTGAAGATTTTCCCATGTTTAGGCCAAAAATAACACAAGATTCCTTGAAAGATATGCAACAAAGTTAAAGTTGGTAGATAACCCTACGAGTAATATCTTTTTTGGTATTTATATCATCTAAGGTATTTGAAAAGCAAATGTAGGAATGCTTTGTAGGGATGCTTTGAATGCCTCTTTTTAAAAATTAAATGTGCATCCATTTTCGTTAATGGTTAGGGGTAGGTTTTCGGGGTATGTCACCTTGGACTGTATCATGACTTCCTTTGCCCTTTGGTAGATAGCATTCTATTCCTTCCTCCTATGAGGTTGAGGTGGGTATAGAATAGTCTTATGTTTTTTGAACTTCTTTTCCTTTATATTTAAAAGTCTTTTTCCTGTTGTTTGTCCTTGATATTTTAAAGTTTAACCACTATGCATCCTGGAATTTTCAGCCTAGGGTTTTTTCTCCCCTCTGCAGGCAATCTGCAGATTCTTTCAACTAACACCTTGTTGTCTGTGTTAAGAAGTTTGGGGCCATTTTCTTGTATTATTTCTTGTCGTTCTGAGAGATGAATAATACTCAGGTTGTCTATACATTCTGTCTTTGAAATCAGTATGTTTTGCTTGTATGGAGATCATGTTTTCATTTAACACTATTACTTTTCGCCTCTTTTTCCACATTGTTCTTCACTCATTTCCATTCCTAATCAATTATTCTCTTTTTTGTTTCTTTGGTGAGACTTGCCACCAGGATTCAAATTTCTTTTCTGCCAATTATTTCTTCTGTGCAGCTCATTTCACAATTCTTATTTTTCTTTTAAATCATCGGGTAAGCTCCTACTGTGATTCTGTGTTCTCTTGAGGATATGTAAGATCCTCTCTCCATTTGTTGTTGATTTATTTTCCTTTGTCTAGAAATATTTATTAATAATATCTGGATTTATTTAGCTGATCTGGAGGATGTATTCCCTTCTATTATTGTCCTTCTTCTGTTATTAGTATCTTCCCCTTTGGTTTATCTACTTATGTTCAGGATCTTTAGTTGAGTTTTTTCCCTCCTGAGATCTTTGGTAACTTCAGCCTTCTTTCCCCTTTTATTCCCCTATTGCTTACTTTCTGACCTCTTCCCATTTGATTCTGGTTCCCCTGAGGGCTGGACCTCGAAACTGTCTCATCTTTCATGCTGAGCAGTTCACAATTCAGTGGCTTCAGTACTTGTCCCAAGTGACTTTTGGGGGTAATGAATGAGCTTCAGTTGGATGCTAGGCCTTTTGATTTAGGCAGGCCTGGTTAATCCACATATACTCTGGTGTCTTGCCCTACTTCTCTCTGTTCTTCACTTCTCTGGCTGGGTACAGCTGCAGTGTAGAGCCATAATGCAGTCCCAGCCAGAGTAAGCTTCTGCCTTTTGGTTTTCTGTGGCACTGGGAGGAGGAGGCAGGAGGGAGTTGAATTCTGTTGCAAGTCTATGTATGGGTCAGCTTGTACAGCCTTGATGTGTGATGAGATAGGGGGTGCTAAGTGATCAAGTTAGGGTTTATGGATTAGCCTTCTCAACTGTTGGTTCATCGAAATTTTACATCCTTGGGATTCTTGGTGTCATAAATTGAGAAGGTAGCTAAAAGTCCTTTATCTCTTGGGCATAATTCCTCTTTTGGAGAGATTTGAGAAGTAAGGGTCAGAGAAAGTGTCCAGTCCTTAATCTTGTCAGTTATATGACCTGAAAATCTCTAATAATATCAAGCAAATCATAAAACTGGGAGAAACATGTTCCCCAAAGGTATCTGTCATGATCATGAAGGATATCTTCAACGATCCACGTTGAAGAACAATTCCCTGTAGATGGTGAGGTACGCCAGATGCTCTTGTTTGTAGATGACATTGTACTGATATCATCATGCCCCTTAACATTGCAGGGCCTCTTAAATGAGATGTGTAATCACTCAAAAGAATTTGACTTGACTATTCATACAGGAAAAAATGCGTGGATGAAGAATGCCCATTGTTTAGAGGAAGCAGCTCTGGCCCTCTTTAAAATGAGGGGATAAAAATAGATGATGTTCAAGATTTCTTTTAGCTCTAGCATCTATGAGACGTGTATTGTTATCAGTATCTGTCCAAAAAGGGAGAGAAAGACTGTCAGTTATGCTTAAGCACTACAAACTATGCCCCAGATACAACGAGTCTTTGGATTAGCTATAACCATTAACATTCAGTAGAAGAGAAAAGATTAGGAACTAATCAGGTACACAGATATCTTAGGCAAGTTACTTACTATTTCTGGCTTGGACTAGATGACTCCTGAGATCCCTTCTAACTCTTGATCTCAAAGATAATGAAGAAAGGGCTGACATGGCATTGTTTTAACAATAAAAAAGACCCTGTACAGATGGAGAAAGAGTCCCTTCATCTGTTAAGCTTTTAATGTAGATCTAATTGCATAGGTAAAGATTTTATATTGACCACGATAGACTCTAACCCCTAACACCTTATAATAAAGTTTCATGTATTGCTGTGTCCGTTCCCACAAAAACAAAAGAAAGAGAAATTGAGATGAGTTGTCAATCTTCCAGGAATGTCTCTCCTACTTTATCTATGATAGCATACTACCTGAACTGGAAGCTTTTCCAGCATGATAGGATTTGACAGAACTTGTTTTGGCCAAACCCAGGCTTGTCTTCATGCCCCAGTGAGACACTGATCAGAGAGGACTCCAATGGAGATGGAGATCTCCATGGAGATCTCGTAGCAAATAAAAATGGGTAGAGTTATTTGGAAAAATGAGAACTTTCATTGTTTGGATTTAAAAAAAATCTGTAAGAACGATTCACATTAAGCAAGATTTTAATAAATATTTGCCAGAGAACAAGTAAAGCCTACAGCGTGCCTTTTTAAGGAAATAGAGGATACATTTTTTTTACCCTGTGCCATTTTTGCCTGTCTACGAGACACCATTGGCCATCCAATTTATTGAAACAAAAATGATGTGGGGGAGCCCAAATGACCATTTTGGTGGTTTGAATTGATCTAAGGAGCTAGAGAATTATAAAAGTCTCATTTCCCTTTTGAGTTTTATGTGACCTTCCACATGAGAAGGGCAGCTTCCAAGACGATAAGTTAGTTGTGCTGAATTTCTAAGATAGCACTAGCAACATACATAACATTTCCCAGATCAAGTGACCGACTATCAAGAAGGACTGTAGAGGTCAGATTCATGGTAATCCCTGCGGATACAAATTTAAATGCCATATGGACGGGTGTTCTAAGAAAGTCTGCTCAGCAAAATTAAAGTTATGCCTTTGTAATTTAGAATGGAAAGTCTAGCTCTGTTACTCAGTAGAGTTACAAGGCGATCGACCCTGGGGATTACATGAAGTGTAAGGAAATAGACATGGTGCACAAATGTTCAGAGAAATTAGTAGCTATATAAAAGGGTTTTTTAAAATGTTGACACCCTGTCTTCCCCCCCCCCCCCCGGAGAAACAGCTCTAGGGCTGAGCAAAGAGCTTTTTCGGGATTTGAGATTCTCCAGGGTGCTTCTTTTGGTGTTTTATGATGGGATGGCATCCTAAGGTATTTCTCCTTGTGACCCTCTCCCCCAAGAGGACTAAGTCTGGAATGACTCTGGCTGTCCTGACTATACTGGACTCTAGACCATGTAGGCGTTGCCTTGAACTCTGATCTTGGCCCCAGGACCAATCTAATGTCTCTGTGCTTCTTCAGAACTGCCTTCATCTGCTAACTAGATGGAAGTCCCTATCATTAATTACCAATGGAGAAGCAGTGTAGTATGGAGTCCGGAAGACCTGGGTTTAAGTTCTGCTTAAAATGCATCCTGGCTGTGTGATCCTTGGCAAGTCATTTAACCTCTCAGTCCCTCAAGTAACTTTCTAAGACTAGGAGTTGTGATCTGCACTGGTAGAGGGAACTTACTCAATGAGAGCTCTCTATATCCATGAAACCACACAAGTCCAAAAAAAAAAAAAGCCAAGTCAACCCACAAATGCCCTCTTTCCCTATGTCTGTCTCTGATTCCTCATCATGGCACAGAGATGAGGGACCCTGACTCCTGGAGGACTATCAGTGAAGCACAAACTCTGGTCAGTCTTACCAAGTTCCGTGTAGAGTCCCCAAAATTAACTGTGTGTATTGCCCAAGGATCAACCTTTAGCTGAGGCTCCTCACCAATAGGTTGGATATTCTTTGATCATGGAAGCCCATGAAACAAATGGCTAATGGGCTGGACAATAAAGATGAGTGGGAAAAGAGGTACTTTTCCCCCTTGGAAGGAATAAGTCAAACAAAATCCAGACACTGGAGGGAGAAACCAATGGATTTTGACATTCATAGTTCCAGAAGTTGATATTCTTTTTTAAACATGAGGACTGAAATGAAGGTGTTATGTAGGATAAAAAAAATATTTCTTAAGATGCAGTAAGCAGATTGGCAAGACTGAAAGCCTAGTGTTCTATGAGAGATAGGCTAATTTAGGTATTGATGAGGAAGTTTCAAATGGCAGTGGGAAAGTTAGCCTATAATGGGAATGTTGTCTATACTACAACCCAGGACTAGAGAACATTTTTTCTATCTTAGGCCATTGACCTGCAGTTAAAAAAAACCTCAAACCACATAGACATTCCCCCTCTCCAAGAATTGAGGACTGTACTCAAGTGAAAAGCAACTTAATTTAGTTTTTATGAAAGAGATGTTCAACTCTTCCATTCATCTGATGCTTAAATTAAGAATAGGGAATATAACACACAATAAACATACATTTCAATTCTATATTATGTTTCATTAAAAGGAGGAGATTGGGCAGTGGAGAAGAGGGAAAGTGTGAAATCAAAAGAAAAAAGAAATGGAACAAATGAGGGTGACAAAGACATATAGGAAAAGAGAGACATTCCTAGGAAAAATCACACCAAGAGAGACAGAAAAATCAAGACCTGGGGGGTTAAGATAGAGCCTGAGACCGTTGTTGGAGAGACCATTGTTAGCGATCCCCATTATACTATGTGATGTGTGTCCCCAGCTCTAGTGAAAAATGTACGTTGTCATGGTTAGGAGCAGTTGTACCGATACCATGGCGTGTAGAGAGGACCTTGTGGTGTACAGAACCACCCTAGGGAGGAAGTGAGCCCTCTGGATGCTGGTATCCAGTGGTCCAGTTGGGGCTCTGGTTTAGGAAAGAAAGGGGAAAGGGTGGGAAGGAGTAGGGGTTGCTAGAGTATCACTAACATGAGTGCAAATTGCTCTGGGGCCCTAGCTGCTTTAGGGCCCAATCCTTGTATGAAACCATGTACCCTACTTAATGGTTACCCTCCTATCTCTGAAAACCCTTCCTTTTGTGGACAGTCCATGGTTGTGGAAAACTGCTGACCTAATTCACATTGATGGCATCCATTTTAATGGTTCAAAGTTAGCCAGAGGGTTAATGATGCTTCCTCGGACACACCTATCCAATTGCACAGCATCTGGATGCAATGAAGCCCAAGTTTTCATGGCATCACATGTACCTTTCTGGTTTCTGTAGCTCTCAGATCATGTATGTCCATGAGCACTAAGTTGATTAAAGACCAAAGTTAACTGAACTTTTCATGATGCCACTCAGCTGAGATGCTTCCCCCCTCAAGGTCCCAGTTTCCTCAGCTGTAAAATGGAGGGGGGGAGAGGGATTCCTTTCAACTAGGAATCTTCTAACTTCACTCTCAGGCAGCCATGGAATCTCTTTCTGCTTTAGAAACATGCCGACATCTTTTTTTTGGTCCATATTTGTGACCAGCTGCTAGGGCTTTCACCTCCCTCTAAGGTTACTTTCCATCCACTTTGCAAGTCTTCTGTATATTCCTATATATGTACATGTCTCCCTCATTAGAATGTAAGATCCTTTGAGGGCTGGGACAGTTTTTGCCTTTTAAAAAAATGATTCCCCAATCCTTGGTATATAATAAGCACTTAGTAACTTCTCCGTGGATTGCTTTCACTTGAAAGTGTAGAGAGTTGGCAGCTGGTTGGACACTTACAGTCTTAGAAACTTGCCTGGTACTCTAAGGGGTTAACTGACTTGTCCAGGGACACAGGGCCAGTATGTGGCGGGAGTGGTGCTTGAACTCAGGTCTTCCTGTCTCAAAGGATGGGTCTCTAGTCACTCCACCATACTGTTTCAGTCAGACAGATACATGGGTTGAGGAGAGTGGGAGGTCAACCATATAATGACAGTATTGGAGATGGCAGAAGGAGAAACCAGCCTCTAAAGTTTAAAGAAATGAACCAGAAATCAAGGTAGCCAGGTCAGAAGGGCCCTGTTTTTAATCCATTAGCTTTCAGGGTTTTTGAGAATAGTTGTTTGGAATTGTCTTTTATTTTAAAAGTTTTGTCAAGTGTAATTTTCATAAGATTGAAAAACAATTCTTCTAAATTTTACGTTAACTTTGCTTTTTGCTGAGCATCCTTTAGTAATTTGCCAACGTGCATGTTTTAAGAAGTTGTCTTGTATATGTCACTGGCTTTTCACCTTTAGCAACAGGATTCGAAAGTCACTCTGCGTCTATATGTCTCTTTTAACTTTGCTTTCTTTTCTTCCTGGCCCTTAATGCAAGTCTTCGATTCTAACTGATTACATTTTTTTGATGCATTAATAAACATTTACACACCATAATTTTTTCATGCTAAAGAGGTTTTTTTCTACTAAACTTATGACTTTTAAGTAACAGTTCACCAGTTCAAGCATTTCAAAATGTTAAGCACACAGTTAAGAAAAAACTATCTCTTTTCAGAGTCAAGTGTTAGAGTAGTATCAACAAAATTGTGAAAGACTCTGAGGTGAACCTCCAGCCTGTAGAAAGATTCTTGGTGGAGGGTTCCTGGGAACACATGAGTGGTACAAGATGGAAGAACTCACACTCGTGAGATCCCAAGGGCATCAGAGCATTACAGTAAGGGAGCACATAGTTTACCTGCGTGGGAGTTTCAAATGAATGTTTATTTTCTATCCAAAGGACATAAACTGACCTTTATATTTGAAAGGGGAAAATCTGGTCAAATACTCTCCCCCCTCGAGTCACCTTCATGTACTGTGTACCTAAATTTGAGCCAACCTGAATTATTTGCTGTTCCCCAAACAAGTCCCATGGCCCACAACAGAACCTGAACTAAGGGGGGGGGGGGGCGGAACAGCTGTCTAGGATATACCACACTGCAGGGTAGGGGGTCAGAAGATGACATTTTAAATGTCATTTTTTATAAATGCCCCTAATTTTAATGCCAGAAACTCCACTTTTGTCAATATGTATTTTTGTGTGCATACATAGGATAAGCAAAGCACCAGCGAAGGCTAAAAGCTACTGGTGGACAGGAGCACACCCAGGAAATACCCAGGATGCCTTGCTCCCTCTGGGCCCCCATTCAGCTCCAGGCCGATGCCTTTGCTCATGCTGTTTCCTGCCTCTGGAATGCTCTCTTTCCAGGTCTCCCTCCTGAAATTTCTCTTATCCCTCAAAGCCTAGCTTAAACGCTACCTCCTCCCTGAATCCTCACTTGATCCCCTGTTAACAAGTTATTTCTCCCACTGCTGAACTCTCATAGCATTTTGATTAAAATGCTTACCCCCTTACTTTGGGTTATATTTAGTTGGAAATTTGCTGTAAGCTCCTTGTGGGCAAGGATCATGCTTTTTTCACTTTTCTTTCCCCACTCAGTGACTAGAAGGGAGCCCTGCACATAGTAGGCATTCAATAAATGAATGAATACAGCTGAGTCATTATCGATATCACATAATAGACTCCTCTGTGTGTCAATCTTTTTGCCTGCCAAATTGTCAGGTATTAAATATTAAACTCTCTGGAATCTAGTGTTCTATTAGCCAACCAATTATCCAACTTGTATATGCCCAGCAGTGTTTCAGGAACTGTGGAGTGATCACCGAGTGATCATCTTCCTAGAGCTCGCCATTACTTGGGAACCTTTGAACTTGTCCCCCATGTCTGGAATGTACTTCCTCCTCAACTCATGCTCAGACAACACCCGTTCCATGAGGTCTTTTCTGATCTCCTGTTTCATTTCTGGATTTGTATTCCAAGGATCCAGCACAGTGCTCTGCTGGGCACCAGTTGGCGTTAAGAGATTGGGAAGATATCACTAATGTACGTAAAGGAGATATAGGGCAATTATGTACTAATCCTGTACTAGAGACTCAGAGTAAAAGAGACAGAGAAGGGAACCTTCAGCATAGGCTGGCATGGTCACAGACAGAAGACTTCTTGGAGGAGGTAAGGCTTAGGTTTGGCCTTGAAGGGTAGGTAGGGTTTGGACAGACTGAGAAAGGGGTCAAATGAGAGAATATCCTCAAAGGGTTTAGTGTAGTGGCTGGCATACAATTGATACTTAATACATGCATATTCCACTCTATTCCAAAGGAGGAGTATATCACATGTGGTCAGAACAGAATAGGGTATGTAAAGCAGGCATGAGAGTATGTGTGTGTGCACGTGTATGTGCATGTGTGCGTGTGTGCATGTGTGGGAGTGTGTGGGTGTGTGTGTATGTGTGCGTGTATGTGTGCGTGCACACTCAATGGTTGGTGAGAAGAGCCCAACTGGAGTGGAGGGTTTGGGTTGGGGAGTTCTAGTGAGACAGTCTGGATTGGGTGGGTGGCCTCAGATTATGGAAGGCTCTTTGGGCTGCAGAAGTAGGCATCAATCCACATTCTCTAAGCAGCTCTTACATACCTTTAGGCGGTATGGGATAGTGTAATGACCACTAGGTATACAACCAGGAGACTTCCTTTGAATCTGGGTTTCTAGTAGCTACTGTGGGATTCAAGGCAAGTCATGTGATTTCTCTGAGCCCTGTTTTGCTCCTCTATACAATGGGGATAAAAACACCTGGCCTACATAGTTCATTATGGGGAAAGGCACATTATGGATCTTAAAGCACCATAGAAATGAAAGTTATTAACCATAGTAATGGACTTGATTTCAAGAACGGTGGATCCTCAGATCCTGGAAAATCCTGAGAGATCTCCTGAATCATCACAGTAAGAGGATACACCATTGAGCCTAATCGATCTTTATGTGAAGCCTATTACAATCCGTCTCTCTGAAAATTGGGAATCCGTGTATAAAATGTGTGAAGTTTTGATTACTAGAACCAGCCTTACTGGTTTTTTGCACTATCACTGGGGATCTATGTATATCATGACTGGCCAGGTGGTTGGACTACATGACCTCCTAGGACCCTCCCAACTCTGCTAAATGCCACAGTTGGCTTGATGGTATGCCAAAGGCATGAACAAACAATTTATACTTGACTAATGCTAAGCAGTGACAAATTGGGGGCAGCTATGGTCATTTCTCTACCTCAGAGGTCCCATGCTTGACATCAGATGTCGATGCCCTTTAGATGATAGACTGTCAGACTTGTATGGGAGCTTAGGATACAGACTGTCAGGATGGCAAGGACCCAGAAAGGAAATATCTCACAAAATGTCAAAGTCAGAGGCGATCCCAGTGCATAGAATGTCAAAGGCAAAAGGGATCTCAGGACAGAGAAAATCAGAACTAGATGGAACCTTAGAAACACAACTCCAGAGCTGGGAGGAACCATAGAACAGAGATTGTCAGAGTGGGCAGGAACCTCAGAACATAGAATATCAGGGTGGCAAGGATCTAGAGCATAGAACATCAGCTGTAAGGGCTTTTAGGACAAAATGTCAGAATGGATGAATTTTAGAACAAGTAACGTCGAACCTAGAAGACACTAGGATGCCAGAGTCAGAAGGGATCCGAATGTCAGATCTAAGAGGGACCTTAGAACAGGGAATAGACGAGCTGGAAGGGGAGTTAAGTCACAGAGAATCAGGGGAGGAAGAAACCTTAGGGCCTCGAATGTCAGAGTTGGAAGAAACCCGAGAGCCAGTCTGGTGGGCTTTGCAGAGTATGGTATAATTGGAAATGAGATTGAAATAAAATGTACCCAGTGTATTCAGTTAGAGCTTCTTTCATAACCTTTCCCACTGTTATCACTCCATTTCTCAGGAAGGGCCACCCAGCAGGATTTTTTTTAAAGAAACATTAGGGAGGAACAGACAACACTTTAGCATGAGTTTACCCATGAGGATTATATTTTTCAGACATGACCAAATGATTTTTTTGAAAGTACAAAGCTTTTACTGTAACATCAAAACCAATGTAAACATTTCCTTAATATTCCTGTCAACATGCCACTAAAAAAGTGAAATATATAAAACAATAATATAGCTCAGAGTGAATTTTCACTCACATGCATTTCATGGAACATACTCTTTCTCAAATGTACATACACACTGACATATATTTATATACATAAACATATACAAAAACAAAATGATTTTTTATATTTTCTTTAAAAATTTTTTGTATTTCAGTAATAGGCATATATAGCTATCACATAACCTATTTCTCAGCAAATCAGTTTGGCTTTCCCTGGCTCACCCAAGGGTTACTAACTGCTTGGCCCCTTGAAGAGGGTGCATGGATGGCCCTATTCTCTGCAAACAGAATCCCCACGAACATTCCATTGTGGTAGCAGAGAGAGAGAAAGGGGGAAAGGGAGAGGGAGAGGGAGAGGGAGGGAGGGAGAGAGGGAAGAAGGCAGGGAGGAAGAGAGGGAAAGAGAGAGGGGGAGGGAGGGAGAGAGAGAACGAGAAAAGTGGGGGGGAGGGAGAGGGAATGAGTGTGTGTGTGTGTGTGTGTGTGTGTGTGTGTGTGTGTGTGTGTGTGTAGGACACATTTTGACCAAAAAAGATTTGACCTTTGACCAAAGAGATTTCCCTCAGGCTGTAATTGTGTCCCTGTAATGGGCTACATGATGAGAAGAGCCATTGCTGTGTCTTATACAGCTCTGGCCCTTGCACATCCCCTCTTTGGGCCACGTAGGCACCCTGTCCTCCATGTCCCTTGGCAGCACTCTTTCTACTGTTAAGAAGTTCATGAGGTTCTTTCTGCTGTCATTATCCAAAGGGCTTCACGCAAAGGTGAATGCTGGGGGTTGTAGATGAGTATGAAGTCCCAACCTAAGATACCGAGGTCGGAATCACTGTGTTATGCAAGGCCATTATCTGAAGTAGAATTGTTTGTTATACTTTTTAGGCTAAAATTCATTTGTAAAGTGTAGGTACAAAGTAACAATAGTATATAGAAATTTGGCCGTGAACTTAATTTTGCCACCTTAGGAATCACTAGGATCCATGACAATATGGTGAAATTCAGCAAATTTTGCAGGCACAATTATCCAGATGCAGGCTGCTTGCATTTTGTCACATTTACATCTATCTATCTATCTATCTATCTATCTATCTATCTATCTATCTATCTATCTATCTATCTATCTATCTATCTATCTGATTATAGCAAGTAAAATTATATGACTAGCTCTTCTCATTGATATAACAGAGATTTCTACTTGGGGGGGGGTGACCCTAATCTTTGCACAATTCATCCACCTTTTCTTGGAAGGAGGTCTTCTTCTTGGGGTTGTAGGTCATGCTAGACAGAGAATGCTTTCTAAATGTGGACAACCTCTGTCTGAAGTTACCCCCTGAAAAGAAATAGAGGAGTGGGTCAAAGCAACAATTTGATGCTGCCAGAGACAAGGTTATGACCACTGACTTCTGCATGGCAAGGACAGACTCACAGGTCTTATTTTTATTGTTCAAAAAGTGAAGGTGGATCGTGCGCTGAATGTGATAAGGCAAGAAACTGATCAAGAAGGCGGCTGTGACGACAATGATCATTCCCACAGCCTTCTTACGACTTGGCAGATTTTTCTTCATTGAATTCTTTAATAAGGTCAAGATGATCATAGTGTAACAGACAATTATGGTAACAAATGGAATGATAAAGCCAAAGAATAATGAGACATAGTGCAAGGCCATCACCGCTTCCTTACTCTTTGAGTCCTTTGGGGGCTCAAAGCACTTGGTGTTATTCCCTTCTTTATAGGTTTTGCTCATCAGAAAAAAGGGTGAGCTGGCCAGCATAACAAAAATCCAAATGGCCGCACTCACAACCCTGGCTTTTTTCTGGGTCACAAGGTTGATGTTTTGGACTGGGAATACTATGGCTACACACCGGAAAAAGCTCATGGCAGTCATAAAGAAGATGCTACAATACAGGTTGACATACAAAGCATAGGTACTGAGACGACACAAGAAGTCCCCTAAGAACCAGATGCCTCGGTGAACGTAATAAACCACTCGAAAAGGCAGCGTACACACGCAGAGCAGGTCAGCCACAGCTAGGTTCACCATGTATACTTGGAAGGCCGATTTCTCATGGTATGTCCTGATGAGGACATAGAGCACAAAGCCATTGCCGAAAAAGCCGACTACAGAGACCATTGAGTACACAGTGGAGTATACTTGGTTGCGGAAGTCATCAATAGTGGAGAGGCAGCTGACGTTGTCCCCAGGTCTTGTCATATTTCCTACACCGTCCATGGTTCTCTGGGAATGTCCGCTTGGCACCTAGCATATAAAGATGAAACCATCATGTCCATTTTTATGAGGCCATCAATTACAGGAAGTTCTCATGTTCCACTTCATAACTTCATCATGTATCATGTTAAAGCCAGGATAGGGAGTCTTTTTTTCCGACCGAGGGATACTTCACTGACAGGAAAAAAATCAAGCAAGGGACACATGCAAGGAAAAAGGAGCTTAATTTAGAATCACAGAAGATGAGAGCTAGAAGGACCTTTGAGGTCACCTAGCCCAACCCTCATTTGACAGAGGAGAAAGCTAAAGTCAGTGTTTGTCTGGTAGGTTTGCTTTTTTTTTGAGAGTGGCACATTTACATTAAAGGTTAAACTCCCTGATTTTAAAACTGAGAGCAGAGAAAGGCATTCCCAGCAATCTACTGAATATTTCCATCTCAATTTCTCACCACATTTCCAACTCCAAATATCCCAAACTGAAATTCACCATTGTCTCTTTCCTGCTCTTCCTCCTGACCTCTTTGTCTTTGTTCATGGATTTCCAGGCTACACATCTTGGTGTCTTTTGGAATGTTTTCCTCTTCCTAGCCTCCCATGGACACCAAGTTGCTCAGTCTTCTGGATCTGGTCACCTTCCTGGTCAATCTCCCCTTCTTTTCCCTTTCCACAGTTTCCTTCCTAATTAAGTTTTCATGCCTCCAAACCAGTCTCCTGGTATCTAGTAGCCCTCTTCTCCAATCCATACCAATATGCTGTCTGGCTAATTTTCCTAATGCAAAACTCAGATTACACTGTTTCCCCCCCACCAAAAGAAAACTCAAAGCTCAACCTTGAATCTCTCTACCCCCATCCTTTCCCAAATTCCAAATCTTTAGGCAGGTGGGCATTGAAGGCCTTCCACATTCTGCTCCAGACA